>NC_138186.1:86669117-87315545 GCF_964194105.1 Spermophilus citellus | reverse complement strand
TGTATGTGTGTGTCTTGGAAAAAGGTAGCAACAGTGACAACAATAAAATCACCCAGATCCCCACACTACATTTTCACTATACATATTTTTATAGTCTTATAACCTTTTGCTATGACAATTATTTGGGTAGCTTTAAGAGCTATAAGCAAAATATAGGTATAATTTTATATTCCAGATTTAGTAAATTATTCTTTTATCTTTAAATTTTTTTATATGACTGACTCTTAGATATCATCTTTAGATTTTTGCCTTATACTTGGGAAGAGTGTGAGACACAACAACAGATACCTAGAACACTAAAGATGATCTTCTGAAAGATGTATCAAGGGAAAAGAGTAATAAAAATACAATAACACTCCATCTGTTAGAGTTTCAGCAGCCAGCTGCCTCACTCCCCTCTCTGTCAAAATATATAATAAATAAAAGAAATATTTCTGTGATTGTGATGAACAGACACTAAAGACCACCTCAGTGTCGCACCTTTTGTACTCATGGTCTGGTGTATTAGCTTGCTTTGAACATGAGTGAGACCTGCAACTTTCTTCTTACTAGTGGAATATGGATAAAGTGAGAAAGAACACCTCCGTGATTATATTATTCTAAGAGTAGATAATAAAACAGTTTGTTACTATAAAGGTGAAAACTCTCCAGAGAGTTTCTGCTCTTCAAAAGTTTTCTTAAGTTCTCTATAAAATTACCTTATAATTTACATTTACTAAAGTTGGAGATGACATGTGATAATAGAAATGCCAATCATGTGCACACTGTCCGTCATTCTACTGGAAGCCTTTTGGCCTTGGAAGACACACACACACACACACACACACACATATTCTTAAATTTATTTGGTACAAAGTTCTGATGAGGGAAAAAAAAGAGAGAGATACTATTTTGTTTACAGAAATTGTAGGTGTCTTCAAAGAGATGGTGCGTCTTGAGGAATAAGATCAAATGGGAAGAGTGAGAAGGACCTTTGGGGAGTCTGTGCCAAACTGAATAGTCTCACATAAGATACATTTCTCTTATACATAGATACATAAATCAACAAGAAATGTGGTCTTTATAGAAGGATTCTTGTAAGAGCAGGGTATATGGAATTGTACCTCAGGAATAGTAACCTTTCACAAAATCAGGATTGTATGCTGGATTTCTGTTCTCGTGACTAAAAGGCTCAGGGGTCACTCCAGATAAACTGGGCTAATTAGGCTGCAGAAAATAACCACGCAAGAGACACAAATACCTTTTTCTTTGGGGTTGCTGTGACAGCTCTTCTGACTTTAAGGGTCTGAAGGAAGAGAGAGAGAGCACTCGCTGACACCTTTTATTGAGTAGAAGCTATTCAAATGAGGCAAGGGGTCAGGTTTCAGGGGGCTGAGTCTATCTTCATGATGTCCACTGTCAGCAGATTGACTGACACCTGGGTAGGCCACACCCAAGGGCACAGTAAGAGAAGGGGACACACACAAGGCACTTCCATGGAAGATTCTATCCTAAACAGGGCAAGGGGTTATATTACAAAGAAACAGGTGACTATAGCTTCACCCATGGGGCTGTAGCAAGACAGACCCATGCATGAGACACCGACCCTCGAACCCAAGAAGGGTGGGGAAAGCTCTGCCACATTTCTGTGACTGAGCACCTCAGCACCCAGCCCGGGAGTGTGACTCAGTCATGTGCAAGGTTGGTCTCCTACAATTATGTATATTTTTCATCCTTTTCTCCCTGTCCTTTTGCCCTCCCCGACATGACACATCTGATCATCAATACTTACCTGTATCAGTAAACATGCCCATGTGCACACACTTTTATTTTAACCTACTCTACTCTCTAAATATTCAAAAGAATACAAAGTATCAGTTTTCTAACAAACTATTAAGATGGTGTGGGGTGTGTAATACTTAGCAATTGAGGCAGGAGATCAAGAAACTTCTTCTTAATTCTTCCTAATCTTACTAACAGCTTTGTTGCTTTACTTATTTTTACACTGTAACTTTACCATGGAAAACAAGGGTGGACGGCCATTTTACATTGACAGTGAGAGTGTTCCCTTAGCTTCCCATTAGTGGTCCTCAAGTGAACCTCTCTAATATTAGTGAAATACTGGAATTTATACTTCTTTTTCTTTTTTATTTTTATTCACACACACAAGCCTTCTTTAATGCAAATTTCCATTTAAAGAAAGGTTACTGGGACTAGGGCTGTAGCTCAGAGGTAGAGTGCTCACCTAGCACAGTGAGGCACTGGGTTCACTCTTTAGCACCACATAAAAAAAAAAAAAAACAAGTAAAATAAAGTTAAAAAAAACTCTTTAAAAAATAAAAGAGGGTTACTTTTCTATAATTGTCACTTCTAATATTATATCATATTATACTTCAACTATATAGACAATAATATAATTAAAGTTATAGGCAAATAATGTATCCCTTTGACTTTTGTTTATACCCTGCGAAAAGTAAAAAAGAAAGATGAAATGCCCCTCACCAATGGGACCCTCTGAGTCTTAAGGACAAAAATATTTGAAATTAAAAAGCATGAAAATTGAAATGTATTTACATTTTTCTTGTTAAATATCTTGGTATACACTATTCATTTAAAATTTAACGTTAAGGAATTGCTTTTTTAAGCAACATATTCACCAAATTTATACAGAAATTGAATTATACTGTTTATATATTTTACTCTGATGCATTAATAAAACACAACTTGAAATCATGCATTTATGCACGAATTTAATGGAAACTGTTAAAGAATAATTCTTAGTCTGGAGTCACTGAGTGTGCCTTTTTATTTGTCAGCCCTCTTAAAAGAATACAAGGTTACAAGTGCAGTTTTCATTAGTGAGGAAAATACACAAAGAATCTCAGCTCCTGTTCCTTTTGTACTACATACCCTTCTGGCTCAAATTCACCAAATAACCAACTGGCTTTGTGATTTGTAAGGCAATATTATGTATTTTCAGTTAATAGCAAACATCTTTCTGTAAGAAATACTCACTCCAACCACCATGATTCCACTCCATCACCTTTCCCACCACCCTGAATATAGCTGGTGGGACCAGTGTGGGCATCTATCTACTCCTAGCTGAACCAATTATTACTTTTCTATCTTAAATTTGAGAGATTTGTAGTGTCTGGTTAGATAAACTAACAAAAGTAAAATTTAAAGAAATTCTTAGGAATCCTTTTTTTCCCCATATGTACATGAAGAATCAGAACAAAGCATGCAAGCAAAGAAAATGGATCCAAAATGGGGAGAAAAGATTGAGAGATGAAAAAGGTGCACTATCTCAGTTTCTGATGACTTTCTAGTTACTAGTTCCACTCATGGCTCTAGCTATAAGGGTCAGCTCTCTGACTTTGGTTCCCATGAAAGAGTCAAGGTTTCATCAAATATATTTAAGTATTTTACTTATGCTAACTTCAGTTTCTTTCTGCTCCTTATAATCCAAACTAGTCATGACTAAAACATTTCTTACGTCTCTTTCAAGTGAAAATAAAAAGTTCCCATGGTCGACTAATAAAATTAATTTTCCAGGAACTAAATGGAAAACTCAATTTATATCACTGATATTATAGATAGATGTAATATTAGGTAGGTGGATAGATAGACCATGCTCCAGTCTATTGTGCTAATTTGGGGCCTTCAATCAAATATTATTAGTTCTTTTTCATATTTGTACCACCAAAAACTTTATAAAATGTATTTGTATTTCATTATCTAATTAATGATAAAAATATTAAACATAATATATCCTAAAACAAAAGTCTACATCACACAACTGAAAATATCCTTTAGTTATCAACATTATGTTCATCAACTTTTTTCTGGTGTGTTTTCCTTAAATATCTATATCTTTATCTTTTATCATTAAAACCAAATCCTTCAAATTCAGAATATCAATTTCTATATACTCTCATATCCATGCCTATAATTCCTCATACCCTTCTATGATATTACCTTTATATTTAGATATTAATTATCACATGATTTCCTTCTACACACACACATACTCCATCTATATTGAAGCCTAAACCTATAATTGTACATATATATATGTGTATATATTACACATAATTTCAAATTTAATAGACACTGATAAAATTCTTGCTAAAACACAGTTGCATTAGGCCAATAGCATTCATCTGATATAATGATTTTAAGAAAGAGGAACAATATTAATCATGACTTATGCTTAGGTGAAGTTTATCTTTGCTTTTTCCTTTTCAATTTATAGACATCTATTTTCCTTATTATTTATACTCTATTTCTCTTCCTACCAACACAAACATCTTCCTTCAAATTTTGACAATTCAAAGATGTTTTGCCAACCCTATGAATATGTTGTGATCTGTTCTTTCTTCAGCAAATTCAGCCCTATTTGGGGAACAGATGAGTGATCCAGCCAGGTTTCCACTATTAAAAGTGCTCCATGTGCAGAAACGTTGCAAAGAGAAAACAATACTACTTCCCTTCAGCAATATTTTGATTTCTGGATATAACACGGAGCTACAATACTGGTTAACTTATATCTGCAGGCCATGATTACTACATTCAGACCAGGTAAATCCATGGTGTTTGATCAAGGCACAGTTTTGTTAAAAGTCAGTTAAGCTGGCCCTTGAACGTGCTAGGCTATCACTGTACCACTGAGCCACAACTCTAGACCTGCCCTCCTGTATCTTCAGCAAATTTTTGTAGATACAAATCTGTGTTCACATTTTTGCAACCTCAAAACTTCAAGATTTTTGTGATTTGTCCTAGGCTTACTACAGGGACCTACTAGCACATCCTACAACTTTCAGTTGAAATTTTTCTTCTATCTGTTAGGTAGCATATTATTTAATGACTCTTCAAATCTTATTTATCTATTACTACTGTATATGATCCTAGCTCTCTTCAGATTAAAGTAAAAAATTTTACCTTCATATGTTATCTTTAAGTTTGCATTTCTACTCCCACTGAAGCTATTCCACAGATTTTTTAACAAGCCAGCTCAATTTCCTCCTACATAGTATTTACCTAGCTAAAAATTCTGTATCATACCTGTATGACAAGCTTCAGTCATTGCTGAAGTCAAATAATCAAATGACTTACTATTTGTCAAACAATACTGTAAGGTATTTTCATAGATCAACTCTTATTCCTTATAACCCTATGCAGCTGGCATTGTTGTTCACATTTTTCAGGTGAGGACAGAGATACTAAGAAGTAGCTTACCCAAGATCATCCAGTTAATTTATGATGGAATTCAGATATTAAGCATATGTGTCTACTTCAAGAAACTATGCTCTTAATATTTACTCCAAAAAGAATTGCTTTCATCTCTCTGTGAACATTTTCATAATTTAAATCCATTAGTTTCTATTTAGATATTAATTATCACATGATTTCCAACTTTTATGTATTGATTAAATTGACTGTGGTTATCCAAAGTAGATCTGAGATGCTGCTACGTGATCATATGTTCATTTTTGGTTAAGCTTCACATTTTATTAAACATATATTTTGGGTAGCAAGAAAACTCAGTAATGAAGAATATACTCATTTTCTAGTAGCTTAGTGTGTTAGTCAGCTTTCCTTTACTACAACAAGATGCCTGGGACTGCTAATTTTATAAAGAGAAGTTTTAACTCACAGATTTGGAAGTTGAAAGTCCAAATAAGCATAGAACAGATTTTGGTAAGAGCCCTGTAGCAGATAGCAGAGTGCATGTGGGAAGAAGAATCATATCTCAGAACAGGCCGCAGAGCAACTCAGTGGTCAGGCTCACAGTTTATAACAACTTTCTCTTGCAAGAATCCACTCCAAGATAACTCATTCCCTTCCAAGGGCAGTACCTTCAGTGATTAAGTTCCTCCCACTAGGCTCCACCTTTTAAAGGTCACTTTATTTCATTACTTCCAAACTGAGGACCAAGCTTCTAACATCTGGATCCTTGCAGGACAGACCAAATCCAAACCTTAGGGTAGAGGAGAATGTGTATCTGAAGAGAGACATTTAGACTTTTGTCTTTAAATTTTTTCCCATTGCTCAAGGTTCAAAAGTTCATGTGGGCTGGGGATGTGGCTAAAGCGGTAACGTACCCGCCTGGTATGCACGGGGCACTGGGTTCGATCCTCAGCACCACATAAAAATAAAATAAAGATATTGTGTCCACCAAAAACTGAAAAATAAATATTAAAAAAGTTATCTCTCTCTTTAAAAAAAAAGTTCATGTGTATACACTTCAAGACTTAATTCAGTAAGAGTCTCAGATCATTGCAAATCTTTAATTTTGTTAGTTTGGGATAACATTTAGAACTAGTTAAGAATGGAGGAGCAGGCTGTCGTAGGTAACATCTTAAAGGAGATCTACCAGTACCACTCTTCTGCCCTTAATAGTTTGTAAGAAAAGCATTTAGTATATTTTAATGCCTCATAAATATTCAGAGAATAAATTAATTAATATATAGGAAGGTTCTACTTTGGAATAAGGGAGCGTAATGTGTATGCAAGAAGGAGAGAGGAGAAAGAGTAAAATCCCTGAATTTCACTTCAGGGATTCTTTTTCAATAGCTTAATCATATTATTATGTAAATATAGATATATTTATATTCTATTTCTGGGTTACATATATTCTATTTTGAGTTATATTAACTAGCAAATGAGCATAATTGATTTCATAGTTTGCAATGATTTATGCTTGTGATTGACACATATCTTTGATAGGCTGTAATTTGGACACAGAAAACTGTCACTTTATTCATAAATATGTGGGATGTACAATTTTTATTATAGACTGGATGCTTTAAAATAAAAACAAAAAGATTCTCTTTATATTTTAAATTCTAATTCAAAGGAGTTCACAGTGCCTGTTAATAATAGTATTTTCTGTGTAACACCCACTCTGTCTTTAATGTCACGTTGAATGGGATATAGCCAAAGAATAATCTGCTTCTGTCCTTAGGAGATTTTCACTTCAATAAGACAAAACCATTACACAATTCTCTTTCTCTTTGAAAACAACTCACATGAACTGACAAACATATCTGTACTCTCTATACATCCACTCACTTGTTTGTTGGCATCAGGTAACATAGTTATACCTATCTCACTTGCATTTGGCACCTGAACATTTGAGAGTGGAATTGGTTTCATAAATGTGGAGAGAAACAACTATGTACAGAAGTAAAACCTGAGTCATTTTTAGAAGGCCCAGTGTGTAAGTCAGCTTTCCAAGCTATGACTAAATACTAAAGAAAATCAACCCAATGAAGGAAAGATTTATTTTGGCTCATGGTTTCAGAGGTTTTAGTGCATGATCATTTGGCTCAAAGCTTTAAGCCTGTGGTAAGGAAGAGCATGGCAGGGAGGATGATATAAATCAGACTACTCACCTCATGAAAGCAGATAGAAGGAGAGGGAGGAGTTTGGGAACAAAATATACCTTTACACGAATGTTCCCAGTGACTGACTTCCTCCTCCTAAAGTTTCCACCACCTCCAAACATCCCTCTAAGTTATGGATACATCGATGGATTAATTCATAGATGAGGTCAGAACTCTCATGAGCCCATCACTTCTCAAATGTTGCCCCTCTGAACACTGCTGCACCAAGGATCAAGCCTTCAATACATCAGCTTTTGGGGGACATTTTATATTCAAAAACAACTAATAAAAGAGGAGAGAGGAAATGTAGCCATTTACAAAACTTTGATTAGTAAACAATTAATAGTAATTATGGCAAAAATCATAATTACTATTACTAAAAAAATTACTAAAAAAAATCTTAGAATATATAAATATCATGAATCAGGCAGATTGATGAGGCTCTAGAGTATGAGAACAGTTAACCTAAATTTGCCAGGGAGTTTGAGTTTTGTGAAGAGACATTTCCTGTGTAAAGACGTGAGAAAAGGCATTCTCAAAGCATCTGGAGAGCTCTTATTATTCTGAAGAGTTAGGCCCTGACGCATGTTCACAGACTAAGGAAAGGATGAGAAAGTCCAGAAGTATCTGAGTATGTTTAATGGGACTGAAGAAGGACTATGCAGAGGATTCAGGGGAAAATAAAATGGAGAGAAGGAAATAAATAAAAAAATAAGCCGAGAGAAGGAAATGGGAAAGATGCATGTGAATTGGTAAAAAGAGCACAAGTGACAGGAAGGGCAATATTTACTTTACCACAATTGGGCACATTCATGGTTGGGTGAGGACATCATGATCAAACTGGACTAGAAGGTGGTGGGGTCAGTGTCCAGGGAGTGTGACATAGAACAGTCAGGACTCAGAAACTGAAAAGAAGGGGTCTACTCCTTTGGGACTAGGTGTATACTAGGTGTCTCTGAATTGTCATGCCTTATTTCCTCTCAATAAATGCCTTTCTCTTCCTCTCTGGAACAATCTTATTTGTAAAACCCTCGTTGGGCCTAATTGTTTCTTTAGTATTTCACAAACATTTACCTAAAGGTAACACTGCTTACAATTAATATAAGCCAACTTTAGAAAAAAAAAATTGCCCTTGAATATACAACTTTCATCCTCCTGACCAAGAGGGCCTTGATGTTCCCTTAGCTTCACTAAACTTGAGACAGCCTTCTTCTTGATGGTCCTCTGACCTGCCTTCTCCTGGAATAGTTACTTTAGAAAATTCTTAAGTGTAATTTTTTTTCTCTGCCCTTTTGAAGTACATATAAATCTTCTCCCAGTCTCTTGACAATTTTGAAACCCAGGAATATCTTTCTCAAAGACTTGAAAATTGTCTCTTTGAAAAATAATCATGAAGGAAGGAAGGGATATTATCTCTCTCAGTCTATGTGAGATGTTGAGAGCCTAACTTCAGAGGGTATCATTAGCCAACACAGATGACCTGATCACAGAATGAAGCATTTACAAACTCAGAAATAGCCATGCATTCCTTTGACTAACCAACCACCTTTATCCAGTGTCCCTCAGAACTTTCCACCAGCTCAACCCAGAATTTCAAAAGCATCTGGCCTTTTGTTTTAGTGAAATTGAGTTCAATCTCCCTTTCCTATTGTGACAGTTTTTAATGAGTCTTCTTTGTCTGTTTAACTGTGTCTAATGAAAGTTTTCTTTGTCCTGTGTAATAAAATAGCATGAAGAAAGGTAAAAATATATGCCCAGTGAAGACGGACTACAACTTAAGCATCTACTGTGTACAGAAAGCTACACTAAATGCTTTTATTCATAATCTCATGTAACTATTACAATATTAAATTCTATAAGGAAGGTGTAATCTGTCCTATTTTTATGAATAAATAATAAGTTTGAGAAGGCTGATTCATGGAGAGAAACTAAGTATGATGTCCAATAAAAAAACAGAGATTATAGTAATATGGAGAAGGTCTAGGATACTAATCTTGGTTTCTTTCCCTAAAACATACTTTTTTTCCTACTATTAATCCAGTATTTGCATAATGTTTTCCAAAGTACTTTTGCACTTACTAAATATTTCTTTCCTAAATTTTATGAAAATGAGATTATTCTAAATGTTTTATAGATAACTATATTGAAGTCAAGCTGGGAAGTAATTTGCCCATGGATAGATAGGGATTGTTAGAACAGAAAGTTATAAGTTCTATATTCTTTCATTTATGTCTTTTTGAGAAAATTTAGCGAAACAGAAGCTTCAGGTCTCAGCAATTAATGAAAAAGTGGAAGGAAAAAAGAGATTGTGTGGGCTAGGGGCATTCAAGCCTTTAGGCAGTCATTGCAGCTGGCATCAGAGATGAGAAGAGGGGAACAAATATTTCCATACCTACTACCATAAGGTTTGAATTAAATATGCACTTTATTGTCTTACTGTATTAACATAAAGATGGATTTCCACACCTGTTTAATAAAACAGCACAACGAGATATTATTCTTCATTGCTTAATTGTTTGTTTTACTAGTTTTAAGGCTTACTGATTTGTAACCTTAAACCAGAATGTATTTGATACAGAAAACTACATTGGTATGAATGTTTACTGAAGGAAACTGTTCGCTTAAAGTTGTAAACTATCTGTGCCAAAGGAGGTTCATCTTACCTGCCAGCATTGATAATCAGCTTACTCTGACCTAACTGAAATTGCTCTAATTATCTACAATTGTTTAAAAGAACTGTGTAGAAATTCTCAACATCAAGATTATTAGCTGAAGGCAAATTGTTCTTTATAAAAAATGCATTTTACAAGTAAAATGGAAATTATAAGCTTTTCCAAAAAGACACATGGACCTTTCAAGGAAAGGTAATTGGGAAAAGTTGAATGAGGGGACAAAGTACAAAAGCAGCAGGCAGGGTTAGAAAAATCAACCAAGGATGGTGAAGTTCTCTGAGGCCAGCAAAGAGCTATCACTCTTCTATTTCAGAAGAGTTAAGAAGGGGAGCATTTGCACACACACCCAGAGGAGAGCTGCAGCCATGGATGGTGCTGTGCTGCTAGGCAGGAACTGTGGTCTCGGGCAGGTAAGTGCAGCTTACCTGTCAAACACAGGCTTATCATGAAAGGACACAGGAAGTAAATATCCTTCACTTTTCCAGCTCTCTTATGGTCTACTGATAATTTCCACAAATCCAACCCAACCAGAAGCCAGAGTGCAAGGTAATCTATTGATCCATCTGGAAAAATCTGCATCTGAGGGCAAAGGACTTGGCATAGAAGGTAGCGAACAGATATGGAGAAACAGAATAAAATATATTTCTTTTGTTCCTTAATATCCATCCTAATTCTTTGCCCAGATAAAAACTGTGCCCTCAATTCAGAGGATATGCAGGGCCTTACCAGCAGTGGATAAAAATGGTGGTGTTGGTGGGGTGGGGATAATTACCATATACATAGCTCCCTCCCTTTTGTAGGTGGTTACAATTTTTGAAAAAGCTTTCTATAACAAGCAAAGCTTCATTCTCCCACACCTATTTCATGTTCTCCTTATTCTCTGCTTACCATTATCATAGTTGGACAATCTGCGGAGACCAAATATTTTATTTCTGTGTGAGCTAAGTACTTGCTGATCTTTATTGGGTCACTGCAGTTCTTCATTGACAGAGTCCTAAAGAAGTCCTAAGAGAAATACTAATGAATATGTAAGCTAGTTCTATATATAGTCCCTTATACCCACTATAAAAATTCAACCCAATTTCTCCTTATTAATTTAAGTCAACCTCCCTGGCCAATGAGCCTCTGTCTGCCTGTTGTTCAGTGGCAGGGAAAACTACAAATTGCCAAGAAGTAATGTCAACTTCCATACTAATGAAAAATAATAACTATTGTTGCCGGTGGAAGCAACTCCTTCCTTGTACACTAGGTTCTCCAAACCAACCAAACCCCAAATCACAAAGTGTAGAAAATTTTTAAAAATCCCTTAAATAGGATATCCTGCTATTTATGGAGAAAGCAACACAATATATGGACTGCTGGTTGAAGGCAATCATTACTTTATATCACATGGCACCACAGCTGAACAGGGCGTTGTCTCCCAGCTGGCTTTTAAAGTGGACACTCACTAGTAATTCCACTATTCTATCTGCCATTTCTTTTGTGCAGTGGAACACACTTCAGGGTTTATTTCATAATTGTGAAATAAAGCATTGGCCTCTATGCATTTTTTTTTTTTGCTATAAAACAAAGTCAATGAATGGTGGCATCAGCATAAGTCTTATAAACAGTAAAGTTAAGTCAGTATGTGCTCCTATAATTCAGCCATAAGCTCTCCCTTTCTAGACCTAGCCCCACACTTCTCCATGTGGCTGAGTTGAACTCTTAATAATTCTTACTGTGGGCTCAGAAGCCATGAGGTCCTGAAGAGAAACACTATCTATTTGTGAAGGAATTCTGAAATCACTGAAAGACATTTTATCTGGTAGAAGACTGGCCCTGGGACAGGGTGAACAGGGAAGAGGCTGTATCCACATTAAAAAGAATTCCTGGAATTCAACCTTCTTAAACCTTAAACCTGGGTATGTTCATCTGCCTCTCTCTCACATCTCAGGCTCCCATTTGTTCCCCATAAGTATCCTTACCTTACCACAATTTGTGCTGAAATTATACCCTGAAGTTACCATACTGTAGTGTGACCTTAACTTGGTCCTCAAACACATCTACCACTGAGCTCCAGGACATAAGCAACTTCTTCAAAGCTACCATAGGAATTTTTGTTCACCTATTCATGTTCTGAGTTGGGCATTCAGGTTATCAGTTTGTCGTTTTCCTTTTGTTTTGTCGTGACGTTTGTGATGTTTGTGGTCTGAGCTTCCAGATTCTGGTGGAGGAACACAATGTCAATGCAAGTCCTAAAAAGAAGGCACTTCCTCTTTGTCTGAACTATCTCCCCTGGCATTCCCCTGCTGCTTCACAAATTCATAATTGTGATAGTGATTGGCCAGAGTTTGAAGTTGTGTGGCAAAGATCTTGTTGATGGAGTCTATACATCTGGAACATACAGCAGGGTGGGGTAAGAGAGAGTTGAGAACTAACAGTTGTATAATAGTCTAAAATATGAGATGAGATTTAATCTGAAACAATGATCATGATTATTAAACCCATGTTACTTAACTATGTCAATGTTTTCTTATTGTGTTGTAAAGATTCATTTAGGTAAATTTATTTGATTTTTTTTTGTTGTTGCTTACTTTCAGATCTTACTGAAAACTTTTTAAATGAAATAATTAAATAACTAGTTAGCAGGGCAAGGTAAGCTAATAGTTTTCAATATCATAGCTTTTGCCTGTTCTCAACATGTGCTATTAAATCAATTTTGGATTTTTTACATGCCATATTTTAGTTAGGAATATAAATGGAGATAAAAATAAAAGTCAGTGTGAGTAGCTGCTAAAACAGGAGATGGCATAGGAAAGTAGAAAGGCTTCTATTCTCATTAGCACTTTTCTGACACTTTGAGATTTGGGAGTTATGTTCCTTTTGTAGCTACTAAAATTGTCAAGTAATACCTTGTTTAACAAGTAACTCAGTATTTCTCTAACTCCTCTGCATATTAGATGCAGCCCTATCCCCTGAGAAATTTGATAGGTATTCAGGCCATTTTATGGGACTTTGAGGCCTTGACAGAGCGGTATGTGGACAGAATTGAATTTTTAAAGATGTTATCTAATTCTGATCATCTCATTTGTCCCATTGCCACAGAGATTAGAGGAATGGTAATCCACTTCCCTGTTTTCCTGATCCTAACCTTATACTCATTATATAGATGCTTCCACATGCTCAGTATTAAAACCTTGACATACTTCCTTGAAATGCTACTTTAGGGAAATATGCTAAAAATGGTATTAGTTTAATATACTACTAGATAATGAAGAAAATCTAGATTCTCAGTTGTTTTGTTAATAGAAGCAAAAAAATCTACACAGTCTTTACAAATCAAATGTTCAGCAAAATGATTTAGTTCTTCATCAACTTAAAATAATAAATAATTAAAAGCACCTTTGTTGATGTTGTGTTTGAATTTATTAATGACTAAAAGATGACACAGAAACTACTAGACCAATTTCACAGCTGAAGAAAGCTATAGTTTTTGCTTAATGTTGCTTTTTGATCTTCAACTCAAAGTTCTTTCTTATTAGTACTATAAAAGTTCTTGAAGAGGTAATTTTTAAAGGATAGGAACAACAGAATGATTAGGAACCAGTGTATACTTACTTATTCCTTCAGTTTAATTGGTTTAACATTGGAAATCTTATCAAAAAGCAGTTTGTTGTCAGGTAGTTATTTATATTGCTCTTATTTGATGACAAATTGTAATATAGTTGACATCTAGATGCACTTAACGATAAAACTAGTTTTTCTCAGATCTCTGCTTTTCTTATCTGATTTTCTAATGAAGGAATTATGGAAAACTAAGTGCACTTTTTTTAAAAAGAAAGATATATATATATATAAAGATATAGTTTGATACATACACACACATACACACACATTACTGAATTCCCTAAAATAGCATTTGCCAAATGAATTTTTGTATTAGTTGAAAAATAGATTCTGGTTCAAACCATTCTAGAAATTACTGTGCATTATATTACCTTTTCTGATTTATCAAGCATATTAGTAAAACAAAACAAAAATCTGATATAAACCAAGTAATTTCAAACTGGCATTTCCCAAACATATCCATCTGCAGAACCAGCCATATTAAGATTCTATTGGTATTCGGGGAATTTGTAAATTTAAAACATGACAAAAAATTATGGATTACTGATTGGTCATAATAAAATTCTTCTACCAAATCATTACTAAAGAGACTGATTCTGAAATTCTAACTTGAAATAGAAGCAGGTTCTGTCACAAATGAGGTAATACATTCTGGATACTGCCAAAAATCCCTTTTCTTTGCTCCAATGCCCAAATTTGGGGATCCTAACAAACCTCCCTAAAATTGAATTGAGCAAGATTAAAGAGATTGTAATCAAAGAAGATCCCTGAGGGAAAAAGTCCCAAAGAGGTGAAAGGTAAGATGCATGGAAAGGGAACATAGTGAGCCCTTATGTCAAGCTCTTGAGTGGCAGAGAGCTAACTGATAGCAACAGTCATGATGAGGGACACGGATAAATCAAGAAATACCATGCTGTATTGACTTGACGGAAATCTATTAACTGCACTCATGAGCATCCAGTTGGTTCATCTGGTATTTCCATGATACAAGTGACCACCAATTCCCATTAATAGCCATGACAAAGCATCTGTATAGTTGCATGGAGTTTAGTATATTATACTTTATTGTAAAAGCATAATTTGAGATGAAGTGACTGGATAAACAAATTTATTGTGCAAATTTATTGAAATATAGGGCTTTAGATATAGGTAAATATAATTTAAGTCAATGAAAGAGAAAACCAAACAGAGAGCTTTCCATATAATCACAAACCTAAAATCAGTGGAATTATCTTACATGCTGAGGTATGTTTAGGAAGTACTCATAGATAAAATTTATCTATTTTATTATTTATTTTATTTATATTTATTTTATTATATTTATCTATTTTAATATAAATTAAAAGTATAGTCCAATCAAATAAAAGCTACTTATCCTCTTAATTTGGTTAATACTTTATCTCTTCCCCTAAGTATTGCCTTGCAAAGCTTCCATTCCTGGAAACAACCAGAAGAGGCAGGCAGGCTTTTATTTAATTTGCATACTCAAACAGATATTTTGGCCTATTTACAATGAAAAAGTCCCTTTCATTCAAGAGGATTTTTAACAAACACATAAAGCAATATTGTATTTTTGAGAATCTTAAGTTCTATTTCCTCACCTAAATGTTCTGGAATATAGACAAATTTGTCCAATGATTGGTAAGTGTATTCCATAGGAATGGTTTCCACCAATTGTATAAGAAACAAATCCGCTTGTGGTGCTGATTTTCAAAGTTGATGCTTATTTACCATAGCCCAGAAAAGTAGCAGAACAGGGAGTGTAGTTAGATAGATTTTCTTAAAGTCCCTTAAAAATGCACAAACTATAAAAACAATTCTCTCCAAATGCTGCGGAAAACATCTTTACAGAGACCTGAGATTTTACAACAAAGAAACAACCACATTATGGCAGATTTTAAATAAGGGATGCTATAATTTTAAATAGGGTGGTGAGAGTATGGACAGGTGATGTTCAAACATAGGCTGGAAGGAGGGGAGGGAGGGAACGATGTTGAATCTGGGGGAAGAGAATTTCAGGCAGAGGAAACAGCTCTTACTAAGATGCCAAGGCAGGAGAATGATTAAGGAACTCACATCACAGCTGGGACAAGAGTGATAAAAAGGAGAGTAATTCAAGATGAGAATGGAAAAAGTGAAGGGTATGAGGGTATATCTGTCCTTGTAAGTCACATAATTACCCTGAGTTAGCTGGAATGCCAATAGAAGTTTTGAAATAAAAAAAAATCTAACAGTTGTTAAAAGGATCATTTGGATGTTGTGCGAAGAACAGAGCTTAGGGAACAAAAATGGAAGAGGGTTATCTGTTAAGAGGCTATTGAAGCAGGTGAGAGGTGATGGTGGCTTAGAACAGGGCAGTTAGCTATGAAGATGGTGAGAAGTGCTACATTTTTGATGAAATATTTTGAAGGTAGAGTCAAAGGATTTCCTGAGATATTAAATAAAAGGTATAAGAAAAAGAGAATTGTAAATAATTCCAAGATTTTTGACCTGAGAAACTGGAATGTTTCTTATTTACACGGTGGACTTTTATATCCCTGGGTTGCCAATTAATGTGATACTCAATTAGGGAGGTTGTACTTTGGTGACAATTAGTATACACTGTTTTCATGCAACTTTGTAGCAACTCAGAAATACTGATTCCAGAATTTCCTCTTTGCTATTTTTTAATCTTTTGGCTAAATTTCATCCAAAGATCCAAAACCAGTATATAGCAACAAGAAAAAATGAACTGTTGGCATTTTAATGGGATACATGTAACTGTGGTGTCAGTTTGGATACTTACCAGAATCCATCTCCACCAGTACTGGGCTCCAGACATTATCCAAGAATGGCTATAGCAGCATCTCAGCTCTCATTGGTGTCCAAAAGGCAGATAATTCTAAAAGCTAAACTTGGACTTTGGAATGAGGCCCAGTGAAGTTTGCATTCCAATTCTGGCTCTTATGAAGTTAGCTTTGAGCTCTCTTCTGTAAAATGAGAAATATAACTTGCTGAGTATTTAAAACATAATATTCAATGGTATAAACCTATAGTTCCAATATCCACTGGTTCTTATCATCCCTTCACCCTTCTGACCACAAGATGATGTGCTAATATTGGTAGTCTTGTAGTATGTACTATGCTTTAGTGTCTAAAACAAAATTTGTTAATGTCTGTATTTGTTGATATTTTATCCCAACTTTCCTCTCTCAGGTGACATTTGTTAGATACAGGAAGTCTTCCTGTCCAGACTTCAAAACCTCATTCCTTAAAATAGGTTTTCTGCTTTTGTTGCTCAAAGTTTTTATTTCTAATTTAACTGTTCTTGTGATTTATGTAGTTGTTCTTATCTGGTATATGACATATAGCTAGAACTTACTAAACACAATCTATTATTAATGGTAGTGAGATTATTATTATAAGACAATTACTGGTCATATGTGGAACAGTGGAAATCAAGGTCTACTATGTAGCTATCTCCCTCCAAAATCTTATGGGTGCCCATGAATATACAACTCAAGTACAATGACTTGTTGTCTCTTATTGTTTTCTTCATAAGAGAAAGAAGCATATATATTTTTTATGGTTCGATGTGCAAAATTTTAATCATACTTGAGCTGAAGGCTACTTACTAGGTATCAATTTCCCTATCAGTGTTTTCTGTATTCATTGGGAAATGACCCTATTGCCTGTCTTGGGACTTTTAAGCTGATTCAGTCTTGCTTGTGCTTCATAGTGTTTTCTAGTCTCCTCATGAGCTCCTTTTGATGTTGAGCTAAGCAATGTCCAGGTGATTTGAAATGAAAATGACAGGGATCAAGTAAAGAAAATGGGAGAAGAAATTGAGTGTGGGAATAGAATCTTCATTCTGTGTAAAACTGGAATTTGAAAGATATACAAAAAAACCCAAAAAACCTCAATTCAAATTTTGCTTTTTTTTTGTTTTGTTTAAGTGTCAATTTGTTAAAAATACTTGCTTGTATTTTATAGGCCAAATCAGCCTCATTCATAATGAATCTCACCAAGCAAATTTTAAAGAGTAATTTAAAGAGCACTGATTAACATAGTTTTTGACTTAACTCTGTCCCTAAACAGAAAAATTTTTTTTTTCATTAAAATGTTTATTTTACAACTAGGAGAGTTTTTAGTATCCTTAACTCTCCATATCGACATAAGGCTTCCTTGGATTTTCTAAAGTAACTCTTTGATGTGTTTCTTTATATACTTACAACATCAAGTTCTTATGTGTGTTAAATCTGGATATGTAGTAAGTGTCAAGTTTTACAGAGAAAGTAAGTTAATTCATCAACTTCAAAAGGAGAATGAAGATGCTCAATTCAGCGTTACTACCAAATATGTTCATTTTCTCTCCTCTCTCTCTCTCTTTTTTTTTAAGTTCATGAAGATGATGTGGTTCTGAATGGAGACCTTCACAATTCCTGCATTTAGTCTATTAACAATTCTTTGGCTTAACTTGGTATTTCACTTCTGCTTTCCTGACTTTTAAGACATGGTTGTTACCATATATCTTGTAGAGATGTTATAAAAAGCTTCTACAATTATTATTTAAACATTTAGAAAACATACCAGTTAGTTGTTCTATAAGAATCAAGTAAGATGATAAGCACTTTGCACTATATAAACTCTATCCTAAAAATAGAGATTCTTAAATATTTACATGAGACATTATGTTTGGGCAATGGTGACTCACACAATACTAAGGGAAATTTGATATATGATTTCAATTTGGAGAATAATTTTAAATGAAATGTGATCTATGAATGTAATTACTTAAGTAGGCATATTTTTCAAAAACTGTAAAAGTGTATTTGTTTACATAATCAAAGGCAATATAATCAGTAAGGCTTTCTTTGTTAATCACCCCAGAAAATAGGGAAGAAGCCAATACACATTAATATTGTTGTGAATTAGAGTAAATTGATTAGAAATTTATTTTAGAGTGGCTGAAGGTTCATGAAATTTCAGTGACTAGCCCATCTTTTGTTTAGGTAATTCTGTCCTTTGTTATGATCTCTTAAATGCATGTTTTCTAAACATTTCCCTTTACAGATGGAAAATAAAAGAACATCCCAGTAATAAAATACACCTTAGTTTCCCTAAAGAAAACAGTGGCTTTCACCTAAAATGCTCCAGGGAGAATTATGCAGATGTTTTTTTTATTGCATATTTAAATAAAAGGAAATAGACTTATTATCAGTATCATCATATTTTCCTAGCCAGATTTATTTATTTCTCCCTTAACTTTAGGGCTCACTCTGATATAATTATTTTTCTCAGTGGGTGTTAGAAAAATAAATAGAAATTAAAAATCTGTGAGCATTGAACTTCAGATGGTTATTATCTTGGAACTTTTTAGAAGTTCAACTTCTTGTGGCCCATGAAGATTGGATATATGGAGAACATTATGTTGTCATCATGCCAATGGCCTGCTTCTAAGATTTCTCACACAGAAAACTGAGAAAGAGCCACCTTACCCTAATCCCTGAAGAAGTGAACACAAGTAGGGAGCATTAATACACTTTCAACTCAGACCTTGTATTTATTGATTATGACCAAATAAATTCATAACCCTTTCTTTAATATCTTCTTTAGTGAGTATACAGCTGGAAGGACATGTAATTGATGAGTTTTACTGAAAAATAATATGGGTGAAAACATTAGGCTTGGGAAATTCTAGTGTCCAGGTATTTTCTGATTTTCCAGGATTAAGTTTTTCCCAGTTCTGAATGATCAACCAATGTGGTGGCTTTCATAACACCCAAATTCTGCACAACACATCCAGGATGAGCACACAAAACAAAACAAAACAAACAAAAAAAAAAAAGACCCAAGGTACCTTTTTGCTATCCCTGCAAAGTATGTGCAGCTGATATTTCCTTTAACAATAGCTCTGCCTTTATGAGTTTTATAGATTGAGATCCTTGGGAGGTTTTATTTTATTTGAAGAAGTTATCTACTGCTTCACAGATTTTGAAAACTGCGGTATTAATCTATTTAGAATACTTAGGAGATGTGATATTCTGCTAAAATTAAAAGAAAGAACCAATGGACTTGTTGGCAAGTAAAGGTCAGCAAATGAAAGGGATCAGAAAATCATAAAGGAAATCCCAGTGCTAGAGTAGATAGGTACAAAATGTCAGAGTGGGTGAAAATTCTAAATTCTAGACAGAGAACAAGTGTGCTAGCAGTTGGAACACCATGGAATGAAATTGACTTTGTTCTATATACTCAGGTTGGATGGTCCCAGGGATGTGTTTCCTGAGACAAAGAGCATAAACTGATTAGGTCTGTTCATGGAGGTAGAGCGGATGAGAAAATGCTCTTAATTTAACAAGCAAGTTTCTTCAGTTGCTGTGCCATTTCATTAAATATTTCTATGTTTTTTTTTTCTTTTTTAGTTGTAGGATTGATTTATATCAGTGGTTTTTAAACTGTTGTGTGCACTGGAATCAGCTGGAGAACTTGTTAAAATGCAGACTGCTAGGTTTCACCTCCAGAGTATTAGATTCAAAAAATGGAGTGGAGCCCAGGACTTTGCACTTACAACAAATTACTAGTGCTGTCTCTGCTTCTGTCCTAGAATCCCACTTTCAGAATGCATCACTGGTTTAGAAATTACTATAATTTAATTTTTAATTAAATTATACCAGGATGCAGCTTTTTCCCCCCTTTTTAAATTAAAAGTCATTCAAAACTTTTCTTTCCTTAATGCAAATTCATCCATCTCTTTTCTAAAGGAACTTTTCCCACAATGAGATGCTAAATTTTTTTCTGAGGTCATCAAAATTAGCAAAAGAAGACATATGCTAGCCATGAACACCACAAATAAGAGGTCATACATAAACCAGCAAGGCCACTGATGATATATTATCCTAAGTAATGGAATCAATCCTCCTTTGGAGAGCAACCAATGCTAGGTAATAAATATCTATGGATGGCTAGCTCCTGTTCAGAGATGTAGAAAGCTGGAAGATGTGTTCCTCTCATGTTTTACAACAATAAGAACCAACCAGATTAACCTCAAATGTATAACTTTTTATTCTCAAAACCATTATAGAGCTGAGGTCACCTAGAAACCAACTGGATAGAAATGTGAAAAAAAAAGGACAGTGGCAAGAAATTACCTGGGGTAGAAGCCACCAGATAATCCTAAGGGGAGTTCAGCTAAGAAAAGCTCATGGAACACAAAAATGGGGGAACATAGACATGGCAGAATCTGCACTCTCATGTAGGCATATTTTACATGAATTCCACAAAGTACTCATAGGAATAAACAACAACAAAAAATTCCTAGGGATTGTCATGATGGTTCAGATCTGAGGAAGAACTGGGCACAGTAGTGCACGCCTGTAATTCCAGCTTCTTGGAAGGCTGAGGCAGGATAATCACAAATATCATGCCAGTCTCTGCAATTTAGTAAGACCCTGTCTCAAAATAATACTAATAAAAAGGTGGGAATATAGGTCAGTGGTAGACCCCCTCTGGATTCAAACAAAACAAGAACCTGAGGAAAGAGTTGAGCAGCAGTTATACAAGAAACTTCTCACAGATTCTTCTTATATATCTTCCCAACAAAAGAACTTTTATGTGGAGGATAGCAAAGAGGTCAACAAGCACTTCTTTAATGAAAAGTATCTGTTAAAATATTGTATGTATCAATGATAAAATGAATCTCTTCCTCTTAAGGTCAGGAATAAAGCAAGTCTTTCCTCTCTAACTACTTCTACTTAATGCCATACTGAAGGTCTGAGCCAGCATAATCAGATAAGAAATAGGAAAAGAAAAAAAAAAGATGGGGATTCAGGGAATAATGAGCACAGTGTCTTTTTGCAGAAAAAAAAAATGGCTGAGTAGAAAATCCCGAAGAATTTTCTAGAAGTAACAAGGTAGGCAAGGTTATGGACTACAACATCTAATTTTAAAAGTCAGTTGTATTTCTACATACTATCAGTAAGTAACTGGAACTCAAAATTTAAAAATATACAGTTTTCAATAGCATCCTTGAAAAAGATATACTTCAATATAATAAAAAAACTGCTTTATACATGCATAGACAACTTATTTGAACAAACATACAAGGCAATTCAGTGGAGAAGGAATATACTTGTCAATAAATCTTCAGGAGGAACTGGTTATACCAATGGAAGAGGAAAAGGAGGAAAGGAGAGAAAGGGCTGGGAAGAAATATTCACATATAGCTCTCACCTTGTACAAAATTTAACTCGAAATAGATTACAAACCTTAATATAACAACTAAAACTATAAAACTTTCAGAAAAAAAAGGAGAATTACTGTTTGACTTTGATTAGGGAAAGTTTTAGTTATGATACCAAAAGCATGATCCATTAAAACATTGATAGTCTGGATTTTAAAATTAAAAATTTAGACTCTATGAAAGATAACTGTTCAGAGAAAGACAAATTATACTCTGAGAAGAATATTTGCAAATTATATTGCTGACAAAGTACTTGTATCTAGAATATATAAATAACTCTAAAAAATATAGCATTAGGAAACATAAAAATAAGTGGGAAAATATATGAACACACACTCTTCACTAACAAGATACATGATGGCAAATATGAATAGATCTTTTACATTAATCACCAGAGAAGTATGAACTAAAACCATAGTGAGATGCCAATTCATAGTTTTTAGACAGTCTTAAAATGCTCAAAAACAAGTAAATTAAATGAATTAGTAAGCAAAAATTTTCCACCAAAAACTGTTCAGTCCCACCTAGCTTCACTGACACACTCCAGCAACCATTTAAAGAAGGAATCATAACACTCCATGAACTCCTTCAATAAAAAAGAACAGGCAGTCTTCCCAATTCATTCAATGAGAGTGGCATACAGTTATACCAAAACCAGACAAATATCACAAAGAAAATGACAAATAACCTTAATGAATATAAGAAGAAAAATCCTCAACAAAATCTTAGTAAAACTGAATAATTACATAAAAAGTATTATCACAACGATCAAGCAGAATACATCCCAGGAATACAAGATGTTAACAATCAGAAGATCGATTACATAATATAGCATATTAATAGAAAACAGTAAAATTACTTTATCTTCTCAAAAGACACACAGAAAACATTTGACAAAATGTAACACCTAACCATGAGTTAAAAAAGTAATAATATGAACAAACAAACACACACAAAAAAGTGCCCTCAAGAAATTTGGCTGAGAACTTTTTTAACCTGATAAAGGGCTATTATGAAAAACCAATAGCAATTATTATTGTCAATAGTGAAATATTGAGGACCTTCTTCACAAGATCAAGGAAAAGGTAAATTTATGTATCACACCATTCTTTTTTAATTGTACTGGAGGATTTAGTGTGTATAAAATGAGAAAAAAAATGAAAGAAAAGGCAACCAAATTAAAAAATAAGAAGTCCAATGTTATTTACTGGCAGGTGCTATGATCTTTTGTGTAGAAAATTCTAAGGAACCCACCAAAAAATATTACTAATAAGTATAATGCATTATCAAGAGATAAGTATATAAAATTCATTCTAAATCACCATTATTGCAAAAAATTAACTTTATTCTAAAATGTGAGCAATGGAAAAATCTAAAAAAATATTTTAATGGAAATAAAAACAAAATTCAATTAATGTAAAAATCAAAATAATACAAATCAATGGGACGACAACAACAACAACAAATTGAATGCACCATAAATTTTACAACTTGTACAAAATTAACTCAAAATAACTCAGGCATTAAAAAATTAAAGTTAAATTTTTAGACTTTCAGAAAAAAGAAGAAAATTTTTAGATTCTAGGACTAAGCAAAGAGGTTTTAGACTATACCAAAAGAAAAATTCATTAAAAAATATGATAAAAGGTATCTCATCAAAATAGAGAATGTACTTTGTGAAAGATCATATGAAGAGAATGAGAATATAAATTACAGAATGGAAGAAAAGTTTTACAAATCATGTATTCTAAAGAAAGATTAGTATCTAGAATATAAAAAGAACAATCAAAATGCAGCAGTAAAAACCAAGCCACCCATTTAGAAAATGGAAAAACTTCTCACCAAAGTGGACATAGGATTGACAACTCATAAGACAACATTCCAAATCATTAGCCTTTAGAGAAATGAAAACTGCAACTATAAACAGTTATCACAGCAAAGCTATCAGAATGTCCAAAGTAAAAAATTGTGACCATACCAAATGCCAGCAAGGATGCAGAGAAACACAGTCTCTCATCTCACTGGAGAGAAAGTAAAACGTTAGAGCCATTCTGGAGGACAGTCTGGCAATTTCTGAATATAAGTTAAACACAGTTACCATAAAACTTGCAATTGAACTCCTGAGCTTAAACCAGAGTAATAAAGACATGTTTATCCATAATAGCCCCAAACTGGAAGCTCATGGATAAAGGCTTAAACATCTATATCATGAAATACTACTCAGCAATACAAAGGAATAAAACAATTGATAAATACAACAAATAAGATGAATCTCCAAGAATTATGTGAGTAACAAAAATAAAAAACAAAGAAAATTGTTTAGTTTGAACCACATTCATCCATAATAGCACAGGGGTCCTAAAGAGCTCTATTTGGCATATATACAAATACATGCTACAAGGACTGGAATAAAGAAAAAAAATCATCACTTACACATTCTAATTTCAAAATCATTATAATTCCACAATTGACTACTCATGAAAATGTTTTATGAAGAGAACATTTGTACCTACTTTAATGTGTGATTTAACAAATAATTAAATCATAGAATTACTCATGTATGTATTCCTTTCTCTATGAAATATTCACGCATATTTCAATACATTAATCATATTAACAAATAATGAGAGAGATTACCTACCTTTCTCATATATAATTGTGGTGTGTTAGAATCAGAGCATCTTTGATTGCAATGCTGGCTTTGACTAGCTCTGTGCAGTCTCTCTAATCTTTCACTTCCTCAGTCATAAAATATAAATAATAATTACCTTGAAGCTCTGATGCAAGAATGAAATAATATAATACGTGCCATGTGCCATGTACTTTATTCATAATATATTATTATTATTTATATTATTGATGCTATCAGCAATGGCTATTAAGATTTCATTTTGTTTTCTCTTGCCACAGTTCAATCATATGGACAAAATACTGCAATTGTCTGTCATATAATTATTATGTTTGCAAATCTCAGAAACAAAATAGTTTGTAAGGTAAAACATTTGTTTTATGCACCCAAAAATCAGATAATTAGAATTTATTTTTACCATCTTATAAAACTTATAATTAGCTTCACAAATGTTGATTTTTTTGTATTGATTAAATATTGGATTGAAAGTGCAACTGTGCATGTTAAGAGATAAATGGCTTATTTCCCATCCTGTCTGCCTTTCCTCCCACCTATCCAAGAGATTGGTCTAGTTTCAGTCTGTTAGTGCAGCTGTTCAGCTGGCAAGAGTCCCTCAGCATACAGATGGGCATCTGGAACCCAATCCAGGCATCAGTTAAATTGTCACAAGAACGTGCTTTCTTTTTGCAGCCAAATTCCTGAACAGCTCTTTTCACAACTCTCCTTCATTCTCATCTGTCTTGGTCATTGCACTTGCTATAATACCCTTGTTTCATCATCTTTTAACCTCCTGCCCAGCTGCCTTCTGTTTGCACTCTATCATAGTTTTATAATCTTGTCCTGTTGCCATAACTTTCAACCACACTTGGAGTTTCCTCATTAAAAAGCATCTGGGATTTTTCTGCCTCTTTCTATAGGAAATGCTCTCACTTTGCTTTATCCTCCTGAGTAGTACCTGAGTGGTGAAGTCAAACTGGCAATACTTACAATGGGTGAACCATACTAAAAAGTGCATTGCACTAAATTAGACATAGGCCTAGATTAAATGTATGCATAGGTTGGTGTGTTCCAAAGTTAGTGTCCCTGAAGTTTAAAACAAAACTTTCATTATAGTCATTGTAGTCTGTAACTGAATTTGCTATCTTTTATTGCATCCTATATGGAAAAGGAAGTAAGATACTTAAAGAAAATTGGATGACCTACAAAATGGTTCATCCACTTGAAAGTACGTAGTTCTTACTCTGCTCCAGGAGCTAGTTTCTTATGGAAGGAATGTGCTCCATTTCCAGATATGCCCATTTCTGAAATGTGGTTTTTATATGTGAAATATCCTAATGCTTAATGTTTGTAACTACTTAAAATTCTTTGACTTTCACTGAAAACCCAATAAGAATGAATATTAACGTCAGGTTTGAGTAGTTGATCACCAATTTGAAGCTTGTATCTTAGCAGTTGGTCTAAGGGGAAAGTCTATTTTTCTAGCATTGTATCTCAAAAAATATTTAACCTTCCTTGAAATTTGTTTTCATTTTAAGTGAAAAAAAATATATCAAAATGGAGCAGCTATAGTTCTTTAGTCCATGAAAGCTTTGAGAATGCTTGGAAATACCTTTGCTTAGGCTGATGTATGACCTGATTCTCCTTCAGGTTTACCATCAGTATATACAGTACTAAGAATCCATGGAACTCAGCTTGCAGTATTAGTTCTTCCTATGCATATGAAAAATGGTCCATTTCTTGTTGAACGCTTTCACCACTATTACCATATTCTGATTTAACTCACTTTGTACCTGCATCCTAACACCTTAATAAGTTACCATAACCTCATGTGACAGTGGTATAAATGAGGTTATGGTAACTTATTAAGGTCTCCTAAACCTCTGTAATGAGAAAAATGTCCTGGAAAGAAGGTACAAATACAGAAGAAGTAATTCATATTCACTGATTTCACAGATTCATGGCTGTTTCCTCTCACTACACAATGAGGGAGTCATGACTTCTGAATTCAAATTTATTCAAAATCAAACTGTTGAACTGAAGGTACAATAGTAATCACTGATTGTAACCTGTGAAAAAGACCTTGGGGAAATTCATTGATTGGCAGGAAAAAAGAACTTTCAGTGGGTTTCCTACTCTATTTAGTTAAAAAAAGGACATGAGTGATGCTAAATAAAAGCCTAATATTAGAAAATTATTGAATGTTTGAAATATGTACTGAACTAGAATAAGCAAAATATAATAGGCCATTTTTATTATTATTTTTAAGAATGTAGAAGGAGGGAAGATGGCAGCGAAGGGAGTGCATCACCCCCGTGTACCGCGTCACTGTGCGGGAGAATGACAAGTTAGAACCGCTAAAAGTTATCTTGTTAGGAATTTCCAGCAAAATTGGGGTGCTCCAAAACCTAGAGGAAGGATTTTCATCACACGAAGATCAGCTACAGGGGCTCAAACGCGAGTGATTTGTCAGCATGGAGGGTCACACTGCTTATTCAGCAAATCGCCCCGCAGCTAGAGTCTGCGGTGGGCGCTGGGAAACGACGAGATAGCAACGCAAAGATACAGTGCTGCGGATTCTGTGGGGTCCTGCCAGCTGTGCAATCACTGTACTCAGTGCTGAATTCTGGGTTTGAGAGGGGGGAAGGAAGCGGTCCAATTCGATTCTCCACACCGGTCAGACCACAGAGGAAGCCAGCGGCCACCATCTTGGAGAGCTGACATCACCATCCCTGTTTTCGACTGATCACAGCTCAATCAGCTATAGAACAGGTAATTTCAGGCTGCCATTCGCCTGCGTCTCGCAGGCAAATTATTCAGGCTCAGTGCTAAAGAACCGGTGGAAACTGCTTCTCGGTCCGGGTCCTGCTGAATACTGTGGAGGCCAGAGGGGCAGAGCAGAGCCGCCGCCCGTGCCCAGAACAGGCCCAGCGACCTGCCGGCGTAGTATCACATCACCCCAACTGGAGTAGGGGCCAAGCAGAGCTGCCGCCCACGCCTGGAACAGGCCCAGTGACCCGCCGGGGTGGCAGTCACGTCACCCCGTTTGGAGTAGGGTCCGAGCAGAGCTGCCACCCGCGCCCGCAAGGTAAGCAGACCTGTGACCGACCGGCGGATCAGGCCCAGCGGCCTGCCAGCGTGGTACACACGTCACCCCAATTGGAGTAGGGGCAGAGCAGAGCCGCCACCCGCGCCCGGAACAGGCCCAGTGACCCACTGGCGTAGTATCACGTCACCCCAACTGGAGTAGGGGCAGAGCAGAGCCGCCACCCGCGCCCACAAGGTAGGCAGGACTGCGACCGACCGGCGGATCAGGCCCAGCGGCCTGCCGGCGTGGCAAACACGTCACCCCAATTGGAGTAGGGGCAGAGCAGAGCCGCTGCCCGCGCCTGCAAGGTAGGCAGACCTGAGACCGACCGGAAGAACAGGCCCAGGGGTCTGCGGGCGTGGTATAAATGTCACACCAATTGGAGGAGGGGCAGAGCAGAGCCGCTGCCCGCGCCTGCAAGGTAGATGGACCTGCAACTGACCGGCAGAACAGACCCAGCGGCCCGCCAGTGTGGTAGACAGATCACCCCAATTGGAGGAGGAGCACACCCGCCGCCCGCCCCTGCAAGGGAGACTTTTCAACTATACAAGAGCAATATAAATATATAGGGGGAAAATTTCAAAAACACAACAGTTTCACCAAGCAGAAAGAAATGCTACCAGTATGAAAAGACAAGGAAAGAAAGGACCACAAGCAATGCAGGTCAACTCAACTTTAGAAGAGGTAATAGCTGCAGCAGATGGAATGTCAGATAAAGAATTCAGGATATACATGCTTCAGATGATCTGGAGTCTCAAGGAAGACATTAGACAGCAAAATCAGACAATGAAAGATCACTTCGACAATGAATTACATAAACAAATCCAAGAAGCAAAAGATCAACTATACAGGGAGATAGAGGTTATAAAAAACAAACAAACAGAAATCCTAGAAAGGCAGGAAGCAATAAACCAACTTAAAAACTCAATTGAGAATACTACCAGCAGAGTAGAACACTTAGAAGATAGAACATCAGACAATGAAGACAAAGTATTTCAACTTGAAAAGAACATAGACAGCTCAGCAAGACTGTTAAGGAACCATGAGCAGAACATCCAAGAAATATGGGATAATATAAAGAGACCAAATTTAAGAGTCATTGGGATACTGGAAGGTATAGAGGTCCAAACCAAAGGAATGAACAATGTATTCAATGAAATAATACGAGAAAACTTCCCAGACTTGAAGAATGAGACAGAATCCCAAATCCTAGAAGCCTACAGGACACCGAATGTGCAAAATCATAAGAGATCCACACCTAGACACATTATAATTAAGATGCCCAACATACAGAATAAGGAGAGAATTTTAAAAGCTATAAGAGAAAGGAAGCAGATTACATTTAGGGGTAAACCAATCAGGATAAGAGCTGATCTTTCAACAGAGACTCTGAAAGCTAGAAGATCCTGGAATAACATATTTCAAACACTGAAAGAAAATGGGTTCCAACCAAGAATTGTGTATCTAGCAAAATTAAGCTTCAGGATGGAAGATGAAATTAAAACCTTCCACAATAAACAAAAGTTAAAAGAATTTGCAGCTAGAAAACCATCTCTTCAAAACATCCTTGGCAAAACATTTCAGGAAGAGGAAATGGAAAATAACAATGAAAACAAACAGGGAGGTAGGACAGTAAAGGGGGGAAAATAATCAAAGAGGAAAACAAACCATGGTTAGTAACATAAATAAACAAATATGGCTGGAAGAACAACCCATATCTCAATAATAACCCTAAATGTTAATGGCTTAAACTCACCAATTAAGAGACACAGGCTAGTAGAATGGATCACAAAACAAGACCCAACAGGTCTACAGGAGATGCTGCCTACAGGAGATGCATTTGATAGGAAAAACATACATAGACTGAAGGTGAAAGGTTGGGAAAAATCATATCACTCATGTGGACTTTGGAAACAGGCAGGAGTGTCCATACTCATATCAAATAAAATAGATTTCAAGCCAAAGTTAATCAAAAGGGATAAAGAGGGACACTACATACTGCTCAAGGAAACCATACACCAACAAGACATAACAATCATAAATATATATGCCCCAAACAATGGTGCAGATATGTTCATCAAGCAAACTCTTCTCAAGTTCAAGAGTCTAACAGACCACCATACAATAATCATGGGAGACTTCAACACACCTCTCTCACCACTGGATAGATCTTCCAAACAAAAGTTGAATAAGGAAACTATAGAACTCAATAACACAATTAAAATCCTAGACTTTATGGACATATATAGAATATACCACCCAACATCAAGCAGTTACACTTTTTTCTCAGCAGCACATGGATCCTTCTCAAAAATAGATCATATATTATGTCACAGGGTGTCGCGACCCCTTGCCCGCAAGGAAGACGCAACAACAGGAATCTTCTTTCAGCCGTTTATTCAGGCCCCTGATGTTTCTTCTTCTCCCTCTCGGACGCCCCTCCCAGCCTTAATAAAGCATCCCAAGCCCCAATGCGAAGCTGCTACGTGGAGCTTTCTCATAGGGTGTTAAAAAATCACGTGCCAACTCTCCCAAATAAGGAGTTGTTTGTCACAGACCACAGCGGAGCCAGCGCCATCTTGTAATGGCGACCACAGTCCGAAGAAACGGCTCACCACAGTTCCCCCTTTTGTTTTCTAAGAACAACACAGGAGAGAGTAGAGGTCCTATCCCACTGTGCAGAAGTGGCTGCATAGTATGGCTCAGCCCCAAGGAGGCGCCTTCCCCAGATCTGAGGCCATATCAGCCGACGCTTTTCTCCGTGGGACGGGGCGTGGACGCGTCTAACCCGCATACAATAGGACATGCTCTCCTTGAGGTCCACTTCAAGGATCACTCAAGTGCAGTGCCTTGCCTCGCATCCTGTATCGTGACGATGGTGGACGAAGGGGGATAGCTAAGGCTGAACTGTGGCTGTATAGAAATACAACGATAAACAAGTTGGTAACACCCTAAAAGAAAGGCACGGGTCTTAAGGCGATAGAAAAGCACTAGTGTGGAAACCCATCTGCGTGCAATGGTAGGAAAGCCGGCAGAGTGCAAGGGCTTTCCAACACTAAGAGAATAACAAGGAAAGACATGTCGATCCCAGTGCAATGTCCGTAAGACTTGGGGTGCGACGACCATGTCAAAGATTTACTGTTTAATTTGCGCAAGCCAAACTTGAGGTGAGTTGCCATTTTCTAAAGCTGCAAGAGCTTGTATGATCATAGCCTTATCGTGAGCATTGCGGGCCTTGAGGCGACAGAGAAACCACAAGCAGAGAACCATACCGAAGCAACACATTGCACCAAAAATGCCTACCCCCACCCACTCTTTAAAAAAGGAAAAGGCAGAGGATATCCAATCGGTGAATTGACCCAAAGTTACGGGATCGACATGGGTACTGTTCAAGACAGCTATCTGGGTTAGTTGAGACTGGATCATGTCTTCCGCTGCCATGGACCAATTTCCGGGCAAGTATTCGCCAATGATACGGGAGGCATTCCTGGAATCATTAAATCTGACAGAGGTTATACATAAATGTGCACGTTGGTCAACACAGCCCAAAAGCACCAAATCAGCCAATTCTTCTACCTGAGCTTGGAGTAAATCTATTCTTTGGTTGGCAGCTAAAATCCCTGACAAAATATGTTGATTAATTGTATTCTGGGATTCAAGTATGGTGGAAGTTTGTTGAACAACTTGATTAATGGTGGCAGCAGTCTGTACTTGACTGGCCATGGCCACTCCGGCCGTGACCGCTGCAGCAGCAGATACCGCCACGGCTGTCACTATAGCAGCTGTGATTCCAAAATCCCTGCGGACTCTAAGTAGCTCAACAATGGGGAATTCGTCAGGGTCCGCAGTGACTGGGATTGGGACAAAAGTTGGAATTTTCATAACCACCGCTACAGTCCAAGAACCATTCCAACACTCAGATAAGAAACAGGTAACACTAGAACAATCCAGCACCCCTGACGAGGTGTCATTAGCCAAAAGGAGTAAGAACGGGGATTGGACACAGACCACTGCAGGGGGCAATGTGGCATTATGTAACAGAGAGTTGAACGAAACAGATGTGAGTCTTTTACCTCGTTCACTCTCCCTAACAGTGCCAGAAACATTAGCCAGCCAACTTTTGGCTCCCAGCAATTGAGCCAGTGCAGAAATATCAGCTGAAGCCCCCTTTTCATTGGAGATCAGCCATTGAAACCAGGACCAACCCACTCCTGTAGAGGAGTTGACACTGTTGTTAAAGTTATAAACATACCTCTTAAGAGAGGGGGAAAGGGAGAAACCTTTAGCAACTTGACGTTGCTCCCAAGAATGATCCTGACAAGGCGTAAATGTTGGGGGGAAACCAAGATTAGGGGTACAGTAAGGAGAGGCCTTAAAATGGGTGGCATTATAAAGACTATTAGAAGAAGGAGGCACTGGGATTAGTACCTCGGAGATAATAGCCAAGGTAGTTGTGTTTAAAGCAGAGCTATTTGCGGGGGTTCCTGAGCCTGTTTGTTCCCCTGAGACTACTTGGCTCAACACAGCACTGAGAATGCTCCCTGAAACCTGACTGGACCGCAATGGGTCCTCCCAGTTAGTCAAATTCTTGGTCTTAAGACTAATACAATGAGTGTTCCCAAGGCTGAAACAAAAAACTCCTGTGAGATTAACTTGAGATTGATTAAAAATGCTATCCACGTCCCCTCTAGGAGAGGCACAGGGAGCAGACATCTCACATGAGGTAGAGAAAAGAGTGGGGAGGACACTAGAATTACCATGAACCGGCATTGGCATAGGGGGATGAAGAAATGTGACACAATGGGGACAGTGTAATATGTGTGTCACATCCATTTGCCAGACAACCAATGGCTTCAATCCCCGTGGGTTCACTCCATAAGTCCTTTAAGGTGCGATGAGCACGCTCAACAATGCCTTGCCCTTGAGGATAAATATCCTCGTATCCAATTAATATCTCCCAGCAGTTTTTGAAAATCATTTAGAGTTTGGAGATCCTGAGCTCGTATGGTGATTTTCTGTGGTCGTAATTTGTCACACCCAATTGTTGCTCCCAAATACTTAATAGAATCCCCTGTTTGAATCTTTTCAGGTGCGATAAACCACGGTGCAGCAATATCCATCTTCTGTAAAAATCTTTGTAAAGTACTATGTTTCACTTCCAGGCCCTTGGAACGTAACAGGCCGTCTAGGGCCAGAAGAAGCGGACTTGAAGATGCAGCACCCATGACACAGCAACAAAAGAAACACAGAAAACAAAAGTGAAAGTACACAGTGCAGCTGCAATAAAATATAAAGCTCTCTCTTTCTTTGTAGAGGAGCTGACCCCGCTTTGATCGCGGATCCCACTTACTGGGACTATCCCCGCTTTGGTCGCGGATCCCACTTACCTGGGACTAACCGGTGCACCACCCCTGACGGCTGAAAGTTCTGGTTCCCGGGTTTCGGCACCACTTGTCGCGACCCCTTGCCCGCAAGGAAGACGCAACAACAGGAATCTTCTTTCAGCCGTTTATTCAGGCCCCTGATGTTTCTTCTTCTCCCTCTCGGACGCCCCTCCCAGCCTTAATAAAGCATCCCAAGCCCCAATGCGAAGCTGCTACGTGGAGCTTTCTCATAGGGTGTTAAAAAATCACGTGCCAACTCTCCCAAATAAGGAGTTGTTTGTCACAGACCACAGCGGAGCCAGCGCCATCTTGTAATGGCGACCACAGTCCGAAGAAACGGCTCACCACAACAGGGCAACTCTTAGACAATATAAAGGAGTAGAGATAATACCATGCATCTTATCTGATCATAATGGAATGAAACTGAAAATCAATGATAAAAGAAGGAAGGAAAAATCATGCATCACTTGGAGAATGAACAATAGGTTACTGAATAATCAATGGGTTATAGAAGACATCAAGGAGGAAATTTAAAAATTCTTAGAGATAAATGAAAACACAGACACAACATATCGGAATCTATGGGACACATTGAAAGCAGTTCTAAGAGGAAAATACATTTCTTGGAGTTCATTCCTTTAAAAAAGAAAAAAACAACAAATAAATGATCTCATACTTCATCTCAAAATCTTAGAAAAAGAAGAGCAAAATAACAGCAAAAGAAGTAGAAGGCAAGAAATAATTAAAATCAGAGCTGAAATTAATGAAATCGAAACAAAAGAAACAATTGAAAAAATTGACAAAACTAGAAGTTGGTTCTTTGAAAAAATAAATAAATAAAATCGACAGACCCTGAGCCATGCTAACGCAGAGAAGAAGAGAGAGAACTCAAATTACTAGCATACGGGATGAAAAAGGCAATATCACAACAGACACTTCAGAAATACAGAAGATAATCAGAAATTATTTTGAATCCTTATACTCCAATAAAATAGAAGATATAGTGAAGGCATCGATAAATTTCTTAAGTCATATGATCTGCCCAGATTGAGTCAGAAGGATATAGACAACCTAAACAGACCAATATCAATTGAGGAAATAGAAGAAACCATCAAAAGACTAACAACTAAGAAAAGCCCAGGACCGGATGCGTATACAGCAGAGTTTTACAAAACCTTTAAAGAGGAACTAATACCAATACTTTTCAAGCTATTTCAGGAAATAGAAAAGGAGGGAGAACTTCCAAATTCATTCTACGAGGCCAACATCACCCTGATTCCTAAACCAGACAAAGACACTTCAAAGAAAGAAAACTACAGACCAATATCTCTAATGAACCTAGATGCAAAAGTCCTCAATAAAATTCTTGCGAATCGGATTCAAAAACATATCAAAAAAATTATACACCATGATCAAGTAGGATTCATCCCTGGGATGCAAGGCTGGTTCAATATACGGAAATCAATAAATGTTTTCACCACATCAATAGACTTAAAAATAAGAACCATATGATCATCTCGATAGATGCAGAAAAAGCATTCGACAAAGTACAGCATCCCTTTATGTTCAAAACTCTAGAAAAACTAGGGATAACAGGAACATACCTCAACATTGTAAAAGCAATCTATGCTAAGCCTCAGGCTAGCATCATTCTAAATGGAGAAAAATTGAAGGCATTACCTCTAAAATCTGGAACTAGACAGGGATGCCCTCTCTCACCACTTCTGTTCAACATAGTTCTTGAAACACTGGCCAGAGCAATTAGACAGACGAAAGAAATTAAAGGCATAAAAATAGGAAAAGAAGAACTTAAATTATCACTATTTGCAGATGACATCATTCTATACCTAGCAGACCCAAAAGGGTCTACAAAGAAACTATTAGAGCTAATAAATGAATTTAGCAAAGTGGCAGGATATAAAATCAACACGCATAAATCAAAGGCATTCCTGTATATCAGCAACAAATCCTCTGAAATGGAAATAAGGACAACCACTCCATTCACAATATCCTCAAAAAAAAAATACTTGGGAATCAACCTAACTAAAGAGGTGAAAGAATTATACAATGAAAACTACAGATCCCTAAAGAGAGAAATAGAAGAAGATCTTAGAAGATGGAAAAATATACCCTGTTCATGGATAGGCAGAACTAACATCATCAAAATGGAGATATTACCAAAAGTTCTCTATAGGTTTAATGCAATGCCAATCAAAATCCCAACGGCATTTCTTGTAGAAATAGAGAAAGCAATCATGAAATTCTTATGGAAAAATAAGAGACCCAGAATAGCAAAAACAATGCTAAGCAGGAAGTGTGAATCAGGCGGTATAGTGATACCAGACTTCAAACTATACTACAGAGCAATAGTAACGAAAACAGCATGGTACTGGTACCAAAACAGGCGGGTGGACCTATGGTACAGAATAGAGGACACAGAAACCAACCCACAAAACTACAACTTTCTTATATTTGATAAAGGGGCTAAAAGCATGCAATGGAGGAAGGATAGCATCTTCAACAAATGGTGCTAGGAAAACTGGAAATCCATATGCAACAAAATGAAACTGAATCCCTTTCTCTAGCTATGCACAGAAGTTAACTCAAAATGGATCAAGGAGCTTGATATCAAATCAGAGACACGGTGTTTGATAGAAGAAAAAGTTGGCTACCATCTACATACTGTGGGGTTGGGCTCCAAATTCCTCAATAGGACACCCATAGCACAAGAGTTAATGACTAGAATCAACAAATGGGACTTACTCAAACTAAAATGTTTTTTCTCAGCAAGAGAAACAATAAGAGAGGTAAATAGGGAGCCTACATCCTGGGAACAAATCTTTACTCCTCACACTTCAGATAGAGCCTTAATATCCAGAGTATACAAAGAACTCAAAAAATTAGACAATAAGATAACAAATAACCCAATCAACAAATGGGCCAAGGACCTGAACAGACACTTCTCAGAGGAGGACATACAATCAAGCAACAAGTACATGAAAAAATGCTCACCATCGCTAGCAGTCAGAGAAATGCAAATCAAAACCACCCTAAGATACCATCTCACTCCAGTAAGATTGGCAGCCATTATGAAGTCAAACAACAACAAGTGCTGGCGAGGATGTGGGGAAAAGGGTACACTTGTTCATTGTTGGTGGGACTGCAAATTGGTGCAGCCAATTTGGAAAGCAATATGGAGATTTCTTGGAAAGCTGGGAATGGAACCACCATTTGACCCAGCTATTTCCCTTCTCGGTCTATTCCATAAAGACCTAAAAAGAGCATGCCACAGGGACACTGCTACATTGATGTTCATAGCAGCACAATTCACAATAGCAAGACTGTGGAAGCAACCTAGATGCCCTTCAATAGACAAATGGATAAAAAAAAAATGTGGCATTTATGCACAATGGAGTATTACTCTGCATTAAAAAATGACAAAATCATAGAATTTGGAGGGAAATGGATGGCATTAGAGCAGATTATGCTAAGTGAAGCTAGCCAATCCCTAAAAACAAATGCCAAATGTCTTCTTTGATATAAGGAGAGTAACTAAGAACAGAGTAGTGACGAAGAGCATGAGAAGAAGATTAACATTAAACAGGGATGAGAGGTGGGAGGGAAAGTGAGAGAGAAGGGAAATTGCATGGAAATGGAAGGAGACCCTCGGGGTTATACAAAATTACATACAAGAGGAAGTGAGGGGTAAGGGAAAAATAATACAAGGGGGAGGAATGAATTACAGTAGAGGGGGTAGAGAGAGAAGAGGGTAGGGGAGAAGAGGGGAAGGGAGATAGTAGAGGATAGGAAAGGCAGCAGAATACAACAGACACTAGTATGGCAATATGTAAATCAATGGAAGTGTAACTGATGTGATTCTACAATCTGTATACGGGTAAAAATGGGAGTTCATAACCCACTTGAATCAAAGTGTGAAATATGATATATCAAGAACTATGTAATGTTTTGAACAACCAACAATAAAAATTAAAAAAAAAAGCAGAGGTCACAAAGTAGACCACAAAGGGATTTTGAAATATAAGCCAATATTTTAAATCCAAGAGACTGCAATAAAAATTAAGACTTCAAGTTTCAGGTAGAAAAAAAAGTAAAGTATTAATCAAAAACTGGTCTCTTGTTCCCCCAGATTTGGAGCTGAGTAGTTCTGCCCTTTAGATAGTGTTTCTTCCCCGAGATCCCTCCTTTTCTTTGTATCACGTGTGTGTCTTCTGAAAGTTTGAATGTGGCTGCTGTGGAAAGTCCTGGAGACTTCAAAGATGCACAGTGAACTATGTTTTTAAAGCAGGAAAATAAATAGTTCTATATTTAATTTCATGAAGGAACTCTAGAGGTGAATGGAGGTAGATAAAAAGGGAGGAAAGGGGACAATTTGAAAGTAAAGAAACCAATTAGGAGCCTATTGCAGGAGAATGCTGATAAGGTGCAAAAGTAATTCATAACAGAAGTATTGAAAGGAAAGGTACAGAATCAGAGAATTTTTGGAACTAGAATGAAAAGGAATTAGAAATAGGTCAAATGCCAGTTTTGAGGGGTTTAAAAAATGTCAGTGTTTTTAGCTTTCAGGACATTGTGTTGCCATGTACTAAGACACTGAACTCAATAGAAAGTGGAAATATTGTTGGAAAAATAATTGTGTTTTATTTGTGACCTCCCTGGATTCTCTGTCTAAATCTCAGCCATCTTTGTATCGTCAGCTTCTAACTCATCTCCTGAAAGTAGTTCAATAAATAAATGAACTCAAAAAAAAAAAAATGTAAGAATTGCCTTTTGGAATCTGACAGTCAGACCTCTTAGTGGGCATTCTTCTGGACTGTGATATTTTCCTTTGGTGGAATCAACTGAGGATGCTATAAGGCTGATTGAACAAATGCTGTAAAATTCAAATAGAATCCACTATTTCAGTAAGAATCAGCTACCAGTAAGAAATAATATGGCTAAAATGGCATTCACATGAGCATGAAGCAGGTAGGAGGCCTAAAGGGAGTAATCAGGAAGGAGCAGATCAGTTCTTTTTGATTCAACCTTGCAGTCTGCATCTCATACACACCTCAGTGGCAGAACTTAACAAACCAATTTAATAAAGCAGAAATGTAAATTGTAGCTCTAGTCTCATCATTTAAAACAGAATATAGAAGCGTGGGTTCAGAGTTCTGAATCAGTAGTTCACCTACAAAAGAATATTCTGTAAAAGGATCACTTACTATAGACCTCATGCTCCAGGATCCACAAACACAACCGAATATGAGAAACTCTTGTTGAAGTGGTAGAACATCTTATTTGTAATGTTGCATTTTATTTCCTACCAAAGATTAGCGGTTGCTTTAAACAAACACTATTGGTCTTTAACTGCTTATTTTAAAACAATATTAATTTTCAGTAAATGTTAGCCTGATTTTTTTTAAAGATTGATAATACTGCTAGAAGATTATTTATCTATAATATCACATAGCAGACTCCCGAGGGATCTTGTTGGTTTATGGAGATAACCTATACCTTCTAACAGGAGTAGCTGTAAACATATGTTCTCTAAACAATTTAAGAATCCAGAATGCAATTCTCCTAAGAATTTAATGCAAGAAAACTTGAAACTTTGGTTGTAAGAATGAGGTATAATTTGCAGGTGGATATTTAAGTTGTATTTTTTTTGTTTTATCACTGACTTTTTATTTAAGTTAAATCCCTTAACTTGTACTATCATATAAATGGAGATGTGTCTTATTAGCTCTACACTTCAAATGCTGTATAAGGATTGCTTGGGCTTTCAAGTTATGCAGGTTTCTCAGGAGAAATAATGCATGCATAAAAATAAAGTACAGCTATAAAGAAACTATAGTTCTTTTAAGCAGAAAGCCTAGACTTTATTTAAAAAGTTCAAAATAGTTATCCTGGAAAGGCTTGATGTTTTGGTATTCCTAACTAGGATTACTCCCTAGCATTATATTTATGGAATCAGGTGTAGTTTTAGAGGCAAATTTCTCTGAATATTCTCATTTATAACACATTGTCCTTTGGGATTTATTTTAGAAATGGACCTATTCAATAGTCTTAACCTTTCATTTAGCTATAAGGAAAGGATTATATCTAGCTTGATTTTTATAATTCATGAACTAAATTTGGGTTGGGCATGCATGCAACAGACTGCATCAAAATCTGTTGAATAAGAAAATAAATGAACAAATAAATGAAGAATACAGGTGACCAATAAACTATATTTTTGGCCAAGGTATAATTATAAAACTATAAATATGATTATAAAATGGGCATAAAAGTGCTTCCCAAATATAAAGTTCAAAAATTATATTTAGCAATAGGATAAGTATAAAATTATAAAATAAAGAAAATATTTACCTTGAAAGACAATTTTTATTAGATTTATTTAAACCAGGCTCATTATAATATATGTGTATCTGTTTCTGTGTGTACCCATGTGTGCACATGCATACACACACATACACACATAAACGTGTATACACAATTTTTATAATCACCAGGACGACCATCACTAAGGGTCATTTTTTATATTTGTATGCACACTTCTCTTTGAACTGTTTTAGAAAATTGCTTAAGAGCTTGAGAAATCAGCTAACATCCACTAAGTTCTCATGGCCCCATTAGCCTTTTTAGAGTAAACTGTTAATATTTAGGTCATGCCAAGGTTGATCTGATAATCAATAACTGGGTTCCTGGTCTTGGCAGGTGAGAATTCTACTCAGCTGCAGTGACCTGCAAAATCTCATTCCATTCCAGGATGCAATATTTCTGAAGATCTCTGCAGCTGCATCCTGACCTACTCAAAAGAGATGACATTTGGCTAACTAAGAATTGATGTCTAGGAATTATTTAGTTTGGAAGAAAGGTCTATCATGGTATTGAAATATTAAAACATTCTCCTTAGAGAGTTCAGACTTGTGCCTAATCCTATGGCAAATAGAGGTAGTGCAATTGCTGAGAGATCCAGAGATGCAGGGCCCCTCCTGTTGCCTCTTGCCCACACAAGGCCTAGAACACTAGTAATATTCTGATACTAAGTGGTCCCCTGATGGTGCAAATATGAGAGAGAACACAAAGCTTACTGAATCTGGAAATGCAAGATTTATTATGTAGAGACTCTTATCTAGTGACTTAAAGGATCTATTATATATTAGTGTTCAATTGATAGAGAAATGCCATGAGCCATTTGTCCCCACACTCATGATGAATTATTACATAACAAAGCTTTTCCCATTTTGATTATATATAATAGAACAGTAAGAAATTTAAGATAACCAGACTAATTGTTGTCTTCATTATCATCACCTTTCATAGAGAAAAACAATCTACCCAGGCTGGCCTTAGGCAACATTGTGACAAAAGCTTATTCTTCCTTCTCCTTTCTTTCTCCTCACATAATAAATTCAATGACATGAAATTATGTGAATGATAATAAAAAAGACCATTGAACGGTACTGTGTGCCAGGCACTCTATTTTAAGTATATTGCATCTTTCACCCTCACCCAGCTCTGGGTGACACATACTTTTTCTCTACAGATGAAGGATTAAGACAGAGACAGGTTAAGAAACTTTCTTAAAGGTCCTAGGCCAAGCAGTGTTGACTCCAGAGTCAATATGCACAAGCATTAGCATGTGTAGCAAAATACACCTGCCTAAAGAGACTTTGCATTTTAAGAGATTTAAAGAAATCTCCTAGGAGATAACCTAAGAGATTTCATTCAGAGGAATTCATGAACCAAGTCTGAAATGAGTTGGAAATTGTTTTGATTAGGAATATTCCTATTGCAAAACCCTAGGGGAGTTAACACCCTCTTCCAAATTTAGGGTCTGCCTAACTCAGGGGTATGGGAGGAGAAACAGGGAAGAAGACAATGAATCAGACAATGAATCAGATGAAAGGTAATCTCCTCTTCCACCTTCCAAAAAATGATCATTGGTTCTCCTCTGAGTCCCTAGGGTATGTGCCCTCTTTCCATTCAGCATTTTTGCTGTTTTGGGGAGGTTTATTCTCTTATTCATGAGATGTGAGTTCCTACAGTGGAGGGACTACACCACTGTCCTGGAAAACCTATCCCCTAACACAGTCCCATAGGGGTGTCAGGTCCCAGGACTAACAAAATATTTATGATGCTGGTGTTTATCTTTAAAAACATAGTCATATCATGTTCTGATTTAAAGTATCAAATTCTAGTAACTTCACAAATGGAACAGAGCCAAAAGGAAAAGAATGGTAGTAGATATGCTATGGCAGTAAATATCCTTCTAGCCAAGGCTTCAGCAAACCATAGGAAAAGCTGCTGCTGAAGAGGAAAACTAAAGACATTAGAAGCAGATTTCTGTAAACTTGCTACATTTTGAGGTATAACTCTGACCTAAGTAGGTATCCCTTGAAGCTATAATTTGCATTATTGTCTTTTCAAAGAAGGTTACTTATAAATACCTTTAAATAGTAGACTTCAATTTTAATGCTTGGAGGTTTTTTTTTTTTTTCCTCTATATGATATCTGGTACAAAATGGAGTATTAGCCTCTTCATCTAAAGCACCACGGATTTGAAAATTATAGGCTTTGTGCTCCTGAGACTCCATCATTCTGGTTTCTTAAACTACTAATTAAATCAACATTAAAATGTGATCACTCATGTGTTATCTAAGTGTGTGATGATAGAAGTTAACATTTATTGAAGACTAATTCTATAGGCTCAGCCTTAAGTCCAGAACTATATGTGGGGTATTTCATTTCGCATCAAAAGAATCAAAATCATACCATCTTTAATATGAACTTACTTGTTTTTCATAATACCTTTATTTTATTTATTTATATGGTGCTGAGGTAGAACCCAATGCTCCAAGCATGTGACGCAAGTGCTCTACCACTGAGCCACAAATCCAGCCCCTGAATTTACTTTTTAACTGATTCATAAAACAACAACAAAATACAATTGACAGGGTATTATTTAATACCTCACATTTATGTAATATTTCAATCAGGTTGGACATATCTATCTCTTCATTTATAATTTGTTTACAGTGAAAACATTCAAACTTCTCTTTTCTAACTCTTAAATATAAAGTACATTGTTGTTATCAACAGTCACCCTAGGGTGCAACAGCACACCAGGGAATCTGAATCCTATTTAACTCTAACTTAGTGCCCAGTGATTAACCTCTCCCCAGCTTTCCCTCTCCCTTATTCCTCCAGGCTCTAGTAACCATGATTCCAGTACCAACTTACATTAAGTTCAACTTTTTATATGGTGGGAATATAAATTACTACAGTCATTATGGAAAACAGAATAGAGGTTCTCAAAAATTAAAAACAAAATTGTCACATGATGCAGAACTCCCACTACTGGGTATATATGCAAAGCAAATAAAATCAGTCCATTTAAGGGACATCTGCACTCCCATGTTCACAGCAACACTATTCACAATAATCAAGATATGAAAACAACCTGAGTATTCATTAACAGTGTGCCATCGCGTGTATGTACCACATTTTCCATGACCTAATAGATAAATGGCAAAACAACTAAATAGAAGCTTTTAAAACAGAAGAAACACAAATGGCCAAAAAAATATAAAAAAACATTCAACATCTTTAGCAGTCAGGGAAATGCAGATCAAAACTACACTAAGATTTCATCTCACTTCAGCCAGAATGGCAATGATCAAGCACATGAATAATAAAAAATGCTGGCAAGGATGTGGAAGAAATGGTATACTCATACATTGTTAGTAAGACTGCAGATTAGTGCAACAACTTTGTAAAGCAATATGGAGATTCTTTAAAAAGGGGGGGGGAACCACCACATAACCCAGTTATAACCCTACTGGATATTTATCCAAAAGAACTAGAATCAGGATACTCTATTGTTACAGCCACTTCAATGTTTATAGCAACACCATTCACAAATTATAGATGCTTCTCAATAGATGAATAGATCAAGAAAATGTGGTGTATATACACAATGGAGTTTTACTCAGCTACAAAGAAGAATGAAATGATGCCATTTGCTGGTAAATGGATGGAGAAAATCATGTCAGATGAAATAAGACAGACAGAAAATCAAGAGTGGAAACTTTTCTCACATATGTGGAAGTTCCAGCAACATAAAGTGAAGAAGGTGGGAGGGGGGAGGACTGGATATCATAAAGATGTATGGAATATCTGTAGAGTAGAAAGAGAATAAAAGGGAGGGAGCAAGGAAGGGAAAAGGAAAGAAATATGGAATTAATTTAACAAAATCATGTTATATTCATATATAAATGTACCAAAGGGAATTTCACCTTTACATATATGTAGAAAGTACCAATCAAAAATAAATAAATAAAAGGAAGATCAGGAGAGTAGAGTAGGGAGAATAGGGGGAGGAAGGAAAGGGAAAAAAGGGTGAATGGGAATTAAAATCAGATTTGTTGCATGTACGATTTTGTTAAAGTGAACCCAAACACTATGTATTTAAAAAAAAAATCACCTGAATGGAGCTGATAGAGGTACCACCTTTCTTCAGTTAACTCTGGGGCAGGTGCTCAGAGGCAACCTTCATGGTCTGAATCGGATTCAAGCCATAGGTGACATACAAGAGTTGTGAAGTCTGAAAAAGCCCATGTGTTCCATTGTCCCAGATTTCCTTTTAATGGCAATGTTTTCTGTGAAAAAGCTTTAATTTGGGTGCCACTTTTATAAATGAAAATGAAAGAAAAAATAGCCAAACTCTGACTGCTGGTTAGAAAAATAACTTATACAATTTGAAGAGGAGAAATACATGTTTTTCTCACTTTGTTCATGGAATTTGCTATTCTAGAGTCCATAGAGTGTCAAGTTTATCTTCATGTAGTGGAATACTATAAACCATAATCATGAAATACTTGAAATCTAAACTGAAATACTCACATCAGTCTGCTCAGATTGATGTTCATGCTGAACACAGTCCTGAGCGTGGTTCTACCAGCTACACCCCCTAGTGATTGCCAGAAGGGCAGCAGTTCAGTATGCATACTATAACTCTGCAATCATCCCAGGGAAGCTAGTTAGCTTGGAGTTTGGTCACCTGTGTGCAGATTATAAGAATTGCAATATTATCAATAAAAAATGTATTAAATCTTATTTTCACTCACTTCACTTACATAAAGAAATCAAGATGTGGCAAATACACACAATGGAATATTACTCAGCAATAAAAGAGAATAAAGTCATGGCATTTACAGGTAAATGAATGGAGTTAGAGAAGATAATGCCAAATGAAGTTAGCCAATCCCCAAAAAATCAAATGCCGAATGTTTTCTTTGATATAAGGAGGCTGATTCATAGTGGGATAGGGAGCGGGAGCAGGGGAGGAATAGACGAACTCTAGATAGGGCAGAGGGGTTGGAGAGAAAGGGAGGGGTATGGGGTCATTAATGATGGTTGAATGTGAGGATAATTATTATCCAAAGTACAGGTATGAAGACATGAATTGGTGTGAATATACTATATATATAACCAGAGATATGGAAAATTGTGCTGTATATGTGTAATAACAATTGTAATGTATTCCACTGTCATATATAAATTTTAAAAAATGGAAAAGAATTCAAGACCCAAAGGTGGTGAATGAATTGGCCAAAGTCTCACAGTTCAGTGAGAGCAGAACATCAAACTTTCACACTATTCCAATTTCACTACCTATGGATTTATATCTCTACTGCCGCAGTCTGGCTGGGCACAATTCAGGAGCCACTTGTCAAAAGAAATGAACTTTATTTTTAGAAACACACAGGCCAAACCAAACAGCTCCTCAGGAAAAACCCTCAGAGCCCAACTGCCACCACCGGCTTCCCACAAGCCTCTCACCAAACACAAGCCTCACCACCTCCCACAATCCTCCTGCTCTTGAGGCCGATTGGCTGCGTTGTGTGGGTGGAGCCAAAGAAGTCCCTCAATGAGCATTACCGCAGAGGAGCCAATCAGCTAGATGTTGCTGGGGCTGCTGTGAGCCAATCATCAGCTGGCAGTCTGAAAGGGCGGGGAAATAGCCCAATGAGCATCACCACAGAGGAGCCAATCAGCTAGATGTTGCTGGGGCAGCTGTGAGCCAATCATCAGCTGGCAGTCTGAAAGTTTGCTGGCAGCTGGAAGTTTGCTGGGGCCCCTTCGGCTGTGGCTCTCAACACTCTATGAAAAATGATATATCTGATTACTTTCAAAAATAAGTTTATTATGTGAAAACCATTTTTATTTTCCTATTGTATATATTTTTGCTTGCTAGATATTTTTAGTTATTTATGTTTTCTTTGGGGATATGATTATGCTCAACTGTCACAAGTGGCTTACATTTCTATGGTTGTTGGTTATGAAGTATAGATTTAAAAAGCTCTATGGAATTTGCATTGAACATAAAAAAGATAATAGTATAATTATTTCCAAAAATGCATGTTACTGCAAATCCATATGATATAAAAAAAGGAGGTCATATTCCCCATCACAATAGAATGGAATTTGAAGCAGCAGTATAAATGTGATATTGTTATGTCCATGTGTATCTCTTCTCTAATTTATCTTGGAAGGGCTACTCAGTTGACATAGCATTTTAAAATCTACCAGTCTACCCATGAAAATATCTAGTAAACACAAGTGAGCCTGCCAGCACACATTAAGAACCATGTCGGGTGCTTTGTCAAAACCATAGATCACATTTGCTTCCCTCCACCTGCACAATAAAAGCAGTAAACATTGGCTAAACAGGATGCCAGATATGGCTTGTGGATAGCCAATTTGTAGTCAAAGGAATCTGTAGAAAGTTGCTCTGTGGACAATCACAAAATCCAGCTGGCCTTGGCAATAATTCCAGTAAGGATGCTTTTAAGTGCAAACTGGCTCTCATAGTAAAGACATTCACTAAATGACATTACTGGGAGTTGGTTGACTCTGTTGCTTAGCAATCATATTGAGTTCTCAGGTTTTTCCTATCTCTCTGCTTAGCCAATAATTGTGTTGGCTTCATCCTCTGGCTCATAGCTAAAGAAGTTTCATGTACCATATCCTGTCAAGAACTATATCAAGAAGTTAACAAAAATTTATCTTTCTGTCTTACCAAAGTAAACTGTCCATGAAAGTCTTTTATCACTGATTTTTCTCACTTCAAATGCTTACACTAAATTCTCATTGAAAGAATGAGTAAATGAGTTACTCTCCTAGGACAGGATGACTGCTGAAGGTAGGAGTTAGTTCTATACATAATGTTAATTATGGCAATACTTCAGATGGAAAGATTCATGGAGTCTAACTTGTGAGATTCTCTAGGTAGATGAAAAGTACCTGAACAGATATATTCCATCACGCCATACTCCTGGAATGGTACATGACACAAATTTCCAACTTAGTGTTCCAATATAAGTATTAAAAGTTTAGAATAATTCAAGGCACTTCTAACATACTCTGATAAATTGCCTAATTTGGTCCTCAAAAAATCATATGGTTAGATATAATAATAATTTTCAATAGTCACTGTAACAAATCACTACAAACATAATAGTTCAAAACTCACAAACAAATCTGTAGATCAGAAGTCTGATGCAGGTTTCAATAAACTAAAATAAAGGTGTCACCAGGACTGTTTCTTTTCTGGATGCTCTAGATGGGAAACCATCTCCTCATGTTTTCCAGTTTCTAGAGGCTGGCTGCATCCTAGGGTCATGGCCTAACCTCCATTTTCAAAGCCAAAAAGGGTGGGGTGAGTGAACACATTGCATAACACCAATTTTTCTTCCATTATTATATTTTCTGTCTCCCTCTTCCATTTTTAAGGACCCTGTGAATATTGGGCTTACTTGAATAATCAGGAATAACCCCTCTTTAAGGTGTGTTGATTGTCAACTCTGTTTCCATCTGCAAACTTAATTCCATTTTTCCATGTAGCATAATAAGTTTTCTGGTTTCAAAAATTAGAACATAGACATTTTTGTGGAGCACTATTTTGCATACCATATAGAGGTAATATATTTCCTTTTTGAAAATTAGAAGAAAAAGGAAGCAGAGAGCTGAAACATTTGCACAAGTTCAGACAATTAATAACTGACAGTGTTAAAAATTTGATTCATTTGCTCAGACCTCAAACTCAGTGGATTATTTTAGAGAAGTTGCTTCCAAGTAAATTTCTGATGAATTTTTTATTTTCATTATTTAATGTTACAAATTCACACCACATGTAAATATTGAATAGAATGTTTTGAAGCTATAGTGAGAAAATTATCTGTTTTGTTATATACATAAATATTAATTTGACCACAAGCTGCTCTGGATGAATGTGGAATAAAGGCTAATCATTTTTCAGTAGTGGGTTCTCAGCTCAAAAGTTCTCTCAGGGAAGACCTCCTTGATCAACTATCTAAACAGTATACTTCCTTATCACCATGCTGATCCATTATCATATCACCTATTATTTTCTTCATGTTACTATTAGCCACAAGAAATAATTATGTAACTATATTTGTTCAGTTGATAAACATCTCATTTCTCTTACAGACACAGAAATTTGATCAAGCTTCCTGAAAATAGTGAATATGTGTCTCTGAATGTTTCTTTAGTATCACCACTAAGCTATATGCTAGTATTTAGTAGAAAATTGATAAAAGAGTTATTTGATAAATTACCGCCAAAATTATTTGCATGGAAAAAGGCCAGACGGGGCTGGGTGGGTAGAAGAGGGTCTTTGGTCAACTCTTTTCCTACTTCACAGAAGGAAAAACCAGCAATAGGCATTTGTGATAAAACTTATCTGACCACTCACTCCCTTATGATTTGATAAATAATTAGTTTGTCTCCCTTTTGCTATTAAAAATAACATTATAATAAACATAAAATTGCAAGATTATTTTATTTACATTGATTCAGTTCTCAAACTAAACTCCCATATTTTGCCATATTGGTGAATGTCAAGGGGTTTTCATTTGATTTGATTTGCATACTTGTAATTACTAGAGATTAAGCATTTTTCTTTCATATTCTTAGTTAAATGGTTTTCTAATATGTCAATTACTTGTACTCTTAATTTTTCTATTGAGCATATTTATCTTTCTGATTTATAGCAATTCCTGTGAATTCTATGTGCTAACTATTTCTTATTCTGTTTTGTTTTTTAACACTGCAAATATTCTCTTTTTGTGTCATATCTTTATTGATGTTATACATAGTGTTATTCATGGAACTGGCATCTTTAATTTTTGTTTGGTAAAATCCATCAAACTTTACAACTATATTTTGTACTTCAGAGGTATGAAGAAATCTTCCCATATCCCAAGGTCACAACGATATTCCCTTAATTATTTTTTCTGGTGCCATTATTATCATATTTAGAACTTCAATGCTTTTAAGATTTCTATCTATACATTGTATGATGTAGAATTCGAGTTTTATCTTTCTTCAAATCATAAACTGATACCATCAGCTACATTGGCAATTTTTTATTCACTGATTCATTATGATATTCGACAGTTTTCTGACCTTGTACTTTAATAAACAGGTCCCTTTTTTCAGCACTCATGTTAATATAACACCGCTTTCAACACTCTGGCTTTATAATGTCTGTAAGGATCTTTACCCATCACTCTGCTATTTATTTCCAAAATTACCTTAGTTCCTTCAAAATTATTTTTTAAAAATCCAGCAATATTGCATTTGATTTCTTTTTAGTTTTTTATTAGTGTATTATAGTTATAAATGTTATATTGGGGCTGAGGCTCAGCGATAGAGTGCTCGTCTAGCAGGTGCGAGGCCCTGGGTTCAATCCTCAGCACCACATAAAAATAAATAAATAAAATAAAGGTATGTGTCCAACTACAACTAAAAAATAAATATTTTTAAAATAATATTATATTGTAGTCATTCACAATAGTAAGGCTCATTTTGATATAATCATACAAGTATGGAATATAATTTGCCCCACTTCAGTTCTTAATACTTCCTCTTTCCCCTTCTTGCCTCTCCCTATTCCCCTTCCTCTTCTCTAGTGATCTTTTTCCTGTAGTTATAATTTTTTATTTAATGCTTTATAGATATACATAAAGGAGGAATTCACTGTGGTATATTCACAAATATATGTTTTAGTCAGTTTTTTTAGCTGCTATGAACAAAAGACCTAACAAGAATAATATAGAGGAGAAAAAGTTTGACATTTATGGTTTCAGAGGTCTCATTCCATAGATTGCCTGCTCCATTGCTCCAGGCTGGAGGTGACCCAGGACATCATAGCAGAAAAATGTGGTGGAAGAAAGCAGCTCAGAACATGGAACCAGGAAGGGATAGGTAGAGAATGAGACAGAGATAGAGAGACAGACATACAGAAAGACCCACACCACAGATAAAATATATACCCCAAAGGCATGACCCAGTGACCCACCTCCTCCAGCCACAGCCTACTAGAGTTAACACCCAGTTAATTCATTCAAGTTGATTAACACACTGATTAAGGTAAAGCTCTTAAGACCAAATCATTTCACCTTTGAACATTTGTGTATCCTCTCATACATGAGTTTTTGAGGGACACCTAATATCTAAACAATAACAAAGTACATAGAACAGTTTGATCAGTCTCATTTCACCATTCCTCTCTTTTCCCCTAAATTCTCTTCCTCTACTCCACTGATCTCCATTGTATTTTCAAGGTGTCTCTCCACTCTTCTTCCTTATTTTTCTTTAGCTTCTGTATATGAGAGAAAACATTTCATGCATGGTTTTCTGAGTCTGGCTTATTTCACTTAGCATTATGGTCTCTAGTTCCATCTATTTACCATAAAATAAAATAATTTCATCCATCTTCATTGGTGAGTTACACTCCATTGTGTATATATGTCACATTTTCTTAATCCATTCATCTGTTGAAAGGCAATTGGGCTGGTCCACGACTTGGCAATTTGAGTTGCACTGCCATGAACAATGATGTGGCTGTATCTCTATGCTATGTTGATTTTAGTTCTTTTGGATAAATTCTAAGTATTGGAATAGGTGGGTCATATGGTGGTTTCATCCTGGTCTATTGAGGAATCTCCATGATGCTTTCCAGGGTAATTGTACTAATTTATAGTCCCATCAGCAATGCAAGAATGCAACTTTTTCCCCCACATTCTTGCCAGAAGTTATTATTTTTATTCTTGATAATTGCTATTTTGACTGGTGTAAGATAAAATCCACATAGTTTTAATTTGCATTTCCCTGATTGCTAGAGCTGTTGAACATTATATCATATATTTCTTGGCCATTTGTATTTCTTCTCTTGAATGTTATATTCTTATGCCTATTTATTAATTTTTTTGATATTAAGCTTTTTGAGTTATTTTTTGTGTTCTAGATGTTAACCTCCTATTAGAGGAACAGTTGGTAAACATCTCCTCCTCTTGTATAGGCTCCCTTTTTGTACACTTGTTTCCTTCGCTTTGCAGAAGCTTTGTAATTTGATGTGATGCTGCTTATTGACTATTGGTTTTGTTTCTTGAACTTTAGTATCTATTTAAGAAAGTAAGTGCCTAACCAGTATGTTGAGGTGTTGACCCTATTTTCTTTTACTGGTTGCAAAATTTCTTGTATAATTTCTTGGTTTTTGATCCACTTTGTGCTGACTTTTGTGCAGGGTGAAAAATAGGTTGAAGCTTTACTCTTTTATATATGGGTATCAGGTTTCTCAGGACATTTATTAAAAAGACTACTCTCCTCCAAAACATGTTTTTGGCACATTTGTGAAGTTTAACATGCATCTATGTGGTTTGTTTCTGTGCCTTCTATTTTATTCCATTGTTTTTCAGATCTGTTTCAGTGACAATAACAAACTGTTTTTATTATTATAGCTCCTTAGTATAATTTGAGATCAGGTTTGGTGATATCTTCAACCTCACTTTTCTTACTCAGGATTGCTTTTTCTATCCTGGATCTCCTATTTTTCCAAATGAATTTTAGGTTTATTTTATCTAGTATGTGAAGAATGGCAGAAGTATTTTGATTGATATTGCATTGAATCTAGATAATACTTTTGCTAGTATGGCCATTTTGACAATATTAATTCTGCCTATCCCAGAACATGGAAGGTCTTTCCATCTTCTGAGGTCTTCTTCCATTTCTTTCTTCAGTATTTTATAATTTTTATTGTAAAGGCCTTTTACCTCCTTGGTTAGATTTCTTCCCAAATTGTTTTTGATTTGTTTGTTTTTGAAATTATCGTGAATGGGATGGTTTTCCTGATTTCTTTTTCATCTTTGAAGTATGGGAAAGCCATTTGCTTTATGCATGTTAATCTTGTATCTACTTTTCTGAACATTTTTATAAATTCTAGAAGTTTTCTGGTAGAGTTTTTTGGGCCAAGGTCTTATAGATATGGGATCATGTCATTGGCAAACAAAGATAGTTTGACTTCTTCTTTTCCTCTTTGTATCCCTTTAATTTCTTCTCTTGCCGGTTGCTCTGACTGGAGTTTCGAGATATGTGTTGAAAAGAACTGGAGAGAGTGGGCATCCTTGTCTTGTTACTGATTTTAGAGGAAACTCAGAATTTCTCCATTCAATGTGATGTTGGCCTTGGCTTTGTCCTATATTGGCTTTATAATGTTGTAGTGTTTTCCTCTTATTGCTTGTTCCTCAAGCATTTTAATATGAATGGCTGCTGGATTTTGTTGAATGTTGTTGCTGCATCTATCTTGATGATCATGTGATTCTTGTCCTTAACTATTTTTCTGTGGTGAATTACATTTATTGGTTCACATGTTGAATCAATTTTGAAACTCTGGGATGAAACCCAATTTATCATGGGATATTCTCATTTTTAATGTGTATTTGTATGTGATTTACCAATAGTTTATTATATTTGCACCTATGTTCATCATGGATACTGATCTGAAGTTATCTTTTCTTGATGTATCTTCAACTGGTTTTGGTATCAGGGTGATACAAACTTCATAGGATGAATTTGGCAATGTTCCCTCCCATTTGATTTCATGGAATAACATGAAGAGGATTGACATTAGCTCTTCTTTAAAGGTCTGGTAGAATTTAACTGAGAATACATCTGGTCCTGGCCTTTTAATTGCTGCTTCAATCTCAGTACTCGATATTGTTCTGTTTAATTTATTTTTACTTCCTTGTGTTCAATTTTATTATGTCATATGTGTCTAGGCATTTATTATTTTTTATCTTTTCTCATTTATTGGAATATAAATTTTCAAAATGTTTTTTAATTTTCTGCGGTACTTCAGAAGTGTATAGTGATGGTTCCTCTTTCTTCTTTAATTCTGTTGATTTAGGTTCTCTTTCTTTCATTAGTTTGACTAAGGGTTTATCAATATTGTTTAATCTTTTCAAAGAACCAATTATTTATTGCATTCATTCTTTGTACTTTTTTTAAACTTTCAATTTTATTAATTTTGACAGTGATCCTAATTATTTTATGTCTTCTATTGATTTGGGTATAAGTTTGTTTTTCTTTCTCTAGGACTTGAGGTATAATAGAATATTTATTTAGAGTCTTTCTTTTTTTATGTATACACTTGGTGCTATAAACTTTCCCTTTAGAAATCTTCCTTCATGGAGACCCAGAAATTTTGATATGTTGATACCAGAGATTTTGATATCTCTATTCTCATTTATTCACTGATTTCTTCTATGATTCATTCTTCATTCAAAAGTGTATTATTTAGGTGCTGGGGTTGTGGCTCAGTGCCTACCATGTGTGAGGCCCTGGGTTTGATCCTCAGCCTCATATATAAATAAATAATAAAGGTATTGTGTCCAACTACAACTAAAATGTAAGTATTTTTTAAAAATATATTTTTAAATTTCTAGGTATTAAAATAATTTCTATTTTTATCTAATGAACAGTTTTTCATTTTATTCCATTATGACCTCATAGAATTTCAGACATCATCTGTTTTTTTATATTGTACAACTTGCTTTGTGTGTTAAAATATGATCTATTTTAGAGAAAATTACACGTAACTCTGAGAAGAAAATGAATTCAGTTGTCAATGGATGAAATATTTTACAGATGTCTGTGTCATTTGATAATAGCATTTTTGTTCTAAACGGTCTTTACTTTGAAATCATACAGTACTGTTTGATAAAGGTTTTTTTTTTTATGTATATAGGTACACTGATGTTTGGGACATGAATGAAATCATTTAATCTTGTTGTTGGATGATTTCCTTAACCAGTATGAAGTGACCTCCTTTTGTCTCTTCTCATTATTTTAGCTTGAAGTCTACTTTTAAGTTATGAGAGTAGCTATCCCAGCTTGCTTTTGATTTTCATTTTCATGGCATGTCTTTTTCCATCCATTCACCCTTAGTTTGTGGATGTCTTTGCCTATAAAAGATCTTTATTTTGTCATGTTTTGAACAGTTTGCCAAAGTTTGCACAAAACTTCTGAGAAATTGATGAGATTGCATTAAGTTTACAAAATAATTAGCAGAGAATTGATAGTATGGCAATTTTGTTTATATCTGTTCCTGTTCCGAGAGCACAATTATTTTTTTTTTCCATTTAATTTTTAGATATTTTCTTCCTGTGTTGCCTGGCCTATCTTCCTGTCTCAGCTCCCTGAGTAGCTGAGATAACAGGAATGTCCCACCATGAGTAGCTATATATTTGTTTTAATTGTTAATGATTTGATTTCTACATGTTTAAATCTTAACACATCTGAAATCTATTTTGTTATATTATGGGGTAAGGACTTAAGATATAAACTTACACTATTTTAACTTCTTATTGAGAAAGATTATTTTTTTCACTAAGTGTTCCGTTGCAATGATTTATTGTCTGCATCTTAGAATAATGATTAGATTACTATATGGAATTCTTAGAAGGGTATGACATCACTGATCATTCTTGTTTCTCAACATTTTGGGAGGCTCTTCTTTATTATTTATTCTAATATACAAACATTTGTTTGTTCATAAAAAATGCATAGTATTTAGTATTTTATAATAGTATTAAACTTCAAATTATTTTGCAGCATTGAAAGATTAATGTATTTTCATTCATCTAAGTCTTCTTTTATGTGGCCTTCATATCCATTTGCCTGAGAAATGATCTTTCTAAAGTAGTTTTTGATAAAAATGGTGGATTACTTGGATAGATGGTGTCAACTTAACTATATTACATAAAAGAAGCTTTGAATGAAAGTAAGATTGACATAAAGTTATGTAATGACCTTGATCAACTGTGCCATATCAGTAAAAAAATAACCATGCTATCCAAACTCAGCAGATAAATATTTTATACATGAATTATGAAAGACTATACAGAGTGCTTGTACAACTGAACAAATGCTGCAATTCTAACCATAAGACTCCATGTTTCTGAATGTTATAATCTGTAATGATTTATTTAGTAATTTTACAGGACTGGCTATTGAAGTTTAAAAGTATTCATTTAGAGGTCCTGTCATATTAAAGCAAATAGTCAATCTTTTGGTTGAACTAATTAAAGATTTGCAAACTACACATTATTTGTATTCATTTTTGATTTAGCAACAGCTTCCAAAATTTTACATGCTGCAAATATTTTCTGCACATGACTTCACTGATCATTACTGAGCTGGGAAAGAAGCCCAAACACTTGATACTCATGCTGCTTTTTGTTGGAAATCTGCATGTACAGAGTATGCCCCTTTATTTTTTTCTGGTATGTGTTATTTAATGATTTTAATTGCATTGTAGGAGAGGTCTGTATAGATTGAGTGAGGAAAATAAGATTAAGGATATCCCTGAGGATCAACTCTTTAGGCAGCTCATTAATCTTTACCTAGGTAGCTCATGTTACTGTGGTGATTCTAATCAGACTGGTGTAAAACTAATTGAAAGTTTAGAGCAGTAACAAAGTTATCAAGTAGCCATTCATATGCCTATATCCTGACAACAGGATTCATTCACAGTATCTGAAGAACAATTTTCCCTTTCATTTCCAACTACCAAGTCCGAGAAAATTCAACATAAGAATCACTTTAGAAGTCACTGGCTAAGGGATATAAGTTATCGCAATATACCAGAAAAAAATTCAGTTCAGAGGATTAAAAACACAGAGCTACAGAATGCTCCTTCATTACCAGTAGATCTAGAGATGCCTCCAGTGGTTGAAATACCTGATAAATTCCAAATTATACTTCATTGGAAATCTGGCTTCATAAAGCCCCACTTTGTCTTACCCTTGAATCCAGAAGCATGGCTCACCTAAGTGCTTATACCTGTACCCCAAATCTCTTGCTAATATATATCTCCCTAAATTCAGCCCCATTATCTTACATATAAAAATAAATAAATGATATTACACCATTCCCATATTCAAACTTCCTAATGTTGAAATAAAAACCAAAATCATTTTTTCATCACCAAAATGATACAACGTGCTCTTACCCTGACTTACTTTCTGAAGTCAATCCTCCTCTCTCCTTGTTTTCCACTCCATTCCAACCACGAACCTATTAGTTGTTCCATGGATTTGCCAAGCTTATTCCTAAGTAAAGTGCTTTGCACAAACTATTCCTTCTGCTTGGTGTGAACTTGCTCAGATCACTGCATGTTATCTCTTCACTATCTAAAAATCTTTTTTTTAAGTCTAATGTTTCCCACAATTGTATCTTAAACATTCCATATAAAACATCCCCATTTATTTCTTGACCTGCTTTGTTCCTCTCTTTTTATTCATTGTTTCCCTTCTATTATGAAATTGCAGCAACATTAATCAAGAATTATCTTATGGTATGAGTCATTGTGCCCTCGTTGTGTCTTTCATAAACATTTATTTTGGGCACCAAATATGTGTGAGAACCGTACCCATGTTGGCTGCAATTTATCTGATTCTGAGTATGAAAAAGTTAAACAACATCACTCAAAGACTTATTTAGACATAAGTATATTTGATCTTCATCTACTGAAAGATAAATTGAGCAATGATGTGAGTTTTGGGTGCTACTCTAGAAACCTGGAAGATAGGGGTAAGCCAACAGACATGATCCCTAATTTCCAGAGCTAATAAAGTTGTTCATATTGAGATATCACAACTTTTGATTCAGAGAGGAAATCTATGTTCATCGTGTACCTGAATAAGAAGAAATCATTCCTACTTTAAAGATTAGACTTTTTCATTGCAATAACCTCTAAGTGATACAGAGTCAGAAACAGGTCTGAAATATGTGTCCAGAGATAGAGATGTGTCAGAACTCAGTAAACACTTGTAAAAGTTAATCCATGAGAAATATATTAGTAGGACCCATTAAGCAGCATGTATTTGGAAAAGAATAACCACAAGTCCTACCCAGAAGAGCCCCAAAGCCTCAAAAGAGAGACTTCCTGGACTTTGTATGAATGAATAAACAGAATTAATCAATCCTTCAAGTATACCCTAATGTTCTGCCTTGGTAACTATGTTGAATGATATATCTCTTTTATCCATGCATGTTTACACATGTGTCTGACTTCCCAGACACATCAAAGATATAGGGTATGCTTCATTCTCTTCTGCCTCTTCCATGTATCTTGCATGGTTTCTAAAACATACACAAGAGGTGCTTAATAAAAACAAACTACTAGGTGGATAAACAAATAATGCTCTGGCATTATAAGACTGAAAAAATTGCCTGAAATCTTAAAGAGTATGCTATTATAAAATATTACAGTGGTTCAGAAGAGAAAATGTTTGTGGAAATCATTTATGATTTAATTTTCCTTTTACTTTAGAGAGAGAGAGAGAGAGAGAGAGAGAGAGAGAGAGAGAGAGACAGGCATTCTTGAGCCTACATACTACAAAACTGATTAGATAATAAGTCTTTAGTAAATTCTTGCTGACTCTGGACTATTTACTTTTCTTCTTTTGTTTTCTTTTTCATATTTATAGCAGTTTACATTTATAAATAGTATAAGTAAACCTTTTGAAGGCTGTAACTACAAATGTACCCAGACAAAATATATTGCTAATAAAAATAATGTTGTTAAAATAGTTAAATACTGAAGACTAGATGTATAGTGTTTTTTAAAGGACATTTTCTCCTGAAATCAACTTATTCTTTCTGGATTCAACTATTTTGCCTGTGTGTTAGTCAGCTTTTCATCACTGGGACCAAAATACCTGAAAAGAAAAACTTAGAGAAGGAAAAGTTTATTTTGGGCTCATGGTTTCAGAGGTCTTAACTTAGCTGACTTCATCACCCTAAGGAGGAAGGAAGGCAGAACATTATGGTGGGAGGGTGTAGCAGAGGAAGGCTACTCAGCTCTTGGCAGCCTGAAAGCAAATATATTATAATTCCCAAGGACATATCTTTAGTTACCTACTTCCCACCTACCTACTGTTTCAGTCAGCTTTTTTGCTACTGTGACTAAAGGATATGACTAGTCCAACTGTAGGGGAGGAGAAGTTTATTTGAGAGCTCACTTTCTCAGAGGTCTTAGTCTAGAGAAGACCGACTCCATTTCTGGGCCTCAAGGTGAGGCAGAACATCATGGCAGAGTGTGTGGCAGAGGGAATCAGTTCCCATGATGAAGAAGCAGAGAGAGAGAGACTCCAGTGCCAGGTAAAAAATATATACTACATAGCCATGCCCCAATTAACCACTTCCTCCTGCCACACCAGGGATCAATACACTGATTAGGTTAAGACTCTCACAATCCAATCATTTCTCCTCTGAATCTTTTTATGGTCTTATACATGAGCTTTTGGGAGACACCTCATTTCCAAGCCATAACACCTACTAATGAGATAATGACAAAGAGCAGGTAGTCAGGTAAATGATAGATTATACAGTTGGGAAGGTGGGAGCTAACTCAAAGAAAAGGACATAAAATGCTAACACCTCTAGAGCACTTCTCCTCCTCTCAACCAGTTACCAATGTTACCTATAGGGAATTGAAACCAGGGAATTGCTACTCCCAACACAAATGGTTGTTAATGAGCACCTCTGGGTGGCTCTTTTTCTGCCTTTTGGGCAGGTGTGGAGGATAGAGAGTGTACCCCCTGGGAGGCTCCTGCCTCTTCATCATGTAGGCAAGATAAGAAGAGGAAGGGGCATGAGAAAAAAGGAAACCTGAAATCTATATAGGGGCAAGACACACCCCCTCCCAGGGATCTAGTTATTGGGTCCCATTCTCCTGTCTATTTCTGTTCCAGCCCTAAAATAAAACTTGATTTCTACTCTTGCCTCAGCATTTTTCAGGTGTTTAATATTCAACACTGGGGGAATGAGGACCAATCCTGATTCCCAAGACTGGCATCACATTACCATCAAGTAATCCATTCAAATTATTTACCCAGAGGATCTAAGATGGTGAATCATTCTGTGTCACTCCGTGACCTGAGATTCTACTAGAGGGAATACTATTTCTCTGCAAGTACTGACTCTGAGGCCTGGAGACCTGAGCTGGCCTGGCAGTGGGGATTCCTGTGCAGAAGCAGCAGTTGGATGGGAAGGGAAACAGGAAAGACATTAAAATCCAACAAAAACAGTACTTGTATTTTCCTTCAAGAATTTTTCTTCTCTCTCTCTTTTTTTCTTTTCTCTTTCTCTCTTCTCCTGCCTCACATCCCTAACATTTGTGAAACCAAATATTTTTTATTAATTAGGTTATTGAGGACTGGAAGGTGCTAAATAGTATATTACAGTTGTGTTGTATATTCTTTATTCTCCTATTTTTCCATTTTTATTTTTCTAAAATTTTGTTTGTATTTGTACTCTATTAGTCTTCCCACTTACTTGTCTCCCCAAAATCACTTTCTCTCTTTTCTCCTGCTACTAGCCACCTTCTTCAGATCCCTCTTTCATGCTTCCTAAGATCAATAACTCTATATCCTCACCTCCTACCTCCTTAACATCTCATCCTATACCCTACTCCTAGTTCTCTCTTGGTCCATCATCAGAAACTGTAGATCATTTTGCAAACCTACTGTTTATATTGTAGGTAATAATTTAACTCATCATTTCTGTACATAGTGACAAAACTGTAAACATCTTAACAGCAGCTACTTGGTTTTAGGCTGTATATTATTTGTATTGGGATATGTTAATATTGTTCTTTCCCTTAAAGGAGAGGTATTGGAACCCAGCAGGTACATTCTAAGCCTTTTAGTGTAAGAACTGTAACCTCGAATCCTCAGTGGTACAAGGGAAGACACACAAATAACCTGAATAAACAAAGGAAGAAAGTGCCCCAAACAAACCAAGATGCTACATTAATATAATCCATGGCCAGCACAGCAGAAGAAATGACAGAGAAGGAGTTCAGGATGTACATAATTAAATGTTCTGTGAATTAAAGGATGATATAAGGGAGCAAATACAGGCAGCAAAAAAAATCATTTTGATGAAGAGCTACATAAGCAAATATAGGAAGCAAAAGATTACTTCAATAAGGAGATAGAGGTCCTGTGAAAAACAAAATGAATATCCTTCAAATAAAGGAAATAATAATCCAAATTAAAAACTCAATAGAAAGTGCCACCAATAGATTAGATCACTTGGAAGACAGAATCTCAGATAATGAAAATAAAACATATAATCTTGGAAATAAAATTGACCACACAAGGAAGATGGTAAGAAACCATAAACAAAACATTCAAGAATTATGGGAAAACATAAAAATACTACATTTAAGAATTATTGGGATAGAGGAAGGCATAGAGTTCCAAACAAGAGGAATAAACAATTTGTTCAATGAAATAACATCAGAAAATTTTCCAAACATGAAGAATGAATTGAAAAATCAAATACAAGAGGTTTACAGGACTCCAAGTGTACAAAATCATAACATATCTACACTGAGGCATATTATAATGAAAATGTGTAGCATACAGAATGAGGAGAAAATTTTAAAAGACATAAAAGAAAGGATTCAGATTACATATAGGGGGAAACCAATAAGGATCTCCGCAGATTTCTCAACCCAGATCCTGAAAGCTAGGAGACACTGAAATAACATATACCAAACTCTGAATGAAAATGGATGCCAAACAAGAATCTTCTATGCAACAAAATTAGGTATTAGATTTGATGATGAAAAAAACCTTCTCTGATTAAAACAAATTAAATGAATTAGCAACTAGAAAGCCTGCACTACTGAACATCCTAGGCAAAATATTCCATGAGGAGGAAATAAAAAACAACAATGAAAATCAGCAAATGGAGGTATACACTGAAGGTAAAACCAATAAAAGGAGAAAAAATTCAAGTTTAATACCAAAAATAAACAAAAACGCCTGGGAATACAGATCATGTCTCAACAATAATCCTGAATATTAATGGCATAAACTCATCAATCAAAAACATAGACTAGCAGATTGGATTTTTTTTTTAAAAAGAGACCCAACAATATGTTGCCTTCAAGAGACTCATCTCCTAGGAAAAGACATCCACAGACTAAAGGTGAAAGATTGGGGAAAAAACATACCATTCACTGTGGAAACAAGCAGGGGTTTCCATCCCCATATCAAATAAAGTACACTTCGAGACAAAGTTAATCAAAAGGTATAAAGATGGGTATTACATACTGCTTAAGGAACCATACATCAACAATATATAACAACTAAAATTATATATTGCCGCAGTCTGGCTGGGCACAATTCAGGAGCCACTTGTCAAAAGAAACGAACTTTATTTTTAGAACTACAAACGCCAAACAAAACAGCTCCTCAGGAAAAATCCCTCAGAGCCCAACTGCCACCACCAGCTTCCCACAAGCCTCTCACCCACACCAGCCTCACCACCTCCCACAATCCTCCTGCTCTTGAGGCTGATTGGCTGGGTCGCGTGGGCGGAGCCAAAGAAGTCCCCCAATGAGCAGCTCCGTGGAGGAGCCAATCAGCTAGATGTTGCTGGGGCCACTGTGAGCCAACCATCAGCTGGCAGTCTGAAGGGCAGGGAAACAGCCCAGTGAACATCACCGCAGAGGAGCCAATCAGCTAGATGTTGCTGGGGCCGCTGTGAGCCAATCATCAGCTGGCAGTCTGAAGGGCAGGGAAATAGCCCAATGAACATCACCGCAGAGGAGCCAATCAGCTAGATGTTGCTGGGGCTGCTGTGAGCCAATCATCAGCTGGCAGCTGGAAGTTTGCTGGCAGCTGGAAGTTTGCTGGGGCCCCTTTGGCTGTGGCTCTCAACATTTCCCCCTCTCTGTTTAAACAACAAGCATGTGGCTTGGGGACCGTGCCTGCCTTAGGTTGTCCAATACTACATATGGTCCTTACCCGTCTTCGGATGAGCTGACCTCAGGGCGTCAGCCTCCTCTCTTAGGTTGGTACCATTGTAATTGGATCTTACCGGTCATTGACTACCGGTCCAGTATACAACCACACCTGTGGAGAGGTCTTTGTCATGACAAGCAGAAGGGAGGAAGATACACCAAACCAATTGATGGCTCTTGTTGGAAAAATTGTACCACCGATGACATCATCAGCAAAAATACCCTAACACTACCACAAGTCGCTGCACCAACAGATAGTTCACAATGCATACAAGTGAGTTCACAATGCATACAAGTGACACATAGTTTAGGCAAGTTCTGCAAGCAGTTCAGTGATGGTTATTGCAGAAACTGTAGATTAGTTTTATCTTTGTCTTCACCAGCACTGGGATGAAGATAGGAATTCTGGCAATAATGGCTAAAGAAAAAATTATGTAACATTCCAGAAGGCATTAAAAGAAAACAATTTTCTTAACAATTTACATTGTCTTCACTGGCACTGCGATGAAGATAGGAATTCTGGCAATAATGGCTATAGAAAAAATTATGTAACATTCCAGAAGGCACTAAAAGAAAACACTTTTCTTAACAATTTACATTATCTTGAAGAGAATTATTAAATATAATAATAATAATAATAATAATAATAATAATAATAATAATTTTGGTGCTGATAACGCCAAGGTCGCGGGTTCGATCCCCGTACGGGCCACCAAATGCCGCAGTCTGGCTGGGCACAATTCAGGAGCCACTTGTCAAAAGAAACAAACTTTATTTTTAGAACTACAAATGCCAAACAAAACAGCTCCTCAGGAAAAAACCCTCAGAGCCCAACTGCTACCACCAGCTTCCCACAAGCCTCTCACCCACACCAGCCTCACCACCTCCCACAATCCTCCTGCTCTTGAGGCTGATTGGCTGGGTCGCGTGGACAGAGCCAAAGAATTCCCCCAATGAGCAGCTCCGTGGAGGAGCCAATCAGCTAGATGTTGCTGGGGCCGCTGTGAGCCAATCATCAGCTGGCAGTCTGAAGGGCAGGGAAACAGCCCAATGAACATCACTGCAGAGGAGCCAATCAGCTAGATGTTGCTGGGGCCGCTGTGAGCCAATCATCAGCTGGCAGTCTGAAGGGCAGGGAAACAGCCCAATGAACATCACCGCAGAGGAGCCAATCAGCTAGATGTTGCTGGGGCTGCTGTGAGCCAATCATCAGCCGGCAGCTGGAAGTTTGCTGGCAGCTGGAAGTTTGCTGGGGCCCCTTTGGCTGTGGCTCTCAACAATATATGCCTCAAACAATGGAACACCTACTTTCATCAAACAAACTCTTCTCAATTTCAAGAGTCAAATAGACCACAACACAATAATTCTGGGTGACTTTAAAATATCTCTTTCACCACTGATTAGATCCTCCAAACAAACAAAAAGAAACTATAGAACTCAATAATATAATCAATAACTTAGACTTCACAAACATATATAGCATATTCATCCATCAACAAGTGAATATACTTTCTTCTCAGCAGCACATGGATCCTTCTCTAAAATAGACCATATATTATGCCAAAAAGAAACTCTTAGCAAATACAAAAAAGTAGAGATACTATCCTGAATTCCATCAGATCATAATAGAATGAAACTAGAAATAAATGATAAGATAAAAAAATAAAAGCTACTTCAACACCTGGAGACTAAATAATATGTTATTGAATGAATAATAGATTGCAGAAGACAACATCAAAAAAGAGAGAAAAACTTCTTAGAAGTGAATAAGAACACTAATACAATATATCAAAAACTCTGGGACACTATGAAGGCAGGACTAAGAGGAAAGTTCATTGTGTGATGTTTGTTCCTTTAAAAGAAGGAAAAGAAAGGAAATAAATAATCTAACATTATACCTCAAAGCCCTAGAAATAGAACAAATCAACAACAAAAGCAATAGAAGATAGGAAACAATTAAAATCGGGGCTGAAATCAATGAAATTGAAACAATAGAAACAATTGAAAAAATTGACAAAACAAGTTGGTGCTTTTAAAAAATAAATAAATTTGATAAAATTTTAGGCATGCTAAGGAAAATAAGGAGAGATAAAATCCAAATTACTAACATCTGTGATGAAAAATGAAACATCACAATGGACACTACAGAAATGCAGACTATAATTAGAAATTATTTTGAAAATTTGTACTCTAATAAAATAGAAAATATTAAAGGCATAAACAAATTTCTGGTCATATGATTTGCCCAAACTGAATCAGGATGATATAAAAAGGTTAAATAAATCACCATCAGAAGCCTACCAATCAAGAAAAGCCCAGGACCAGATGGATACATAGCTGAGGTCTATAAGATCTTCAAAATAGAATTAATATATATATATTCCTCAAATTATTCCATGAAATATAAAAAGAGGTAACACTTCCAAACTCATTCTATGAGACTAATATCACCCTGATTCCAAAACCAGACAAAGACACATCAAAAAAAGAAAACTTTAGACCAATATCTCTGATGAACATACATGCAAAAATTCTCAATAAAATTCTGGCAAATCAAATACAAAAACATATCAAAAAGAGTGCACCATGATCAACTGGGGTTCATCCCAGGATGCAAGGTTGGTTCAGCCTATGGAAATCAATAAATGTAATTCATCACATCAATAGACATAAAGGTAAGAATCATATGATCATCTCAATAGATGCAGAAAAAGCATTTGACAACATACAGCACCCCTTCATGTTCAAAAGACTAGAAAAACTAGGAATAACAAGAACATATTTCATCATTGTAAAAGCTATCTTTGCTCTGCCCAAGGACAACAACATTCAAAAAGGAGAAAAATTGAAGGCATTCCTCTAAAAACTGGAAAAAGACAGGGATGCCCTTTTTCATCACTTCACTTCAATATAGTTCCTGAAACACTGGCCAGAGCAATTAGAGATATGAAAGAAATTAAAGGGATACACATAGGAAAAAAATAACTCAAATTAGGACTATTTGCCAATGATATGAATCTATACCTAGAAGACTCAAAAAATTTCACCAGAAAACTTCTAGAACTAGTAAATGAATTCAGCAAAGTAGTAGGATATAAAATCAACACCCATAAATTAAAGGCATTTCTGTATATCAGTGACAAATTCTCTGAAATGGAAATGAGGAAAACTACCCCATTTACAATAGCCTCAAAAAAATTATAAAATACTTGGGAATCAACTTAACGAAAGAGATGAAAGACCTCTACAACAAAAACTACAGAACACTAAAGAAAAAAATTAAAGAAGACATTAGAAGATGGAAAGATCTTCCTTGTTCTTAGATAGGCAGAATTAATATTGTCAAAATGATCTTACTACCAAAAGCATTAATGCAGATTTAATGTGATTCCAATCAAAATCCCAATGACATTCCACATAGAAATAGAAAAAGCAGTCATGAAATTCATCTGGAAAAATAAGAGACCCAGAATATCCAAAGCAATCCTTAGCAGAAAGAGTAAAGCAAGTGCATCACTTTCTATACCAGATTTTAAACTATACTACAGAGCAATAGTATCAAAAGGAGCATGGATTGGCACCAAAATCCACTTATATACCAATGGTTCTGAATAGAGGACACAGAGACGAACCCACATAAATGCAGTTGTCTCATATTAGACATAGGCACCGAAAATAGACATTGGAAAAAAGATAGCCTCTTAAACAAATGGTTCTGGGAAAACTGGAAATTGATATGTAGCAAAATGAAAATAAGTCCCTATCTCTCACCATGCAAAAAACTCAAATCAGAGTGCATCAATGACCTAAGAATTAGACCAGAGACCCTGTGCCTAATAGAAGAAAAAGTAGACCCAAATCTTCATCATGTTGGATTAGGCCCTTATTTCCTTAACAAGATTCCTATAGCACAAGAAATAAAATCAAGAATCAATAAATGGAATGGATTCAAACTGAAAACTTTCTTTTCAGCAAAAGAAACAATCAGTGAGGAGAAAAGAGAGCCTTCAGTATGGAAGTATATTTTTATCACATGCACATAAGATAGAGCACTAATCTCTAGGATATACAAAGAACTCAAAATACACCAAAAAAAAAAAAAACCCAAATAACCCAATCAATAAATGGGCTAAAGAACTGAACACACACTTTTCAGAAGATGAAATACAATCAATCAACAAATGTATTTTTAAAAATGTCAACATCTCTAGCAAGTAGAGAAATGCAAATCAAAACTACTCTAAGATTTCATCTCACTCCAGTCAGAATGGCAGCTATTAAGAATACAAACAATGAGTGTTAGTGAGGATGTGGGGAAAAGGCACACTCATACATTACTGGTGAGACTGCAAATTGGTGCAACTACTCTTGAAAGCAATATGGAGAGTCCTCGGAAAACATGGTGTGGAATCACCATTTGACCCAGCTATCCCACTCCTCAGTTTATACCCAAAGGTCTTAAAAACTGCATACCACAGTGACACAGACTCATAAATGTTTATAGCAGCATAATTTATAATAGTCAAATTGTGGAACCAACCTTGATGCCCTTAAGTAGATGAATGGATGAAGAAACTGTGGTATATATACACAATGGAATATTACTCACCAATAAAAGAGAATAAAATTATGGCATTTGCTGATAAATGGATGGAGTTAGAGAATATGATGTTAAGTGTAGTTAGCAAATCTCCCAAACCCAAAGGCCAAATGTTTTCCCTGATATGTCAATGCTGATCCATAATGGGGGTGAGGGAGAGCATGGGTGAAATAGAGACACTTTAGATAGGGCAAAGGGAAGGAAGGGAATGGGAGGGGGCATTGAGGTAGGAAAGATGGTGTAATGAGATGGACATCATTACCCTAAGTACATTATGAAGACACGTATGGTGTGACTCTACTTTGTTTACAAACAGAAACATGAAAAATTGTGCTCTATATGTATACTATGAATTTAAATGTATTATGCTGTCATGTATAACAAATTAGAATAAATAAATTTAAAATTTAAAAAAAAATCATTAACCCTATAATGAATTATTCAACTGATTAGGTTATAGCTTCATTTGTAAATTGCCTCACATTCAAGTTTTTGTGAGTACACTTCAAATCCAAACCATATAGCCTGACAGAAGAAGAAATATAGAATGCAAAGATAATGAAATATGTTTTTTGTTTCCTTAAAGGCAGTATTCTTGTCACAGAAAAAATTGTTTGCAAGTTCTATCAATCTAAAAGGTAATAGTACCATCAGAAATATAGATATTGTCATTTTTTGAATTTTAATGGAGGCTAGGTTAAATTTTGTTTATTAGTATGATTTCTTTCTGTAAAATACCTTAATATTTTAAAAATTACAATAATTGATTTGCTACACTGTTCTCTTTCAAGTAGATCAATGATTTTTATATGCCATGAGAAAATTTGCCATAATAATGTTTAATAATACAGTCCAAACCATAAATGTTTAACTTGAAGAATGGACTTTGTGAATTATGACTTGATAAAAATTGCTCCCAGGCCACAAAGAAACCAAATCTATTCACAGGCTACTGAAGCATCTTAGGTTTTTGCTTCCAAACAATAGAATATTCTGCATTTGAACACATGACTGCTTCAGTCACCAACTTTGCATCTTTCTCCCTAAGGAGATTGTCCTCAGGGATAGCATTTGCCTTAGGTAAGAGAGATCTAGATAGGAGGAGTGGAAACAAGACACAGGACCATGCAGCTTCAGTTATGTGACCCAGAGTGTAAAAAGCACTGGAAGTAAAATTGAATTTGATTGAGCAGAAGATAATGAAATCTGTGAGTTTCCAGTTGAGAAGGGATTTGTTCTGCCCTTTCATTTATAACTGCAATTATGAAAGCATTATCACAACAAAAGGAAATTATCTTCAATAATCACACCTTCTGGAGAAAAGTATCAGAACTTACTGAGTTCAGAAAATAGTCAGTTATGAAAGGATATTGCCAACACTGGGGTGATAGACATATGATCTTTGCTTGAAAAGAACAAGGTTGAATAAAGTTTTCAAATGGTTTCAAAACCAAAGAAAGTAAAAATGAAACTAATTCTGATATTAGGATGAATTTTATGTAAAATAAACAGAACAATTAAACATATTTGTTTTCCAAAATCAAATAATTAGGAACAAAGTTCAGTGACATATGTGGCAACTTTTGAAGTAAACACACTAGGGCAATTCTTCAAATAAGACATGACATGTGGTAGAGTGACATGAACTGAATCTCTGAGATTTGGTTTTAGACACGATTGCAAATAATCTCAGCTAACCTGGTCTGAATGCTAAGGACACATATTGAGGAGCTTTCCATGGTAATTAATAAAATGTTCACAATTATGTCTTCCCTAAGCTAAGTTGGTGGTGCTCCTCATTCTGACCATCTCACATTGACATCTGTACAAGAATCTAAAAGATCCTCTTGTGAAAAACATCCTAATTCAAGGCAATGAGGAATCCACATGGTCTGTCTTTTCTCTCTTCATACTACTGTGATGCATCTGCCTGAGCAGATCCAAGACTTTTTTTCTTCATGAGAGATATATAACTGAGGTAAATACCCACAACTAACAGGATTTCAGAAACTATTGTATCTCTTAGTGCTAGTTCCCTCAAAATACTTATATATTACTATTTCCTGAAGGTACAAAAGGTCATTTCTCTGAGCAGTCCTGAGTCTCTGAACTGGCTTGTCATGCTGAGGACAACAAACAGGTTCAGGGACCACAGTTTCAAGGTGAGCTCTACAGAAAGATACCAGCTTTGGGAACCTGATGCCAGAAGGAATGTCCTGAACTTCTTACCTTTTTGGGGGGGCTGAGGAGATGGGTTCTCTGATTTAATGTCCAGATGTAATCATATCTTCCCTGGAGGTTAATTCCATTCCTTTTGCTGGCAAAAATACATGATCAGATGATATCATTAGTCTTTAAAAAACAATAGTAACAACTGAAGCATTTTCCTAAATAAAAAACGGTAAATAGTGAGAGGAGGGAGTCCTTGCCAAAAGCATGGTACTAGCAAATGTGATTGGCACTTCTTTGAAATAAATATATAAACATGATTTTCCTTCTTGTTTTTTGGTGCCTTTCATGCTATTTTTTTAAGAAAACCTGTAGGCAGATAGGAGTAGCCAGCACCAGGAGTTTGCCTAAGTTGAAGAAAGTAAAACTCTAATGATATAGCCTACCTACCATTAATACTGGTGCTGAGGATCAGGTTTGAGTTCATTCTCCAGGTGTTGACAATTGAACACCTGCCCAGGCACAGTTTTATTTAAAGGATATAACAGAGTAACAGGGACACAGGGTCCTCCACAGAGGAGAGTGCCTAAATTGGTACCCAAGGGAGTGGGAGGGTGACCTGCCTCTTTTGTAGATTTCAGATTTCCTTTGTTCTCATGCCCCCTCCTCCCATTCTGCCTATGTGACCCAAAAGGTGGAGTTATCCAAGGGTGGGAATGAAGCCACCCAGGGATACAGGTATGAAGGGAGCCACCCAGGAGCTACTCATTAACAACTTCTTGCAGGGAAGAACAATTTCCTGGAGGGAGGTAACCTTTGCAAATAGTTGAAGGAGGAGATGTGTCCTGAAGGTATCAACATTTTATTTTTCTTGAATCAGCCCCCATCTTCCAGACCAAGTTATGCATCACCTATAGTGACTGTCCTTTTGCTAACTGCACCCACATCACCTGGCCAAATTGTTATGAGCTGAAGAGAGATCGTGAGGAAAATTTCTTAATGGAAAAACAAGACACTTGATAAACACTCTTTTTACTCCTTCCTCCTTACTCCTAATTATTACTTTAAATGTAAATGTGATGACTGTTTTCTATAGACTATGGAGGTACCATTGGAAAGAACAGGTATTTTAAATTTGATAAACTACATAATTAGAAGAAATCTAAGTACCTAGGGATATTCTGGGGTTGCCTTACTGTAATTCATGTTGTTTGAGAGAAAAATAACTCACTAATTGTTGTTTAAGCCAATTTTATGTGTTTTCTCTCATGTACAATTCCTCATTAGTATTCTTTACATTAGTAGAAAATTTTCTTTCTTTTTATATTTTATTGTATGTATCTTCATAATTACAAATGTTATTTTGAACACATACAAAATAGTTGAATAAAAAAAGATATCCTAATATCTGAATTGTACATTTAGTTTTGCTTACCATTCATATGTTTGGTCTACATCCTACTGTATTGTGAACATACATAGTAGAAAATAATACATAAATAAATATATAAATGTTGTTTTTGTTGCAATGTGAGAGTATCGTCTATATGAAAAATTAGAGATGAGCCAAAGTGAGAAAGACCTGAATATGTAGAATGCCTCAGAAAAATTCTATGGAATAGTTTTGTTTAAGCTAATGACATCACTGATAGTTAATATATTCATTGACCTTTATGTTTTTAATACAGATAGATTTAAAATAAGCTGTTTCTTCCAACTACTATTAGATACCACATTGTACAATTAGTGTAGAAAAGACAAGATGATTGATGATTTCATTTTATTTACCCAGATTTTATTTTAAGAAAATTACTTGGTTTCTTGTGACCCTCAGAAGATATCCAGTTTGTTTCAATGAACTTATATGTATATAATTATAAATTTATTAGTTAAAATGTATTTAGTGAACTGCAACCCAATTATAATTCTGTACTTACATGAAAATTCAAATTGTTCTGTATTTGGCCGTTGGGACTTCCTCAGATTGACATAATGTCCCTTTGATGTTTGCTATGACTCCTGGCTGCTCTGGAATACAACTTTCAGGTTTTCCTTTTACATTTCCTGGCATAGACCTATATTAGCCAGTTATCCCAAATTCTTCTATATTTTACTTTATTTAATGGAAAATTATATTTCAGGAACTCAATTAAAGTGGTCACAGAAAGTTTTCAAAAATGTAACTAATTTATTATAAATTAGTTTATATCATCCAATAGTGGTGTTTTCCCTAACAATTACTATGCATTCTGTCCATTTTTTCCCATAATATCATCATACCTTTTTCAAACGTACAATAAAAAAGATAAAATATCTATAGTGGATACCCATTAACCTATCCTTTAGAATCTATTATCAATGTTTTATGATGCTTATTTCACTGCATATATATTAATGCAATCAACCATAGCTCTCTGTTCATCCATCAACCCTTCACCTACATCTATTTTTAACAGATTTACTGAAAAAATTTATATAACATAAAATTTCTTCACTATAAATACACAGTTTGATTATAACAATTGTACAACTGTAGCTATAATATTTTAACTAACCTTGAAGTGACAATTTTTCCATAACCTCCCCAACAGCCTCTGCGAACATTCCACTTTCTGCTTCTACAAGTTGAATATTTTTTTTATAAATCTTTCTGTGCTTGTCTTCTTTTACTTGACATAATTTCCTCCAAGGTAATTTATGTTTTTCAAATTATAAGATTTCTTTCATTAAGGCTGAAGAGTTTCCTATTGTGTATATGTATCCCACATATTCTTTATTATTTCATCATTGATGGATACATAGGTTAATTTCATGTCTTGGTTACTGTGGATAACACTGTAATGCATTTGGAAGTGCAGATATTTCTTCAGCATATATTTAACTTTTTGTTCTATCAATTTATATACTAACCAAGAAATTTATATACTATATAAAAATATTCCCTGCTTTTTATAGTCCTTGGCATCACTTACCATTTTCTTTTTGACAGTAGCTATCATACAGGTGTGAGATAATGTCTGATTGTGGTTTCAATTTCTATTTCTTTCATGATACTGAGCCTTTATTCATATACATGTTCTTCACTTGTATGTATTCTTCTGGGAAATATCTGTGTCCTTTGCATATTTTAAAATCGGACTATTTGTTTTCTTATTGTTGATTTAATTATACATTTTGGATATTAATCCTTCATCATATGGATGGTTGGCAAGTATTTTCTCTCACTCTAGAGGTTGTCTCTTTATTTTGTTAACTGTTTTTATTGCTGTAAAGAAGCCTTTTAGTTTGACATATTCCATTGGCCTATTTTTTACTCTTATTACCTGTGCTTTTGGAACCCTATTCAAAAAGTCATAACCCCAAAAATATCTTGAAGTTTTCACCCTAAAATTTCTTCTATTTGTTTTATGGTGTCAAGCCATATGCTTAAGTCTTTAGTCCATTCTGAACAGTTTTATTCTCAAAAACAGTTCCATCACACCAGAAAATTTTCATGTACATGTTACGTTCTACACAAAATAAAATATTTTGAATGATCATTATCTGTTATCACATATTTTCCTAAACATCATCATCTACTAAACTGTTTTCTGTAATGAGATGAGAATCCATCTAATAAATTTGTTACAGTTTTATCAAATGATAGAAAGCTTAGGTTTTTTTTCTTTATAGGGAAAATGAAGTTTACCATACATATTATCTTTTAATTAATAGTCTTAAAAAGAAAAATATTTCTTTCATTACTTTTCTGGTTTTTAGATATATTTTCAATGAATTGCCTAAAGAAGAAAATTCCTGGAAAGTAAGGTGTCATAATTGTTTTATGAATTTAAGTCATGCTATTCTCTAAGTCTCTAAATATTATCTTACACAATGTATTTTAAATAAATATTTATGGGTTGGACAATCAATTCCCAACAAATATTTGTTGGTGAACTTGAAATACTCTTCCTCATAATTATAATTCTTGTACTTTTAAGTTTAAAGGTATATGAAGAGTATGTTTTTTCATCACCATATAGATTCTCCTCAAGTCAGTAGATTGAGTGCAATGGTGTCAATAAATAAAGTGAATATTTACTTTAGGTTATAGACATATATTTTTATATTATAAGATATATTATTACCTATTTTATGTTAACTTAAACATGATAAAATCTTCAGATATAACATATCCACTATATTCCATTTGATATTATAAATAGTTGTTTGAGAAAAATTGCTTTTGTCATATATCAAAGGGTCATTTTGAAGATTAATTTTCATTAGAGAGAATATTTCATGTGTCCTTCAAGCTCCTGAGAGTTCATATAGGAAATGTACTTTAGGCACATGGATCTGCTCATTAACTTCTATGGATTCATTGCTATTTATAGCTGTTTATAAGGTGTTAATGCAGATAGATGAGCTTAAATAAGAGGAACCAGAAGCACTGTTCGCAAAGGCTCTTGCTATTTTAAACTTAGATAATGTGGGCAGTAATTCTAATTACAAGAAAAATATATTTAATTTGTTATAAGTATCACAGTATTTAAATTCTGTAACATGTCCACTTAAAAATAGACAGTATTTATAAATAACCAGATGTAACACCTCATTTATTTACATTAAATATAAGTCCTTCTTTGACTCTAGATTACTTTTATCAAAAATTATTTTAAGATCAATTTTATTATTTTTTTTCAAAAATGTACAGTTAAGAGGAAAATCAAACTCTTTCCATCTAATATGACTTAAGAATACATTTTATCTATCCCATAAAGTTATTAAAATAATTGATGTCATTCTGAACTTCACAAATAACAGTACAAATGCATTCTCTATTATGTTCACTCTGACATTATTTGTGTGGTGTTAATGTGCAGCCTTTCCTGTCAGGTACAGAATGGAAGCAAGTCTCTGAAGGTGATTCCATAGCATCCCATTTCTGGTGGTTCAGAAAAATTGTTTCAAAGTAAAATAATTATCTGAAAAAGAGTACTTGGATGGTAATTTCCCATTAAATACATGAAGTTTTAATGAAGACAGTGATTTTTATCAGAAAGTGTAGATTTGTTAACTGGTTCTAATGATATATTTCTATATAATCATAATATTCAATGGTATTGAATGTGAGGCATTATGAAGTTTTAACATATATGTTTGAAATATTGGAATAAAACCAAAGTCATGTAGTCATGAATTGTGTACACATTTTGTTTTTTCTGTTTGTTTTCAACTGTCAACTCTTCTAAGTGGGAAAAAATTATTTAATGATGCACACCAAAGAAAACTATGAAGAGTCTTAAGATATTTTTAACAGTTTTTTTCCAACCACAATACACATTTTGATGATAAGTATATCAAAATGAAGTCAATTAAGGTGCTTATACATGAATACAACATAGAAGTAAATGAGGTATCAATTAGTGTGAATTTGTGACACTACATGACTATAAGCAATTTGATAAAGCATTCGAAATTACATGTTGCCCTGTTGCAAATATCTACTCATGAAATCATCTTATGAAATAGGAGGTGAGAGGTAGCAGATTTAGTTAATTAATTTAAAAAATATTTTTCAGTGCACTTTACATTTGGACTAGGTGACCACAGTCTTCTCTTGATAAATTCTGTAAACAAAAATATTGCATCACTTCTTAGAAATAATTATTTTCTACAACTAGAAATTTCAAGATTTAATGATATATCAAACTTTGGACGGTAAGTTATAACTTATTACAAGATTAACATGAAAAAAAGAAATTTCTTTTGTAGGTGTCAACTGATAAATGCACACCACAGCTCTCATCTATCCATGCACATGTAGAAATTCACCCATTGCCTGAGGTATGCCAGAAATTGCTGTCAGTCCTGAAAAACATGATCTGATCTTTTAGGTGAAGATTTTTTCAGCTCTTTCATTTTAAAGAGATTTATTTCCCTTTGAGACACTTCAGGTTTTGTTATTTATTTATGGTAATTTTTTCTATTTTATTATCCCATGTATTCGGTGCTTACTTCTATTTACTTCTTATGACTTGGCTTCTTCTTTTAGATTTATTTATGCTTCTTAGATCTTGGACCAAGTCCAATATCCATTTTCAATATTATTTATGTTCACTTGGATTTTTATCCCTATTTGATTGTCTTACATTTCAAAAGTTTCCAAGGTGATCTTGAATAAAATATAATTTTTATTTCTTTTCCTTACAGTTGCATTTTACAAGCCTCTGAATATTTAACTCAAATATATTTCTTCTTTAAAGCATAACAGGAAAATTCAAATCTCTAAACAAGTCTCTGAAAGTTATGAATAGCCTAATTGTACAAGTTTTTGTTTTTCCACAATATGATTTGAGTCATTAATAAATTGTTTTTGACAATACATTATGAAAGATTTCTGAACTATTTTTTGAAGAAAAACAAACAATTGACAATTTTTCTATTTATTGTCAAGGCAAAAATCTAAGAAGCAGTAAGCAAAATGTCAATCAAATCAAATTTAGAAAGTACTAATACAGATATTTCTTGCAATCAATGAATGGTAGACTACCAAAGGACATTAAGTGTAACACTGTATTGGGTTATTAGTATACATAGCTGTCAGGAGCTGTCCATGGGTTGCATGTGTGTCATCACACATAGAAGCCTCATGGATAGAGACAACTGGTGTCTGGAAATGACCAGTGGATATTTCCTCTGGTCAATTGCCCAGGGACAAGGTGAATCTCTATCCCTCTCTGCCATGGCCCAAATAGCACCTGAGATTGGTGTGACCTGCCAAGATGTCAATCAATCTTCTTACTGCAAGATATCACAAAGCAAGACTCTGCCCTTGAAACCTTATCCTGCCTTTGATATACCCCCTTAAATAAACCACCAGAGCCTTCTTTTCCTTGGCTAGTTCCAGAACCCATGTGGACTATATCTATCAGGGGCTTTGCTTTTTGTAAATATATTTTTGAGTATTTGTGTTTTGTTATTCACTAATTATTTGACAAAGTAAATTTTAGGATGGTTTACACCCTCCTGGGAAGGAAGAAGAACCCCCAGTGAGATGTTGGCCTTTTCCCCCCTGCCCTCCCCCCCCCAAACATAGCAATGAAATTCTCACCTAATCTTTAGGTGAAATGTTAAAATTTTAATTTAACTTACTTTGTGGCATAAATAATTTATATTAGGGCAATTAACAGTGACATGCAGCATTTTGTTGTTTTATTTTGTTCAAAGTCTATGTGTACTAGCATGGCTCCTAATTACCTCTTGCTCCTTTTCTGAGGAAAACACAGATTCAGGTCTGTTTGAATAAACATCATTCTCATTTGTATTCTCTCATTGAAGGGAAGGAAGATGGCAAGATTCCATCACCTTGGGCCAGCTAATTTCACCTTTAATATTTCCATCTGTAATAACTTCCTTACCTATTCTCATAACATATTTCATTTAAATAATTTCTACGACCTATTACTGAATAAATTCTAATCCAAAAATTATGTCAGAAGAAATTGAATTCTTCCTCTCTGCTGCAACATCAGCCACTAGTTCACTTAGCTCCTGGGATTCTGGGATTTGCCTGAAACCTGCTTTCTTGCTTATCTCTTCCCTCTCATTAAGGTTTTAGTAAGCACTGTTGGTGGTGGGGGTGGTGTCTCTACTTACAAAGGAATCAAGCCACATATATTTTAGTACTCAAGTATCCTTGCCAACTAGGTCATAAATTGGGCCTGCTGCTGAATTTCTTTGAGCACATTTCTCCAACAGGTGTTCATGTATTTTACAACCTATGTGACCTCATTCAAATGTTGCCCAAGGTCTACAACATAAAATTAGAGATTCCAGCTTCATACCATTGCCATATTCAGTTGATACTTCTGGATTTTCTTTTTAAGGCAGCATTATTTTTCCCCCGATCTAAGTGTATTCCCATCAGCTTAAAGCCTGACAGAGACATTTAAGCCTGACAGAGACATCTTGCTATTTCTCAAACAAGTTATCTTAGGACATTAATAGAATTACAAAGATCTCTGAAAAGCCTAGTTTGCCATAAAAGATACAAAAAATAACTGATTAGAATGAGAATCTCATTGAAGAGCTGCTTTTTCCATTTTTCTATAAAAAAATTCAATTTATGAAGTTTCCTAGAAGTATTGTGCAGTAGAAAACATTACTGAAAGTACCTTGCCTAGTTTCTATTATGTTGCTAAGGATCCACTCACAGAAAGCACTAAAACTCACTGTTCCACAAGCCAAATGCCTTCCTTCATGAACATTGCTCTTTCCTCTGCTACTTTTTTTATTCCAAGATATTCATGGGAGGTCCCTTCTCATCTTCTCTTAGCTCAATATCTGCCTTCTTCATGAAGCCCTCTTTATCATCCTATAGTACTGTGTCTCGTCACTATTTGTTGTACTGACCCATTTTTCAAAAAAAGATTTTAGTACTATTCTTAATTATCTTATTTGTGCTTATATTCATTGCTAGTTTCTCACCACCAAAATTAAAGATTCCTTTAGGGTACAAAATGTTTCCAAATGTGTTATGAAATTCTCTGATGAATTTCCAGATGTTCAATAAATACTTATTGAATCAATGAAAAAGAATAGCAATAAACTATGGATGTGTCGTTGCCCTTATATGACAGCAGTGCAAATCTCATGGTTCTACATTAACTGTGACACCCATCTCAATTTTTTAAAACAAAGAGGTGCTCAGTTGATTTGTTAAATTACTGAATGGGTGAATGAATTCATTTGTTATTTGTGAAAAAGTATTGCAGTTTACCAATTGGGATTTTCAAATAACTTTTACATCTACTAACATAATCATAGATAAAACCTGTATTGAATACAATTCATCTTAAGTAAATGTTTAAAATTACACATAACCTTATTATTTAAATATTTATTAAAAGATTTTTGTCTATCTTCAATTACTGTAGGACAATGTATAGAAGGAAAGCAAATATGAAGGATTGGTTAATATAATTACCTAGCGAAATTAGTCAGTGAATGCCCATCATCGGAATGCTGGTTTAAGAAGTGATCCAGGATCTTTAGGATTTTCATCAGATACCAAGATCCCACCACCAAGTCACCACTGTTTTTTAGAAGGCAACCTCAGGCCTTATATTATGAAGTCTATATCCATGCAACCTAAGTATCAGTAAACCACTATACTCTTGGGTTCCTTAATCTCACTTAAGTTTTTCCCCATTTAATTGTTGTTTTCTCTTGTATACCTTGTCTGATCAATTACTATCCTGCCATATGCACCATCCCTATGCAGTGTATGCTCAGTAATTACTGCATGAAGTAGATGACTAAATCACAGGTGTAGGTTCAGATACAATGCATTGTCCTCATGTTTACATCAGCAATTGGGGGAATTTGCTCTTTGCTCCTTGATAAACTACATCTTAACAAGATCAGAGTTTTCCCCTCTGTTTTCTCTTCCCTCTTTCTAATAATTTTGTAGATATACTCTTATTTTCTTAATTCTTATGCTTAGCACTACATGTTCTAGTTTATTATTATTATTATTGTTATGGCTATTATCATTGTTATTTTCTTTGTTGAGGATAGAACTATAATTAAGCTATCTTTTTCCACATGAATGGCTTCCTTTAGTGTTTTTGAGCTATAAGATTAAGGTTATGTTTCCTTTACATTCCAAGGTAACTGAGAGTAAGGACACCTATTTCCAAAAGATTTTCAAATATACAATTCTAAGACTAGGATCTTTCCTCTTCTAATCCACCTTAGGATAGCTGAGAAAGTGAAACTTTAATGTAAAGGCAACAGCCTGATTTCTTTCAAAATGCTCTGTAGGTAAGGTGGTAGAGGGAACCAGAGAAACTGTAAGCTGCAAAAGAACAGATTGACTGGGTGAAAATTGGAAGTTTTAAACGGATAATAAGTGGCTGTTAAAAAAAATCAATTTTCATGAATGAGCTAAAAGGGGTGACTATGGAAACAAATAATTAGAATGGCAACTCTAATCAGCTGCTTCCAGCAGGTTATAAAAATAATTATATTACAATATCATGACTGCCAGAGAAAAGCCACATGCTGTAGATGAATAATGAAGTTCACTGACTTTTGAAAGTAGTTTGGATGTCTTTTGATTTTTTTGAAAGAAATTTTCTTCCTTCCTTTCTTCTTTCCTTCTACCATTTATTCCCTCTTTTCTTCTCTCTTTCCTTCTGTCCTTCTTCCCTCCTTCCTTTCCCTTCCCTCCCTTCCCCTCTCTTCTTTTTTCTTGAACAGGGACAAAAAAGAAGATGTAGAAAAGCAACCAGTATGAAAGAAATGAATAAAAGCTCTTTTACTGGGTACTTCATTACACCTTAAATTAGAATATAATGAAACCATGGAATCCTGAAGTTGCCAGTGTAACTAATGAATAACTGTCATTATTTTTATTTTCTGTAATAATGAAATATAAGAAGCACATCTGTTATGTTTTCATGGAGTCATCACCCCCAATTATCCCGTTTTTTGACAGGTATATCCTCATGATACTGTTCCATGGGACTCTTGACAGAATTTTTTTATAGACAGAAAATATGTTGGTGATATTTTGTATTTGTCAGCCTTAATAATTATTTTTAGTAAGTGAAATATGAATATTTCATGTCAACAAATCAGCTTTGAATAAGGGTTTTTATTATCCTTTTTCCCTCTTTCCAACATTCCAACAGTTATTAACCAATCTACTTTACTTTTCCTTATATTCATCCTTTAATCCATCCATCTGCCTATTTATCATTTATTGAGTATAGAAAAAGACCCTCATTGACCTGTAGGCAGGTTCCTATGAGCCCTCTTCTTGACTAGGCCTCAGTCTTGGCCTCATCTTGTGTTTGTCCTTTTTACCCCAGTTTATATCTGTTTACTAAAAATCACCTTACCTTTTACATCTGATTACTTTTGATATCTGAATAAGTTCTTCATCCCCCACATTTGATGTCCAAGTCCTTGGTCTGTCTTTACCGAGAATAGTTTTAGGTCATTTTAACAAGAACCTTCCTATCTGGGATGTATGCTGTTATTAATTTTCCGTCCACTGACCCCCTCACTATTCTCCTTGGCTATAAAAACCCATTTGTCTCTATTACATTCAAAGGGAAACTGAAACTCTCTCCCATGTTGGAATATCCTTATTGCAATAGTCTTAAATAAAGTCTTCACCACCATATTGAGAAGTATTGAGATCACGTTTTCTTTAACAACATAGTGCCCTTAATTCAAAGAGGATCACATTCATCCTTGGATTCCAGACCTCTTACCTGGGACCCAAGAACACATCTCTGAAAACTTTTTCATTGTTTCTGATTGGAGATTGCTTTAGTCAGCTTTTTCACTGCTCTGACTAAAAGACTAACAAGAACAATTTTAGACAAGGAAATGTTTATCTGGGGGCTCATGGTTTCAGAGGTCTCAGTCCACGGACAGCTGGCCCCATTCCTCAGGGCTTGAGATGAGGCAGGATATCAGGGCAGAAGACTGAGACTCTCATAACCCAATCATTTCACCTTCTTGCATTGTCTCACAATGAACTTTTGAGGAACACCTAATATGTAAATCATAGAGATATATATTTCCAAGTCCTGCTTTTGATCCAATCCAGTGCTCTGGAGGATAATTTCCTGAAACATAGTAAAGACTCGTTTTAACTCTTAAGGTTCTGAGTATATTCCTGTAGGCTACTTTAGAATCCCAGGCTGCTTTGTTTGTGAGGTGCTTTTAGTTGAAAACATGGTGTTATGGTTTCAAAATTGGATGTCCCTGAAAGCTTAAGTGTGAGACAATGAAAGAAGGTTTAGAGGTGAAATAATTAGGTTATAAGAGCCTAAACTTAACCAGTGTGTCAATCTACCCAATAAACTGGGTGGTAACTGTAGATAGGTAGGATGTGGCTGGAGGGTGTTGGTCCCTGGGGGCATGCTTTGGGGGTATATATTTTGTCCTTCTTGAGAAGAGCGCTCTCTCTCTCTCTCTCTCTCTCTCTCTCTCTCTCCTTCCTGGTGCCATGTACTGAGCTGCTGTCTTCTGCCACACTCTTCCACCATGCTGTTCGGCCTCATCTTGGATCCCAAAGAAAGGTCTCTGGACTGAGACTTCTGTAACCATGAGCCCTCAAGTAAAATTTTCTTCCTCTAATTGTTATTTTCAGGTCTTTTGGTCACAGCAATGAAAAAGCTCACTAAAACACAAGGGAATATCTTGGTGATTCACTGAAACCATCTTCCTCAATCTCCTACACTATGCCCTCTGTCCATATCACACTCCCCTTTCTTGTTGGCACACTTTCACACAGGACAATTTAAAATTTCCTTGTCTTCTTTGGGAAACTTGAGATCTTCCCATCTACTGACTCATCTAACATCTTTCCATTCCCATCATCTTCATTCCTTCCTCCTCCTTTTAGCTTTTTCTCTTCATTTTAGTTCCTTGAATAATTCAATGTCTCCCTTGGAATCTCTACATCCCGCATCTCTGTATTTACCCCAACAGACCTTTCCTATCCCAAGGTAGCCCTTCAACTCCTTACAATATAATATATCAAGGCAAGACAAAATGTTAAAATGTCTTCTCCACAAACTCTTATTTGAATTGTATCAAAGAAATTACAATGTATGCATGTCACTATTTATTGAGCTATATGCTTACAACCCATGCACATTTTTTTGTCTTTAGTTGGCATATTTTCTTTTCTCGAAATATGATTTAATTCAATAAGAAATAGCTGTGTGACCTATGAGGAATCTTTATTTCTAACAACTGGAGTGGGTTCAGATGATATTGCTAACCGAAATATATTCTCTGCCTCTCTCAACCACACACCCCATTAAAGTTCTTGGTGCATCAAATATGATCTTCCCAGAGAAGGTTTGGCTTCTGAGTACATAATTTTATGGATGGATAAAAAAGAAAAAAACCCTTTTATTCTTAATCTCAATAAATAATCTTTTGTGGATTTTAAATTGTACTGTATTTGCCTTATGTACTCTTTACACTTACCACTTAAACATGAAACAGTAAATAACATAAAAAGCCTCAGTGCTACATAAGTATAAATCTCCTACCACTGACATGTCATGGCAACAATGAGCTCTTAACTTTACAAGTAAATCAAAGCTGAACTGATTAAAATGCCAAAAGAAAAGGGAAGCAGAGACAGTCTGTTTCGATATGCTTTTTCTCTTCACAAAAACAATATATGGGAATTAGAGCAATTTTCAAAAATTTAAGAAAAGAGTAAAAATAAAAATTAGGAAAAAATCCTACAACCTAGTAATTATTACATCAAAGAATGATTCTCTCCCTTGGACTTATACCCACTCACACCTTGATGTTTCACACCAAACACAATAATCAGAGCAGAGATACTACACTTTTCCCTAAATATGAAAAAAATGAATTTTTTACATAAAATACAAAAACTAAAGGCCCATTTAAAAGTTATATTTTAATGTATTAATTAAGGTAAAATTGAACAGAATCCTAGCTATAAATGTAAGAACATTTACATTACTATCTATTCTGTTTTTCTTTCTAACTCTGCTCCAGGTGGTCTTCTATGACGAACATGGAAAACAGGTATACAGCTTGTTGTGCCAGCAAGCCTTCCAATTAAATACTTGTCTTATATTTCTATTTTACAATAAAATAAAATTTAAAGCAAGAATTTATTTTAAATTCCTTTTGGGGGGAGTAATATAATAAAACCTCACATGGTTCTCTGCATTTTGTTAATTTTTTTTATTCATACTCTCTGCATATTTAACTTATTTATACACCCTTATAAATTACTATTTAATACTATATATTAATGAAGAAAAATTACCAAAGCTTTGGATGATATTATCTTCCTTGAATGGAATAACATTCATTTTTAAGGAGTTCAGTTTATAAGCTTTTAGATTGCCAGATATAAGTTTGATTATCTTTAAGTGTTGGATTTTAGCTCTTTAAGGATGGTGTATACATACTTGTTTACTTTTGTTTCTGAGCTATAATTTCTCATTCCTGTAGCATTTGTTTTGTTTTGTTTCTCAGAGGTTTTACCAAAGCCCTCTCCACCATGGAAGGGTTTATTTTACAAAGTCTTGTAAGCATTGTGTAGCTGCTGAACTGATTCCTAGGCTCTCTAATCTTCCAGTCACTACTTTTAGAAAGAGTTATTGAATTCTTACTGAGTATTTAACTTAGAAGAAGTCAATACCTCGAGTGGAGAGTTGCATGTGGCTTTTTAGTTCTCTTCATTAAACTCCCTCTTTGTAAGATTTTACTTCTAAAGTCTGAGCTATTTTGGCTGATTTCATCTGCAACCTCTCTCTGTTCATCTCAGTAAACTGTCCTTTTCCACGTGGACTTTACTCCTCAGGAGAAGAATAAAATTAATTAGTGTTGTTATTGTAATTATTATTTTAATGCAAAGAGAATCTGGGACCTTCATCAAAGACCCTCAATTCTTGCCTGCTGTCTAGTGACTTTTACCTGATTTAAAATGTGTTTCTTGGCTCTCATAACTTCATTAGGTAAGAGGACTATTCTAATGCAGGCCATTCTAAGAAAGAGAAATAGCAACATAATTTATGCTAAGGTTAATTTTTATAATTATTAATCTTGCCAGTGGATTGACTCATTTGAATTAGGACTCATGCCTCCTGCTTAAAGTAAATTTTGTCTGATATTTTTTACTTTCAAAATTATTTATTAATTTATTCAGTGAGTATCTCTTTTAACCACTGTGTAAGCTGTCTAAATAACCACGTTAAATATATATTGGGCTTTTTTATTGCAGTAGCGAATTTATTTATACTTAATGCAACTTCTAGAATATTTGAGTTTAAATTTATACAACTCTATTTAAATTTTAGTTGCACATCATTAAACATTCTATTTTTCTTATTTTGCCACTTTCTTTTTGTGGAAAGCAGAATATTCACATACACACCACCAAAGATAAGCACCTAATCTCTGAAATCTGTGAATTTTTCATGACAGAAGAGATCTTGAAGATGGATTAAGTTAAGAATCTTGAGATGGAGAGATTATCCTGGATTTATCCAGGCAAACCCCTTGTAATCTCAAATGTCCTTACTAGTGATAAAGGGAGATAGGAGAACAGAGAGGAAGCTGTGTGATGGAAGTAATCAGATTGACAGGACATGAGAAAAACTGGACAACCATTGCTCCTTTGAAGTTGGAAGAAAGGTACCAGACAAGAAGTGCTTGCAGACTCTCAAAGCTGGAAAAGGCAAGAAATGATTTTCCCAGGTCTTTCAGAAGGAATTCAGCTTTCTGGCATCTTGATTTTAGCTCAGAGTTAGTTCTATGTGGACTTTTGACCTCTAGAACTACAGGATAATAAATTTATGTTCTTCTAATATACTGAATTTATGATAAACTGTTAGAACAGCAATAGGAAGCAAATGCATTTAGGTTTGAAGTAAACCAAGTATTTTATTATTTAATTTCCCCTACATTAATATGTTAGCTAGAGGTCTGTATGCCACTCTTCTTCTAGAACAAATTCTGCATGTTATGACATATGTATCCATAAGGATGAATTGCTGGATTCAAACATACATGATTTTATGGCTATCTGGAGAATGCTTGGAATCTAGTTTTATATTCCTTGCTGCTTTTGTGACTGTCATATAACATATTTTATTGTTTCATATTTTATAAAACCAGGCAACATTAATTATTTTAAATTATACAATATTCTGATGTCTTTCTATACATTAATATTATTGCTTAATAGTTTTATATAAAAGTGTTTCTTCTCCTTAATGAGATGTTGTTGCTTATCTCAGTGTAGGTTTTGATTTGATGTCTTTATATGTCCTTTATCTTCGAAGGATATTTTTATAATCAAGGAATTCTTTAATTTTAGTAATGTTTTAGTCAGCTTTTTCACTGCTGTGATCAAAAGACTCAACAAGAACAATTTAGAGGAGGAAAAGTTTATTGGGGCTCAGTTTCAGAGTCCTCAGTTCATAGAAGGTTGACTCCTTTGCTCTGCGCCAGGAGGGAGGCAGAACATCATGACAGAAGCTCATGGTAGAGGAAAAGAGCACAAGAGATGCAAATCAGGGGGGTAGAGGGGGAGAGGGGGAGAGGGGGAGAGAACAAAAGCACACTTTGCTCATTAGGGACAAAATATGTATTTGCTTGGTTGTTTGCTTGATTGATAATACCCATTCTAACTGGGGTGAGATGATGTCACATTATACTTTTCATTTCCCTGATGGCAACCTCTTGAGAATTTTCATATATTTATTGACCATATGGATTTCTTCTTTGGAAAGTGTCTTTTATTATTTTTTTCTCCATTTTAATTAGATTACTTGCTTTTTGTTTTAAAGTTATTTGAGTTTCTCAAATATTTTAATTAACCCTCTTCAGATGAATAGCTGGCAAATATTTTCTCCCACTCTGTAGCTTGTTTTTTTATTCATTCTGTTGATTGTTTTCTTTGCCTTGCAGCTTTTTAATTTAATGTCATTCCATTAGTCAAAGTTTTCTCTTGTTTACAGTGTTTTCAGTTTCTATACAGAAAAACATTTCCCATGCAATGCCTTAAAAAATAAGGCAGACACATTTATTTAGTTGATTCAGAATTGCAGGATCATATTTAGTGTTTGATCCATCTTGGGTTGATATAGTACAGACAAAACATAGGGGTCAAGTTTCAGTCTTCTGCATGTGGATTCCTAGGTTTTTCTTCACCATTTATTGAAGAGGCTGTCCTGTGTATGATTTGGACATTGTTTTTAAGGATCAGTGGGCTGTAGATCTGTAGTTTATTTTAGTATTTGTTTTCTTTTCCTTTGGTCTATGTACTTTCTTCTTTTTTTATACCTTGCTGTTTTGTTTATAGTGACTCTCAAGTATGTGTTGAAATCATGTCCCATGATGCTACCAGCTTGATTAGATGAGGCCAGCCCACACTACGGAGGGCAGGGTGCTTTACTCAAGGTTCATTGGTTTAAATGTTAATAACATACAAAACACTGTTATAGAAATACCCATAATAAGATTCTGGCACATATTTAGACATCCTATGATCCAAGTAAGTTTGCATACAGTAACAATCAAATCACTCTGTTCACAATTTTCTTAGATTTTATTAACATTATTTAATATGTGTCCATCTTTCTTCATAGATAATGAGCTCCTTGGAAAGGGCAAGTCTTCTCAGCTTTGGCACTTTTATCATTTTTTCCCATTGCTGTGTGAGGCTGTTTTGTTCACTGAAGCATGTTAATATCATCCCTAGTCTCAACTCATTGCTAGCTAATAGTATCTCCCAATTCACAGTTCTAAAAACCAAAAATGTCTTTAGACATTTTCAGACTCCTCACTGGGGCAAACTGACCCCACTGAGGACCACCTTCTGCACAGGGATTCTGGTTTTCCAACTTGGAACGACAACCACTAAACATAGGACTTAACACATGAAAGAAAAGAAGAAATATTTGATATATTAATAAAGAACAAACATGTGAATCAATAAATTAGTAAGTCAAAAGTGAATGAGGTCATCTTTATCTACTGGGAAAAACGAACTCATCTTTTACATTTACTCAACAGCTGGCTCACTCAGTTCTAAAGACAAACTTTGCCTGGTTTCCCTAAATTCTTAAGCTCCGGAGGGCAAGTACTTTATAAAAAGTCTTGTTAATTCAATAGATTCTAAATTTTCATACACAGAAATGGTTCAATAAAAAAAATTTTAAACTACCTAACTAAACAACAAAATCTTCCAAATGAAAATGCATTGTGATGGGCTTGGTTCTTGCTCTGCTTTTCTTCTCCATGTTTACATCTGTCTCAGCCTCCACAGACTTTTTTCTTAGTACCTAGTTATTTCAATTAGCTTTGTAGAGTACTTTGCAGAGTTACAAAGAATAATGGCACTAATGATAAATTACAGGATTACTGAACTTATGTGTCATTTTATTACTTCTAAGTAGTTTGGAGAAGGGAAAATTTTTGCCTAATTTGGTCTTGAGCTCCCAATTCTCCCATCTCAGCCTCCAAGTAGCTGGGATTACAAGAGTGCACCACAGCACCCAGCTGGAAATCATTTTATTAGTTGTATTCTTTTGGAGTAATGATACAAGGGATATCAAAATGCAAAATTCATGCTTTTAAAGCCATACCTGGGTGTTACTTATTTAATAAAGTGACTAAGAGAAATCATTTTTTTTTTTTTACTAAGAAGAGTTTCTTCTTCTAGCTGTTTTGAATCTTAACATTAAAAATACTGCAGTGGACTGAATGCTCATTATCCCCCCAACTTACATTAAAACCATAACTTCCAAGGTAAGGATATTAGAAGGTAAGGTGGGGCATTTGGATAGTGATTAGCTCACAAAGGAAGAGTCTTTATGAATGAGATTACTGTCTTTTGATAAAAGCTCCAGAGATAACCCCATTCCTTCCACCCTTAGGAAAGGGAAAGTGAGGTTATAATAAAAACTGTAACTAAAGGGCAAGGTGAGGTTATAACTAGCAGTCTGTGCACTGGAAGAGTGGCAGAGAACTCTTACCAGACACCAAATCTACCAAAGCCTTGATCTTGAACTTTCCAGCCTTCAGAACTGCAAGAAATAAATTTCTGTTGTTTATTAGCCACTTGGCTTATGGTATTTTGTTATAACAGCATGAATATACTAAAATAGAATACTGTTTGTCACTTAAAATTAATGCTAATGATCTATTTTGTGTTTCACTTTTAGTTTCACTCATTCATTAGAGATACAAATTAATTATATGAAAATCTTTTCCCATTAAAAATAATATTTTAAAATTAACTGGTGTTGAAGTATAATGTATATATATTAGAGTTTACAAAGTTAAAGTGTGTGGTTGGATGGGACTTAACAAATGAACATATCTGCATAGGCCCCACTAATTATGACATAGAAACATCATCCTAGAAAGTTCCCTCATGCTCCTTTGCAGTTAGCATCTACCCTACATCCCCCTCAAGAAAATGGATCTCAAATTAATTTTTCCTGTTAAGTAACTTTATATTAATAAATTCAAGCAATATGCAACTTTTCTTATAATTTTATTCATTCTTCGTGCAATTTACTCATGATTTTGTATTTGATTTTTTTTTGTATGAATACATCATAGTTGTTTTGTAGTACATCATAATGGAGCATGTGGCGTTTTCTGTTTTTTATATTATAAATAGAGTGGCTGAAAACATTTGTGTATGACTTCTAAAGACACATGCTTTCACTTCTCTAGAATAAATAAGTAGGCATAGAACTACTGGATAATGGGCTGGGCATAAATTTAATTTTGTAAAATATTAGATCCATTTAGGACTGGCAAGATAATCTAGGAGAGTAAAGAGGTGTTCCAGGAGCAACATCCTTGGAGCACTTTGTATTATCAAAATTATAACTTGTGGTTATTCAAATGAGGTGAGATTAAATTTTGTATTTTTAATTTGCATTTTTCATTATTACAGATATTGAACATTTTTATATATTTATTTTCCATTCATATACTTTCTGTTGAGTCCATTCAAGGTTTTTGTATATTTGTAAAATCAGTTTGTCTTTTCTTATTAAGTTGTAAGTATTCTTTAGATAGTCTGATATAAGTTCTTTATACACACAGACACACACACACACACACACACACACACACACACACACACACTTTATTTTATTCCAGTGTGTGGCTTATCTTTTCCATTTATTAATGGTAGTTTTCAAATAACAGAATGTTTTGATTTTGATGAAACTTTTCAATTTGTGTATGTGACTGTGTGTGACTGTGTGTGACTGTGTGTGTGTGTGTGTGTGTGTGTGTGTGTAAGAGAGAGAGAGAGAGAGAGAGAGAGAGAAAGAGAGAGAGAGAGAGAGAGAGAAACACTAAGAGATCTCTAACCAAAATTAAGATTTTAAGTGAAAAATGAAATCTTCAAGGAAGGTTTTTTTCTTAGAATTATTATAGATTTAGATTCATGTTAAGTCTGTTATTAATTTGAGATTAATTTTTATTTACTTATGATTTTAGAAACAAGATTCATGTTTATATCTTGTTGACTCAGTACTTTTTTTCCTCAAATTTGATTTAGTTAGTGCAGGAATCTTGAAACTCCCAGAAATTGTAAAATCAGTTTGTCACAATTAAACTCTGTTGGGATTTGTTTTGGAATTATGTTAAATCTATTTACCAATATTGGTAAGTAGTACAAAAATCTTACATATTTCTTCACTTATTCAACCTTTCCTAATTATTTTAGCAATATTTAATAGTTTCTAATTCAGGTGCACACACCTTTTGTTAACTACATTTCTAATAGTGTTCCTTCTGTTTTTGAATACTACTATAAATATCATTGTAAATAAATTTTTCTATTTTTTCTAAAATTTCCAATTGTTTTCATAAGCATATCAAAATAAAAATTAATTTTATACCAAGTTTATATTGTTCATCTTTATATAATTTTATGCAATTTCATGGGCTTTTATAGATTTCCTCAGATTTTCTATCTGAACAATATGTCATATACAAGTGAAGATAGTTTTGTTTTCTTCTTTAAACATTGTAAATGATTTTCTGTACTTGTTGACTTGAAAGTGTACTTTTTATCTCTACTTAGCCTAAATGATTGAATATCTCAATTGATTTTCAAATATTGAGCCAATATTCCATTTTGGGGATGAATTTTATTTGGCCATGATATATTAATCTTTCCTACTGTTCATAGTTTTAATGTTTTACTTACATTATAAGGATTTTTGCACCTATGTTTACTAGGATTATTGGCTTATGATTGATTTTTCTTCTTGTCCATTTTTCAGTCTCTTATAAGAGCCATTCTCACCTCATGAAATAGGCTGTGAAGCATCCTTCTCTTCCATTTTGTGAGTGTGTTCCTAAAGGTGGTTATTGAGATTTGTGGCTTTGGAGCTCAGGTTTCTCCTGTGCTGTATGTGACTTTGTCTTCTTGTCAATGTTCTTTTTTCCTACTTCTGCAGCTATAGGCACCTCTCTTACTCATTTCAGCCACCTGTCCTTCCCCAACATGTCATCTGCATGTAAACTCTCATTTCTTCTATTTTGATTTTCCAAAACTAGACACTGAGATCCTTTTATCTCATACCACCTGGTAAATAATTCTAATATTGTAAATACTAGAATTTAATCCCACTTCTTTAATTTCAAATTCATAATCATTGTGACTCCTTGCTGTTTAAGTTCTTCTGACTGAAGGGTCTCTCAAAGTGAAATTCCTATTCCTACTGGTACAATATTTATAGGAAATTTGTGTGCAGTGTTGTTCTCTTTTGGAAAGTTAATCTTAGAGAAGTTGGTGACCAGCATATCTTTCCTCTTTCCCTTAATAACCTTTCTCCTTAGATATTTTGGAGTCCTCAGGGCAATAGAAATCCTTGTACTTGCTCTAATTTCCCAGAGGTGCTCTGCAAAGTACATAACATGTAAGGCTCCCTTTGTTACCCTTGCCACAAACATAAGAAAATAGTGATATTCATTATTAAAAAGTCATAATATTTGTTTAATTCTTTCTGTGCACCAGGCACTATGCTAAGCACCACAAATGTGTAATCTTAGTAAAAATTCACAAAATCTCTAGAAAGAAAGCACAATAAACCATTGCACAAGGAAAGTAATTTGTCCAAGGAAATTTGTCCAGGATTATATTTTGATGCTTCAAATGCATATTGCTTTATCTTCAAAATACTTTCTCTAACCTTATGCCATATTGCCAAAAGGAAATCACAATAGCTTTAAATATAAATCTCTGCTATCTCATGTATCTACCAAAGAAACAAAAAGTCTTCTGTTTTAACCACAGTTGCACATTTAGAACAATACTGCTTCACATTACTTAAGTCCTGCTTGGTTAATTGTCCTGGACTCTCCAGTGATTTCACTTGAGCTCAGCCAGTGTCTATTATGAGTTGCTACTGTTAAATGCACCAATTTTGATCCTAGTTTGTAACAGTCTTATCTTAAGGTAAGGACTTTTATTTCTGTGTCTTGACATAAATTAATATTTGATTCCATCTAGTTTCCATGATTATGAGCCAGTCTCTTAATGTGTGTGTTAGAATTTTTTAACACCTGTGGTAGCCTACAAATCTTGGATTTCAAACACAGACTTGAGACTTTCATTCCTTCTTAATCTCTTTTTGTTCTGCTCCATACCATTTTCTTTTGACAATGTGTTTGCTTTTAATCTAACCATCTGAAGGAATGTGCTTTTCTCCATATGCACATTCAACCTGTTTACAGTCTTATTACATATTATATTAATTCTTTCAAGGACTAAAATAAATGTAGAGGCCACTATTATAAACATGCTGTTAAAAAAAGCTAGTAATGAACCATGTTAATTATTTTAATTCATTTGACCAATTGTTTTATTATAATTCAATAGAAACAAACTGAAAGTATCCACTTAGTTGTTCAAGTCACTGCCCAGGTCTAGGCTTGAGTCTCCCTTGTTACTCACTGCTCTAACAGTAAATCCTAGGAATCCATTAGTTCCAGGAGTCTCCCCCAAGCTTAGGCAACATTGTAACAGTTGACTATTGTAATAGTCTTAAACTGTCCTCAGCAGTTTCATTCTTGCATTGCATTCCTAAGTCTCCCACCCCATATGAATCAATTATATAACTCTCTATATATCCACTAGTCATTTACATCACATTTTAAAACAAATTTTTAATCTTACTATTCTTTATAATAAATGACTTTATCTGACCACTGTTCTTCTCCTTCATCTGATTTTGTAGTAATCTTTTCTATGTGCATTATGCTTCATGTATCCTGATTTTTTTCTTCCTGTTATATGTTACATTCAATGCTCTCAGAACTATTTTTTTTGGGGGGGGGTGCACTGGGGATTGAACTCAGGAGCACTTAACCACTGAGCCACATCTCCAGTCCTATTTTGTATTTTATTTAGAGACAGGGTCTCACTGAATAGCTAAGCACCTCACCATTGCTGAGGCCGACTTTGAACTTGTGATCCTTTTGACTCAGCTCTTGAGTTGCTAGGATTACAGGTGTGCACCACCACACCCAGCACTTTTCTTCACTGGGTCCGTCTCTTTATTAAGGTACCAAATCAAATCCTTAGTGTAGCGTTTTCAAAATCCCTGATTAAAATTAATACTATCAAAATTGTTTTGTTACCTCACTCCATGGGAGACTGATTTTTTTTTTAAATTTATGTATGTACTTGTGTATGTTATTTGGTTTCTTCCTTCATGAGGACTGGTAACAACAGTGCTATTTGTATAGTAAGCATTCTGCTATCATACCATACTCATAAGCATTCATGGGATAATAGAAATAATAAACTAACAATTCCTTGATAAATAAATATTGAGCCAAATATAAAAGTTATGAGATTAAAAATGAGCGTACTAACCATAGGAAAAATTCATTTTGACCAATGGCTTGGAAAGATTCACAGAGGTGGTGGAGAAGGAGAAAATCTTGAATTTTCTAGGGCAGGTAACTAAAGAAAAATTCCAAGTTGAAAGTAAAAGCAATGAGAGCTGATTATGTCAGTGAATTTCTTTAGGTCTCATCTCTGGCTTTCTCTGATATTAGGCCTAGATTCTTGTCACTTGAATTCTCTCTCATTACCTACTTCTTTTCAGCTGTGAACTTTATGAGAGAGTCCACCTAGCATTGAATTTCAGTTTTCTCATAAGACAATGTCTTCTTCTCAGCCCCATGTAGTGAAACCCTTAGACACAATTATGCCTTTGTCAGAGGTGGCACTGGTTCTCTGGGGACGTTATCCCTGTATGGGTTCTGTCCCTGATGGCCTGAAAGAGGTGTGTGAGAACATTGTTCAGGAGCATCTGAGAGCAAAGAAGTGGAGAAAGTCTGGTATAATCTGCTGAAAAGATTTAGAGTTGAAAAATCAAAATCTTGATTCAGAAGTAATGTCATTTATGTAAGGGGCAATAGCCTGACAACGGTCTCATTGACTATTTGGGATACAATGTAGATTAGATATGCTTTTGGCAATTTTGTTAATATTGATTTGGCTAAATAGTTTGTGCTGACAGAAATCATCTCTAAGGGCTGGTGATGAAGATAGGTATCAATTAATGTTCGAACAGGAATGTCTAATCCTGAAAGTTATCGTGGTAATAACAACCATAGGGATAGTAATAATACCACTTATCGAGTGTTTATTATGTAGCAGAAAATACACACATATTTTCTTTTTTGGGTCTATGATAACCATCAGACTTAAATACTTTAATTCTTCTTTTCAGATAAAGGAATTGGATCTCAGTCCCAAATCTCAGAACTGTTAAGATTTGATTGTAAACCTGGCTCCATATGCCTGCATTAATGTTAAAAAGCTACAGGATCACTTATGCCATTATAATACTAAAAGTAGAAATCAAGATTAGAATTTGGTTGAAATATGTGATAAACTATGCAACAAAAAAGTGTGTACATCTTTCTTTCTGTGTAAATCTCCAACTAGGATTCTGATCTAAATAAGAATTTTCACAGAACTATTCATTAAAAGGTATAATTTATGGATATTTTTTCAAGAAGACTATCTTTTATCAGTTGGAAATGTTTATGGGAATCATCTTTTATTCTAGGAGTTCTCCTTAATTTTTAAAATACTAAATCTAGAATATAAGAATCAGAGCAGCAAATTTTCTAGATTGCTTTGTTAGTTGGCTTTCCATCACTGAGAAAATAACTGAGATAAACAATATAGAAGAAGGAAAGGTATATTTTCTCTCATGGTTGCAGAAGTTTCAGTCCATGGTCACTAGGCTCAGTTGCCTTAAGGTCTGCAATGAGCAGCACTGGCCTGTGGTGGGAGCTTGTGGTGAAGAATGCTGCTGACCTCATAGTGACTGGGAAGCAAAGAGAAAGGGGTCATGGTTCCAATACCTCCTTCAAATGGGCTCTTCTCCCTAATGGTTCTGCCACCTCCCACAGCATCACAGAATGATGACTAAATACCACTTCTCAGAAGTATTCAACCAACAGTGCTATTTGTATAATAAGCATTTTGCTTTCTTTCACTAGAAATGGTCATCTTTTGTTGCTCCACATACTGCAATATATTAGATAAATATAAATGGGATTACACTAAAGAAAGTTTGAGACCCTAATCTAGGCCCTTTGCATTAACAAGTTCCACCTTGATCCATCTGAAATTGCATCCCACTCACATTCAGGAATCCTTTGAGCCTATGAAGAAATGTCCACCTGGAGTTCACCCGTGATGAACTGCCTGTCTAAATAGCTCCCCTAACCTGTGTACAAGGTTTGCATGATTCCTTTTCCCAAGTCAAATTTTCTAAGAATGGCATGAGCTGACAACTGAGTGAAAGAGGGTGTCTAGAAAGAGTTATGGCATGTGGCTGGTATCCATACATGTGAGCCAAAGAATCAATCTTCAGTGATTTCAGGCATGGAAAATTTCATCAGGTTTGATAAACCACAGATACTAAACATTAAGGATAATTTGGAATATATTTGAGTTGAGCAGGGTAAATACATATGTATTTGTTAGGGTATTCAATAATAAAGTTTATACTATGTGCCAATAAAATTAGCACATAACATCTGTTATTAACGAATCTTACAATTTTGCCATGCTTAACCTCGCCAGAATCTCAAATTATGTCTTATTTTTAAAAGATCAATGAAAAAACAGGAGTGAATAGAATAAAATATAACAGAACTGTTTTTGAAGTATAATCCCTAAATTTGAAATTCATACATAAGTTTAGGTAACCCTCAAGTTTATCATTCATTTTTATTTTTGAAAAATTGGATAACAAATCTAACTATACCATTTTATCTATTAATATAAAATTATTGCATGGCAAGTAATTTCTAGATAAAAACTATACCATACTAGTATTGATTCTTGTCATTAAGGAACCTTTTTACAATTTCACATACACATACACACACACGCAAAAAAATCATTGCTTAGGCTATGATTACATATGATCACACTCTCAAAATAACATAATCGATTTAACTAAGATAACCAAAAACAAGTTAAATTTTTTGTTGAAACTTGATTGATTTAAGGACACACAGAACTGACCAGTTAATTATTTTGAAAATATTTATGTAGTAGTTCTATGTGGAACATTTACTTTTCTTCAATAATTTCTTCTTGCTTTTCATAATAATATTAAATCTATCTAAAATCTTATGAGAATTTTAGTTTTAAAAATAAAAAATAAATCTAAATAATACCTTTGTGTTTTGGAACATTGATGCTAATATCTTATATCCAAAAAAACTATTAAATTTTTCTACTTTCCAAAGGATTTCACATGTATTATTTTAGCTTTTCATATTTGCATATTTTTTAAGCTTCATTAGTATACTGGTTGAAATAACATAATTTGTTTCAAAGAATGAGTAGGAACCATTAAATTATTTGTTTTTCAGTTTAATAATACAAAGTCTAGTATTGAGCTTAGACATCTCAGTTCAAGTGATAAATCATGGAATATGTCATTGCAAGTAAAAAATTAATCAAAAAGAAGCATCTTTTTCAACCCTTTAGTGAGATATGTCACTGAAGAAATGAGTAATCAATGGATAATTTTCTGTTTAGGATGTTTACTGACAGCAAATGAAATGTTAAGAAAATATCCTAAGAAGAAAAAGACAGTATAGATGGTAGCTAATTAGTGTAGAGGAAAGGATAGTCACTGAACATAAAAATGTTCAAACAATTGATTTGCTTGAGGAAAAGACACAAATCCTAGAAAGGATTTAGAAAAATTAAAAAGAAAACACTTAGCAAACACAGTTTCTTCTAATGACTAAGTAAGAGCAAAGAAAATAATTAGTAATTCAGCATTGTTGAGAGATTAAATGACGAGCACATCAATAAAGAAACACTATATGAAATAATGAAAACACTATATGATTCTTTCTCCAAAGAATCTCAAAACCAAGTTAATAATGTGCCTAAGTATATCTAGGACCCTATCCTAATACCAAACACCGATCTCTATCGTTAAGTGAGAAACAGCAAAACCCTTTTCTACTTAAGATGAACCACACACCAGAGACCACAGAAAGGAGTGGTAGAAATATTAAGAAAAATAAGACTGAGATTGGATCTGGACCAAAGAGAAGAGCCTAGCAACCAGTAACCTAGCAACAAGCAGCGGAAGCCTACTGCTGGGAGAGGGGCAAGACCAGGGAGAGACTTCCTTCATTCCACAGGAATAGAATAACCAGATTTTTAAAAACCCAACCTGGAACACACCTAGGTCAGTAAAACAGTAAAAGAACATATTATATATAGTAAATAATATTATATCTTTTTTTTTAAAGAGAGAGTGAGAGAGGGAGAGAGAGAAAGAGAGAGAATTTTAATATCTATTTTTTAGTTATTGGCGGACACAACATCTTTGTTGGTATGTGGTGCTGAGAATGGAACCCGGGCCTCATGCATGCCAGGCGAGCGTGCTACCGCTTGAGCCACATCCCCAGCCCCATAATATTATATCTTAACATGAAAAAATCAACAAGTATTTATGAAAAATTGAACATTGCTGTGTACTTTTTGTTATATAACTAGTATTGATCAAAACAAGGATAAGACTACTTAACAGTAGCAATTAATAACTAATAAGACTTATCCAATAAATAGGTGAGAAAAATGTAACCATTTTATAATGCTTTTGTTCTCTGCTGTACCAATTTATTTTGTTTTTAAGTTATTTAATATTCAAATTGTGTAGGCTATATTATTTTATAATAGTCATTTTGCAGAAACATATCTAAAATGATCTTTCTTCACTTTGATAAAGTAAATAAATACATGAATATAAGAATTTTTAAAGGACTATATCAATTAAATGACTATTAAATGTATTTAAAGAAACAGCAAAGACACGTTTCTTTTTTCTAATAGTACATTAGGGTAATTTTCCTCTTTTCTTTCCCTTTTCTATAATTCTTTTAACTAACTGTAGTCTTTAAAAAAGGCTTCCTTTTCTTTCATATAGTGTGATGAAATTAAATATAGTCGATCATAAATGTTATGCTGACTTGCAGAGCTGCTTTTATCCAGTGGCACTACTTTCTGGGATAAGCCCACTGTGACGACAGCAAGAAAAACATCTGAGTCTTAGATGCTTATGATTTTACTTACTAGTAATTTCAAGTTTTCAGATGTACATGAATTACTTTACAGCTCTCCAAAAATTAGCACCCACTTTGGTGGTGTTGTAGACCAGCTCTTCTGTTTGTCAATGGTTCTTTTGATCTATAAGTTCATTCCATAACTGCCCATGTTTTAAAATATCCAGTATTTTAAAAGTACTCTGAAATAAATTGGATGTCACTATAATTTAAGGCTTGTTTTTTTTCTCCTGAAGACAAATGGTTTAAAAACACACAAGTAATTTGAAAATATGAAAGTTAAATTTTAAGAGTCAGTTTTAGTAAGGAAGTGTTTAAGTTATGCTCAATTTCACTGCTGTTATCTAGTGGCATTCTTTTGAATTCTGAAGCAGTCTTATTTACAAAAAATCTGTCTTTTTTTTTTGTTTTTATTGCATACTTGAAATAAACAGCACAAGTATGTTCAGTTCATCCTTAGCTTTGCAACATGTGGCTTCTTTAATGATCATTAGTTCTGGAAAAACATAACAATTTTTTGTTTTCTTTATTCTCATTTTTACTACATTTATTAGTTAAAAGGCATTATTCTAGTTCCACACTTAAAAAATTTTCTTTTATGCCAGAACAATATTTTAATATTTTCTTAGGCAGGCAACAATAATTCCCATTTTGTAACTCAGTCTCAGAAGTCTATATTCTTCCATATCAGTAAATTTTTAAAAAAATCTCATTAAATGATTCTAAACATTTTGAGGAAACTAAACTAAAATATTTAATAAAAAACTCAATATCACAGAAATCATATCACCTTTATTGGAGTACTGTATCTAAGTTATGCAGAACATTTAGTTTAAAGATCTCTTTTCATTTCCTTGGTAAGAAATTTATGGGCTGAATTAACTTAGCAAAAATGTACATTTTGTACTGTCCGCAAAATATGCAGATGGAAAAGGAAAATCTATTTTGTATTTGTACCAAATATCAATAATCTTTAGTTGTGTTTCTTGTATTTTACTTAAATATTCATAGAAATCAATAAGATGATTTGAAACTCCATTATTGTAAATCAGTTTCACAGGGACATCTTTGTTGTCAGTGAACCACTCAGTGTTCTCTGTAAAGCATTATTATTGTTAAAATTTGACAGAAGATAACTGTTTTGAAAATTTTTTCTTTTGTACTTTCACAGGACATTTTAATTTCAATTTCTTAATAAGGAAATGTATTTTTATTGAATTTCTTAAAGCAATCTAAGGACCAGTATGATTTTTGTGTGGTATGTCCAAACAAATTCACTGGTCACTTTTTTCATCTGAGTATTGGTATCATTTGGAGATAGCAAAGGACTTTTTCCTGGATTCAGAAGTATTTGCCTACCTCTAACTGGAATTGTAAGACTGAATTTTTAAGCAGCTTTCACATTCCCTTCTCCACTATGTCCAAGTCCCAAATTGCTTTCGCATGTTGTATAGTAAGCTCTGTTATTTGTCACCCTATGCCAGTTATATGTTTCCTTCTATTCAAATAACGCAGTGATGGACTGACCCCCTTTCAGTGATACCTGGTTCATTCTGGATTTGGACTTTTGATATCTTAGTTTTTAACATTATAACCATGTTTTCTGAGCTAAGGTAGCACTATCTTGATAAGAATCACAACAGTTAGTCCCTGGGAAAAGTCAAAGATTAACTGCTAACACTCATATTATTAAATTACATACTTGAATCACATCAGTTTGTGTGATGCAATAATGAATGATTTACTATTATGAATAGCAAATTGGATTTGCCAACATAATTAGAAAGGGTGAGATACAATACAACAACAGAACACAACAACAGAAGGTGAATTAACTAATACCCATTTGACACACACACAAAAGAAATGTGTTTACTTTCAGCCTCAATCTTGGGGACTGCAGTTCTATACATTTCCCCCAATTTTTTGCCCTATGATTGAAAAAAACAAAGACTTTACATCTCCTGCGAAAGGGTTTTAAAAAGTAAGACTGTTAAAACTGGAATAATCCCAAGACAACTAGAATAGTCAGGGACTGTTGAAAACTGATAATAGAGTGGAGTATTGAGAAAATCTTTAAAATTAAATCATCTTGCATTTTTTGGCATAAACTGCTTTTGTACTTTGTATAGTCTTAAATATGGTATTGTCTGATTTTATCTGCTAATATTTTGTTACAAATTTTGTTAAAGCTTCTTTGAATTTGTTAGACAGGAATATTGATCTGTAGTTTTATTTTCTTGTAATGTTTTTGTCTATTTTATATCTATCTGTTTAATACTACCTTCACAGTATCGATTTTGAGTAGTGAATGGATTTCAAGATCCATCAGTCCTCTCCTTTTCATTTGGATACTGCCATCCTCTTTCAGGTTCATTTCACCAGGATGATCATTTTGACAATTCTAATTTATTACTGGATTGCTAATATTCTTACAACTAGTCTCGCTTGCATCCATACCATCATCAAATCAATCTTTAAGTTGTACAATTTTTATGATATACTTTTATAATTCAAAGACTCCAAATTTTCTAAAGAGCAAAATATAAATCTTTAACCTCTTTTCTAAAGTCTTCTATCATCTGTTATTTTCCTTTACTTTTCACTATTCTAGGTGTTTCTCAAACTCTGTTGAATATTACAACTATTTGGGGAATGTTTTAAAAAATACTGATTATGTCATACAGGAAATTATGTTTTACAATGGCATTTTCCAAGCATGCAACTGAGCAAATGTTTAAGAGGTTACAGGATGGAAACATAACAGACCATCTAAAAATACTTGAATGTCATAGTTATCAAATCAAATTTAGGACATACAGTGAGAAAAAATGAGGAAACAGATGCATGGGTTAACAGACAGGACTGTATACAAGCAGGAAGCATTCATTAACTAAAATTAACATAATGTTCTTTTGTCGTTTTTCTCTCTCTGACACACAAGATTTCTTTGCTGAGGATGTGGATGTAAGGACCTGTATCAAGTTTAGAGGAATGTGGTTCACAGACTAAAGGGGTCTTTGTCTTGCACTTCTGAACAGACACAAAAACAATTATACCTATCCAAAGCTGTAGTTTGACAATTAGCCTGACAGATTGTCATGGATTTAATTCAAATTTCTAGGGCAAAATACACATGGAACATAATGGATATCACTAGTGTGTGAACAAAATGAGATCTTATGACTATCAAGTGTTTTCTGTGTACTTAGTTTCATATATACTTAATACCTATGTTTCTCATGGTATAAGGACATTCTTGGTACCTGCTAACTATTATACTTAAGGCATCTATGTTTCTCCTGAACTTACACTTTAGACATACTACAAATTCTGTCTTTAGTGAAAAGTGTCAATTTCTAATTAATTACCTATGCTTAAAATATCTTAATAGGTTTTATCTATGTTTAACAAACTAATGTATCTAATATATTTAGAGAATCGCAAAAGCCAATAGATGCTATAAATTGTGTGCCTGAAATTCACTCATAGAACTGAGTGAATTGCCCCATGGAATTCTGAGAGGGATCTCGATAACACATTTGAAAATTTCTCCAGATGGTTCTACTGTGAAGTCATGACTGAGAGTCTCTATCCCTGCTAGACTAAGAAACCACCTGAAATACAACCCACTTAGAGTCAGTACTTGATATTATTATGGAAGACATTTCATCTTATACTCCTGTGTAAGTCCCATTTCATCCTAAAGTGCTCTAATCATTCAATGATATTGCAAATTCAGATTCTCAAATGTTAATTTGCAGTCAATTGGGGGTACACTCAGCAATTCAAAGTATTGCCTTATTATCCACTAGTACATGTTACTCATCCTTTATAGGCTGGACTGGCAATCTTACAGTGTTTTTTTTTTTTTTTGGTATGTACTGGTTTTATTACTAAACTCACTTTTTGTTTCATCATTTGAGTTTATTTAGATTTTCAGTACAAGTTAGTTTTTTCTTACTATCACTTGTTATTCATCCATTTATTTATTTACTATTTATTTTTAATATTATTTTATTATAATCTTAACTATTTATTATTTATTTGCTATTATTTATTTGTATTATTTATTTATCTCTTCTTTTCAGTTATACCTGACAGTATATTTTGACACTTTTATACAAACACGGAATACATCTTATTCTAATTAGACTCCCAGCATTGTGGTTGTACATGATTCACTGTAGAGATACACTATGCTGTATTTATTTATTTATTTATTTTTACTGACAAAAAAAATGACAGTGGAATGTATTACAATTCTTATTACACACATACAGCACAATTTTTCATACCTCTGGTTATATACATAGTATTATTCACACCAATTGTGTCTTCATACCTGTACTTTGGATAATGATGTCCATCACATTCCACCATCCTTGCTAACCCCCTGCCCCCTCTATTTCCCTCCTACCCCTCTGCCCTATCTAGAGTTCCTCTATTCCTCCCATGCTCCCCCTCCCTGCCTCACTATGAATCAACCTCCTTATATCAGAGAAAACATTCAACATTTGTTTTGGGGGTTTGGCTAACTTCACTTAGTATTAGCTTCTCCAATGCCATCCATTTACCTGCAAATGCCTTGATTTTATTCTTTTAAGACTGAGTAAAATTCCATTGTGTAGATATGCTACATCTTTTTTTATCCATTCATCCACTGAAGGGCATCTAGGTTGGCTCCACAGTTTAGCTATTGTGATCTGTATTGCTATAAACATTGATGTGGCTGTGTCCTTGTAGTATACTGTTTTTAAGTCCTTTGGGTATAGTCTTGAGAGGGATAGCTGGGTCAAATGGTGGTTCCATTTCCAGATTTCCAAGGAATCTCCATACTGCTTTCCATATTGGCTGTTTATTTATATAAGGAAAGTTAAGTAAGATTTATTCTACTGTCTTTCCTATCTCCCCCTTCCTTTCATTCCCTTTTTTTCTAATCTACCGAACTTCCCTGATTGTGTGTTAGCATCTACATATTAGAGAGGACATTTGAACTTTGGTTTTGGGGGATTGGCTTATTCTGCTTTGCATAATAGTAAAAATATATTATTGAACTCTTGATTTGAATATATTTGCACAATAATTTTACGTTAATGCATCAGTTGAAGGGAAGTCAATATAAAACAACCACATGCAACTATAGTGGAGTTAACCTATGAAGATAATCCTGAGACAACAAAACAGACTTTACTGCCAGGAGAAAGGGGAACAGAGGGATGGAATACAGGAGGTTTTAAATTTTAAAAATGAAAATGGTGTCGCGACCCCTTGCCCGCAAGGAAGACGCAACAACAGGAATCTTCTTTCAGCCGTTTATTCAGGCCCCTGATGTTTCTTCTTCTCTCCTCTCGGATGCCCCTCCCAGCCTTAATAAAGCATCCCAAGCCCCAATGCGAAGCTGCTACGTGGAGCTTTCTCATAGGGTGTTAAAACATCACGTGCCAACTCTCCCAAATAAGGAGTTGTTTATCACAGACCACAGCGGAGCCAGCGCCATCTTGTAATGGTGACCACAGTCCGCAGAAACGGCTCACCACAGTTCCCCCTTTTGTTTTCTAAGAACAACACAGGAGAGAGTACAGGTCCTATCCCACTGTGCAGAAGTGGCTGCATAGTATGGCTCAGCCCCAAGGAGGCGCCTTCCCCAGATCTGAGGCCATATCAGCCGACGCTTTTCTCCGTGGGACGGGGCGTGGACGCGTCTAACCCGCATACAATAGGACATGCTCTCCTTGAGGTCCACTTCAAGGATCACTCAAGTGCAGTGCCTTGCCTCGCATCCTGTATCGTGACGATGGTGGACGAAGGGGGATAGCTAAGGCTGAACTGTGGCTGTATAGAAATACAACGATAAACAAGTTGGTAACACCCTAAAAGAAAGGCACGGGTCTTAAGGCGATAGAAAAGCACTAGTGTGGAAACCCATCTGCGTGCAATGGTAGGAAAGCCGGCAGAGTGCAAGGGCTTTCCAACACTAAGAGAATAACAAGGAAAGACATGTCGATCCCAGTGCAATGTCCGTAAGACTTGGGGTGCGACGACCATGTCAAAGATTTACTGTTTAATTTGCGCAAGCCAAACTTGAGGTGAGTTGCCATTTTCTAAAGCTGCAAGAGCTTGTATGATCATAGCTTTATCGTGAGCATTGCGGGCCTTGAGGCGACAGAGAAACCACAAGCAGAGAACCATACCGAAGCAACACATTGCACCAAAAATGCCTACCCCCACCCACTCCTTAAAAAAGGAAAAGGCAGAGGATATCCAATCGGTGAATTGACCCAAAGTTACGGGATCGACATGGGTACTGTTCAAGACAGCTATCTGGGTTAGTTGAGACTGGATCATGTCTTCCGCTGCCATGGACCAATTTCCGGCCAAGTATTCGCCAATGATACGGGAGGCATTCCTGGAATCATTAAATCTGACAGAGGTTATACATAAATGTGCACGTTGGTCAACACAGCCCAAAAGCACCAAATCAGCCAATTCTTCTACCTGAGCTTGGAGTAAATCTATTCTTTGGTTGGCAGCTAAAATCCCTGACAAAATATGTTGATTAATTGTATTCTGAGATTCAAGTATGGTGGAAGTTTGTTGAACAACTTGATTAATGGTGGCAGCAGTCTGCACTTGACTGGCCATGGCCACTCCGGCCGTGACCGCTGCAGCAGCAGATACCGCCACAGCTGTCACTATAGCAGCTGTGATTCCAAAATCCCTGCGGACTCTAAGTAGCTCAACAATGGGGAATTCGTCAGGGTCCGCAGTAACTGGGATTGGGACAAAAGTTGGAATTTTCATAACCACCGCTACAGTCCAAGAACCATTCCAACACTCAGATAAGAGACAGGTAACACTAGAACAATCCAGCACCCCTGACGAGGTGTCATTAGCCAAAAGGAGTAAGAACGGGGATTGGACACAGACCATTGCAGGGGGCAATGTGGCATTATGTAACAGAGAGTTGAACGAAACAGATGTGAGTCTTTTACCTCGTTCACTCTCCCTAACAGTGCCAGAAACATTAGCCAGCCAACTTTTGGCTCCCAGCAATTGAGCCAGTGCAGAAATATCAGCTGAAGCCCCCTTTTCATTGGAGATCAGCCATTGAAACCAGGACCAACCCACTCCTGTAGAGGAGTTGACACTGTTGTTAAAGTTATAAACATACCTCTTAAGAGAGGGGGAAAGGGAGAAACCTTTAGCAACTTGACGTTGCTCCCAAGAATGATCCTGACAAGGCGTAAATGTTGGGGGGAAACCAAGATTAGGGGTACAGTAAGGAGAGGCCTTAAAATGGGTGGCATTATAAAGACTATTAGAAGAAGGAGGCACTGGGATTAGTACCTCGGAGATAATAGCCAAGGTAGTTGTGTTTAAAGCAGAGCTATTTGCGGGGGTTCCTGAGCCTGTTTGTTCCCCTGAGACTACTTGGCTCAACACAGCACTGAGAATGCTCCCTGAAACCTGACTGGACCGCAATGGGTCCTCCCAGTTAGTCAAATTCTTGGTCTTAAGACTAATACAATGAGTGTTCCCAAGGCTGAAACAAAAAACTCCTGTGAGATTAACTTGAGATTGATTAAAAATGCTATCCACGTCCCCTCTAGGAGAGGCACAGGGAGCAGACATCTCACATGAGGTAGAGAAAAGAGTGGGGAGGACACTAGAATTACCATGAACTGGCATTGGCATTGGCCAAGCCCGTGCCACTGCCCACCACTGCATTGGTGTCGTCTGTGTCATCGGCATCAGCACCAGAGCCAGAGCACTTAGCAGAATGAAGATCCTCATCACGGGATTGCTGTGGTATTTCCTGTTGCTGGTTAGCCGACGTCAAGACTCTTCTTGTCAGGCGTTCAGGGACCCACAACGGTTCCGTGCGATCCTGGGGAAAAACACATACAGATCCTCGTGCCCATGTCAGCACGGGGTCGGGGCCGTTCCATTGGCCCGTAAGAACATCTTTCCACTTAACATAGCCAATCACAGAGGGCTGAGGGGACACATGTCTATCGGCCGCAGAGCGATCATGAATATCCAAATTCAAAAAATTAATGGTAAAGAGAGCTAAGGACAGGCGTTCTTTAGGAGTATGTTCAGCACCTATTCCCCCCTTTTGTTTTTGTAAAGTTTCCTTTAAGGTGCGATGAGCACGCTCAACAATGCCTTGCCCTTGAGGATTGTAAGGCAAACCATGAATAAGTTGCACTCCCATAGTAGAACAAAAAGATGTAAATTGTCTTCCAGTATAAGCAGGTCCATTATCAGTCTTAAGGGACGTAGGTGCACCCCACGCCGCCCAGGCCTCCAGGCAATGAGTAATGACATTACGTGCCTTTTCTCCCGATAAAGCAGAAGCATGAATAATTCCAGAGTACGTATCAACAGAAACATGGACATACTTGAGGTTACCAAAGTCAGGTATGTGTGTCACATCCATTTGCCAGACAACCAATGGCTTCAATCCCCGTGGGTTCACTCCATAAGTAGGGGGATGAAGAAATGTGACACAATGGGGACAGTGTAATACTATCTGCCGAGCATCTGCTCTTGAAATAGAAAAACGCCTGCGCAGTGTTAAAGCATTAACATGAAAATTTTGGTGAAACAATTTAGCCTCCTCTAAGGAGGAAGCCAAACAGATCAACTGACCCCTAGTGGCTGAGTCCGCACAGGCATTACCCTGCGATAACGGACCAGGAAGAGAGGTGTGAGCCCGGATGTGCACTGGATAAAAAGGAGCAGTGCGGCCACGGATAAGCTGTTGAAGCTGAGTAAAGTAAGCAGATACATTACGGGCATCACTAATAGCTCCCACAGCCTCCAGGATTTGTAGTGCTTGCACCACATAGATGGAGTCCGAAATGAGATTAAAAGGAAAAGAACACTGTTTAAAAACCTCAATAACAATTTGTAGTTCTACCCATTGTGGATTTCCAGGAGCAAATTGATGCTGGACAGGGGGAGAATCATTAATTACATAAGCTCCCATTCCAGACTTGGAACCATCAGTAAAAATGTTAACAGCCCCCGGAATGGGACTGGATGAAGTTACTTTAGGGAAAATGATAGGATGTTCTTTAACAAAATGGAGTAACGGATGAGAAGGGTAATGATTATCAATATCCCCTTGAAACGAGCAACATAGAATAGCCCAGTTATCTAGAGTAGCACACAAGACACTAAGTTGAGCTTTAGTGTAGGGTATAATAAGAGAAGAAGGTGATTGTCCGAAAAATTGAATGCTTTGTTGAATCCCTTTAAGTGCTAATGCTGCAACAGCATCAGGATAATATTCTAAGGATTTTCCTGGGGATACATGTGGGTGAATCCATAGCAAAGGTCCATCTTGCCACAGTACTCCAGTAGGCTGCCGCATAGTGGCAAGCACACATAACTGGAAAGGTTTATCACTCTGGAGCCTGCATAAAGTAGCATGTTGTATAGCTTCTTCTACTGTCATAAGGGCCGCTCTAGCCTCTTTGGTGAGGCTACGAGGGGAAGTAAGATCTGGATCACCCCTAAGAGTAGCATACAAAGGCTGTAGCATAACATTAGAAATATGTAAATATCCTCGTATCCAATTAATATCTCCCAGCAGTTTTTGAAAATCATTTAGAGTTTGGAGATCCTGAGCTCGTATGGTGATTTTCTGTGGTCGTAATTTGTCACACCCAATTGTTGCTCCCAAATACTTAATAGAATCCCCTGTTTGAATCTTTTCAGGTGCGATATGCAGTCCATATTGAGCTAACAACTTCACTAGGTCTTTATAGGCCTCATGAACTGTCTGCTCTGATTTAGCAGCCAATAATACATCATCCATATAATGAATGATCTTGATGGAGGAATACTTTTGTCTGAGAGGTGCGAGTGTCTTCCCCACATACATCTGACACATCGTGGGACTATTAGCCATTCCCTGCGGCAACACTACCCACTCAAACCTTTGATCTGGTTCCTCGTGGTTACACGAGGGAAGGGTGAAGGCAAAACGCTGCGAGTCTTTAGGATGCAAAGGAATAGAAAAGAAACAGTCTTTAATGTCAATAACAATAATGTGCCAACCCTGAGGAACCGAGGAGAGCAGAGGCAGCCCTCTTTGAATGGGCCCCATAAGTTGCATTTGAGCATTAACTGCTCGTAGATCATGCAGTAGGCGCCACTTCCCTGATTTTTTCTTAATGACAAATATGGGAGTATTCCATGGAGAAGTAGAAGGCTGGATGTGACCCAAGTCAAGTTGTTCTTTAACTAGAGCATGAGCTGCTGCCAATTTAACCGAGGGAAGAGGCCACTGAGGCACCCAAACAGGCTCCTCGGTGAGCCATGTTATGGGTATTTGAGCCCCAGCGGCCCCTAGGAAAAACCCAGACCAAATCTGTCAATCTTTTGATGACCTTGTACAGGATGCTTACGTCCCTGTAAATGTTTTCCTAGTCCTAGACCTGGCCTATACCCCATATTTTGCATAATCTGTTGAGACACTGGGGAATAGTCATTACTAAGAGTGAACCCCATGTCTTTCATCAGATCACGGCCCCATAGAGAGATAGGTAAATCAAGTACATAAGGCTGAAAGGTACCATTATGTCCTTCTGGATCCTTCCAGACTAGATGTCTACAGCTGATCTGAGGGGCCTGGGCATATCCAAGTCCTCTCAAGGATTGATCAGAAGTCTGCACTGGCCATCCCTTAGACCAGTCCCTAAGTGCTATAATACTACGGTCTGCTCCGGTATCCAGTAATCCCACAATAGATTTACCTTCTATGCTTAATTCCAAAGTGGGGCGATTGCTCATATCTAGTGACAAATAGGCACAATTCCCTCCGGTGGTACCAATCTCATTCCCTGTCCGTGACCTTGAATCAGCAGGGAAGTGATTATGTAAGCTAGGCAAAATTAGCAATTGAGCAATCCGATCCCCTGGGGAGATGGACACAATGCCCCTTGGAGCTTCCACCATAACCTTTATTATCCCTACAGTATCAGGACTTATGACTCTGGGGAAAATATGAAGACCTTGTAAAATAGAGGATGCACGTCCAATTAGCAAACCTACAGTGCCAGGTGGTAGAGGCCCTGTAAACTCAGTTTCCACCAATTGGACTCCCATCTTAGGTGTTAATACGAGTCTGGAGGTGGAACAGAGGTCCAATCCCGCGGCACCTGTAGTGGCTCTCCGCGTTTCATGGGATGGCGTAGAGATGGCCATGTCTCGGGTTCGGGTGTGACATTCTCCACTGCCCCATATATTTGTGGGCCCTGGGGTCGAGGGCCCCGTCGGCCGTTTTTTGGCCCAGCTGAAATAGGCTGTCCATGGATGTCCCTCACTGATCTACACTCTCTTGCCCAATGCTTCCCCTTTTTGCATCTTGGACACAACCCCGGTAGACGAAGGCCATTGGAAAGGCCACCGTGAGAAGGTCCAGTAAAATTGTCTTTTTTGGAATTGTCTTTTTTGGGACATTCACGTCTAACATGACCGGGTTGACCACAATGGAAGCATGTTCCGGCGGCAGGACCGCCCCCTTTTGCAATCCGAAGGACAGCAGCTGCAAGACCTGCATTAGTTAAAGGTCCTCCAATCTCTCTACACACCTTCATCCATGCTTCTATGCCTTTGTTCTTATAAGGAGCGATTGCTGCTTTACATTCCTTGGTGCATTGCTCAAAGACCAATTGCTTGACAAGGGGCATGGCTCTATCAGGATCCCCAAAAATCTTTCCAGCGGCATCCACCATCCTTGCTACAAAGTCTGAAAAGGGTTCTGTAGGGCCTTGTATAATCTTAGTCAAATTACCAGATACCTCTCCTCTATTTGGAAGTGACTTCCATGCCCGAATGCAAATGTTATTAATTTGATCATATACCTCAAGAGGGAATCCCGTCTGTTGATTAGCAAATCTACCTTGTCCCAAAAGCATGTCCTTATCCCAATGAGGGTGTCCCGCCGCATGGTTTTGGGCGGCCTGCTCTATTGCGCCCTCTAGCACAAATGCTCTCCAGTCCAAATATTTACCTGGGGAAACACAAGCCCGAACAAGGCTAGCCCAATCAGAGGGAGTCATACAGTATCTAGACAGACTCTCCACCTGAGTTAGTGTGAAGGCGGCATCCACCCCATAAGTGCGCACAGACTCCGCCAGAGTCTTCACAATTTTGAAATCTAAAGGCTCTTGGAATCTTCCCCTATTATCATCCTGAAAAACTGGATAAGCAAGACCCATCTCAGCATTAACAGCCCTCCATGTTTGAGCATGGAAAGCTCTCCCCGAAACACCCCCGCCATACGGCGGTGGATCCGGAGGATCACATTTCTTGAGCTCCTGTTTATTTTTGTTCCCTTCTCCTATAGCTAAACTCCCTAGCTGGCGAGATAGCCTCCCAAGCTCCTCCTCCTCATCCTCCTCTTCCTCTGACCCACTTTCACATGGGGGTGTGCGCAGCGCACTGAGATCTGGATACAATCGTCTCTTCCCCTGTTTCACGCTCCGCACACTTCCATCCTCCCGAGATACCTCACTTCCTGCCGTCTCCGATTTCTCCTCATGAGATACCTCACTTCCTGCCGTCTCCGATTTCTCCTCATGTAATTGTTCTAGAACTTCCTGTCCTTTAGTAAGTGCTTCCTGACATCTGCCATCTGTGAGGCAACTACGGACCATTTTCCAAAGGGGTATCACCCCGCCCTCTAATATGCCCTGCTCAGAAGCAAAGTCAAGATCTTTGCCTAATTTATCCCAACTAGGTATAGTAAGACTGCCGAAAATGCAAACCACGGTGCAGCAATATCCACCTTCTGTAAAAATCTTTGTAAAGTACTATGTTTCATTTTCAGGCCCTTGGAACGTAACAGGCCGTCTAGGGCCAGAAGAAGCGGACTTGAAAATGCGGCACCCATGACACAGCAACAAAAGAAACACAGAAAACAAAAGTGAAAGTACACAGTGCAGCTGCAATAAAATATAAAGCTCTCTCTTTCTTTGTAGAGGAGCTGACCCCGCTTTGGTCGCGGATCCCACTTACTGGGACTCTCCCCGCTTTGGTCGCGGATCCCACTTACCTGGGACTAACCGGTGCACCACCCCTGACGGCTGAAAGTTCTGGTTCCCGGGTTTCGGCACCACTTGTCGCGACCCCTTGCCCGCAAGGAAGACGCAACAACAGGAATCTTCTTTCAGCCGTTTATTCAGGCCCCTGATGTTTCTTCTTATCTCCTCTCGGATGCCCCTCCCAGCCTTAATAAAGCATCCCAAGCTCCAATGCGAAGCTGCTACGTGGAGCTTTCTCATAGGGTGTTAAAACATCACGTGCCAACTCTCCCAAATAAGGAGTTGTTTATCACAGACCACAGCGGAGCCAGCGCCATCTTGTAATGGTGACCACAGTCCGCAGAAACGGCTCACCACAAAATGGTACTAAATAAAAGAGAATCTTTTCTGACCACCTCAGTGAATCCAAATACATTATCATCTGATAAAATATACATTCTTTGAATTTTATTCCAAATAATCCTATTTATTTAATTCAGAGATCATACTTTTGCTAAAAAATAATCTTCAAGATGTATTTCTGTGCCATATTCATCCAAATTCTCAGCAGCAAGTAACTAAAAATTTACATAGACAAAGTCATTAGAGCAAATAATAAAAATCCTATTGATATAAACTAGACCAGCATTTAGAAAATCTATTTGTAATTTGATATTCATATGCATGTTTTCATATTGTATTTTGTTTATTTTGATTATAAATTTATGATACCATTTTATAAGTAGTCTATACCTGGTACTAAAGGATATTTTAAATTTTATGTTAATTTCAGAATTGTCCATTTAATTATATAGCTATTTTAATTAATTAGTAAATATTTTATCTTAAAACTTGGTTTAAGTGCATCTAAATGAGTTGATATAGTTTATTTGAATTATATGAAATAAAATTTTAATCTTAAATTCACTATCTGTACAAAGTGAAATAGATGCCCATTGCAATTTTAGAGTAATACAATTTTCTGCCAGGTTTTCAGAATTGTTGATTTAAACTACCACTATTACATTCCACATGACAGGAAGTATAAAGAAATTGTTGTCACAAGTGTTATGAAACACTCTCTCTTAATCCATCTTTGAGCATCTGGGAAATTACTGAAGGGATGCTGCTGCCTTAGTTAGACATTAGATAAGTTATTAATTAACACAGTAATTTTCATATATTGGAGATGGACAGAATTAAACCTGCCTCTTTAATTATAGATACTCTTTAAGCAACTAACTTCAATAGATTTTTATTAATGTTCTATATCCCTACAGCAAGTAGAATACTCTAAAATTTTTTTATCTATTTGGATAAATATAATTCGATTTTTGTTTATATAAGATGTTATCTCATTTTGTTGAGCTAGACAAAATTATAAGAAAACGAGTTTTTAAAGATTATTACAAAGATAAAGACAATTATGTGGAATTTTGGATAAATTAGATAATATATATATATATATATATATATATACATTAAGCAATTATATATTTAGTACATATCACAATTTATAGAAAACATAAAAGGAACATTTATATAAAGCTACTTAATACTTATTTTTTGTAAATCCAAATTAGACAAATGAAATTACAATAAAATATAAAGGCTTATGCATATCAAAAGAAACAGAGTGAGGAAACAACCTATAGTATGAGAGAAAATATATTCAAGCTATGCTGTTGACAAAGGGTTAACATTCATAATATATAAGGGGCTCCAAATCTAATAGAAAAATAAATAAATAATCCAATTAAAAATTGGCAATAGAACAACATAGACATTGCTCAAAAAAAGATATAACTGGTCAATGAGTATATGAAAAACTGGTCAACATCACTAATTTTCAGGGAAGTGCAAATGAAAATCATAAGGAGATATCACTTTACATCATTACATAATGTCTCTTACCAAAAAGACTAAAGATAACAAGTTCCTACAAGGGTATGGAGAAAAAGGAGCCCTTGTACACTATTGGTGGGAATGCAAAGTAGAATACCTATTATGGAAAATAATATGCAGGCTCCTCAAAATGTTTTAGATAATACAACTACTGTATCATCCCACTATTAGTTATATATCTACGGGAAATGAAGTTGGTATGCTAAAAAGACATCTTGACATCGAAGATTAGAGGAACACTTCACAGCAGTTCCTTAGCTCCAGACTTCAAAAGCAGGAAGGTTTCTTCTTGGTTAGGTAAATAAAGGAACTCAATTAAATTTAATACTGTACGGTAAAAGAAACCAAAGAGACACAGAAAGTCAAACTTTAAGCGTAATATAAGAAGTAACACATTAGATACATGCCTGCTTAACTGGTGGTGGTGGCAGAAGTGGCAGCTGAGGGAAGGGACAAGGGCAGGAAAAAGAGAGGAAACCACCATTAAAAAAATTTGCCTTGGGGGAAACCTGTGGAATAGAGCAGGAGGCTAATATGAATGGACCCAGAATTGGTAGAGAAAGTAGATGAGTGAAAAGCAACCAACATTCCTCTGCCCCTGGGCAGATAGCTGGGTGAGAACCAGGGTCACCAGCACAGGAAACATTTATAAATACAGCATCGCCACAAGCAAAATCAGGAGACCTTATATGTGTCTCTGTATTATTAGGTTTTATTCTTCCTGATGCCCTGCTTTAATCTCCCCACTAAAGGACAGATTTTCTTGTTCCCTCCTTTCATTAGGTTATTATTTTTGTTACATTTTTTCCCTGCTTCTTTGTAGCCATCATCTGTTACCTATCTCCTAACCCTCCTACATTCACTTTTTAAATATTTCAAGCTTTCTCTTGCTTCCTACCCTATTTTCTCTTCATTTAAGAAATGATCATTATATAACTCTTAAATAATTTATGTAATTTCTACCCCCATTTTTGTTGTGTTTATTAATGTTGCAAACACCTGCTGCTTAATAAATTATCTAGTTTATGGTTGTTTATTCTTCATGTTGATTTTAAATGCTGACCCCATCATTCCTATAGAGATAGAAATTAGTGTTATAGATGTCAAAGTAGACTCTGGACATTTATCTTAAGGCTGTACATCTGTTGCTATCATTAGTGCTATTGCTGGTTTCCTCCTTCCTCTAAGAGGGGCTGGAAAGTGATTGGGACATTTTCACAGAGTAGAGATCCTGCTGCAAGCAATATCCACAACTCAGGAAAATCACAGAAAATATCACTCCAAACATGATCTAGCCCAACTCAAGCCTCAACAGTGTTTCAACACACAGTAAGGGAGACACCCACAAACTGAAAGTAAAAGGATGGGGAAAATACTTCATGCAAATTAAATCTAAGAACAACCAGGAATAACTATTCTCATATCTGACAAAGCAGACTTTAGGCAAAAATTAATCAAAAGAGGAAAATAAGCCCACTACATACTGGTAAAGGAAATAATTTAACAAGAAGATAAAATGATAGTAAATATACATGCCCAAAATGACAGTGTACCTAACTACACTAAAACCAAAACAAATTTAAAAAAATACACACATAAACACACACACATGCATACACACACACAAGCTTTTTAATACTAAATTTCAGACTCCAATATGAGGTGATTTCAACACATACTTATCACCAATATGCAGGTCATCGAATGTAAAATCAATGAAGATATTTACAACCTAGTTAAAACTATGAATCAAATGGACCTAACAGACATCTACAAATATTTCACCCCCAAAAGCTGAATTTACTTTCTTCTCAGAAACTTATGAAACTTTTTCCAAAATAGACCAAATTTAAGGCACAATTTTAGCCTCGGCAAATATAAAGTAATCAATATAATCCTGTGCTTTCTATTAAATCATAATGGAGTGAAACTAAAAATTAACAGCAAGAAAAAATAACAGCAACCACATAAACACATGGAGATTGAACAAAACTCTTTTAAACAAAGAATGAAGCATAAAAAATGAGAGAAGAAATTATTAGAAATGAAAACAGAAATATAACATACCAAAATCTCTGGGACAGTTTGAAAGTAGTTCTCAGAGAAAAATTTTATAGCTTTGAGTGCTTTAAAAAAATGAAAATATCCCAAATAAATAAGCTTATGTTCCACCTCAAGATCTTAGAATCAGAAGAAGAAACTAATTCAAAAATCACTAGACGACAGAAAATAATTAAGATCAATGCAACAAAGACTTGCTTCTTTGATAAGATGAATAATAATAATAATAATAATAATAATAATAATAATAATAAACCCTTAACCAAATTAACCAAAAGAAAGAGAAGACTCAAAGTAATAAAATCACGATGAAAAAGGAGGTATCACCACAGACCCATTTGAAATCCTGAGGATCATCAGAACATATTTTGAAAATTTATACATCAATAAACTGGAAAATCTAGAAGGTATTGACAAATTTCAAGGCATGTGTGGCCTGCCCAAATTGAAACAAGGAGATATAGAAAACCTAAATAGATCAATATCAAATAATGAAATTGAAACAGCAATGAAAATCTGCCAAAAAACGAAAAGTGCAAGACCAGATGAATTTCCACATAAATTCTACCAGACCCTTACAAAAGAACTAACATTCATCTTTCTCAAAATATTCCATGAAAATGAAGAAAAACTTTCAAATGTATTTTATAAAGCCAGCATAACCCTGATACTCAAATCAAATAAAGACACATTAAGGAAAGAAAACCTCAGAACAATATCCTTGATAAACAGATTCAAAAAAACCTTGATAAAATATTTGCAAACCACATTCAAAAACTCATCAAGAAGATAATACACCACAATCGGGTTGGTTTCATCCCAGGGATGCAAGCTTGGTTCAACAATCATAAATCAATAAATGTAATTCAACACATAAATAGAATTAAAGACAAGAACCATACAATTATCTCAAGAGATACAGAAAAAGCCTTCGATAATATCCAGAACCCATTCATAATAAAAATGCTGGAGAAACTAGAGACAGAGGAATTTATCTCAACATTATAAAAGCTATATATGGAAAATCCAAAGCCAACATAAATACTGAATGGAAGAAAATTAAAAGCCTTTTCTCTAAACAGAGAAAAGAAAAGAATGTAAATTTTCATCACTTCTATTCAATATAGTTCTTAAAACTCTAGCCAGAATCATAAGGAAAGCAAAGGAAATTAAAAGAATAAGAGTAAGAAAAGAAGAAGTCAAATTTTCTGTTTTATGATAACATGATCTTGTATCTAAAGTAATAAAATAAAAAAAGCCACCATAATTCTACAGTTGATAAATGAGTTTAGCAAAATAGAAGATTACAAGATCAACCCCCATAAATCAATAACTTTCCCATACTCCTTCAGTGATTCAGCTGAGAAAGAAACCAGGAAAACCATCCCATTCACAATAACTTAAAAAAAGCAACCTTGAGAATTAATCTAACCATTGATAAAGTATCTACAATGAAAATTATATAACATTGAAGAAAGAAATTAAAGAAGACTTTAGAAGATGGGAAGACCTCCCATGTTTATGGATAATTAGAATCAGTATTGTCAAAATTGCCATATTACCAAAAGCAATGTACAGATTCAATGCAACTCCCACCAAAATACCAGTGACATTTTCACAGAATTAGGGGGGAAAAAAGAACAGTCTTAAAATTTATTTGGAAGAATAAGAGAACTAAAACAGACAAAGCAATACTGAGCAAAAACAGCAATGCAGGAAGTGTCACAATACCTGATCTTAAATTATACTGCAGAGCCATGGTAACCAAAACAGCATGTTATTGGCATCAAGACAGACATGAAGACCAATGGAATAAAATCTAAGACACAGAGATAAACCTCCACACTTGCAGTCATTTGATACTTGACAAAGGTGCCAAAAATATATGTTGGAGGAAAGACAGCCTTTTAACAAATGGTGTTGGGAAAACTGGATATTCATATATAGAAGAATGAAATTAGACTCCTGTCTTTCACTCTGCACAAAAGCTAATTCAAAGTGAATCAAAGACTTGAGTTAGACCATAAATTTTGCAACTGCTAGAAAATAACATAAGGTCAAAACTTCAGCTTGTAAACACAGGTCATAACTTCTTTAACAAGGCTCCTAAGACTCAAGAATTACAACCAAGAATAAGTGGAATAAAATCAAATTTAAATTTTCTGTACAACAAAGAAAACCATTAAGAGTATGAAGAGAGAGAGCTCACAGAATGTGAGAAAAGTTTTGCCAGCTACTCCTCTGACAAGGAATTAATATCCATAATACATAAAGACCTCAGAAAGTTTAACAACAGAAGAAAAAATTAACCCAGTAAATGGGTAAAATAAATAAGCAGATGTTTCTCAAAAGAAGAATCACAAATGGCCAACAAATAAAAGAAAAAAAAATGTTCAACATTTCTAGCATTCAGGGAAATGCAAGTTGAAACTATACTGAGATTTCATCTCACTCCTGTCAAAATAGCAATTATCAAGAAATGCTCATGAGCATGTAGGGTAAAAGATACACTTTTACACTGTTGGAGGGACTAAAATAGGTTCAGCCATTCTGGAAAGCAGTATGGAGATTGGTCAAAAAAGTTGGAAATAGGAAAAAAAAACTAGAAATGGAAATACCATATGAGCCAGATATTCTACTCCTTGGTTTTTATATAAAAGAACTAAAATCAGAATACTATAGTGATATAGCCACATCAATGTTTATAACAGCACAACTCACAACAGCCGAATTTTAGAACCAACCCAGATGCTCATCAATAGATGAATAGGTTAAGGAAGGAAATATGGTATATATACACAATGGAGTTTTACTCAGCCATAAAGAGGAATGAAATTATGGCCTTTTGCCAGTAAATGGATGGAAATGTAAAACATCATACAAAGTGAAATAAACCAGAGTTATAAAATCATGGATCAAAAGTTTTCTTTCATATGTGGAAGCTGGCACAAATGATTAGGAGAAAGTGGGGATAGGATATCATATATATGTAGGGAATATCAGTAGAATGGAAGAAGGAGATGGAGAGGGATGGGAAAAGAAAGGAAATGCAGAATGAATTCAACAAAATCAGGCTAGGTGCATATATAAATATACCATAGTGATTTAACCTTTATGTGTATGTATAAAGTCCCAATCAAAAATAAATACATAAATGAATTAAGGAAAGATCAGCAGAGAAGAGGAAGGAGATTAGGGAAAGGAAGGAGCAGAAGGGAAAGGGAGGTCATCAGGGACTGAAATGGAGTAAATCAAATTTAATGCATGCATGAGTTTATGAGAATGAACCTGACTATTATGTATAACTACAATGCTCTAATAAAAAAGACATCTTAATTCCTGTATTTATTTCAGCTCTATTCATAGAAACCAAAAATGGAAACTGCTGCAGTCTGGCTGGGCACAATTCAGGAGCCACTTGTCAAAAGAAATGAACTTTATTTTTAGAACCACACACGCCAAACAAAACAGCTCCTCAGGAAAACCTTCAGAGCCCAACTGCCACCACCCGCTTCCCACAAGCCTCTCCTCCTCCCCCACTCCTCCTGCTCTTAAGGCCGATTGGCTGGGTCACGTGGGTGGAGTCAAAAAGTCCCCCAATGAGCAGCTCCGTGGTCTGAAAGGGCAGGGAAACAGCCCAATGAGCATCACCGCAGAGGAGCCAATCAGCTAGAAGTTGCTGGGGTCGCTGTGAGCCAATCATCAGCTGGCAGTCTGAAAGGGCAGGGAAACAGCCCAATGAGCATCACCGCAGAGGAGCCAATCAGCTAGAAGTTGCTGGGGCCGCTATGAGCCTATCATCAGCTGGCATTCTGAAAGTTTGCTGGGGCCCCTTCAGCTGTGGCTCTCAACATCTCCCCCTCTCTGTTTAAATAACAAGCATGTGGCTTAGGGGGGGCTCGTACAGGGAGCATATGGAGGTGGCACTGTTGGTTGGACACTTATGCCCTCTGGTGATAGAAAGGTGTTAGTAGCAGTCTCCTGTAGAGGTGGCACTGTTGGTTGGACCTTTACACCCTCTGGTGATAGAAAGGTGTTAGTAGCAGTCTCCTGTTGTAACTTTTCCCCTGATGGCTTTTTCTGCTTTAAACTTTCTTCCTCTGTCTGACTAGTTTGAGAGACCCTCTCTTTTCCTTGAATCTTTTCCTCTGTCTTACTAGCTCGAGAGACCTTTTCTTTTACTTGAATCTTTACAACCAAAAGCGCCACCTCTATAGGAGACTGCTACTAACACCTTTCTATCACCAGAGGGCGTAAGGGTCCAACAAACAGCGCCACCTCTATATGCTGGGGGGATCCCAACCCCCGCAGTTGATAGTTGGGAACCTGAGACAGGATCTCAAATATTAACATGCCCTGTATTTGAGGCAGGAGGGCAGCGAATTCACCATGCTATAAATTAAAAAAACAGTGAAGCAGCTAAAAGAGGCTGTAACAACCTATGGTCCTCAAGCACCCTTCACTGTAAGCTTGGTCAAATCCATTAACAACTTGAACATGACACCAGCAGATTGGGCTAATATGTGTAAAGCTGTGCTAAATGGAGGACAATACCTGTTATGGAAGGTTGCCAATGAGGAATTTTGCAAGGAGATGGCTAGGCGAAATGCAGCAGCTGGTTATCCTCAGAGAAATCTAGATATGTTGTTAGGAAAGGGACCTTATGAGGATCAGTAGCAACAAATTGCATATGATCCTGGCGTACATGCACGAATTGCTGCAGAGGTGGTTAGGGCATGGAAGACTTTACAAGGACATGGAGGTTTACAAGGTCAATTATCTAAGGTAATACAAGGAGCTAATGAATCTTACGCTGAATTTGTAGATAGGCTTATTCAAACAGCTACCAGAGTTTTTGGGAATACAGAACAAGCAATGCCATTAATAAAACAACTGGCTTATGAGCAAGTGAATCCTTGGTGCAGAGAAGTCATTAGACCATGGAAACATGAAGATTTAAACACATATATTAAATTACGTAGAGACACTAATGAACAAGGGCAAGTCATGGCAGCTGCAGTAAAACAGACTTTAGATGCCAGGCCAAGAACATGCTACAATTGTGAACAAACAGGACATTTTAAAAGGAATTGCCCCATAGGAGGAGGGTTTAATAAAACTAGGTATCAAAGGAGTAGAATACTGGGTATTTGCCCACAATGCCATAGAGGGAGACATTGGGCTAATGAATGCCGTTCTCAAACCACCATAGAGGGTACTCCATTGTCAAAAAACGAACAAGGACCAGGTGTTTACCCATGATATCGTGGAGAAAGGCATCAGGCTCCATTGCCAAAAAATGCACAGGGTGCCCAATGCTCCAGGGCCCAAAACCACAAATATACGGAGCATTGGAGGAACCGAGCAACCCCACCAGGGTAGTGCCCAGGACACATTGTCCATCAGATCCCTCATCAGACAAACCAGAGGGAGCGCAGGGTTGGACATCTGCACGTCTGCCAGAGTAGTACTAATTCCAGATATGGGAGTTCAAATCATTCCCACAGGGGTAAAAGGACCTCTTCCCAAAGGAACAGTAGGCTTATTATTGGGACGCAGCTCTTCTACTCTAAAAGGACTTATGATAAGTCCTGGGGTAATTGATCCCGATTATGAAGGTGAAATAAAAATTATAGCCAGTTCTCCAAATGGTATATCAGTAATTTCACCAGGAGATAGAATAGCACAGTTACTAATAATACCCAGCCTACATGATAAATTTTCCAGTTGTGCTGTAGAAAGAGGTTCCAAGGGATTAGGCTCCACAGATGTAGATTGGGCTATGCTTTCTTTAAATTTAGATTCTTGCCCCATGCTAAAACTAAATATTCAAGGACAGGAATTTAATGGGCTACTGGATACAGGTGCAGATCTTAGCATCATCTCTCATCAAGAATGGCCAAAACATTGGCCATTACAACAAGCCACTCAAATGCTTCGAGGCCTAGGAGTGGAGACTAATCCCCATAGAAGTGCAATGGTATTAGATTGGAAGGATCCTGAAGGATGTGAAGGAACTACACAGCCATATATATTGGATCATCTTCCCGTAAATTTATGGGAACAAGATGTCCTAGATCAATTAGGTTTGACATTAACAAATAACATCAACCCCAATGCACCTACTATTATGACTAGACAAGGTTTTAGGAAAGAAAAAAGATTAGAAAAACAAGAACAAGTTATAGCAGCACCAATACAAATAGATCAAGGAACAGACAGACATGGGTTGGATTTTCAGAAAGGGCCACTGAGACAATAAAAATTACTTGGAAATCAGAAAGACCAGTATGGGTTCCTCAGTGGCCCCTGACTAAAGAAAAGATACAAGCAGCCCATGATCTGGTCAAACAACAATTAGCGGAAGGACATATACAACCTTCTGTATCTCCCCATAATACTCCCATTTTTGTCATCAAAAAGAAATCTGGTAAAAGGAGATCACTGCAAGATTTAAGAGCCATTAATAATGAGATGGTTATTATGGGACCTGCTCAATCGGGGATTCCTCAATTGTCTGCTTTTCCAAAAACCTGGTATGTTTTAGTTATAGATATTAAAGATTGGTTTTTTTCAATTCCAATTCATCCTGAGGATAGTCCACATTTTGCATTTACTGTCCCTGCACTGAATCATGAAGGTCCTGATCATAGATATGAATGGAAAGTACTTCCTCAAGGGATGGTTAACAGCCCAACTATATGTCGAATTTATGTTAACAAAGTAATCCAGCCACTTAGAAATCAAAATCCTGAACTACAAATATTTCACTATATGGATGATGTATTATTAGCACACAAAGATAAAAAAATTGCTAGAATGTTAAGCCACACTTACAAACTTATTAAAAACTTATAATCTAGAGATAGCAATAGATAAAGTACAATTAAATTTTCCAATTAATTATTTAGGAGTTCTATTATCCTCAACCACGGTCTGTCCACCAAAAATTCAAATACGAGTAGATCAACTCAAATCACTTAATGACTTTCAAAAGTTTTTAGGAGACATAAATTGGATAAGGCCTTATCTAGGTATACCAACAGGAGAGTTGGGACCTTTATTTGATATCCTAAAAGGTCCATCATATCCAAATTCATGCTGAATGTTAATGCCTGAAGCAAGAAAGGCATTAAAAATCATTGAAACATATGGAAAATATGCATTTGGATAGAATTGATATGTTTGCCTTTATTATTTATTGTACTACCAACAAAAAATATTCCTACAGGAGAATTTTGGCAAGAAGGTCCATTATTATGGATACATTTATCTTATTCTCCTAACACTATTCTTACTAGGTATCCTGAGGCTGTAGGACAATTAATACTCAAAGGAATAAAAGCAGCAAAGAGAGTGTTTGGAATGTCTCCCAATAAAATTATTACTCCATGTACTATGAATCAAATTGATGAGTTAGCTAATGAGTTAAATACTTGGGCAATAATCATGTGTAAATCTAATGTTTCATTTGATAACCACTTACCATCTAATCCTTTATTGTCTTTTTGGTCATCGCATCCTGTAATTTTTCCAAAAATGACAAGAAAAACACATATCATGAATGTTTCAAATATATTCACTGATGGGTCAAATAATGGTACAGCAGCAATAGTTACACCTGATCAAACTTTTATATTTTTAGTACCCAAACAATCAGCTCAGAAGGTAGAGCTCAAAGCAATATTACAAGCTTTTGTGATGTTTAAAGATTCTGTATTTAATTTATTTTCCGATAGTCAGTATATAGTTAATGCTATAGTATCCCTTGAAGATGTTGGTAGGATTTCCCCTTCCTCTACTTTTTTCTCTTTGCTTTCCACTATACAAAGTCTAATCTTGGACAGAAAACATTCGTTCTTTATAGGACATATCATGGCACATACAGGATTGCCTGGAGCCCTTAGTTTGGGCAATGATTTAGCAGATAAAACTACACATGACATACATATTTTCTCTACACTAGAAGAAGCTACAAATTTTCATAAAAAGTTCCATGCCAATGCTAATACTTTACAAAAGCATTTTAAAATAACTAAGGAACAAGCTAGACAAATAATAAAACAATGTCAAAATTGTGTGACCTTTTTACCACAAGTTAATCTTGGAGTCAATCCTAGAGGACTGATACCTAACCATATTTGGCAGATGGATGTCACACACTTGCCAGAATTTGGAAAATTAAAATATTTGCATGTTACAGTTGGTACTTCTTCTGGATTTTTGATGGGCTCCCTTCATGCTGGAGAAAAAACTAAAGATGTTATAGCTCATTGCTTACAAAATTTTGCCACTGTGGGCGTTCCAAAACAGTTAAAACCAGATAATGCCCCTGGTTATACTTCTACATCTTTTAAACAATTTTGCTCAACATTTGGCATTACTCATATAACAGGAATCCCATACAATCCACAGGGACAAGGCATAGTTGAAAGAGCTCATCAAACTATTAAAATGTACTTATTAAAGCAAAAAGAAGGAATTGGGAAGGGGTATATATTCCCCAAAGATAAACTTAAAATAACCCTTTTTACTCTAAACTTTAAAAATTTGGATTCATCAGGGCTTAGTGCTGCAGAAAGGCATATGTGTCCAAAAAATGTACATAAGCCCAGGGTACTTTGGAAGGATATTCTAACAGGACAATGGAAAGGTCCTGACCCAGTAATTGTCTGGAGTCGGGGGTCTGTTTGTGTGTTTCCACAGAGAGAACAGCAGCAGATTTGGATTCCAGAGAGATTAACTAAGGTCCTGACCCAATGATTGCCTGGAGTCGGGGGTCTGTTTATGTGTTTCCACAGGGATAACAGCAGCCGATTTGGATTCCAGAAAGATTAACAAAAGCGATTTCTACAGACCAAAAAGAAGATGATTTGGCTCAAATCCATAAGAGTTGATATCCAGAACTCCAGTTTGGCTACCCTTACATCTGCGACAGAACCAAGATGCTTTTTTCAATATATATTTTATTATTGCCCTTTCCCACTTCATGAAGTTCTATTTTGTTTTTTGAGATCATGCAGACCTAGGTTAGTGTTTTGCTGATCAGTTCTATTTTTTGACTATAGAGTTTTTAAACATTGCAATGGAGATTTAACCTGTAAAAAGTTATAAGGCCTTTACTATTATGTTATGTGTTGTATGTATTATATTATGTGTACACACTTGTGTTTTGTGTTATATGTTTGAATGTACGTATGTCCATATATCATATATGATAAGCACTCATGAAAAAATGGATCGAAATATTTTTTTTATTCACGTGATTTAAATGGTTTAATTTAAATTGGGTAAACAACTGTTGAGGATTGTTTTAATATGTGAATAAAAAAGGAGTTTAACAGATCTGTTTGTTTACTTTCACCTTTCCTTTTCATTATATTTAATAATTCTCTTGAAGACAATGTAAATTGTTAAGAAAATTGTTTTCTTTTAGTGCCTTCTGGAATGTTACATAATTTTTTCTTTAGCCATTATTGCCAGAATTCCTATCTTCATCCCAGTGCCGGTGAAGACAATGTAAATTGTTAAGAAAATTGTTTTCTTTTAGCGCCTTCTGGAATGTTACATAATTTTTTCTTTAGCCATTATTCCCAGAATTCCTATCTTCATCCCAGTGCTGGTGAAGACAAAGATAAAACCAATCTACAGCTTCTGCAATAGCCATCACTGAACTGCTTGCAGAACTTGCCTGGACTATGTATCACTTGTATGCATTGTGAACTCACCTGTATGCATTGTGAACTATCTGTTGATGCAGTGACTTGTGGTAGTGTTGGGGTATTTTTGCTGATGATGTCATCAGTGGTACAATTTTTCCAAAAGGAGCCATCAATTGGCTTGGTGTATCTTCCTCCCTTCTGCTTGTCATGATCATTCAGCTAAAATTTGGGGGCCAACAGAGGTGAGGCAAAGAACCTCACCCCCCTGCTGGTACAAAGACCTATCCACAGGTGTGGCTGTATACTGGACTGGTAGTCAGTGATGGGTAAGATCCAATTGCAATGGTACCAACCTAAGACAGGAGGCTGATGACCTGAGGTCAGCTCATCCGATAACGGGTAAGAACCATATGTACTATTGGACAACCTAAGGCAGGCACGGTCCCTAAGCCACATGCTTGTTGTTTAAACAGAGAGGGGGAGATGTTGAGACCCACAGCCGAAGGGGCCCCAGCAAAATTTCAGACTGCCAGCTGATGATTGGCTCACAGTGGCCCCAGCAACTTCTAGCTGATTGGCTCCTCTGCGGTGATGCTCATTGGGCTGTTTCCCTGCCCTTTCAGACCACGGAGCTGCTCATTGGGGGACTTTTTGACTCCACCCACGTGACCCAGCCAATCGGCCTCAAGAGCAGGAGGAGTGGGGGAGGGGGAGAGGCTTGTGGGAAGCGGGTGGTGGCAGTTGGGCTCTGAAGGTTTTCCTGAGGAGCTGTTTTGTTTGGCATGGATTGTTCTAAAAATAAAGTTTGTTTCTTTTGACAAGTGGCTCCTGAATTGTGCCCAGCCAGACTGTGTCAGGAAACTACCTAAATAATCATCAGTTCATGAATAGATAAAGAAAAATTGTGGTATGTATAAGAATGGAGTACTATTCAGCCACAAAAATAAATGTAATCCATCATTTGTAATAATATGGATGGAACTGGAAATTATTATGTTAAGTAATAATTAAACATAATAATCCAGGCATAGAAAGACAAGTATTGCATTGTCTCATGCATATGTGAAATAGAAAAAGAAAAAAACATGATTTCATAGAAATTGAGAGTAGAATGGTGGCTGCCAGAGGCTGGGGAGGAACAGGGAGGGGAAGGGATAAAAATAGTTCATTAATGGGTACTAATTTAAAGTTAGACACAGTCAGAAGTTCTCATGTGCTATTGTAAAAATGGGTGGATATAGATAACAATAATGTATATTTCACAAAGCTGGAAATTTGTGGTATGTGAATTATATCATCACAAATCTGTTATTTAGAAACACTCAAGGGCTTAGCACATTTTTTTTCAATCTTACAGAATCTGGACTTTGGGTAAGGCTTTGTAAGAACAGCTTACTTGTCTTTGTCCCATAATATCTGGAGCCTTAGCTGGGAAGACCTATTGGATTGTGTGTGGCTTCACAGTTGGAGACTAGAATCATCTAAGCACCTTTACTTATATGTCAGTCTGGTAAATACTGGTGGTTTTCTGAGATTCACAGCTGGAACTGTTTCTATGTGTCTTAGGCTTTCTCACCTCACTATGGTGGCCACAGGTAGTCAGACATTCTCTGTGGCAACTCAGGGCTCCACAAGGTAGCATCCCCATAAATAAGGCAGAAATTATATTGCCTCCTCTGACATAATATCCAAATTTATGGATCGTTCTTCTTCCTCTCTCTGTTTGCTTGAAGGAAGTAAAAAACCCACTTAGACTCACAGGGTAGGGACAGAGATTTCACCTCTTAAAAAATGCCTAGTCTTTTTTTTTTTTGTAATTGTGGTAACACACATATAACGTTAAATTAGCCATATAAACTATTTTCAAATACACAGTTTAGTAGTTTTAAATACATTCACAGTATTAATGTCTAGTACTCTCTTCATTTTGAAAAACTAAAACTTTATACCCATTGAACAACAACTTCCCATTCTTCCTTGTCTCTGACCCTGGGGAAAAAAAAAACACCATTTCTCCCTTCTGTGAATTTGAATACACTAGGTACTTCATATATATGAGTGAAATCCTATAACAGTAGTCCTTCAGTGACTAGATTATTTGATTTAGCATAATGTGCCCTTATTCACCCATGTTGTAGCATATGTCAGAATTTTATTTTTTAAGGCAGAATATTATTACATTGAATTGTCTATCCTATTTTGGTTATTCATGCATTGGTAGATGCTTGGGTTATCCCTGTCTTTTGTCTGCTAGGAACAATGCTGTTCTGAACAATGTTGCTATTAACTTGGGGGTACAAATATCTCTTTGAGATGCTACTTCTGGATCTTAGAAGAATTCTATTTTTAATTTTTTGGGGAGCCATCATTGTTTTCCACTGTATCTGCATACATTCCTACTGTATATATTTTCCCATTTCTCCACTTCTTTACCAGTGCTTTTTATTATCCTAATGAATATGAGATGAAATAATTGTGTTTAAATCATAATCAGACATATAGATGTAAGGGGGAAATGCAACTTACTGCTATGTTGTTTAATTAAAATCTTGTATTCCATTGAATTTGAGCTGACTGGTAGAAAAAAGAAGAGAAACTATGGAACACCAAAGCACACTCAAATAATCACTGAAGATGTTTCTATCATCCTCTTGGAATCCTCCCTGAATTCACCAAGTGAAAAAACAACAACAACAACAACAACAACAAGCATTTAGTATACTGTGAGAATCCATATGGAAGAGATTGAAGGTATCCTAGGCCACAGTGAGCTCCAATTGCTAGATATTTGAGTAAGACTATGTCAGTCTATCAAAACTCTATTGAGTCCTGCATGGGCTCAATACATGCATGCCAGTAATCCTGTGGCAAGAGGATAGCAAGTTCAAAGCCAGCCTCAGGAACTTAGCAAGACCCTGTCTCAAAATAAAATTTAAAAGGGCTGGAGGTCAGATGTGGCTCATTATAAAGCACCCCTGGTTTCATACCCTGGAGTGGATTGAAAAAAATTTTTTTAAATTAATTAATTAAAAAATTCTATTGGAATGCCAGCAGATGATAACCATAAGATAGATGAATGATACCAAGAAATAACAGCAGAGAAACCACCCAGAAATCTCAGCCAATATTATACAGAATTGTAAGCAAATAATAAATTCTTTTAAGCTGGTACATTTTGATAGTATGCATGTATGTATCAAAAAAAAAAAAACAAAAAAACAAAAACCAATATTGTCAAGACTGTGCTACACTGCAGATAGCTTCAACTAGAACAAAAAAAAGCATGTGGGATATTTCTCAACTCCACTTTTAGGGATATTGCATTGACAACGTTAAATTGTCCATGCTGAGAATACTTACACATGGAAATCAGCAAACAAACTGGAGCGTGTTTGTTTTAGAGTCAAAAATTTGTAACACATCACTAGATACAGTCATTTAGATGCTGAGAGAATAACACTTAGCTGTCTATGACAAAGGAATAGCTTTGAAAACCTCTGTGAGAACTGTTGACAGAAGAAACAGCTGAGAACGGTGAGAGCTGATGCAGCTGCTGGCCCTGGCTATCAAAGTGTTCACAGTTGCTACTTTTGTACAGTAGTGCAGCCAAAGGTATTGGCTGGAGTTTCTTAACACTGCTGCTTATTGTGTACTGATGGGAGACACTGCACCTTCTGGAGAAAGTGACAATATCCTCCAGGACTGAGAGTTGCCATAGGTACCTGCCATGAGAATAATTGCCCTGTACACAGGGTAACATATTGCATAGGGTATGGGCTAAACTCTATTTAAAAGTCATCCCCAAAATAGTGTCACAGATAATACAGAAGATGGTTTCTGTCTGTCATCACAGTCCAAGGGCAGATGAATGAAACATGGTAGGTAGGTGACTATTTTAGTCAACTTTTTTGCAGCAGTGTATAAAGGATCTTACCAGTACAACTGTAGGGGAGGAAAAGTTTAGCTGAGCACTTACAGTTTCAGAGGTCTTGGTCTAGAAAAGATTGGCTCCATTCCTTGGGGCTCAAGATGAGGCAGAACATCATGGCCAAGTGCTTGGCAGAGGAGAGCGTACATGGTGATCCTAAAGCCGAGAGAGAGAGAGAGAGAGAGAGAGAGAGAGAGAGAGAGAGAGAGAGAGAGAGAGAGAGAGAGAGACTACAGCTCCAGATACAAAATATATACCCCAAAGCCACGCCCCCAATTAACACTTCCTTCAGCCACACCTCACCTGCCTTTAGTTATTGAGTGATCAATTAATCAATTAATCCCACCAGGGATTAATTTACTGATTGGGTTAAGACTCTAACAATCTAATAATTTCTCCTATGAATTTTCTTGCATTGTCTCACATGTGAGCTTTTGGGGGACACCTCATATCCAAACGTAACTGTGACTTTGCTCCTGAGCTCATCTAGGTACACAGATTATTCCTAACTTGCTGCTCCTCCATCCCTCAGAATATTGCCCTTGTCTATATTCAAAGCTGCCTCAACAACCATGTATCTGATCTCTAGGTAATGAGAACAAATAGAATATTTATTTTCATGGAAGCAACACAGAAGTTTCACCCATCATTTTTGCTCAGATACCATTTGTGAGGACTTACATAATTCACCCAGGGAACTTTTTTTTTTTTAATGAGTAGCCATATTCCCAGGTGAAATTAAGAAAGCAGTGTCTATTACTATTGGAGGAGGGGAAGAATGATATTGGGGAACAATTAGCAGTCTTTGCCATACACCAAATAACTATTCATACAATCATTTAGTCATCTAACAAGCATGATTTGAATATCTTATCATGTGCCTGACACTATCTTGGGTACTTTTAGAGAATATAGACTTTGTAATCACCCTCAAAGTTCTTACAGGGTAAGACATCTCTGTAGATGGAGTGTAAAGACATAAGAAGTGATAAAATACTGTAAATAAAATATTAAGGGATCACAGAAGATCAAAAATCTCTGCCTGAGGAAGCTATGGAAGGTTTTATTGGGTAAGAATGAAAATAGAATCTTGAAGAACAGACAGGCTTTACCCTGATCCAAAATAGAAAGGCATTATAAGCTGAGCAAGTCTCTTGACATCCATGGGTGTCCAAGATTGGTTGAAACTCTGATGAAGACTAAAGGAAACAGAGGCTCAGAAACCAAGCACTAAGTCAGGTAGGAAAATGTAACTTGAAAGAAAAAAAATCACAAAATTTAAAAAGAAATTGCTGAAGTGTAAAATGCAATTATTTAATAAATTTGTTTTTAATGTCACTTAGAAATTAGTCCCTCAAATATTGCTAAATGTTAAATATGGGTGGGTGAATCCACAGGGCATTGTCACCTAAAGCCTTCTAGATGTTGTAACTCAACTCACTTTCCCTTGACCCACTTAACACACTGTCACTCTGCTAGCACCATTTTCAAAATTAATACTCCATAGCTCTAGAGCAAGTCTGCTTACATCCTAATTGATTCTATAAACTTAAAAGCATTATGACTTTTTAATTTAATGATAAATTCATATACTGCATCACTGGGTTGCTTTATTTCTACACTCTTTCCAAGATTAAATTATATCCTTTCCCTCTTTAATCAGATGAATTAAATAAAATAGCATTTTACAGAACTTTTGAGAAGTAAGAATTATTTGTGTTCAGAAATATTAGGGAAACTAAATAATGACCTTGAAATAAATAAATATATATACACATATACACACACACACACACACACACACACATATATATATATATATATATATATATACACATATGTATGTATATATTGCACTTCTTAAATACTATAAGGAGTAAAATACTTTGATTATTTCTGTTACTAACCAGCTTTCAGATTAAATTCATTTTTATTCCCATCTACTTTTGCTGAATCAGTGTTTATAGATATAATTAATGTGACAACACATTCTTGATTTCTTGACAGATTTTTTTCAGAAAAAAATCAAATGTCAATTTCATTATGAACTCTATTTGAAAGAGTAGCATTTCCTGTCACTTTATTGAAGGTGGTGGAATAATAAAACCACTAGGAAATTCATGTTTTAAAAGCCCTAATTAGCATTCTCCTGTAAGACCCTGGGAACCAGCACTTGCCAGCATGCACTTTGTCCTTCTGGTTCTGGAAAACTAATTTCAGTTCCTCTGGGGCAGAAGGTGGAGTGAACTGACTGACAGGCTCTGAGTGGATGCAGATACAGAGATAGAGTGAGGTGGTTTAATTCTCCAGTTACAGGTACAATAAAGATTCAAAGTGTCTAATGAGGTGAGAGAGAATCAATGAGATATTGCCCTACGGCTCTAAATTTATTGTCAATGCATTTGATTAATGCTTTATGGATTTTACATTCTATAGCATTTGGGAAAAAATAGATTCTGTATCGCTGTGTCTCTGCATTCTTTATAAAAAGAGGTTGACAAAATGTTTACAATTCAGTAATCATTATTGGAAATAATTAAAGAAATTAGAATGGGAGGATCCAATATGGCGGAAGGCAGAGAGGCAGTGATTTCAGTACCCCGCCAGTGTTGGGGTTAGAGAGACGCATAAATACGCTTAGATTCTACCTGCGGAGAATCTCCTAGCAAAATTCCACTGAAGAGAGACCAGCCAGGAGTTACTAGGATTTTTGGAAGTGACAGTTTGCCCCAGATGAGTGAATCCCCGCCACAAGACGCAGAGGTGCAGACCGGCCAGATGCTGTCCGAGCACCGCCGCGGAGCTGCCGCCCGCCGGTAGCCACTGTGACTGGGTGGCTAGCCTCCGAGATGCAGCTTGGCAGGAAGAGGTCTTTAGCCAAGCCTTCATGAAATAGCCAGCCGGGAGCTGAGGCCAACCGGGGAAGGATCAGTCACACCCCTCCCTTTGGACACTCCGGCAAGGAGCCTGGGGCCCGCCATAGCAGAGAGGTGACATCAAAGGACTTCAGCCAACAGAATTCCTTCCCAGCGGAATCACTTTAGCAGGTGTGTGACTCCCACCCCATCCAGATACAAGCAGCCAGGACACCTCAGGGATCTCTCTGGGGGCGTGTCTGTAGGGAAGCAGAGGGGATTCCAGACCCCTGACCCCCAACCCCCCATATCACCAGCGGCGACTCCCAAGGTCTTAGCCGCCAATTTACCACAGCACTGGGGCTTAAATGGGGCACGTGATGGGGCTGCAAGTGTAACTGGATCTTTGGGGAACTGCTTCCGGGGATCAGGACCTGGCTGGCTGGCTGACAGGAGGAAGGGGAGAGGGGCCGGAGAAGTGAAACGGCTCTGGACTGACAAGACTGAGAGACTCCCAGGAGTCACCTTACAGGGTTTGCTATCGGCATGTAGAGGGAAGAAGCTCGGCTCCGAGGGCACAGCTCCGCCTACTGGAAGAGAAGAAAATGGATCTCTAAGACTTCAATTTGTTTTTCTTTTTTTTCTCTTCTCTCTCTGTTCTTTTCTCCCCTTTTCCTTCTTTCTTTCTTTCCCATTTCAAATTTTATTGTTCTTTTCATTCTCCTCTAATCTATCTATCTCTCCTTCTTTCTTTTTAAGAGCACCTTCCTTCCCCTACCCCTCAACTTTCATCCATTATGTGTAATTGTCTAAATGCAAATAGGTGAATGTTTCGAGGCTGTCTATAGGGCTCCTAAATACCTAGCTACTACCAACACCCTGATCCAATTGCCTGTAAGTATCCACCTTCAGTAGAGCAATCTTCTAAAGTAGCCAAGACATACTAACCCTCATACCATCATAGCACCTAAACTAAACATAAAGTCCTAAGAACAAACAACAAATCACTATATGCATATAGAACCTGGAAGCCTTTTATGAATTGAATGAATCAGCTTTAAAGTACAATAAAACCCAACATTTCAAGGCATAATATCCCACCACAAAGGAGAGACAACAGAGATGTACAAAGCCAAAACAAATTTATAGGAGAAAGCAGTTACACAGTAGTCAAACAAAGCTGGAAATTAATGTGAACAACATGAAAAAACAAGGGAAAAAAGGATTACAAACAATGCAGGACAACGTAAATCTACAAGAGGACCTAGAAGCATCAGAAACATGGACAGGGAAAGAACTCAAGGCATACCTAACTCAGATGGAATGGAATATTAGAGAAGACATGAGACAGCAAGTCCAAGCAATGAAAGTATATTTTGAAAACGAATTAAACAAACAAATTCAAACTGCAAAGAATGATCTTTACCAGGAGATAGAGATTTAAAAAAAAAAAAAAAACAGTAATCCTAGAAATGCAGGAAACCATAAACCAAATTAAAAACTCTAACAAGAATATTACAAATAGACTAGATCAAGTAGAAGTCAGAACATCAGATAATGAAGACAAAGTTTATCAACTTGAAAAGAATATAGTCAACACAGAAAAGATGCTTAAATCTCATGAGCAATCTATCCAAGAGATATGGGATCTCATAAAAAAACCAAACTTGAGAGTCATTGGGATAGAAGAAGGTATAGAGGTTCAAACCAAAGGAATGGACAACCTATTAAATGAAATAATCCTAGAAAACTTCCCAGGGATGAAAGATGGAATTGATTGCCAAATCCTGGAAGCCTACAGGACCCCAAACATTCAAAACTATAATAGACGAACTCCAAGACATAGAATTATGAAGATAGCCAACATACAGAACAAGGAGAGAATATTAAAAGCTACAAGAGAAAGGAGGCAGATTACATTCAGGGGTAAACCAATTAGGTTAACGACTGATTTTTCATCACAGACATTGAAAGCGAGAAGATCCTGGAACAATGTATTTCAAACACTGAAAAATAATGGATTCCAACCAAGAATACTGTGTCCAGCAAAATTAAGCTTCATATTTGACAATGAAATTAAAATATTTCACGATAAACAAAAGCTAAAAGAATTCACAGCCAGAAAACCAGCACTGCAAAGCATTTTGAGCAAAATACTACAAGAAGAGGAATTGAAAAATAGAGCCCAAAACTAACAGTAGGAGGTATCCCAGTAAAAGGGGAGAAAAATAACCAAAGAGGAAAAACTAGCCAAACTAAAATAAATAAATAAATAAACATGACTGGAAGTGCAAACCATATTTCAATTGTAACCTTAAATGTTAATGGCTTAAATTCACCAATCAAGAGACATAGGCTAGTAACCTGGATTAAAAAAAAACAAATCCATGCTGCCTTCAGGAGACTCATATGATAGGTAAAGACATACACAGGCTGAAGGTGAAAGGTTGGGAAAAATCATACCACTCACATGGCCCTCAGAAGCAAGCAGGAGTGGCCATACTCATATCGAATAAAATCAACTTCAAACCTAAGTTAATCAAAAAGGATAAAGAAGGACATTATATACTTTTAAAAGGAACCATCCACCATCAAGACATAACAATTATCAATTTGTATGCACCAAACAATGGTGCTGCAACGTTCATAAAACAAACTCTCCTCAAGTTTAAGAGTCAAATAGACCACAACACAATAATTATGGGTGACTTCAACACACCGCTCTTGCCATTAGACAGATCCTCAAGAGAAAAGCTGAATAAAGATACTATAGAACTCAATAACGCAATCAATAACCTAGACTTAACCAACATATATAGAATATATCAACCATCATCAAGTGGATACACTTTCTTCTCAGCAGCACATGGATCCTACTCAAAGATAGACCATATATTATGCCATAGGGCAACTCTCAGTAAATATAAAGGTGTGGAGATAATACCATGCACCATATCTGACCATAATGAAATGAAACTGGAAATCAATGATAAAAGAAGGAAGTAAAAATCCTGCATCACCTGGAAAATGAACAATATGTTACTGAATGATCAATGGGTTACAGAAGACATAAAGGAGTAAATAAAAAAATTCTTAGAGATAAACGACAGTACAGACACAACATACCAGAATCTATGGGACACAATGAAAGTGGTTTTAAGAGGGAAATTCATTTCCTGGAGTTGATTCCTCAAAAAAAAAAAAAGAAAAAAACAACAAATAAATGAACTCACACTACATCTTAAAACCCTAGAAAAGGAAGAGCAAAAGAACATCAAAAGTAATATAAGACAAGAAATAATTAAAATCAGAGCAGAAATCAATGAAATTGAAACAAAAAAAACATTGAAAAAAATTGATAAAACTAAAAGTTGGTTCTTTGAAAAAATAAATAAAATCGACAGACCCTTAGCCATGCTAATGAAGAGAAGAAGAGAGAGAACTCAAATTACTAACATAAGGGATGAAAAAGGCAATATCACAACAAACACTACAGAAATACAGAAGATAATTAGAAAGTATTTTGAAACGCTATATTCCAATAAAATAGAAGATAGTGAAGATATAGATAAATTTCTGAAGTCATATGATATGCCCAGATTGAGTCAGGAAGACACACACAATTTAAACAGACCAATAACAAAGGAAGAAATAGAAGAAGACATCAAAAGCCTACCAACCAAGAAAAGCCCTGGACCAGGTGGGTATACAGTGGAGTTTTACAAAATCTTCAAAGAAGAATTAATACCAATACTTTTCAAGCTATTTCAAGAAATAGAAAAAGAAGGAGCTCTTCCAAATTCATTCTATGAGGCCAACATCACCCTGATCCTGAAACCAGACAAAGACACTTCAAAGAAAGAAAACTACAGACCGATATTTCTAATGAACTTAAATGCAAAAATTCTCAATAAAATCCTGGTGAATCGAATACAAAAGCATATAAAAAAATTGTGTACCATAATCAAGTAGGATTCATCCCTGGGATGCAAGGCTGGTTCAGTATATGGAAATCAATAAATGTTATTCACCACATCAATAGACTTAAAGTTAAGAACCATATGATAATCTCGATAGATGCAGAAAAAGCATTCGACAAAGTACAGCACCCCTTTATGTTCAAAACACTAGAAAAGGGGGATCCAACATGGCCGCCGGCGAGGAAGCAGCGATTCCAATGTCTCCACATTAACGGGATCAGAAAGACCCATTGGAACAGCGGCAGTCTACCTACTGAGGAACTTCTAGCAAAATTCCGTGAAGAGGAGACCTGCCGGGAATTGGTAGGTTTATTAGAAGTGTTAGTTTGTCTCAGACAAGTGGATCTTGGCCGGTCACGCGGGCGTGGAGGTCGAGTCCCGCAGCCACCAGCTGCTTCAGAAAGTGGCCGGAGGCCCCAAGCGGCGCGGTCCGCCCGAACCCGTAGACGGCACACGCCATCTCGCTGTCCCGGAAGGCCCCGTTCTCGCTCAGCAAACGGCCACTTCACCCGCCCGGATCTTAGCCACGCGGCGGCAGCCCGGCACAGTGAAAAGTGTCCCCGCCGGGCCCAGCAGACAGCCCATGCCCTCCGGGCTCTACTAACAGCCACATCCACCCGGCGAACGCCCCCCCCCCCAGACAGCGTGAAGGGAATCTAACCAACCCTTTACGAAATAGCAAACTGGGAACTAAAACCAGAGATTGTCTCAGACCAGAGACAAGCCAGTTCCACCCCTCCCTTCAGACACTCCGGCAAGGAGCCAGGGGCCCACCATAACAGAGAGGGGAAGTCACCAAAGTTCGGCCAAAGAGATTCCTTCCCAGCGGAATCTACTTTAGCAGGTGTGTGACTCCCACCCACACCAGATACAAACAACTGGGAAACTTCAAAATCTTTCCGTGGGCGTGACCATAAGGGCCAAAGGACTCTCGACCCCCAACTCCCCCTACTGCCAGTGATGTGGGTGTGATTGCAGGGGCAAAGGGAAGCAGAGAAGAATCCCCATTCCCATATCCCCCAACCGCGAACTGAGAGGGTGTGATGGTAGGGGCGGAGGGAAACAGAGGACACTCCAGACCCCCAACTCCTCCTACGGCCAGCAGTGTGGTTGTGACTGTAGGGGCTGAAGGAAGTAGAGGGGATCCTAGACCCCCAACTCCTATTACCACCAGCAGCGACACCAATGGTCTTAGCTGCCAGACTCCGAAGCTGTGCCCACAAAAGGGTCCAGAAAAATTAAACAATTGACTCCCAGACTACAGCTCCACAGCACTGTGCCTTAGATGAATGACAGTGAGAGTGCTCAGTAGTTAGGGAAATAGAGCACTCGTTGGGGCTGAAAGTGTAACCAAATCCTTGGGGAACTGCCTCCGGTGAGCAGGACCTGGCTGGCTGGCAGGAGGAAGGGGAGGAGGGGCCGTAGAAGTGAAACGGCTCTGGAACAACAGGATTGAGAGACTCCCAGGAACCACCTTACAGGGATTGCTGTTGACACATTGAGGGCAAAACTCAGCCCGGAGGGCACAGCTTTGCCTACGGGAAGAGAAGAAAATGGATCTCTAAGACCTAATTTTATTTCCTATTTCATTTTAATTTTTTCTCTCCCTTTTCCCTCTCTCTCTCCCCTTCAAAGTTTTACTGCTCTTTCCATTCTCCTCTATGCTATCTATCTCCCTCTCCTTCTTTCTTTTCAAGAGCACCTACCTTCCCCTTCCCCGCCAACTTTCATCCCCAAGCATTATATCCTCCATTTCGCGTAACTGTCTAAATACAAATAGGTGTGCACCCTGCCCCCGTGCCTGCAAGGAAGCTGGACCTGCAACCCACCAGCAGGTCAGGCCCAGCAACCTGGGAGTGGCAGAGCCACCCCCACGCGCCTGCAAGGTAGGCGCACCTGCTAGCAACCATCAGAACAGGCCCAGCAGCCTGCCGATGTGGTAGACACAGTGCCCCAATTGGACGAGGAGCAGACCCCTGCCCGCGCCTGTGCAGGAGACTTTGCAACTATACAAGAGTAATACAAATATATAGGGGGAAAATTCAACAACACAACAGTCTCAGTAAACAGAAAGAAACGCAAACACTATGAAGAGACAAGGAAAGAAAGGACCACAAGCAATGCAGGTCAACTCAACGTTAGAAGAGGTAATATCTGCAGCAGATGGAATGTCAGATAAAGAATTCAGGAGATACATGCTTCAGATGATCTGGAGTCTCAAGGAAGACATTAGACAGCAAAATCAGACAATGAAAGATCTCTTCAAAAATGAAATACATAAACAAATCGAGGAAGCAAAAGACCAACTATACAGGGAGATAGAAGCTATAAAAAACAAACAGAAATCCTAGAAAGGCAGGAAGCAATAAACCAACTTAAAAACTCAATTGAGAATACTACCAGCAGAATAGAACACTTATAAGATAGAACGTCAGACAATGAAGACAAAGTATTTCAACTTGAAAAGAACATAGACAGCTCAGCAAGACAGTTAAGAAACCATGAGAAGAACATCCAAGAGATATGGGATAACATAAAGAGACCAAACTTAAGAGTCACTGGGATACAGGAAGGCACAGAGCTCCAAACCAAAGGAATAAACAATCTATTCAATGAAATAATACGAGAAAACTTCCCAGACTTGAAGAATGAGACAGAATCCCAAATCCTAGAAGCCTACAGGATGCCGAATGTGCATAATCATAAGAGATCCACACCTAGACACATTATAATGAAGATGCCCAACATACAGAATAAGGAGAGAATTTTAAAAGCTACAAGGGAAAGGAAGCAGATTACATTTAGGGGTAAACCAATCAGGATAACAGCTGATCTCTCAACACAGACTTTGAAAGCTAGAAGATCCTGGAATAACATATTTCAAACACTGAAAGAAAATGGGTTCTAACCAAGAATTGTGTATCCAGCAAAATTGAGCTTCAAGATGGAAGATGAAATTAAAACCTTCCATGATAAACAAAAGTTAAAAGAATTTGCAGCTAGAAAACCATCTCTCCAAAAAATCCTCAGCAAAACATTACAGGAGAGGAAATGGAAAATAACAATGAAAACCAACAGTGGGAGGTAGGACAGTAAAGGGGGGAAAATAATCAAATAGGAAAACAAACCATATTCAGAAACATAAATAAACAAATATGGCTGGAAGGATAACCCATATCTCAATAATAACCCTAAATGTTAATGGCTTAAACTCACCAATTAAGAGACACAGGCTAGTAGAATGGATCACAAAACATGACCGAACAATATGCTGCCTACAGGAGACGCATTTGATAGGAAAAGACATACATAGACTGAAGGTGAAAGGTTGGGAAAAATCATATCACTCATATGGACTTCGGAAACAAGCAGGAGTGTCCATACTCATATCAAATAAAATAGAATTCAAGCCAAAGTTAATCAAAAGGGATAAAAATGGACACTACATACTGCTCAAGGGAACCATACACCAACAAGACATAACAATCATAAATATATATGCCCCAAACAATGGTGCAGCTATGTTCATCAAATAAACTCTTCTCAAGTTCAAGAGTCTAATAGACCACCATACAATAATCATGGGAGACTTCAACACACCTCTCTCACCACTGGACAGATCTTCCAAACAAAAGTTGAATAAGGAAACTATAGAACTCAATAACACAATTAACAACCTAGACTTAATTGACATATATAGAATATACCACCCAATATCAAGCAGTTACACTTTTTTCTCAGCAGCACATGGATCCTTCTCAAAAATAGATCACATATTATGTCACAGGGCAACTCTTAGACAATATAAAGGAGTAGAGATAATACCATGCATCTTATCTGACCATAATGGAATGAAACTGAAAATCAACGATAAAAGAAGGAAGGAAAAATCATGCATCACTTGGAGAATGAACAATAGGTTACTGAATGATCAATGGGTTATAGAAGACATCAAGGAGGAAATTAAAAAATTCTTAGAGATAAATGAAAACACAGACACAACATATCGGAATCTATGGGACACATTGAAAGCAGTTCTAAGAGGAAAATTCATTGCATGGAGTTCATTCCTTAAAAAAAGAAAAAAACAACAAATAAATGATCTCATACTTCAGCTCAAAATCCTAGAAAAAGAAGAGCAAAATAACAGCAAAAGAAGTAGAAGGCAATAATTAATTAAAATCAGAGCTGAAATTAATGAAATCGAAACAAAAGAAACAATTGAAAAAATTGATAAAACTAAAAGTTGGTTCTTTGAAATAATAAATAAGATTGACAGACCCTTAGCCATGCTAACAAAGAGAAGAAGAGAGAGAACTCAAATTACTAGCATACAGGATGAAAAAGGCAATATCACAACAGACACTTCAGAAATACAGAAGATAATCAGAAATTATTTTGAATCCTTATACTCCAATAAAATAGAAGATAGTGAAGGCATCGATAAATTTCTTAAGTCATATGATCTGCCCAGATTGAGACAGGAGGATATAGACAACCTAAACAGACCAATATCAATTGAGGAAATAGAAGAAACCATCAAAAGATTACCAACTAAGAAAAGCCCAGGACCAGATGGGTATACAGCAGAGTTTTACAAAACCTTTAAAGAGGAACTAATACCAATACTTTTCAAGCTATTTCAGGAAATAGAAAAAGAGGGAGAACTTCCAAATTCATTCTACGAGGCCAAGATCACCCTGATTCCTAAACCAGACAAAGAAACTTCAAAGAAAGTAAACTACAGACAAATATCTCTAATGAACATAGATGCAAAAATCCTCAATAAAATTCTGGCGAATCGAATACAAAAGCATATCCAAAAATTGTGCACCATGATCAAGTAGGATTCATCCCTGGGATGCAAGGATGGTTCAATATACGGAAATCAATAAATGTTATCCACCACATCAATAGACTTAAAAATAAGAACCATATGATCATCTCGATAGATGCAGAAAAAGCATTCGACAAAGTACAGCATCCCTTTTTGTTCAAAACTCTCGAAAAAATAGGGATAACAGGAACATACCTCAACATTGTAAAAGCAATCTACACTAAGCCCCAGGCTAGCATCATTCTGAATGGAGAAAAGTTGAAGGCATTCCCTCTAAAATCTGGAACAAGACAGGGATGCCTTCTCTCACCACTTCTGTTCAACATAGTTCTTGAAACACTGGCCAGAGCAATTAGACAGACGAAAGAAATTAAAGGCATAAAAATAGGAAAAGAAGAACTTAAATTATCACTATTTGCAGATGACATGATTCTATACCTAGCAGACCCAAAAGGGTCTACAAAGAAACTATTAGGGCTAATAAATGAATTCAGCAAAGTGGCAGGATATAAAATCAACACGCATAAATCAAAGGCATTCCTATATATCAGCGACAAACCCTCTGAAATGGAATTGAGGACAACCACTCCATTCACAATATCCTCAAAAACAATAAAATACTTGGGAATCAACCTAACAAAAGAGGTGAAAGACTTATACAATGAAAACTACAGAACCCTAAAGAGAGAAATAGAAGAAGATCTTAGAAGATGGAAAAATATACCCTGTTCATGGATAGGCAGAACTAACATCATCAAAATGGCGATATTACCAAAAGTTCTCTATAGGTTTAATGCAATGCCAATCAAAATCCCAATGGCATTTCTTGTAGAAATAGAGAAAGCAATCATGAAATTCATATGGAAAAATAAAAGACCCAGAATAGCAAAAACAATGCTAAGCAGGAAGTGTGAATCAGGTGGTATAGCGATACCAGATTTTAAACTATATTACAGAGCAATAGTGACAAAAACAGCATGGTAATTGTACCAAAACAGGCAGGTGGACCAATGGTATAGAATAGAGGACACAGAGACTAATCCACAAAGTCATTTGATAAAGGGCCTAAAAGCATGCAAAGGAGGAAGGATAGCATCTTCAACAAATGGTGTTGGGAAAACTGGAAATCCATATGCAACAAAATGAAACTGAATCCCTTTCTCTCAACATGCACAAAAGTTAACTCAAAATGGATCAAGGAGCTTGATATCAAACCAGAGACAAGGCATCTGATAGAAGAAAAAGTTGGCTATGACCTACACACTGTGGGGTTGGGCTCCTAATTCCTCAATAGGACACCCATAGCACAAGAGTTAATGACTAGAATCAACAAATGGGACTTACTCAAACTAAAAAGTTTTTTCTCAGCAAGAGAAACAATAAGAGAGGTAAATAGGGAGCCTACATCCTGGGAACCAATCTTTACTCCTCACACTTCAGATAGAGCCCTAATATCCAGAGTATACAAAGAACTCAAAAAATTAGACAATAAGATAACAAATAACCCAATCAACAAATGGGCCAAGGACCTGAACAGACACTTCTCAGAGGAGGACATACAATCAATCAACAAGTACATGAAAAAATGCTCACCATTGCTAGCAGTCAGAGAAATGCAAATCAAAACCATCCTAAGATACCATCTCACTCCAGTAAGATTGGCAGCCATTATGAAGTCAAACAACAACAAGTGCTGGCGAGGATGTGGGGAAAAGGGTACACTTGTTCATTGTTGGTGGGACTGCAAATTGGTGCAGCCAATTTGGAAAGCAGTATGGAGATTTCTTGGAAAGCTGGGAATGGAACCACCATTTGACCCAGCTATTTACCTTCTCAGTCTATTCCATAAAGACCTAAAAAGAGCATGCCACAGGGACACTGCTACATTGATGTTCATAGCAGCACAATTCACAATAACAAGACTGTGGAAGCAACCTAGATGCCCTTCAATAGACGAATGGATAAAAAAAAATGTGGCATTTATACACAATGGAGTATTACTCTGCATTAAGAAATGACAAAATTATAGAATTTGGAGGGAAATGGATGGCATTAGAGCAGATTATGCTAAGTGAAGCTAGCCAATCCCTAAAAAACAAATGCCAAATGTCTTCTTTGATATAAGGAGAGTAACTAAGAACAGAGTAGGGAAGAAGAGCATGAGAAGATGAATAACATTAAACAGGGATGAGAGGTAGGAGGGACAGGGAGAGAGAAGGGAAATTGCTTGGAAATGGAAGGAGACCCTTAGGGTTATACAAAATTACATACAAGAGGAAGTGAGGGGAAAGGGAAAAATAATACAAGAGGGAGAAATGAATTACAGTAGAGGGGGTAGAGAGAGAAGAGGGGAGGGGAGGGGAGGGGATGGGGGATAGTAGAGGATAGGAAAGGCAGCTGAATACAACAGACATGAGTATGTCAACATGTAAATCAATGTAAGTGTAACTGATGTGACTCTGCAATCTGTATACGGGGTAAAAATTGGAGTTCATAACCCACTTGAATCAAAGTGTGAAATATGATATACCAAGAACTATGTAATGTTTTGAACAACCAATAAAAAAAAAAAACACTAGAAAAACCAGAAAAACATGAACTTACCTCAACATTGTAAAAGCTATATACGCTAAGCCTCAGGCTAGCATCATTCTAAATGGAGAAAAACTGAAGGCATTCCCTCTAAAATCTGGAACTAGACAGGGATTCCCTCTCTCACCACTTCTATTCAATTTAGTTCTTGAAATATTAGCTAGAGCAATTAGACTGACAAAAGAAATTAAAGGCATAAAAATAGGAAAAGAAGAACTTAAATTATCACTATTTGTGGATGATATGATAATGTATCTAACCGACCCCAAAGGGTCTACAAAGAAACTGCTAGAGTTAATAAATGAATTCAGCAAAGTTGCAGGATATAAAATCAACATGCATAAATCAAAGGCATTCCTGTACATCAGCAACAAAACTTCTGAAATGGAAATGAGGAAAACCAATCCATTCACAATATCCTCAAAAAAAAAAAATAGTTGGGAATCAACCTAACAAAAGAGGTGAAAGAAAGATTTATACAATGAAAACTACAGAACCCTAGAGAGAGATAGAAGAAGATCTTAGAAGATGGAAAAATGTACCCTGTTCATGGATAGGCAGAACTAACATCATCAAAATGGTGATGTCACCCAAAGTTCTCTACAGGTTTAATGCGATGCCAATCAAAATCCCAATGGCATTTCTTGTATAGATAAAGCAATCATGAAATTCATATGGAAAAACAAAAGACCCAGAATAGCAAAAGCAATTCTAAGCAGGAAGTGTGAATCTGGAGGTATAGCGATACCAGATTTCAAACTGTACTACAGAGCAATAGTAACAAAAACAGCATGGTACTGGTACCAAAACAGGCAGGTGGACCAATGGTACAGAATAGAGGACACAGAGACCAATCCACAAAATTACAACTTTCTTATATTTGATAAAGGGCTAAAAGCATGCAATGGAGGAAGGATAGCATCTTCAACAAATCATGCTGGGAAAACTGGAAATCCATATGCAACAAAATGAAGCTGAACTCCTTTCTCTCCCCATGCACAAAAGTTAACTCAAAATGGATCAAAGAGCTTGATATCAAATCAGAGACTCTGCACCTGATAGAAGAAAAAGTTGGCTCTGATCTACATATTGTGGGTTCAGGCTCCAAATTCCTTAATAGGACGCCCATAGCCCAAGAGTTAATAACAAGAATAAACAAATGGGACTTACTTAAACTAAAAAGTTTTGTCTCAGCAAGAGAAACAATAAGAGAATTAAATAGGGAGCCAACATCCTGGGAACAAATCTTTACTCCTCACACTTCAGATAGAGCCTTAATTTCCAGAATATACAAAGAACACAAAAAATTAAACAATAAGATAACAAATAACCCAATCAACAAATGGGCCAAGGACCTGAACAGACACTTCTCAGAGGAGGACATACAATCAATCAATAAGTACATGAAAAAATGCTCACCATCTCTAGCAGTCAGAGAAATGCAAATCAAAACCACCCTAAGATACCATTTCACTCCAGTAAGATTGGCAGCCATTATGAAGTCAAACAATAAGTGCTGGTGAGGATGTGGGGAAAAGGGTACACTTGTACACTGCTGCTGGGACTGCAAATTGGTGCAGCCAATATGGAAAGCAGTATGGAGATTCCTGGGAAAGTTGGGAATGGCACCACCATTTGACCCTGCTATCTCCCTTCTCGGACTATTCCCTGAGGACCTTAAAAGAGCATACTATAGGGATACTGCCACATCAATGATCATAGCAGCACAATTCACAATAGCTAGACTGTGGATCCAACCTAGATGCCCTTCAATAGATGAATGGATATAAAAAATGTGGCATTTATACATAATGGAGTATTACGCAGCACTAAAAAATGACAAAATCATGGAATTTGCAGGGAAATGGATGGCATTAGAGCAGATTATGCTAAATGAAGCTAGCCAATCCTTAAAAAAAATGCCAAATGTCTTCTTTGATTTAAGGAGAGCAAATAAGAACTGAGCAGGGAGGAAGAGCAGGAGGAAAAGACTAACATTAAACAGAGATGAGTGGTGGGAGGGAAAGGGAGAGAGAAGGGAAACAGAAGGAAACCCTCAGCGTTATACGAAATCACATATAAGAGGTTGTGAGGGGAAAAGGGGGGAAAACAAGGGATAGAACTGAACAACAACAGATGAGGTAGAGAGGGAAGATGGGAGGGAAGGGGAGGGGGGGTAATAGAGGATAGGAAAGGCAGCAGAAAAAAAAGAAATTAGAATGGAAGTAACTAAAATGTGAAAGACAAAGTATAATTTTTATTTAATAAACACTACAAATAGTGGTTTGTGGATGATTAAAATATAATTTTGTAGGAACATTCATTTTCATTTTAATTGTTTTCTTTGGTATGCAGGCAATTTTTAGTTAGATGTAGTTCCATTTATTTATTTTTTTATTTTGATGTGACATTGAAGAAATCATTGTAAAAGCCAATATCAAGGAGATTTCTTCTATGTTTTCTTTTAGAAGTTCCACAGCACCAGGTATTTCAAGGAGGTTTTTATCCATTTCGAGTTGGTTTCTGTACAAAGTAATAATTCAATTTTTTCTTTTACATGTGGAAATCCAGTTTCCTCAGTACTGTTATTGAAGAAACTATTCTTTTCCCATTTTGTCCTCTTAGCTCCTTTGTATAAAATTAGTTGACTATGTTTGGATTTCTTTTGGGTTTTCTCTGTTATGCCTTTGGTCTACATTTCTATATTTATGGTGGAATTCTACAGTTCTTATTACTACAGCTTTGTAATATAATTGATAATGAGGAAGTGTGATGCTTCCAACTTTGTTTACTTTCTCTGAATTGATTTGGCTTTTTTTGTGGTTCCATAAATGTTTTAGGTTTGCCTTTTCTAATTCACTTACAAACACTTATGAAATTATGATAGGAATTGTATTAAATGTGTATATTGCTTTTTAAATCAGAAAGAAGTAAAGTTATCTCCATTTGAAGATAACATGATCTATAAATAGAAAACCCCAGAGATTCTACAAAAAAAATAAAATAAGATAAAAATAAACTGTCAGAACTAATAAATGAATTTGATACATTTTAAAGCTACAATGTCAATACACAAAATAAATAGCATTTTCTTAACCCATACTTGGAACAAAAGGCCTTGAAACCATTGTGCCTCTTACCTTAAATTATCCATCAGTCAAAGCAAAAGTAAAGTATCAAAATTATTTTGAGTACTTTTTTCTGTGGCTATGTGTAAATAGTGAAAGTCTTCATATTAATAACCTACTGTGATCCCTTACTTATAGAAAAATATGTATAATTATAAAAATAAAAGATGTCCTTCATCAATTTTTGGATTTATTCAATTAACTTACATATGATTATCTATTAGGAGCTTACCCAACATTATATGTAACACTGAAATAAAAGCCATGTATTACATATTATAACAGGAAATAAAAATCTGTGCAATTGCATGTATCATTAAAGTGTATGACAAACATGTTCAATGGAAACTTGAATAATTTCAGACTGTCATGAATTGATTATTGTGAAAATTATCTAAACAGTTTACATATATACTTAATTTTAACAACATTGAAGGTTTACCAGCCAGGTACGGAGGTGCGTGCCTATAATCCCTGCGGTTCAGGAGGTTAAAGCAGGAGGATTGTGAGTTCAAAGCCAGCATCAGCAAAAGAAAGGTATTAAGTAACTCAATAAGATTCTCTCTCTAAATAAAATACAGAAAATAGGATTGGTGATGTGACTCAGTAGTCAAGTGCCCCTGAGTTCAATCCCCAGTACCACCCCGCCTCTGCAAAACAAAACAAAACAAAACAAACAAACAAACAAAAAACATGGAAGGTATACCTACCTGAAAATTTATTTTTAAAAAAGTTCAGAGTAATTCCTGAAGTTTTTCTTTTTAGAAAATATTCGATATATGGTGAAATTACATTTAATAATGTGGCTTTAGCAAAGTAGTCCTAAACTACTAAAATCTGAATTATATACATACATTTTATTTCACTTTTTCTCACATGTCTACATTTAATATTCTTCAATGATTTATAAAATTTATTTTACTTAATAATTTAATAATGCTCTGACAGTGGTTCTTGATATGGAATTATTTTGTTCCCCCAGGCACATTTGAAATTATATGGAATTAATTTTGGTTGTCACACCTGCAAGGTGTCATTTTCTGGTTTCTTATGAGTAGATGCCATGGGTTATGCTAAACATCCTATTACACATTCCAAACAATGAATTATTGAGTTCAAAATGTCTATAGTTCTGAAGTTCAGAAACTCTGTACTGGAGGTCTTTACAAACTTTGGCCATTAATGTAGTTCTCCAGTCTTTGGAAGTGCAAGTTTAGGAGGCTTCAAAGGCTGCAATTTGGGCTGGGGATGTGGCTCAAGCGGTAGCGCGCTCGCCTGGCATGCGTGCGGCCCGGGTTCGATCCTCAGCACCACATACCAACAAAGATTTGTGTCTGCCGAGAATTAAAAAATAAATATTAAAAAAATTTCTCTCTCTCTCTCTCTCTCTCTCTCTCTCTCTCTCCTCTCTCACTCTCTCTTTAAAAAAAAAAAAGGCTGCAATTAGGACCCAATGCAGGTGCATTATATAATGAGTATTTGGATAAATGGATGTAGAAATGTAAATTTCAGAAACTTGTGTTCTAATTTTAAGTGTGAAAGTTCTATGCATGTAATTCTTTCTTAAAAAAATTCATAGAATCTTAAGGTTGAAAGGAATTTACCTCATATGATTTCACCTGATTTCTCACCAATGCAATAATGTCCTCTGTACCATCACCCAAGCACTCAAAATCAAGGCATCCTCAGTTTCTCAGTTTAAATATGTCTAGTGATACTATCCATTAGCCAAAGGAATTTAAATTTTTTATTAAGCCCAAATTCTCTTTATGTTATTTCCGCCCTTTGATTCTGAAGTAAGTATGAGCAAGTTTATTCCTTATGTGTCAGACATTCCAATTTTGGAAAATAGCTATCATACTTAACACTACTTTTTCTCATTGGCCTTCTTTTTAATTTTTTTTTCATTTATGTAGTGGAATGTATTACAATTCTTATTACACATATAGAGCACAATTTTTCATATCTCTGGTTGTATACAAAGAATATTCATATCAATTCATGTCTTCATACATGTACTTTGGATAATAATGTCCATCATATTCCACCATCAAATGTAACCCCATACTCCACCATCCCCTCCTACCCCTCTGCCCCATCTAGAGTTCATATATTCCTCCTATGCTCCCCCTCCCTATGAATCAACCTCCTTATATCAGAGAAAACATTCAGCATTTGTTTTTTGGGGATTGGCTAACTTCACATAGCTTATCTTCTCTAACCCATCCATTTACCTGCAAATACCATGATTTTATTCTCTTTTATTGCTGAGTAATATTCTGTTGTGTATAAATGCCACATTTTTTCATCCATTCATCTATTGAAGGGCATTTAGTTTGGTTCCACAATTTAGCTATTGTGAATTGTGCTGCTATAAACATTGATATGGCTAAGTAGTATGGAGATTTCTTGGAAAATTGGGAATGGAACCACCATTTGACCCAGCTATGCCTCTCCTTGGTCTATACACAAAGGACTTAAAAATAGCATACTACAGGGACACAGCCTCATTAGCCTCCTTTTTCTTTGTTTTTCAAGTTCATGTACTGCCAGTGTATAAACCATTCCTCCCTGAAGCAACATGCTATATCCTTCAGAACACAACAATTTAGATGTATGAACAACCATCAGAATCAAGATTGTCATGGTTCTTTTAAAATACAGTATTTCATCATAGTATCCTAGTCATGACCTAAGTAACACAGGGTCTACCTGAGCTAGCAATTACTGTTAGAAGGATATTATGCTACTATTCAGGCAACTTAAGATTGAAAAGTGTTTACTTAAGCAGATGTACTGTAAAGTAAATGCATTAAGTAGTACCTGCAGCCATTCTTCCAATTCAATTTTCTAAGTTCTGGTCTTAGATCTGGAGCTAATAAAGGCAATTAGGATAATTTGTATACCACAACAGTCAAAAATAGCCAGGGCCATGGAAAATATAGAGTGGCTATGAGAGCAAATTGTAAATCTAGATCCTCTGAGATTCCTTTCGTAGCTCACAGGTTGTTTTGAGTGTGACAGGTTCTTAGGGTTTCAGTTTTAATGAGTATAAGTAAGAGTAATTTAAAATTTTACCTGCCTTAAAAGATTACAACAAAGATTCAGTGAGGATTTATTAAAGCATATGTAATGTTCCTGCCTATATTAAATGGTCAATACATATGTGCTAAAACAAAAAGAAATATATTTACTAATAAATGGAATACCAAATGAAATAATCTTTTCTCAGATTCTGATAATAAAACACAAAATCCCTCCATGTACACAGAGATTCAAACTGAACATTGACAGGAAAAGTATGTTGAGTCCACAGTATAAAACTTTAACTATTCACAATTGATATTAAGACATGGTAATCCCATTCACTGGCACGAATCTACCCTAAGAGTTGAAATTTGTGTTTTTAAAAGTGGTGCAGTTTTACTACTGAGATGCTTTAAAGTGGTTGTTCATTGGGATTCCCACTGTTGAGATGGTACACCCACCAAACACTGTGACTCTAGGTATTATGTTAATTCTTCTTCAAACTTTTCAGAAGCATTCATTGACAAATTTTTGCACATTAAGCTTTCTGATTTAATACAGTGTAATAATATCATCCAGTGATGATAATTGATGATATAAAGTATCATCAAAGACATTATAGTGTTATAATGTCTTTGATGGTTCCCCATGGGTGGAGCTGGGGAACTAAGCGAAATAAGCCAATCCCCCAAAACCAAAACCAAATGTTTTCTCTGATATATGGAGGCTAATTCACATTGAAGGGGAGGTTAGGGAAGAATAGAGTTACTTTAGATTAGGCAGATGGCAGTGATTGCAGGGGAGGGGGTGTGGGGGTAGAAAAGATAGTAGAATAAATTGACATTATTACCCTATGGACATATATAACTGTATGACTGGTGGGATTCTACATCATCTAGAGCCAAAAGAATGAGAAATTATTCTCCATTATATATAAAAGTGCATAAATAATACAACAAATAAAAAGGAAGAAGAATTTGAAAAAAATAATAAAACTGTCAGTGTTGAATGTTGAAAAAAATTGCATGTGAGAAATGCCTCCTTGGCTCTCTCCCTCTGAACAGGACCCACATTCTTCTTTGATTGTGTATTTCATACTTTACTGCAAAATCTTCCTCCCTTGAGATAGCCCATGCCCCTTGAGTATGTGTCAGCTTTCATAAATAAATCTGCATCTTTGAAAAAGCAACTCTTCCTTTTTCTGCAAATTGAAACATATCTTCCAGCCTTCATCAAACCTCAGAAAAGAATACTGTTTAACATCAGGCAAAGAGTATAGAAGTATCTTAAAGGCCTTGGCAACAACATTCAAATCTGAGATGCATGGGGACTTACTCTCACGAGAGTCTCCTTTTCTCTTGTCTTCTATATGAAGCCTATTCCAGAGCCCCCTCTTATACATTCCACTGTCACATTTTTCTTTTTCCTGACAGGTGCTATTATTCTTAGGCACCACTAGTATATGACAAACATGATAAAACCTTAAAGGATTAAAAATATAAGATAGTTTGATGATTCTTCATTATAAAAGTAGATGTACAGTGATTAATGTTAATTATCAAATTAGCCAAGCCATGGAATGCCCAGATATTAATTTCAACATTATTTCTGGATGTATCTGTGAGACTATTTTCAAAAGACATTAGTTTTGGGGTTGATGTACTGAGTTAAGCAAATCAGCCTCCCCTGTATGGGTGGGTATTACCCAACTAATTGAGGTCACAATAGGATTGAGTTATCTTTGCCTGATAGTTTGAGCTCAGATACCATTCTTCTTCTGCATTTAGACTATGACTTTTACCTGTGGTGCTCCCAGTTCACAGATCTTCATTCTTGGGCTACAATTTATACACTATGGGATTTCCTGAGTTCCAGCTTCCAAATGGCACGTGGTGGGACTTCCACACTCCACAGTCATGTGAGCAATGCCTCATAGTACATCTCATTATGCATGAAACATTTGTTCTGTTTTTTGGAGAGCCCAAACTAATATAAGGTATTTGCTCCTAACACAGGTTCAAACCATTTCTGTAGATGTTTTGGATTCTTGGTATAACTTCAAGTCAATCAGTCAAGCTCTTACTAGCTAAACACTCTCAATAATTTTTTAAGTATATGGGAATTGAAATTATTCACTCAAATTTATAAGCAAAATAATTGGAATTTCTTTACTCCCCCCACAGGTTCTTCCCTTGTCTATCACCATGGCCATGAGCATAAGCAAGGGGTGAATAGAACTGTTGACACTATCTTTGTCTAAGAACCTTCATTCACTCTAATTTTCTAAGGTTTTAACCACCATGAGGAAATTAAACTTTATGCTTTGAGGAAACAACTTTCTATACATTTATTTATCATTATCCTATTTCCCTTGAGAGAGTTCAGGAGGAAGTTCCATAAATTACAGTGGTATTCTAAAGTAATAAGTTAATTGAACCAAAGAAAAAGTCAAGGCAAATTTCTGTGCAAATTTATCTCCATTCAATATCATTTCAAAGTGAGAAATCTTGATAGACTGGAGGAAGATTGTAAAATTGAAAGTGTTTATGGCTATGTGATTTAACATATCATTTGCTATGCATACTCATCCCTTCTATGCTTCTTAGAATTAGTTCTCAATAGATGTAAGTCAGTTCAAAATAAGAAGAGTTAAAACAAAATTGGGATTTACAAGTAAGTTCCTGGAACATGGAATTGTGCAGATTAAAAATAAACTGTAGATTGAGGAATAAATAAGAATGTAGGGGGGCTGGGGATGTGGCTCAAGCGGTAGCGCGCTCGCCTGGCATGCGTGCGGCCCGGGTTCGATCCTCAGCACCACATACCAACAAAGATGTTGTGTCCGCCGAGAACTAAAAAATAAATATTAAAAATTCTCTCTCTCTCTCTCTCTCCCCTCTCTCACTCTCTCTTAAAAAAAAAAAAAAAAAAAGAATGTAGGAATCCAGACAGGCTGAAGTTGAAAAGGAATCATTAAAGAAGCATGAGAAATTTAGAACATTGAGCCACAACTACACATTGAGGTGAACTGGGAAGTAAACCTTATAAGAACAAGGGTGGTATTGGATTCAGGGGTTAGAAATTAGACTAGAGCATACTAAGTTATAGACAGATTAATTAGGAGAGATTGATGATGATAATTAGATAGATAGATAGATAGATAGATAGATTAAAATAAATGAAAATGCACACCTTTAGGTTCCACATGGAATTCTTGTGGAGCTGCTACATATTTCTACTATTTGTCATAAGAAACTATTAAAACTGATATCCCCCTCTCTTCATTGCTATGCATGTTTAATATGCATATGATATATATACTCAAATGTATCTAGAGATACCAAGTAGTTGTTTTATATCCATTTGTGCCCTTTTTATCTTTGATACTAGAAGTTTTTTGAAAGGAAAGTCTTTGTCTGTTTTGCTCTATCCATGCCTAATCTAATGTCTTGGATGAAACTAAATGAAGGAATTTAGGCAGAAGCACTTACCTGTAAATTGTCATGTCATTACTCAGAGCAGCTCTCTACAGGGTACCTCTTTACAGCTGCCATAAACTTGAGGAAGCTAACATATTTATGAAGTCCACTTGGGGACTGAACTCAGGGACTTGAGCTTACTAGGTAAGTGCTCATCTACTGAGCTACATCCCCATTACTCAGATTTTTTAAAGAAAACCTAATGCTTCATATGCCTTCTAGTTCTGCACTTATGCCATGCTCTGTGAAATTTATGTTATATGTTCAGCAAAATGAAAACTCATTAAAAGGCACTAATGTCCTTTATTCTGTCAAACTATATCTTTCAGGGCTAGGAATTGTAACTGTAATGTTACCTGTTGCCACTTCAAGACTGTAACTTCCAACTTCTGTTAATATTTTCTTGAAGGCACACACGGCTCTCATGAAGGGCCTAACCAGACACTTTGATTCTCAGACGTTGATTGAGGTTTTGTGGAGTTTCTTCTTCTGCGAAATAGGTCTTCTATTGGGGACAAAAAAATCTTCAAAAGTATTTACTCCTTGGGTAGCCCTTATATATTTAATCAAAAGCCTGTTCCAGCTCGACACCAGCCATCACCCAACTCTGATTTTGTTTTCACTCCTTTGCTTTTGCTGTCACAGTCTGATCTATTCCCCAGCAATAGAGACTCCATTCTGACAATTAATTACTATGGTTGGTAGCCTTGGTTAATTGTTTCAATTGCTTTTTCCATAGTAACAACCCAATCATTGCCATGGTCAGCATGTATAATGATTGTTTCATTTAAAAGCAATTTCCCACTTTGGATCAAAGATTTGACAATTACCTTCAGTGAAATATATTTCTCATCTCCTATCCAAGCCAATTAAACCACTCTAGTCTTGTTGATTTTAGTCATTATCACAATAAGTGTCTGTCTATTTGAGATGTTTCAGAAATGGGCACTATTGATGAAAAGAATAATAATTTAACCTTAAGTTTTCAAAGTAATGCTAATACAAAACAATATATTCTTAATCAGACTTTATCATAGCTTATTTTGTCTACTATTTATTGATCATGTTCTAATGGAGCTCACAGTCATTGCAATGAATATTATTAATTTTGTTGTAAAATATTCTCACTTATAGATTTAGAAAGTGTCGAGTTTAGGCTAAGACAATGTTGACCTTTTGAGCAATCAAATAAGTTATTTGACACCTTATTTAAATATAAACATAAAGCAGAATAGTCAAAGAATAGTACTCAGTGCCTTGGACATGTAGATTGTATTTTGAATGTTACAAAGGACAGACTAACTTTATCAGTAGAAAATGACAGAAGTATCATTTCTTCATTTCTTTACTACAAATTCAACCTGTTTTTACTACACAGTGTCTCCTCTGAGACCTGTCATTTACTTTCTTATTTTTATTAATGTATAATTTGTAAGCTTTTCATTAAACTTTTCATTTTTAGGTAGTTGTGGAATCTCATGCTCCTTTAAGAAATGGTACAAAATTGTCCCATTTTCAACTTGCCCAATTTCAACAATCGTATCAAATCACAAAACAATAGCACAATATCAAACCAGGACACTGACTTTGATACAATCACTATACGGAATATTGTCATCACCTTATAGATTTCTCATTTTCTGTTTAATAACTATACGAATATCCTTCCCTCACTTTCATCTTGTGGAAGAACCGAATACAATCTGTTTTGCATTATGTAATATTTCATTTCAAGAATGTTATATAAATGGAGTCAAATACTGTGTAATATTTCAGGATTGGCTTTTTTTTTTCATTCAGCATCACTGGAGATAGAATCGAATTAGTGAGTGTGTTAATGCTTTTCTCCTCTTTATTGCTGATCAGTGTTCTGTAGCATGGATATTTCTGTGTGTCTAATCATTTGCTTACTGAAGGACATTTGAATTGTTTCTATTTTGAAATTATTATGAATAAGCCTGCAATTGACCTTTATGTATGGGTTTTTGAGTCAATATAAATTTTCATTTCTCTATTGCATGATTAGTTTTTTAGAAGTTTGGCAAATTGTTCTCCAGAGCAGTCATGGGGTATCACATACATTAGCAGCATCACCACATCCTTGCCAGCATTTATCTCTTAACTTTTGCCTATGATGATTCTGATAGTGAAATGTCAGTGTATGATTTTGCAGTGATGCTGAATGAAAACTTTGAATGTTTTTATTGTTTTTTTATTATTTGTGTTTTGATAGTTCCTTGAACATTCTTGACAATAGAACTGTTATATATATATGGTTTATATACAAATATTTCATCCGAGTCTGCAGCTACCTTTTCATCCTTTTAACAAGGTATTGCTCAGAAAAGAGAGATCTTTGATGAAGTCTAATTTATCAAATTTCCCTTGTATGGTTAGTGCTTTAGGTTTCACAGATTTTAGCCATAAATTTTAGCTATTTTCTTTTCTTATTTTTCTTTCTAAAACATTCATATTTTTATATTCTACATTTAAGTCTGTGATATATCTTGAACACATTCTCTGTGAGTGTGAGGCCTAACTCTTAAAACCAGCCTTTTATTCTGTGTTGCCTAGAAATGATGAACTACTGCAGTACTTTTGTTGAAATGGTTGTCCATCTGCCAAGAATTTATATTGTAGCTTTGTCAAAAATCTGTAGGCCATACTTGTGCAGAACTAGTTTTCAGTTCTCTATTCTGTTTAATTGAGTTGTGCTTCTACCTTCTGCTAATATTATCAGAGCCTTGATTATTCCTTGGTTGTTTATATAGTAAGATTTGAAGTTGGTTGTACTATTCCCCCTATTATATTCTTTTCAAAAATTGCTCTAGGTATTTGAATTTCATTTTCTCCATGCAAATTTTAGAATGATCTTTTCTACACCTGTAAAAAAAATGCTTTTCTGAGATCTCAATAGAAGTTTTGTTTAGCCTATGTGTTAATTTGAGTTTAGCATTATTCTGTTGAGTCTTCTAATCTGTAAATTAAATTGTTTTTTACTATTTGTGTTTTGATAGTTGTATTGTAATTTTTAGTATGCAAGATCTGTACATATTTTGTTTAGAATTATATGTGAGTATAATATTTTCGTCTGAGTGATCTTAAGTGGTATTATATTTTTAATACCAGTGTCCATATGTTCATATGTAATGTGAAAATGCAATGAAATTTTTATGTCTATATTATGTTCTGTTTGTCTTAAAATCTTGACAAATGAGTCTATTATTTCTAGAAGTTTTTGTTTTTGGTAGATCCTTTGCAATTTACAAAAGCTCTATTTATCTACATAAACAAATACATCATATGAAAATAGGAAATGTCTTTCTTTTCTTTTTAATCTTTACATGCTTTCATTCTTTCTGATTAGACTATCTAGAACTTCAGTGCAATGTTGAAGAAAAGTTGGGAGGATAGATGTTCTTGCCTTATTTCTGATTTTAGGAATGTTTAATATATACATACATTGATACATATGTATTATTGTTGCTGTTTGTGGTTTTAGTATCGTAACAAAATACATTACATACATTAAGATTTCAAAGATGTATTCAATGTTTTCTTCTAAAATTTTAAAGATTTTGGCATTTAAATTTGGGTGTCTGACCTATTATGGGTTAATTTTTGCATAATGTATAAGCTACTGGTCCTTTTCTATATGTCTCACCATGTCATTTGTTTTAGCATCATTTTTTAAAAAGGGATCTTCTTTTGGTATCCTTGTTGACAATCTATTGGCTGTAAATGTGAGGATTTATTTCTGAATTCTCCATCTTGTTGTCTAGATTATTTGGACCTATCTCTATGCCAGTACACACTATCCCGATTACAGTAGCTTTTTAATAAGTTTGAATCAGGGAGAGTGGGAACTCCAGTTTTGCTCTTCTTTATCAAGATTGACTTAGCTATTATATTTGTTGTATTTTCATATGAATTTTAGAATTAACCTGTCAATTTTTGGGAAAAACAAATTGCTGGAATTTTCCTAAGATTTATATGATCTGTAGAACAATCATAGAGCAATTCAATCTGAATCACATTAGGTTTTCCAGTTCAAAGACAAGGGATGCCATTCCATTTATTTAGATAGTCTTTCATTTCTTTCAGTAATATGTGGATTTTAATGCTCAAATCATGTACATTTAAAATCTGAACCACAACAAAAAGAAAAAATTAGAGATGATATTCAAGGGAAAGAAGATCCAATTCCAAGAGGCATTATAAAAAAGGGGAAGCATCTCAGTCAAAATTGATGAATCACAGCACAAAAACAATTAAGCACTCTTGACTCTTAAAATTACAGTATGAGCATATTGCATGAAAAAGTACAGCTCTTCAAAACCCCACTATAAAAGTTTATTAAAAATATTTGTAAATTATGTATTTTTTAAATAAACAAAGTGTCTTATATTGACAGTAATTTATGGCTTAATTTGTTATAATTGTACTTTTAACTATATGTCAGAGTTAAATGGAATCATTTATCTAGAGATGTTAAAATATATTTCCCAAATACATTTCTAGATCACAACCATTTGAGAAACATGAAATTTAATAAAAAATAAGCAAGCTTCTTGTGTGTGGATTTCAAAATAAAACATTTTATATTTTAACATATGCTGTTGACCTGGGAGCAAGGCTCAATCACTTGCATATGGGACTCCAAGTTACATTATTAATATCATCAAAGGGGGGGGAGACAAAAGGAAATATTTACCCAACCATGGAAGTGCATGCCTGTAATCCCAAGAACTCAAAACGTTGAGGCAGGAGGATAGCAAGTTCAAGGCTAGCCTGAGCAACTAAGGGAGACCCTGTTTCAAAATAAAAAAATAAAAAGAGCTTGGATAAATCTGAGTGGTAAAGTTCACCTGAGTTTGATCTCCAGTACTAAACAATAAGGAAAAAGGAAATATTTAAAATATACTGTGAATCCCTAGATGGGAATTTCCCACATTTATTTTACTATAGTCATACTACTGAAGTGACATTATTATCTCATGTATATTCTTGGGGAGGTAATTTAGAGAATATTTTTTTCAGAATTTTACATTAATTATTCACTCTCCAAAGTCTAGTGGAATTAATTATCATTGTTTTGTTAAACAATGCATTTTTTAAATAAACTGTAACCCAATTCAGGATAGCATCTCTACACTTCATATAAAAGACATAAGAAAAATAGAAAGATCAACGCAAATACTCTGCAACTGGGAAAACCATAACAATGCATGTCTTAAAGATTCTTGGCAAGATACATATTTTAGACTCAAGAGACATTCACATTCATTTACTTTCTCTTTTGTAGCTTTAAAATGTTATTATAATGGAAAGATGTTCTTACACAAAAATGGAGAACAATGAATCCTTGCAGTGCATGTGCCTATCACCGTGTGCTGCTATTAAAGCTTGAGGAGGAGGCAGCACCCAATAAACCACGGGGGCGGAGAGTGAGACAGTGCTGATCTCTTCAGAAAATCAGAGTTCGCTTGTTTCAAAATGAAGGAATTATTGGTAGGAAAACAACAGCTTCCCATCATAATTATGCTACTTAGAAATTAAAGAACATTTTAAATTATAACCCTTCCAAATTGCCTAAATCAAAACACTCAGAAACCCACCCATACATGCACAGATATTCATAGGTAAGCACATATCCCAACACAGGTTAAGAATAGTCAAGGGTTCTTTCTTTTAATTACCAAGGAAAAATAAAAACAGAAAAAAAATCACATAATTAAAAATAAACAAATATAATACAACATAACAATCCAGGTAAATGGTACCAACTCACCTACTTAAAAATATAGTTATGTTTTGTTTTATTTGATTAATCAACTAGCTGGCAAAGACTGACCAGTTTTCAAGGGGGCATATCTAAAAAGTTTCTCTGAGGTTTTAATGAAAAGAAAAAGCTAAGGCATATTAGCCAAATGTCATGTTTGTGACACTGGTATCAGATAAAAATAATTAACTCTATAAATATGCTGAATGGTTCATCCCAGAAAAGGTACCTGTTAAAAAATGATAGGACTACTACACTTAATATTAAGTAAATATTACTAATAATGTAATTTGTGAAGTATAAATTACATGAGCTGGGAGAAGGGTTCTTAACAGAGAATAAAATATATCTTTCATTCACATGATCACTAGAGGTTACATAAACAAATTGCATGAAAATATAGAAGATCTGAATCATATAATCCATAAATCTAAACAATATAATATCCATGACTTTATAGAGAGGACATCTTTTTCATAAGCTCAAGTGACGTATATGAAGTAATTATAAATTAGTATACAAAGCATCAATAAGTTTGAAATTTTACGTATAAATGATATTTTGAAAAAATTAGTTGACACTAGAATTTAGTGAAAATATAAAATACTTTAACTCCAACTGTTGAAAAACATCTTCTTTAAACATTGTTAGATCAATAAAGGAAAACAAACTCAGAGACGATCCAATAATAATATTAGTGAAAAAGAAATGTATTCAAATTTGTGGAGTTATACTAAAATTATACCAGAAAATTGATCACTGGACATATTAACTCACAGTAGTAGATATGAAAATATAAATTAGTTCAGAATTTAGAATAGACAAATGGCATAAAACTAAGGACCAATAAAAAAATTGGCAAATTAACCAATAAAATAGTAAATAGTGAATAAGATAAATCTTCAGTCAAACTAAACAAGAAAAAAATATATTATTTTAAAAAATGTGTTTAACCAAGGCCTAGCCACAGATAAAAAAAGAAAATTTGTTAAACTTGTAAAACTATTAAGAAAATTTTTAAAATTCCAAAAGTATATTAGTAAAGCTCTACTCAAATAAATGAATAATTTTATAAAAGTTATTTTATCAAAATTACATAAACAAAAGTGAACATTTTAAAAGCAATTTCTTCTCACTGCAAACACACACATATACATAAACACACACACACACACACACACACACACACACACTCACACAATTCCTGATGGTTCATTGTTAAATGGTAAATTTTCCTCTGTCTTCAAGACTATAGAAATTTAATACTAATTCAATATCTTTGAAGAACAAAAGAAAAGCAGAAAACCTCCTCAATATATTTTGGTAAGGGCCACACAAAACTGGAGGAAAAACACACAAAACAAATAAAAATGGTATTACAGTTTCACTAATGATATTTCTGAAAAAGTTAAATTACATTTTCAATAAAGAAAATGTAGTAACATGTTAGAAGCATAAAGAACAGTGCTCAATGTTGTTCATCCCAGAATCAAAAGTAACATAATATTAAGTTGTATATAAATTAGGATGTATATAAATATTTTAGGTCAAAGGAGAAAAAAATAGATGATCATTTCCACAAATACCAATAATATTATTTTTCAAAGTCTAAGATTCACAAACCATGAAATCATGCAATATGTAGTTACTTCATTGTATGTGTAGTGGTAAACACAAAGATGATCTCCAAAGGTATTTGAGTTTCATTATTGATATAAGAGGAGTTATTACTTCTACATTATCACTACTTCCATCATCAACTGATTTCCTCAATATTTTCTTAATCTAAACCTGAGAATATTATACCTGGAAAACAAGACTTTACATACACATGAGATTAAATTAAGGATCATGAAATGGAATTATTCTGTATTACCCAGGTGATTCAATGTAAGTACTATGGTTCTTAAGAGAGGAAAGCAGATGTATTAAAGCCAGAAAAAAATGTGATGGCAGAAGCAGATGTCAGGAACAAAGACACAGTTAAGGACCAAGTGAAACAAGAAACCTTCTGAAGTTGCAAAGACAAGGAAATGAATTCTCTCCTAGAACAGTCTGCTAATATCTTAATTTAGGATTCAAATTCTGGATATAATCTGTGATTATATAAATATATATATATAAATATATATAATATATAAATCTGTGATATAATCAATTTATGTTGCTATAAGCCACTATATTTGTAGTAATTTTTCATAGCAGCAATGGGAAATTAATGCAGATTTGTAGCTGCATGTAATTATGCATAAATATATGTTTTAGATAACTATAAATTTATATACATATATTTTTACATAAACATGTTTATGTATGTGTTATTTTTGTGTATATATATATACATATATATATTCAGCTTAGTAATTAATGAAAAAAGTGGAAGAATTTTGAATTATTTTAAAAGAACAGCAAAAGGAATAGTATGTTCTTTCTCATCTCACTTCATTAACATTTTTCTATAAATATCTAAACTAATTAAATAAGAAAAAGAAATCCTACGAAGATTACAAAGTAGAAGGCATAAATAATTATTACATATATGTATTATTTTAAAATGTAGGATAGGTGATAGTTATTAGAAACATTGAAGAATTAAGTTTCTGATATAATGTTAATAAGTAATAATTTTCTAATGTAAAATATAATTAATTTGAAAAGATAAAATTATTGTTACAGATTATTACAGAACATTGACAATAATACATATGGGATTAAAGTTAACAAGAAATGTGCAGGATCCATGTAGAAAGTTAAACTCCATTAGTAAATCTAAAATCAGCTTAAATAAAAAGAAATAAACACCATATTTCTGAGTAGGAAAAATCAGGATTGGAAAAATTTCAAGTCACAATAAATTATTCCAGATGATTCTAAAGAAAATGTTTACAGGTTTTTGTTATTGGAACTGGCAACTTAGGCAGCAATAGAGGCTATTGAAAATTACATATTCTTTTCCCAGGAGAAAGAATATATGTACAGGTACAGACAAATTTGAGCTCATTGAAACTCACCTAAAAGGAATCTAAAGGTCCACAAACCCTGATTTAAAATCCATGGGAGAATAACCACATAAAATTAAGTAGAAAAATCCACCATAATATTCTGCCTCATCTTGCATTTATTATCCAAATGATAATAAAGGGTCTACTAATAATGTGTATTAGTTTTCTTAATACATGTTGTAACAAACTATCTTTTTGTAGTTTAACACAAAACAATTTTGTTCCTATTCGTATATATATAATGTTGATATATCTAGTTATTGGAGATGTTCTCTGGTAATTCTACAAAGTAATTTGACACTTTCTGTCATTTGTAAAAGATGGATTCTAAAGACATCCAACTATAAACATACAACCAGAATCCAGAAGAAGAGAGAGCAAAAAGAATCATGTCAACCCCTTAATCATCTCATCCTGGGATGACATATACAGCAATTTATCAAATTTTGGTGATATTTATTTATAACTAGTCCCCACTTTCCCTCTTACATTGAATAAAGTAAGTTTTGCCAAATGTATTTAATATTGGTCACTACTGTATATAATAATGTTTGCAAACATGATTCAAAAAACTATCCTAAAACTAACCACTTCAGTGCTTAGTTAACACATTTGAATTTCATATATCTAGTAAGTCCATTTACACTGATAAATTTGATCATATCCAATATTATGTTCTTTCCTTCCTACTTTAACATCTGCAGCAATCTATTCCCTCACATATTTCCAAGTCTGAACAAAATCTTGCAATAATCTTAGTACCTAAGATACTTCTGGTCAACTCCAATCCTCTATTTATTCTTATTGGGTATACTGAGACCCAACATTAGTATATATCAGGAGGCAATAAAGGGATCCCAGGGATAATTAACTAATTTTCTATAATTGAAGAACAAATTGTTATGAACCTGATGGCTTAAAGCAAGAGAAATTTGTTTTCTCACAAGTCTGAAAGCTAGAAATATGAAAATAAGGTGCTGGCTGGGCCATTCTCCCTCTACAGCCTCTAGGGGAGAATGTGTCTTTGCCTATTCTAACTTCTGGTAAGCCCAAGAGTTCATTACATTGTAGTAGCATAATTCCACTCTCTGCATCTGTCTTTACCTGGTCATTTTTACCTGGCCACTGTTTATGTTAGTGTCTGTCTCTTTTCCTCTTCTTAGAAGATCATCAGACATGGTTAGGGACCACAATAAATAACTCTGACCACATTTTAGCTTAATTGAATCTGCAAAGACCCTGTTAAGGTTCAGATATAAGATGTCCCCCCAAAATCCACGTGTGAGACAAATGCAAGCATGTTCAGAGGTGAAATGATTGGGACAATGAGAATTGTGAAGTAATCAACAATGAATCGCATGATAGGGATTAACTGGGTGGTAACCTTAGGCAGGTAGAGTGTGGCTGGTGGAGGTAGGTCACTGAGGCTCTGCCTTTGGATTGTATATTTTGTCCCTAGAGAGCAGAGATATCTCTCTACTTCCTGTCACCATGCCTTGAGCTGTTTTCTTCCACCATAATATTCTGCCTCATCTTGCACCTAGAGTTATAGAGTCAACTGAGCATGGACTGAACCTCTGAAAGTGTGAGTCAAATGAATCTTCCTTCTACAAAAGATCCTTTTCCAAATAATGTCCTAATTACAGGTGTCAGTGTTTAGGATTTCAACATATATTTTTAAGAGACAGTTTTCTACCCATAATACTAGACATGATAGCTTCTTCAGATAATATCACACCCAATTCTTTTGGTAGGAAGAGGGTATTTTCTTAGAGAAGAAAAGCTAGTCCAACTAGCAAATTAAGATCAAAGATATGAAATGCAGACATATTGAAATCTGTGAACACATATAAATTGTCCTATTCTGATTTTGGAGTTCTTTTCCCACTCCATCTATACCCTCACTAAACAACCAGTTTGTGTGATAATTGTGTTACTCACCAGATATTAAATTGTTTTGTTTTCAAATAGCAAGTGCACTAATAAAAGAGAGGAAAATGATTTTAGAATAGTCATAAAAACTGTTTTTCTCACCATGGCTTTCACTGATTTAGGGTCTTAATCTTGTTGTTTTGTTTCTATAAACTCTGCAGTGCAGTAAATACTAGAAAAAATAATTTATGGTCTTAAACTTATTTTTTTCACCTTTAAATTCCATTTTCAAACTACTCAATTTTCCTATTGTTGTTCTTTCAATTGACATCTTACCAAGAAACTAGATAGAAAATTTAAGAAATTATTTTGCCACTATCATACAGGAAAGAACAGTAATCTAGTAATAAGCTCATCACCATTTTTAAATAAAAGCAAATTATTTAACTTAACTCCTTACTTTTTTCAGCTTCTGTTTCCTAAAACCTTTTTAGGTTTCTGTCATCTATTAGGGTTTCATTAGGAAAATAAATATGAATCTAGATATTTTAAACAGAAATATACTTAATGTGGGAGTTTTAAAAGTTTTTGAGGATGTAGAGGACTAAAAGTCAGGAAAATATGTCCCTTGTCTTTTTTTTTAAACCATCTTTCCTTTTTTAAAATTTAAGACATTACAGAAGCTGCAGGAAATCACCATGGAGGAGCATGCCTACTGGCATCTTTGAAGTGATTTTCAAGGAATTTTCTGGAGACTGCTACAAATTCTCAAATTATCCAAACCCCATGATTATAGATTATATTATCCAAAGGTGGCTGCAATAATATCTTCTATTTTTTAGGCTCTTCTGCAATGATACCTTCACTACTGCAACAGATGTAGATTTCTCTATTCCCCATTATATGGACTGAATGTGTGGGACCCTTAGTTTCTCACACATGGAAGCCTTGATTGCCACTGTGATGTTATCAGCAGGAATTACTTTAGGATGTAATTAGTTTTAGATTATGAAATAAAAGTTGGACTCTTATAATGGAATTAGTGTATGTATAAGAAAAGAGACCAGAGCTATGAAGACAATATGAAGCAGACATTTATGAGCCAGAGAGCCAGCCTTCACTAGGAACCAAGTCTGATTCACCTTGCTCTTGGGCTTTTCATCTTCTGGAACTGTGAGAAATAAATGGATTGAGGATACATGTTTTCAATTTCTAGAAGTAAAATAAAACAAAACAACTCATTTTTTATTCATTATTGGCCTAGAATATCTAAATTATTTTCATAATCTTTCGGAATATATACACACACACACATACACATACACATGTGATTTCCTATTTCTTTTTAAACTACTTTGCTTAGATACCTTTTGTAAAAAATTATGTATGTCATATAAGTTGCCAAGTTAATATCCATAAAATTATTCATAGTATCTCTTATTGTTTAAAACTTCTGCTGTTTTCTTTGACTATGTATCATTTCATTACTTTTCTCTATTATTTATGGATTCACATAAAATTTTCCATGTAATTAATGATTTGCAGAACTAGTGTTCATTTGTTGATTGTCAGTTTTGTGATTTTTATCCATATCAATTTGCTCTCTCTGTATTATCATTTTGTGCATATCCTTTGCCTTTAATATTTTTTTTATTTTGTTTCTGCTTCTTTCTCCTAAGATGAAGACTATTTTTTTTGAAGTTTAGGGCATTTTCTTTTTAAATATAAGGATTTATTCTTAAATTTTCTTTGAAGTGGTGTCATCCAAGATTAATATGTAATATTATCATTATTATTTATTGTAATGTATTACTTAACATGTGAGTCACTAGGAAATGTCTTGAAATTTCTATTTTTAAGTGTGTTTATGTTATTAGTCTTTTAATCACTCAGTTGGGATCAGGATATACTATAGTATGCTGATACATTCAGGAAATTCATAAAAATATGTTGATGCTACCTTTATTCCTTAATTATGGGTCAAATTTTACTAATGATTTTTGTATTTTATAATAGTCAAGGTGTTTTCCTACATATGCCTATTAAATAAGGTAAAGCTATATATACTATTTTTGTTTTCTGCTTGGAGGGTTTAATGGTTCATATGTGCGGTGTTTCTCAAAATCTCCTGTGTGAGATAATGCAGGAAATTTCAGAGGTGAAATGATTAAATGATGAAAATTGTAATCCAATCAGTAGATGTATTGCCTGATAAGGATTAACTGGGTGATAACTGAAGGCAGGTTAGGGTGTGGTGGAGGAGACAGATTGCTGGGGGCTTGCCTCTGGTTCTTTTTGTCCCTGGTGAGAGGAACTCTCTCCCTGCTTCCTTGTTGCCATGACCTAAACAACTTTCCTTCAGACACCTTTCCACTTTGATGTTCTGCTGCCTCATGTAGGGTTTGCTAACTGTAGACTGAGAACTCTGAAATTGTGAGCCCCAAATAAATGTTTCCTCCTCTAAAATTGTTCTTGTTATGTCTTTTGGCCACAGTGGCAATGAAGCTGACTAAATCAGTGGGCAATTACTGATCAAGAATTTTGTGTTAAAATTTTACATATTATGCAACTGCATCCTTGCATATTATGTGATGCATATAAATTCAGAGCATTCATATCAATCTGGTTAATTTTAAGTCTTGTCACTCACTATCCAGTGATCTCCTTGATTCATATATGGTATCTCTTATACATAGTTCATGTTACCTCACACCTTGGATATTCTTATTTAGAATGTACCTGTCATATTTTTTAAACAATTAATGTTAAATTTAATTTTTTCTTGTTTTTGGCTTAACTCTTTTATATAGCATGTAAGTGGAATTTGTTTTAGTACTCTGACAATATAATTTGTTTTAGTACTATGACAATATAATTTTATACAATAATCTCTATTTTTACTATAGGTTGAGGTGATTCACATTTATGTTAGCTGATATATTTAAAATCATGTTCTTATTTTTTCATCTTTCCTATTTACACTGCATTTTCTCTGTTCATTCTTTTACCATTTGCTGTCTTATTTTTGATTATTATTCATTTTTCTTTTATACACTCTCCCATTGATGTGTTTTATTCTTTTTAAAATCCTTAGAAAGTCTGCATTCATCAATATGGAAAATGCCTAAGATTTATTATTACCTTTGCTCCTTTCCCAAATGGTATGAAGATCTTAGAAATAATTTAACTTTAATAACAATCACACAATTCTTACCCCTGTCAGATTAAAAATTTTTGCTCATCTTATATTTTAATTATAAAACTCATCATTGTGATTATTATTTTATATGTTCAATGTATAAACTGTTTCACATACTGATTAATACTATTCCTTTTGGTATGGCAATTCTTTCTGGGTTTATTTTAATTTATATAATGCTAATGTATTCAAATATTTTAATTGAAGCCCTATTAGTAGTAAATATTATCAGTTTTGTTTGTCAGAAAGTACTTCTAGATCTTACTCATTCTTGTTAAAGGGTTGACTGGGGATACAGAATTATAAGTTTATAGTTAAATTTTTTCAGATTTTGATCTTGTCTCCTGTCTTCTCTTTATTGGTCTTTAAGTTATATACTGCTTAAATTTGTTTTATTTCTACTTAATGTGTCTTTTTATTTTTTTTTTTCATTTGTGCTTTAAAGTAACCTCTTTGTCTTATTTTCCTGAGGTTTCACAGAGCTGGCTCTGAGTATGGATTTATATCTATTTCTCTCAGGATAAACTGTGTTCAGCAGATCTATGTGGCAGGCATATCTTTCAACTGGAACTGAGTTAAAATTAGATTCTCCAAGGTCACACAGGTAAGCAGTGAGAAATCAAACAAAATCATTGTTACCTATACTCAGAGTAAAAATACTTTTATGTTTGTTTGTTTCATCTCTATCTAGGCTTGGAAAATTAAAAACACAAGAAAGTTTTCTTGGCAGTGGATAGCTTTACATGCTACCATTTACCTATTTGGAATCCCTACCTGTCATCAGGTTTCATCTCTCACCCCACAAACAATCAAAGCCCAATATTCTTGGTTATGTTGAAGGGCAATTTTTAAAATAAATTTATTTGTTTATTTTAATTAGGTATATATGACAGTAGAATGCATTTTAATTCCTTGTACACAACTGCAGCACAACTTTTCATTTCTCTGTACAGAATGCAGCATTGCAACATATGTGCAGTCATCCATGTACCCAGGTTAATAATCTCTGTTGCATTCCACCATCTTCTCTCCCCCCATAACCCACTCTCCCCTTTGCCCAATCAAAGTTCCTCCATTTTTCCCATGCCTTCCCATCCCCTATTATGGATCAGCATCCACTTATCAGAGAGAACATTTGGCCTTTGGTTTTTTTTTTGAATTGGCTTACTTTGCTTAGCATGATATTCCCCAACTCCATCCATTTACCTGCAAATGCCATAATTTTATTCTCTTTTAATGCTGAGTAATATTCCATTGTACATATTTATACCACAGTTTTTTTATCCATTCGCCTATTGAAGGGCATCTAGGTTACTTCCACAGTTTAGCTTATTGTGAATTGAGCTGCTATAAACATTGAGGTGGCTACATTACTATAGTATTCTGATTTTAAGTCATTTGGGTATAGACTGAGAAGTGGGATAACTAGGTCAAATGGTGGTTCCATTCCAAGTTTTCTAAGAAATCTCCATACTGCTTTCCAGAGTGGTTGCACCAATTTGTAGTCCCACCAACAATGTATGGGTGTGAAAGGGCAATTATTTGTGTGTGCTATAAGTGCTATAGGTTTTAGCCAGGGAAGGTATTCTTTGCTTTCTTTTAAGCTCAACATGTATTTAAGGAAATTTTTACTGTATTACATTCAGGATTTCTAAGCTTTATATTGAGAGGCTTTTTAGGACATTTAATTTACCATAAGGCTAGAAATAGAAATATTCAATTTATTTTTTAGTTATTTCAAATATGTTCAAATATGTCATTTAAGTTACTATTGTTTGCTAGAACTATCTGTGGCACTAGTCTACAACAATGAAGAAAACAGATGCAAATCTCCATACTCCTGGAACTTACATCACAGAAGAAAAGGAAGAGAATAATTGTTATAGTCAGCTTTATATTGCTGTGACCAAAATACCCAACAAGACTGACTTAGAGGAGTAAAAACTTATTTTGTCTCATGGTTTCAGAAGCTTAGCCTGTGGTTGGCAAACTCTATAATTCTGAGTCTAAGGTGAGGCAGAACATAATGGTAGAAGGGTGTGAAGGAGGACAGAGGGCAGGACTTTTGCAACCAGGAAGCAGAGAAAGAGAACACTCCACTCCATCAAGAACAAAATGTAAACCCCTAAGGCACACCCCCAGTGACCTACTTCCCCCAGCTACACCCCACCTGCCTACAATTACCGCCCAATGGATCTATATCAGTGGATTAATCCACTGCTTAGGTTATACCTCTCATAATCTAATGATTTCACCTTTCAATATTTTTTATATTGTCTCACTCATAAGCTTTGTAGAACACCACATATCTAAACCATAACAATAATCAAAAAAGTAAAAATGCATAAGATGGTGACAGTATGACAGAATGTATGAGTAAGGAGGATTGAGAGTACCTTTGAGAGGAACACTGTATCTTAAGCAGATACTTTAGGAATGGCTTTACTGAGAATATGGCCTAATGTTAACATTTGAAGGCAGTGATGGAACAAGTCGCTGGATACATTGCAAAAAAAGCATTCTAGGTGGAGCAATCAGAATATGAAAAGGCCCTAAGGTGGGAGTATGCAGGGCTTGTGCAGGTCTAGCTGATAATGCAGATCAAATAAGAGATGAGGTCAGAGAGGATCTGGGGTGAGCTTTATAGTTAATTCTAAGGATTTGAATTTTTACTAAGATGCAGAGACATATTCAGAGATATTGAAGGTATTTATACAAGGAATGACATGATCTGACTTATATTTTAAAAAGATAACTTTTATGAAGAATTTTGATATGATATTAAGTGTAGATATATTAGGAATTACTTTTTATTAATGTACTGAAGATTGGTTAGCATATGAATATAATCAGTATGAATTTGACAGTTACATTAATTGACTACTATTGATAGCTAAATTGGATAAATTTAGCTCTAATGTAAAAATTTTGGCTTCAGTTATTCTGGGTTAGATTTACACTTTCATTAACACAACTTTGTTATCATGGTGAATTGGCCGAGTCCATTTTTTCCCAACTTCTCCTCCAAAATAGAGTCTGGGTCAAATAATAAGCTATTAAAATGCATACATTTCCTAAAAGTGTGTGTTTCTAGACTTCTGAGGTGGATTCTGTAAACATAACCAAATGAAATTGTTTTCTACAAATCATACAGTTCAAAAATTTTTAGATAGTTTACCTCTCGTAAAATCTTTATTGTCAAAAAACACCAGAGAACAATAAGAAGCACAGTAATACAATGTTTGGGATAATAAAGCTAATGGAGAAAAATGATATTTAAAGAAACTAGAAAATGCTACATGATTTTAATTTATTCTAAAACTTTCCACAATGCCCTCTCCTTGATATGGTAATGAAAACCTAGATGCTACTAACATGGATAAAATGACCTACCTTTGATTTTAAAGTACCAAAACAATGGCATGTTTTATTTTTATATTCAATTACCTGTTCCTAAAAATAAAATAAAATAAAATGCCAAATTTAAATTTTTCTGATATGATCTCAATAGTGCAATTTGCACAACTCCATCTTAAGGCTTTATCTCAGATTTCTTGCTTGAAACCTTAAGGTTGTCAGAAAGAAGCTTAGATAATTACAGAAAAGGGAAGAAAAAGAAGTTTAATTAAAAGAAAACTAGAAGTAAGGTTAACAACCCAAAATATAAAACCTAATGTCTGAAAGAAACGGTTGCTCAAAATAATCTCTTGAGCATGATTTTAACTCATTTCTCCAAGATTCAGACATACAACTAAAACAGGGTAATATATCAATGTATTTTTGTGTTATATGCTGCACCCATTCTCATGTTCTAAGATCTTTTATTACCAGTTACCTTAGAGAATTCTGCTATTATTAGAGTTTGCTTCACAGTATTTTCATTTCTATGTTGTGTGTTCATTCCTATGCTGTATATTCCTAGAACCTAAGCAATGGGGTGGACTGAGCTAGCATACCACATAAGATGGCAAAGGGAGAGTGTTTATGTAGCATCCAGGTAGTGAGGTAAGACTCATTCGGTCTCAACCATAGAGGCCTATCAGTTCTCTCCCAGAATCAGCAATTTCAAAGGTGGTGTGACATCAAGGACAGGGCAATGCAATACACCAAAAAACCCAAGTATGGTTCAGGCAACCCAAAAGTCACCTAACTGTATCTGGGAAAAGTAAAAGCACTGTACTGGTCACTGTGGAAAACTAAGGCCTTACTAAGGCATTTCCCTCATGCTTGCTAACTTTTAAACAAGTCTAGAGTACCAGGAATCCATTGATGACTGAAATTGAATTCCTATGGATGTAAATAAGATATGACTTGCTGATTACTGTCAATTTGGTAAACTAGCTTGGAATGCTTTTCCTAAAACCAACTCTGAAAACTGAGGAAGGAGAGTGAAGTCTGGAATTCAGAAACCATCACTGCTAACTAGATATGAGAGAAAGTAATCTGGAGGATGTCTCTTATTGCTTTGTATTGGGAATGTAGTATTGCAACTGGAGGCTGGGGTTGGGGGCAGTGCAGAAGGAGGCTGTGGGGAGCAGTGAGAAGCTGTGGAAAGCACTTAATTTCTGCTCTTGCCTCTGTCAGAAGTGTTTTGAGACAATAATTGCCTGTGCTGCAATTGCAAGGAAATAAGTCTGAAAGTGAATTTTAAATGTTTTCCCCTAGATTCTCATTTGTTTATTTCACTTAGAATGATGTTCTACATTTTCTTTTTGACAAAGTAGTTATTGATATATTAAGTGCTTTTTCTCACTACAATGAGTATTGAAGTTTTGTTAAATGAATTTTTAAAGTTGATGCTATAGAAATGAAGAGTAGAAAAGTGGTTACCATGGGGTGTAGGGAGGGAGACAAGGAGAAAGGACAGTTAACATTATAGGGAACAAGTACACATGAGGAGTAACTTCTAACGTTCGATAGCACAGTCAGATAGCTATGGTTGATTACAATTAACTGAATATTTCTTTTTTTAATTGATTTTATTTTTTAACTACATGATAGCAGACTGCATTACAATTCTTATTATACATATAGAGCACAATTTTTCATATCTTTGTATATAAAGTATGTTCATGCCAATTCAGGTCTTCATACATGGACTTTGGATAATGATATCCATCATATTCCCCATCATTGCTAACCCCCTGCCCCAACCCTTGCCCCCTCTCACCCCTCTTCCCTATCTAGAGTTTGTCTATTCCTCTCATGCTCCCCCTCCCTGCCCCACTATGAGTCAGACTCCTTATATCAGAGAAAACATTCTGCATTTGTTTTGGGGGGGATTGGCTAGCTTCACTTAGCATTATCTTCTCCAACTCTATCCATTTACCTGCAAATTCCATGATTTTTTCTATTTTATTGCTGAGTAATATTCCATTGTGTATATATGCCACATTTTTTTAATACATTCATCTACTGAAGGGCATCTAGGTTGGTTCCACAGTTTAGCTATTGTGAACTGTGCTGTTATAGACATTGATGTGGTTGTGTCCCTGTGGTATACTGTTTTTAAGTCCTTTGGGTATAGACTGAGGAGAGGGATAGATGGATCAAATGGTGGTTCCATTCCCAGTTTTCCAAGGAATCTCCATACTGCTTCCAATATTGGCTGCACCAATTTGCAGTCCCACCAGCAATGTATGAGTGTGCCTTTTTCCCCACATCCTCGCCAACACTTATTCTTGTTTGTCTTCATAATAGCTACCATTCTGACTGGAGTGAGATAATATCTTAAAGTAGTTTTGATTTGCATTTCTCTAATTGTTAGAGATGATGATGAACATTTTTTTCATATATTTGTTTGAATACATCAAATACCTGATAGATTGGATTTTTAATGTTCCCAAAGCAAAGAAATGACAATGTCTGAAGTGATAGATATGCCATTTATTCTGATATGATCATTTTACATTGAATGCATACATTGCAATGCCACAATGAGTCTCATAAATGTGTGCAATTAACAACAAAAAATATATTAAAATGTGTTTTTTTCATCACAATGAAGTGAATTATGTAATTCTATTTTGCTACATTAAATATTATAAAATTATATCAGTAAAGATTTGAAACTTGAGACATACTTGCATTTTAAAATGTCATATTATATTATTATACAGTGTGATATTGAATTCTAATGCTAATATTTATTTTGAATTTTGACATCAATTCATCTATAGTTTATTTTAGAGATTTGAGGAATCAATAATGTATTTGCTTTACAAAACAATTTTGGAAGTATTACTCACTTATTCATGCTTTGGGAGAGTTTTAACAGGGGAGCTGCTCTTTTAAACTTTACTTACAGTGCTTGTGGAAACAGTGGGACATAGTTGTTTGAAAAGGAGGGGATTTAGTTCTCTTGCAAATTTCCCTATATCTTCTGTGAGACTTAAAGCTTCAATCTGTTTTAATAAATTATATTTCTTTTGAAAATTATTGATTTCATTTAAGATATTTTCACTGAATTTTCTAAAGAAATCTTTCATTATTTCTATTTTTTTCTCTTTCTATATTTTTTCTATGGCTTATTTATTGTATTACATTTCTGTGGCTTCTCTTATTTTTTGCCTCATTTACATTAGCTAGAGGTTCGAGTATTTTAATCACTTTCAAAAAATGTTTTTAAAGTTTGTTTTCATTTATCTAATTTTTAATAGATTTCTTCTTTCAGCATATTTTGTTTTTAATTTAATTTTTATACAATCAGATGTTTAATGATACAAGAATAAATATTGTAAATTTTAATATAAGATAAAATATACAATTATGAATACTCCCATGAATACTATTTCATTTGTACTTTAATTTCTATGTACAAATTTTATATTTGTCCTAGCTCTGAATCAACAGTTCCTTAAGATAAAATTTTAAGTTATTTGGCCAGGAGCATATTTTCTCTGACTTTTAAAAATATATTTTTTGTATTCATTGAATTATGAGGCAAAAATATATTTATCATTTATTTTTATTTATTTGAAATTTATTGAGTCTCTTTTGTGACTTTCTATTTGGTGCATTTTTCTGTGTGTTTCATGGGCAACTGAAAAAAGTAAGATATAGTCTATTATTAAGTAATAAGGCTAAATATATCTTGATCTGGTTATATAAGTCTTCTGAATTCTTCATTTTTGTTCACTTAATCTGCCTTGGAATATAAAAAATACAAACTTCATAATATTAAAGTTTTCATATATTAGTATTTTTTTATTTCCCATAATTTTTCCACTTTATAAAAATTATTACTGTATTACCTGTTGCAAAAATACTTATAAGTGTTACATCTTTGTTAATTTGAGTTTCTTTAATGAGTTTTAGCTCAAACTGTACCTTGTCCAATTGAGAATGACTTTTGCTTTGTTTTACTTCATTTTCCTGGTATACAACTGTCCAAACTTTTACTTTAACATTTTGAAGTTACTTTGTTCTGTATCATGCTTGTCTAAAACAGTTATTTTTGCTTTGTGATACATACAAACATTTTAAATATGTGAATTGAATCTAGTCACATTTATTTAAGTTGTATTTCCTTGGCTTTATCTCTGTCATATTGTCTAGTTTATACCTTTTTAGACTTTTAAGATTTTGCTATGCTTATTCACGTCATTTTGTGCATATGTATCTATGTGTAGCTTAATTTACTGGTGACAAATTTTCTACATAGAATTTTCTTTGTATCTTTTCAGTTTAGGGTTTTTAATAACCTCTCTTCATTACCCAATATCATTAATTAATCATTATTCTTTACTTTGTTATCCTTACACTTTTTCTATGGTTTTCTATAAACTTTAATGTTTGATGCTCAATTATTAAAGGTTTAGAAATTATTATCACCATTTGACTTAATCTCTCTCTTTTTGTCTCCTTTGTTCTCTGTTAGAACATAGGACACTTATTTTCATTCTATCATTCTTATGCTACCTTTACTTTTCCTTAGATTTCATACTAAATTCTCAAGGATTTATAGTTTCCCCTAAACATCTGTTTGCTTGGATTTTGTATTCAACTTTTTCCAGAAAGATTTATATGAATAATATTTCCTACATCCTTTTTCTTCACCCCCCCAAACTTTTTTTTTTTTTTTTTGCTTGAAAGATGTTAAAAATGATACACTTCAGATGGTCGCAGTGGGGTGGAGGGGATGAAGAGTCTTGGAGTGATAATATGAATAAGGGGACCTATAATAATGTTGTGAAATAAGCTGTAGTTAAAAAAATGTTAGATGCAAAAATGTTAGATGAACTCAAATTATAGGAGCTGAAAGTTATACCCACTAAATAGCATCATTCTAGGCAATAAATCTCTAAATATCCAGGGATGAAGTAAAACTGTGTTTTAATCTATTTTAAATGATACTACTCTATGACTTGTAATTACAGGCTGTTTATTCATTTGACAATTTATAGTGCACAACACATGCCAAGCATGGTTCTTTGTGCTAAGGTTCATCAGGGAACAAGACAGACAGCAGTGCTTGCATTCCTGGATTTGCAGATTCATTAGTTAGAAGTATTTGTGCTTCAGTGCCTTTCTTAACATAATCTTTGTACATTCTGTTCTTCTAAATGTGTGATAAACATAGAATTTTAACCAACTTTGCTTGTATTTCTGAAACATCTGTTATAGAGAGTTAAATACAAGTCATAAATTTGACTCTGTGTTTAAGAAAAAAAATGCTATCTGTTTTTATCAGAAATATGTCAATCAATGGATCTCATATTTTACAAATAATGATTAAGATCTATGAGAACCATGTATGTTGATGCTAGCTTACCTGAATTAGACAAGAATTTAAGTAACTCCTTTACAATTTTAAGGTATTCAGTAGCATGCTTTTTTTTGTCTTAAAAGAAAAAAGGTGAAATATCTATTTTATTTAAATAGAATTTTAAACAGAAAAGTCTTGCTTTATTATTCAGCCAGGTGTGGTGGCAAATACCCGTAATCCCATTGATCAGAGGCTAAAATAGGAAGACTTAGCAAGGCCCTGTTTCAAAATTATAAAATAAAAGGGCTGAGGATGTGACTCAGAGATTATTGTTCCTGGGTTCAATTCCTAGTACAAAAAAAAAAGTTTGAATTCTTCTTAAATACCCTTCAGAACACTTACATATACTTATATCTTAGTTCTTGCTATATGGTGCTGAAATTGTTTCTATGCCAGACAATCCATCTGTGATGTAAGCACTTTTATGCAGGCACATGCAGTCTTCCCCCTCATCTCTGTGGTCACTACAGGGTATGGTACTTAATAAACCCCTCAGTAGATGTTTGCTTCCTTAAACTACACATTTCTCTGCATGATAGGAACTGTGATCATACTAGATTTGCCATCGGAATGCTTATATAAATAATAGAATAGCTCCTGCTTGGGTCTGCCTCTGTGTTTTTCTCAAAGCAGAGCAGAGTGCTTTGCTCACATTTCCAGATAGAGGTGGCCAGACCTACATGATAGAAAAAGAACCAGGTCACAGAGACATCTGAGGTTATCACACGGAGACCATCTTAGCTCTGTGAAAAGCTGCCCCTCGCTGAGATGCCCTCCAGCACCCTTCTCAGCATGTTGCTCACTAGGAATGGATTTGACAGTTGTTCGGCCCAGATCAGTGTCCTCTCTGTCCTGATTCTCAGGCCTCTAGTTTTTATGCTGTGTCAGCTTCATATAGAATGCTTTCCTTAAATTTTCTCCCCTGAGCTTCATACAATTTAGTCATGTCCTAAATAACTAAGAAGTGGAAAATAGAGGCAGGGAGATTGACATTTTCTGCCAGGCAGCTGGGAGCATTGTGCCATCAAGAAGTGAAAGCAAATGGTGTCAGTAATGGAAAGTGCAGAAAGCAGGAAGTCAAGGAGAGAAGAAGCCACCATGCGCTCATTGCTGAAGTCCAGAAACCTACAAATCTACAGGATACCAGGCTGAGAAAGAAAGGATTTCAAAAGCCAACCAGTACCTTCCAGTTTCCTATAATCACACCTTATGCATGGCCCAAGCAGAGAACATTAAAGCTGTTCTGGAATCTTGCTATGGAAGGAAGAAAATGTAGGCTAAGTGTTTTTGATCCATAAACTCCATATACTTATGGAATACCAAATTCATAGTAACATTATATTTTGAGGCATAGATAAATTAATTTATAATATTCAGAAGTAAAATTTAATTATTGAGGCAATAGCAAAACTAATTGACTTAAAATATGCAGCATTGCCTGAAATAGACTATTCTATACTTCTATTATGTGAATTAATCACACCTTCTGTCTGTTTTCTAAAGCAATATTAGAAGTAAAAACAATTCCTCATTATTGTTAAAACCTCATCTTACTTTTCAAAGTTATTTTAAAACTGACTTACATAAGAAATTCTTTTTCCATGATGATTGATTCCAAGATAACAATGCTACATTAAAAAACTAGTATTCCAGAGTCAGAGGATAGTGGGAATATAGGAGCAAACACTGCTTTCAATTCTTTTGGGTACTCCCACCCACAGCCCATGTGGAATGGGGTTCCCCTCAGTAGAATGGGCTGGCTGAAAAACAAAAGCTAAGAGAAATAAAATGGTGTAAAAACTATAGAACACAGAAAGTGGTTTCAAAGCTGGGGCAGGACAGGCAAGCTGATCAGATGGACCTAGCCTCTGGCAAAATGGCACCTGCACCTGCTTTATTTATATTGGAGACATCAAAGGCCTTCCAGAGAATGTTCTTCTCCAAAAAAGCTTAAAGGTGAGCTGTTCAGTTCCTAACAGCCCACTTCTAACCTTTCTTCCTACGCCTATCTCTGGAGCTACTATGAGGAACCGTCCTAGCAGAGCTAAGGGAAAGGTCATGTGCATTGGGCAATCTATTGCTGTGGGAGAGGCACTGAAAGTTCTCAATGCCAGGCCTATCTCTCCCTGGGTTCATGCCAAGAGAAGATTGTAATGTATATCATGGATGGTTTCCCACAGGGTACAAACTCAGAAAAAGAAATGCTTGATCATATGGTAATTCTATTTTTAATTTTTTAGGAGCTGCCATATATTTTTCATAGCAGTAGCACCATTTTACATTTCCACCAGCAATGATTGCACAGATACCAAATTCTTATCTTCATCAAAACTTGTTATTTTCCCCATTAATAGCTATCTTAATCAATATGAAGTGGTACCTCATTATGGTTTTGATTGCATTTCCCTAATGATTAGTGATGTTGAGCATTTTTCTTGAACATCTAAAATGCTTATGTATTTGTTGGATACATGTATCTATTGGTCTCATTTGTATATCTTTGTTGGATAAATGTTTATTCATTTTTTTGCCCAGTTTTGAATTAAGTTGCTTGTTCTTTGGTGAGTTTGGAGAGTTCTCTATGTTTCATAGATATTAATGCCTTATTAAGTATATGATTTGTAAATATATTCCTAGTCTGTGGGTTGCTCTTTTATTCTGCTGACAGTATCCTTCAATGCAGAAAAATATTAAATTTAGATTCAGTTCAATTTGTTTTATTTTTTCTTTTGTTTTCTCTGCTTTAGGTGTTACATCAAGGAAAGAATTGTCAAATCGATGGCCATGAATCTTTCATTATTATTTATTATTATATTATTTCTTTAATGTATTATTTTCCCTTGGAGCTTTATACAAGTTTTTATATTTTATACAAGTTTTATATATTCAGATCTTACATTTAAGTATTTGATCCATTTTGAATTAATGTTTTTTATATGTGGTGTTAGGCAAGGGAACAACATCATTGCACTATGGGTGTTGACTCACCAACACAATTTATTGAAAAGATTTTTTTTCCCACTATGTAGTCTTAACATACTTATCAAACGTTAGTTGACCACATATGCTGAGTTTTACTTCTGAACTTTCTATTTTTTTTTCAATGGACTTGCCTTTATGCCACTACCACACTGTGTTGAGTACACTAACTTTAATTTTTTTAGGGTGTTTACATCAATTTTAATCAGAGATATTGATCTGTTACTTCTTGTAGTGTCATTATCTAGCTTTAGTATCACGGTGAAGTTTTCCTCACATAATGAAACTGAAAATTATTTTAGCTTTTTCAACCCTGTGACCAAAAGACCTGACAAGAACAACATAGAGGAGGAAAAGTTTACTTGGGGCTCATGGTTTCAAAGGTCTCAATCCATAGATGACTAATTCCATTACTTCAGGCCCAAGGTAAGGCAGAATATTAAAGCAGAAAGGGTATGGCGGAAGAAAGCAGCTAAGAACATGGAAACAAGAAGTAGAGAGAAAGAGAGAGAGAGAGAGAGCCGCTCAACAGGGACCAAACGTATATCCCAAAGGCACACCTCCAGGAACCTACCTTCTCCAGTCACAATCTACGTTCTTACAGTTACTACCCAGCTAATACATTCTGCTGGAATCGCGCGCTGATTAGTTTAAAGCTGTCCTAACCCAATCGCTTTATCTCTGAACTTTTTGTCCTACCTCACACATGAGCTTTTGGGGGACACCTCATACCTAAACCATAACATGAGTGCTCCCTCCTGTTCAATTATTTTGGAAGAGATTCAGAAGGTTGGTATTAGTTATTATTTTTTTTTTACATATTTGGTAAAATTTATCAGTGAAGTCATCAGGTGCAGAGATTTTTTTTTCAGGAAATTTTTCATTACCATTCCAATCTCTGTATTTAGTTATGAAACTTTTGGATTTTAATTTCTTCATGATTCAATTTTTTTATGTGTGGATAAGAATTTGTCCATTTTGTCTAAGGCATACAAATTCGAGGCATATAATTTTTTTATAATACTCTCTAATAATCCTTTATATTTCTGCAGAATCGGTAGTGATATTCCCACTTTCATTCCTGGTTTTAGCCAGTTTTATGTGCTCTAGTCAATCTAGGCAGAGATTGCCAATTTTGTTTAAATTTTTAAAGAACCAATTTTTTATTTCATTAATTTTTTTCTGCTGTTTCTGGTTCTCTGTTTTATATTTCTCTACTTTAGTAATTGTTACTTATGTCTTTCTACTAATTGTGAACTTAGTTTTTTTACACTTTTTTGGTTTTCCTGAATTATAAAGCTAAGCTATTGAGTTCAGATCTTTTTAATTTTTAATATGTCCACATTTATACATGTCCCCCTTATTTTTGCTTTCTCTGTATTCTACATATTTTAGTATGTTGTAATTCATTTTCATTCATTCATATTATTTTCTAATTTTCCTGTGATTCATTTTTTGATCTTATGGTTGCTTACATGTGTTGTTTATAATCCAAAAATTTGTAAAATTTCCCATGATTCTCATTATTAATTCCTTTGTTTTTCAGTTTATTTTTTAACTGATACATAAAGCATAAAAATTACACATGGAAATGGGGTTTCATGTTACGTGTAAATATGTGTATATTGTGTAATGTTTAAATCAGGGTAAACATTTATCTCCTCAAACCTTTACAAAAGATCAATTTAACTAACAATGCTAGAAAAACTGGATATCCATGTGTAAAATAATGAAACTATATTCCTGTCTCTCATTCTACACAAACATTAACTCAAAATGGATAAAAGATCTAGAAATCAGACCAGAAACAGTGCAACTGCTAGGACTTTTTGAAAGCATCAGGTCAACACTACAACATATTGGTGCAGGCACCAAATTTTCTAATGAGAGCCCTAAAGCTAAAAAAATAAAACCGAGAATCAGTAAATGAAATGACTTCAAATTAAAAAGCTTTTTCGCAGCAAAAGAAACACATAAAAGCAACGAAGAAAGAGCAGAATGGGAGAAAATCTTTGACAGCTACTATTCTGACAGAAGATTAATATTCAGATTATATATTCTAGATATGTAATTCAAAAAGCTGCAACCAAACAATAAATGATAAAAAACAAACTTGGTATGGTTTAGATATGAGGTGTTCCCCAAAAGCTCATGTGTAAGACAATGCAAGAATTTTTAGAGGTGAAATGGTTAGATTATGTGGTGTGACCTGATCAGTGGATCAGTTAATCTACTGATATGGCAATCACTCTAGGCAGGTAGGGTGTGGATGGAGAATGCAGGTCACTGGGATTACAACTGTGAGGTTTTTATTTTGTCCTTGAGGAGCAGGGTTTTCTCTGTTTCCTGGTTGTCATGCCTTGAGCTGCTTTCCTCTTCCCCACCTTCTGCTATGATGTTCTATCTCATCTCAGTCCCAGAGCTATGGAGTCGGCCAATCAAGGACTGAAACTCTGAAACCATAAGCCAAAATAAACTTTCCTCCTTTCAATTGTTTTTGTTAGTTCTTCTAGCTACAGTCATGAAAAGCTGATTAAGAATCAGCCCGAGATTTCTTAAAAGAAGAAATGCAAATGGCCAATAAATACATGAAAAAATATTCAACATTCTTAGAAGTCAGGGAACTAAAATTCAAAAATACTCTGAGATTTCATTTCAGTCCAGCTAGAATGGCAACCATTAAGAATACAAATAAAACAATGTTTGTGAAAATGTGGAGGAAAAGGTACACTTAGGCACTGTTGGTGGTATTACAAATCAGTACAACCACTTTGAAAAGCAGTATGGAGATTCCTCAACAGACTAGGAATGGAAACACCATATGACCCAGCTGTACTACTCTTTGATATTTATCCAAAAGAACTAAAAACAGCATATTATAATGATACATGCATACCAATATTTATAGCAGGGCAATTCACGATAATCAAGTAAGGTCACCAGCCTATGTGTCCCTCATAGATGATTGGATTAAAAATGTGGTATATATACACAATGGAATTTTAATCAGCCATGAAAAGGTTAATATTATGCCCTTTGCTATTAAGTGGATGGAACTGAAGAACATTTTGATTGAAATAAGCCAAACTCAGAAAATAAAAAGTCAAATGTTTTCTCTCACATGTAGAAGCTAGAAATAAGAAATTAAAAAATAAAAGAAGGGGTAAGAAGGATCTCATGAAAATAGAAAGAACAGTGGACTAGAGGAAGAAGATCAAGGATGAGAGAAGAATGGGAAAAGGGGAGGATCTGTGAAATAAAATTGACCAAATTATGTTATTGGCATATATGAATATATAAAATGAATTTCACTTTTATGTATAACTATAATGAATCAATTAAAATTAAATTAATAGAAAAAGACCAAAAACATAGTATTTCAATCCTGGGGACTGAAATAGAATAAATTATGTTATATGCATTTATGAATATGTCAAAATGAACTCCACAATTATAAATACCTATAATAAACTAAAAAAAAAGAAAAAATTATCATTTCCCCATAATGAAAATTTTCAAAAGCTTTTTTCTTCCTTTTTGAATGTACAATACTTTACTGTTATCTGTAGTCTTGCTGCTGTGCAATAACACATCAGAACTTCATGCTACAATCTAACTGTAGCACAGTAACCATTAATCAGTATTTCTAGTTTTATCCCATCATAGTTGAAAAAGACACTCACATGATATATATCTCTTTAAATCCATTGAGGCTTAATTGTGGTCAACAAATGCTCTATTTTAGAGAATACCATACATACCCTTGAGGGAATATGTATTCTATTGTGGAGTCAAGTGTTCTATATTTATGTGTTATATTTTATTGGTTTATTGTGTATTTAAGACCTTAATTTCTTTTAAGTACTGAAGATTAAACCCAAAAGTGTTATGCCACTAAGCTACTTTGTCAGCCTGTTTTATTTTGCAACAAAATCTCACTAAATTGCCCAGGCTGGCTTCCAATTTGCAATTCCCCTGCTTGTTCAAGTCTCCTAAGTAGCTGGGATGACAGGTCTGAGTCATCATGCTCAGCAAGCCATTTATTTATTTATTTATTTATTTATTTATTTATTTATTTATTTATTTATTTTCAACTCACCTTCTATTTGGCTGTCCAAACTGATAGTGGGGTATTGAATTATCAAATTTTTGTTATAGAATTTTATATTTCTCTCTTCAATACCATCACACTCTGCATCAGACTTATTAATGGCTTTATTAGATATATTTTCCAATTTTTATATATTCTTCTTTTTTTTTGGAACTTCAGATTAAACCCAGGGTTACTTTACCATTAAGACACATCCTCAACCCTTTTTATTTATTTTTTTTTTAAATTTTTGAAACAAGGTCTTATTAAGTTGCTTAGGACCTTGCTACATTGCTGATGCTGGCCTTGAACTTGTGATTCTTCTACCTCATCCTCCCAAATCGCTGAGATTACAAGCCTGAGCCACTGCATCCAAATGCTACATATTCTTGCTGCATTGGACCTTTTATTGATATATAATATCTCTTTTTTCCTTGTAAACTTTTTAATTTAAAGTATATTTTGACTAATATTAGTACTACTAATTCTCTCTTTTGGTTACTATTTGTATAGATTTTTTTTTCTATCCTTTCCCTGTCAACCAATTTCTGTCTTTGGTTGTAAGTTGAGTTTCTTGTAGATAGCTTATAATTTTATCATTTTCAACATCTATCTTGCTAATCTTTGTGTTTTAATTTAAAAATGTAATCTATCTACATTGAAAGTGACTAGTGATGAGGGGGAATTTACTTCTATAATTTTTGTTTGTTTTATAAAAATCATATTTTTTGTCACTCATTTCTGACATTATAATTTTCTTTTATATTTAGCTGATTTCCTGCGTTAAAGTTTTGAAATTCCCTTCTCACTTTGTTTTGTATATATTTTAGATCTACTTTCTTTATAGCAAACATAGAAATTGTATTTAATATAAAGTTAAAACAATCTAAGTTGATACCAGTTTAACTTTAATAACATATAAAACCTCTGCTTCTATATGTCAACTTTTCACCCCTATAGGTGACTTCTTTGTACATTGTATAACCAAAAATATATGGTAATATTTTTTGTGCATTTATCTCTTAACCCATGTAGAAAAAAATAAAATTACAAACTGAAATTACACGAATGTTGACTTTTATAATTATCCATGTTTTTAACTTTATCTCAAATCTGTATTCCTTCATAGAGTTTTGAATTCTGTCTCCATCCTTTTATTTAAACCTGAAGGATTCGTTTCAGAACATCTTGCATGTTAGATCTAGTTGTATTGTATTGTCTCCTTTTATTAGTTTGTTTTTTGACTTTGCCTATTTAGGAAAGTATTAATTTTTCTCTCTGTTTAGAAGAGTTTTGCCAAATTAAAGGTTCTTGGTGTTTTTTGTTTTTTACTATTTTTCGTTCAGCAGCTTGATTATATCAACCCACTTCCACATAATTTCCAAGGTTTCTGCATAGATATCTCCTGATAATCTCACTGGAGAGCCATTCTATATGATGCTGCTTTTAAGATTCCCTGTCTCTGTCTTCGACTTTGACAGTTTGAGTATAACGTGTCTTAGAGTAGATCTCTTGGAATTTATTCTCCTTGGAGTTGGTTGAACCTCTGAAATGCTTGCCATATCTTTTCATTCACTGAATTTAGATGGTTCTTAACAATTATTTTCTCCAGTGGCCTAACTTCCTTCCATTAGGTGTCTTTTCCAAAAGGTTCCACTACCTCTCTATAGTATACTGATTTATTAGACAAAGGATTTAAAATAACTGTCTTAATGCTAAAAAAAACTAATGAAGATGTAAACAAAGTCAAGAAAATATTGGATTAAAATTTTAAACATAAATAAGCAAAAGATACAAAAGACCCTGCCCCAAAAGAATTCTAGAACTAAAAATTGCAAAAGGGTTTCCAATGGATTTGAATAAATAGAAGAAATGATCAATAAATGTAAGGTAAGATAATTGAAATGATCCAGTTTGAAAAGAAAACATAGTGATATTCAACTTGTCACAGGCTTCAAAATAAGGGAGCCAACTGACGATAGAGTAAAACCTCTGAAACCATGAACCAAAAAGAACTTTTCATTCTTTAAAACTGATTATCTCAGGTATTTTGTCACATTGACAGCAGGTTGACCAGCACAGAATTAGATTCTTGGGATATGTGGAATAAAGAAAGAACTGCTGGACTTTGCAAAATTAATTGAATCAGCAAGGATTCTGTGGCCCATCCTAAAAGCTCAGACTGCTCTTTCAGTTTAAGAAGCATTTCTCATTCCCTGCTCATCCTTCTCTGTTGCCTTACCATGGTTATTTTTTCCCCCAGAATTAAAACAGATCCTACTACGTGAATGATTGAGAAAGTTAATTTTAACTGATTTTTAAAAATAAATGACAGTATAATGCATTACAATTCTTATTAAACATATACATCACAGTTTTTTCATATCTCTGGTTGTATATAAAGTATGTTGACACCAATTCGTGTCTTCATACATGTACTTTAGCTAATGATGTCCATCACATTCCACCATCCTTGCAAACCTCCTGCCCCTTCCCTTTCCCTCCCACTCCTCTGCCCTATCTATTGTTCCTCTATTCTTCCCATGCTCCCCTTCCCTACCCCCACTATGAATCAGCCTCCTTATATCAGAGCATATAACAGATAAAGTTAATTTTATGTCCTTTATCCCCTGAGAATTTCATTCACAATACTAGTTTCTTTTTCAACTATACAAAGGAGTCTGAAAGATATAGGAAAATGGATGTTCTTTCCCAAATGCTGAAACCTTTAAATATAATTGTTTTAATTCAATTTTCTTTTTCCAAGGATCAAACTCAGGAGTGCTTAAACACTGAGCCACCACTCCAGCCCTTTCTTATATTTTAGAAATAGGGTATTGCTAAGTTGATTAGGGCCTCAGGATAGCTTTGAATTCGGGATCCTCCTGCCTCAGCCTCCCAGCTACTAGGATTACAGGTGCCTGGCTTGATTCCGGCTAATGTCCATGGCAAATATTAGTGTTGTTGTAATCCAGCCTGCCCTCATGTCTCTGCTACATTTTGTTATTTAAGTCCTAACTTCTTATCTACTTCCACTCTTTTTCCCCTAATTGAACTATACTAGCACAAGTATGATCTTTGAAAAATGCACATCATATTACTATTCTGTTTGAATGCTATATTCTTGACATGTGAATACAAATTATTCACATTCTTTGGTCACCATGAATTAGATGAAGCCTGACTGTCACTAGAGAAATGCAGAAATAATATATGGAGAAGTACAGTCCACTAAAGATTACTTTTCAGTGGTTAGAATTAGGGAAACTAAGTTATAAGCAAAAGTAATAGTAGGTTTTTAAATAATTGTTAAAAGGGGAAAGAATCACAACAAAACACAAATCAAAAGGTCATATATATTATATTTCAATATGTATTATTATATATTGCATATCATATACTCAATAATGTTATCAATGTGTCTTTCTTGGGAAATTTTAAATTTAATTTAATCATGAGAAAATTATTAGAAAAAAAACAAGTACATGGCATTCTAAAAGAGAGTTCACATGTGTTCTTCAAAGATTTGAAATTACAATCAAACAAAACAAAACCAAAGAATGAGAATACGTTAAGATGATAGGCAACTAGAGAGAGGATGCACTTTGAAGATTCTTTATCAGAAAATGCACTCACATACTCACAGTTAAAAAATTCATTTTTGTGTAATGCAGGAAATGAAAACAGGGGTATTTGGTAACTATTAATACTGTATTAGTAATTGTATGTTTAGTTAAAATAATGTTCTGGGAAGGAGTTAGAAATGGCAGGAAGGATTAAATATTATAGAGAAATCACCTTGATTTAACAAACATGATTATACCAACACATTGGACCTCACATTCACCTAGAAAACATAAATATCACAAAATCCCATGACCTTTTGGTGTTACCTACCAGTCATTAAAAGTCTAGCATTTGTCCACTGCTCCTGCCAAGCTTCTTCATTCTCTCCATCCTACATGGGTCATGGTTCACATACAGCAATTCTTGCATATTGTGGTCCCCTTCCACTTTCTGATGCTTTCTCTGACACAAATGCTCTTCCCTTTTGGTTGTCCAGCAAAATCCCATTCTTTTTTCTCCATACATAAATTTATTAACACTTGAATACTCCCCCTTCTGCCATTTATTTGATAGAGCTCAATTTCCCTTTCTCTCTTTTTCCTCTCTGTCAACCCTCACCTTTCCTATATTTCCCACTCTATATTGAAGGCTTCTTGAGGTGAGGGCCATGATGTATTTATATTTGTTTTCCCAAAACTGAGCATAATGACTCACAGTTTGGTTTAAGACTGAATTGAGGAGGGCTGGGTTTGTAGCTAGGACGTGTGAGACACTGGGTTTGATTCTCATCACCTCAAATAAATAAATAAATAGTATTGTGCCCATTTACAACTAAAAAATATTTTTTAAAAAATGAATTGAGAACAGCATCATGATCTTACATTCTCAGACTGCTGACCAGAAAGATGATTGCTTGGCAAGATTACCAAATAAACAAGTGAATTAGCTCTAGCTCAATCATACAACATACCTCCTTGATACAGCATTTCATGCAGTCATGTTGTCTTTCTTCATTGTCAAGCATGTACTAGTTGTTCATAATATGTTTGATATTGTTCATGAATGTGGGTAAATAAATGAGTAAAACACAATTCCTATGTTCAAATGTCTTGAAATGTAGTAGAATCAGTAAAATATACTACTTTTACACTATTATAAGTGATATCTTCAAATGAAAAATAAAATAAAATATTTGAGAGGTTTATAAAGATTATCCCAAATTTAGTGTAGTGAAAAGTTTGGGTAGAAATGTTTGCATAGATCTTAGAAAATGTATACAACATTAGGTAGGTAGGAGAGATGAAAAGGAAATTGGAAAAATAAAGGGGATGCCACAGGGTTAAGAGAAACCATGGTGCTGTATAAAGGTAGGAAAAGAGCAGATGGAATGAAGATCACTAACTTTCCCCTCCTTCATTCCATGGGTATCATTGCCTTATTTCAGAATCTATATGGTTTACTGGTTATTGTGCCTCCAATATCACCTCTATTTCCCACCTTAAATGCCCCTCAAGTCATTTTTAACTCTGCCATAAAATATCTTTCAGGAGAATAAATCCTATTAATTAATACTTTGCTTAATATCCTTCAAGGAGAGAACTTTCCCTTTAGGCTGAGAATCGTATATCCTTGCTTGGTATTGAAACTTTCTCATGACTTTCAGGCTACCTAGTCTCAGCTTATGCATATTTCTTTAAGAAAAGCCTTATGTGTTAAGCTCTATGTGTCAAGTATATGAAGCACTTGAATTTATCTGAACATCCAAACACCCTTTATATAACTTAGCATTCCATAGGCTGGAATGTTTTCCATATACTTTCCCATTCTTTGCCTTGCTAACTCTTATTTTACAGACAAATATTTATTGAATATTCATGGTGTGTCAGGTGTAGTGCTATATATAAGTGTATAATAACTGTCTTCATGGTATATATATATATATATATATATATATATATATATACAAAGATTAGCCCCGATTTAGTGTAGTGAAAAGTTTGAATACTTTTCAAACATACATATATATATATATATATATATATATATATATATATATATATATATAATTTTTCATAAATCTACTCCTGTAACCCCAAACTACCAATACTTCTTTGTGACTCCAAGACCACCCCCACACTTAAAAACCCTGGCCTAATTTTCACATTATATATGTTACATTATAATTATCTGTTCATTTTCACTCTTACTCATCATACTCTGTGATATCATTGAGGACAAGGATTTTGTATTTTTATCTTCTAAGTTTCTTAAACATAAAAAATACATGTTTTTAAAGTGAACAAATAAATAAACTATTGCTTTATTAATTTCCAGGTTTATTTATATTCAATAATCAATGCAATGGGGGATATAAAAAAGAACCAAACAGAAAAAGCCAAATATATATAAATATTCATAAAAATCTTCATGCTGGCAACACCTTAGATTATTTTTGCTAAAATAAATTAGATAAGGTCAGTTACCTTTTAAATGCCTACACATTTCCTCCTCCTAACAAAACCTATTTTGAGAGTGGCAAATTTTCATTATTCTAACAAATACTTGAGACAAAGCAATTTTTTAAAGGAAAGGCTGTTTTGGTTAATGGTTGCATAGGTTTCTGTCTATGGTCACTTGACTCCATTGCTTCAGTATATCATGGTTGGCACATGTGACAGAGAAAGCCACTCACCGGAAGCAGCCAGGATGCAAAGAGAAAGCCAGAGGTGGTGATAGCCATCATGTTGCTGCAATGAGGGTTGAAATTATACTCTACGTGTAGCACAGTAGGAAGGAAGATGGAAGGAGGTTGAGGTATTGATGGCATTATGGAGCCCCTGTTCTCTCTGTGGACTTAGTCCAGACTTAAAAATGAGAGGAAACACCTCTCTGTCTTCTTTAAGACACTATTCTTCAGATCATAGTACCAGCAGCTGAGCAATTATAATAGAGAATAGGAAGCTATTAAAATATCTGAGAAGGACTGACAGAGGGGTCAATCAGAGACTAAAGTAATATTTTGGTGAAAGACTATTTAATTATATTGGGGGTGTACGCAATGGAAGTTAGAGAAGCCAGTACAAAGTAAACTCAGGATTTTAATTGTGGAAAAGGCTGTGGGTGAAATTAAAAGGAAAGATCAAGAATGGAGCCTCGGTTTTGAGAGAAAGTTGGAAACATTACGGAGGTGGGAAAACTGAAGGAAATGTAATATAACAAGGCTAAAGTGAACTCATTTGAATAAACTGGTAATGGGAAGCTGATAAGCTATCCATGTTGTGATGTCTGTGAAGTTCTAAGACTTTTGGGGATGAAGTTCACAGAGAGGTTTGGATTTGTTCTTAACATTTGTGAACATAGAATTGTAATGGGGACACTCAACATTACTCCAGGAAAGTAAAGATTCAAGAAGAAAATCAAGTACTGATATGTGGGAAGCAAAAAGCATAATGACAGAGTAGGAAGAGAAGAAGCCAGAGATGACCTTTTTGATAGGAAAAACAGAAGAACTCAGCGTCATATAACAAAAAAAAGAAAAGACACAGTGTTCTCATCCACAATCATGATTAGATTGGAGGCTCTTCTAAAGGAAAGGTATTAGTTTAAAAAATATTTTTAATTACCACATTTCTTAACAACATCTAGCACATTTAGCTCTGAGAAACTTTTGCTATTTTGATTTTTGATGATTCTTCCAGGAGAGGGGAGGGCTTCACACTCTGCAGACTATGAGGCGCTTTGGGTATTTTGAGAATGCTGATGCTGAACTTTGCATGTAACTTGCTCTATTCATAGGGATCCTTTAGAAGTGGAATATAAATATTTAAAAAGGAAAGGATTATTACTGTGTTTTCTTTGATTGATATAGTGAGGAAAGAAAACATAAATTTAAAGTTATTCCATATGTTCTGCCTTTAAGTCGATTGGAATTACTTCACTTAAATCACCTTCAGGTTGCTCTGATAATAAATCATTTCTAAGGTGACATATAAAGTAACATGGATTCTACTTATTCCTTTAATACATGGTAAGAGTATGAGAAAAAGATAGCTTCTTCCTTCATACCTATATGAAATCAGCAAAAGGTAAAATAAGAAGTCTGCTATAAAAATGGACCGGACTTTTAGCTACAGCAGTTTCCTTCCATTTGTAGATAGGAAAATTTTCTAAAATGATATGAATTGGAAATGTGAACTTCTCAGCCTTGTTCCATAAAGAATAACAATGGCAGTTCCCAAGGTATATATGAATACTTATTGGATTTGGAAGCTGAAAAAGCTGCAAAATTGCACTTAACAGAGGCTTGCATGATTTCTACATCATAATCCATTCCGTTTTATGACGCTAATCTGTTTTTGCAGAAGGCTGCTATTCTAAGCCACTTGGTACTTCCCAGTGATATTGGCTGTTGGATTACTTATATCATTTATATGTCTATCTTCTTCTATATGAATGAGCATTAGCTCTATTGTATGAATATCTTCTCTGAGAAGACATAATGCATGAGAAGATGGAGACTTCATCTATACCAAAGGTAGACCACTGATTTAAAAAATATCACTCTTTTGCCTAACTTCAAATTTCCTAGAAGTATTTAGGAATTTGGAAATAATTTATTTCTACAGAGCTGAAATTGAGAGCTCAGAGCTGGATTCAGCTCTCCACTGATGCAGTCATAAGCAGTGGGGACTTTGCTTTATAACTTGGCACTTCAGTTTTCTAATACACACAATGCAAAAGATACCCATGTGAGGATTTTTATGGGAATCATATGTAAAGCCTTTCACAAAGGAATTCCTAAACCACAGTAAGTCATCACAAAATATGAGCAGTTGTTCATTAAACATCTACTAACCAATTTCTATTCATGAAAGTCTACATATATTTTGCTGTGAGAAAGAGAAAGAAAAGACCGGCCTAATAGCTAGTCCCCAGGCATGACAACTGTGTTATGACAGTGATGTCCCTTCTGAAACTCCAATTTCAAAATTCTCAACCATATGTTACTGAGAATTCACAATCCTAAACATATACCCTCATGGAAAACCAGCTTTTACAACATCATGATAATGTCCAATTAGAAGAAATCTCGAGTTTGAATGTTTCTCACTTGAGTTTATTTTGAAGTGTTTCTTTACTTGTTTGCTATGCCTAGCTTTTTGATAGTTCTTAAAGCAGGTGTTATTGCTAATAAATGAGACCACACTATAATAATATGGGGAGTATCATTTTTCTCAGCAGTTATTGAAGGCAAATTTTGTTTTTGTACAATTATTTAAGTATGAATTTTCAAATCTTCACTGCTCTCTCAGCCTATTCAGTGTTTTGTTCTTTCCAGAGGATGCTCAGCAGGCGATCTCTTGATGGCTCTAATACAGTGTTTTGAAGGAAAATGGTTCCACTAGAATTTTGTTAAGTCAAACTAGGACAAACTGAATATAAGCAGAAAATGCTAGAAAATGAGACAAGCTGAATATAAGTAGAAAATGCTTAAAAATGGCAGGGAGAAGAAAGTCTTAACATGCTCAGTCAGTATTTTTTTTTTAAATGGTCTCTACTTTAAGTCCACAATTTCCCCTACTCTTTAGGAAGATTTCAAAGAGGATATTTGAATGCCTGATCTTTTCATTATGAAAATTAGCATGCCATGCAGGATGTGAAAAATCATTTTCTCTCTTCACATGTGGCATATTCACACTATTTTTGTTTATAATAAAAATTAAGATGAATATTACCTTACCATGTTTCAACTCAAATCATTTTCAATATGTTAAGTTCAGTATTCAGGGACTTTGTCTGCCAGAAAGTAGTGCATAGATTTGCCTTAATGTTTCAAATGTAGCGACATAATATCTCAAATTCAGGAAATACTTGAACTTTAATTTTTTTTGTTCATAGCAGTTAGATTTGTAGCAGTATTATTCCAAAAATAATTCTGCAAAAGAATATCAAGATAAAACAAGTGACCCCACCTGCTATTTCTAATACATAAACTTGTAAACAAACCCAACAAATGAATTTTGAGGAGAAAAATGAAAAAAACATTAATGAAAAATGATGAATGATTAATTCCTTTTTAAAATAAAGCTGACACTATGATAGATTTTAGGTTGCCAGGTTTTAGGTGTTTAAGATGAAATGACGAAATAAAGAAAAGAGAACTTGTCCTCCTGTAAGTTAGCATTGTAATGAGAGTTGCTTAAAACGTATAGGTATATATACTTACATGAGTTCAGATGCAGATCACTTTAGGATATTTTCTATTTTACTATTTCGGTGCTTCAATTAAAATGTGGGTGGACGTTTTTATGTTAAGATAAATAGGAACTAATAATACCACATTTTCTGTCTTAAGAATTATGATGTCTAGTATATAGGAAATATAAAAAAATATGATCATAAAATTGTCAGATATTTTTGCCTATCTATGTATATATGATTTTAAATAAAATGTGTAAGATCTTTCATAACGTCAATAATTTAATGACTGTTCACAAATAAAAGTAAAAAATGAACTGAGTATTAGAAACATAGAGGGTAGTTGTACAGATCTAGTGATTTAAATGTAGATGTGATGCTCAGAACTAAAGCAATCATTTGTGACCAGGAAGCAACAACTCTTAAGAGAGAAGAGATACAACCTTCGGATATATTTAAAGTCATATTTGTTTAAGTCATTGGTAGGTGTTCTCTTTTATGCAGCTGACGGTATTTTTTTCTTTCAGTGTGACAGCTAGCATGATTTCAAAGCATAATTTGGATGGGCACTTTTTCTTGACAGGCTGTTTACCATGAGGGGAACATGCCTACACCAGGGCCATGGTTTGACTGAAATAGAGTAACTGTATCCTGATCCTGTGGGAGAGAACCAGACTAAGATCCAGGGACATCCAGGAGACACAGGAAATAATGAGCAGGCTTTGCATACATCAGTGAAAGCAGCAATGTGCTGAGGCAAAAGAAGTTCAGAGATGGCTTTGTCTGTGAAGTTTTAAGCATAAAGAGAAAGAGAGATTCCTGGCAGTGGCAATTCTTAACTCTGCATTTGTACTCCGCATTTCCAGCTGTGTGGCTAATCAAGCTCTCCTTTCCCTTATATGTATTAATTTCTTCCTGATATTATTTCATATGCAGCATTGATTACATCAAGCAATGAACCTTCAAGCAGTAGCATTATTTTCCAACTTGGAAAGAGTAAAATTAATTAACACCTTTGGCATTTGAAGATTATAAAACTTGCCTAAGGTCACCAAAATGAACACTCATGGGTTTTTATTAGCAACTTTTTGCTTAGTCCACTGGGTACTAGTAGTTCTATTTTTATCAGAATTTTTAAAGAAATAAATCATTTATGTCCTAATTATGGAAAGTTATTATTTCAGCTAGTTATTAAAAATTGCCACAGGAAGTATATCAACCTGTAAGGCAAACCCATATTCAGTAAAAATATAAAGACAGAAACATTTCATATTTAAAAGAAAAAAATAAAAGGAAATAGTGAGTGAAGTTAGGTATGTAACATAAAAATACAAAGATACAATTAAATTTTAAAAACAGGAAAATTAAGAAAAACCCTAAAAATAGTATACTGTGTTCTAGAAAAAATTAATAAAAAAGATAGCAGCATAAAAATAAATTCTAATAAAAATACTTTAAGTTCATCATCACAAAGCAAGCACTGGATGCTTTAATATTGCAAATTGTTTTAAGCCTCCGAACTGAGTTCTTTCACAAGAATTAAAAACATTGCGACTATAATAATACATTTCCTAACAAAATATTTATTTTATTGCAAAGTTCCTTTTTTTCAGGAATATTGCCAGTGATTTTGCTTTTCCCTAGAAATACAGCAAGGTAAAATCAATTCCAAGTCCCCAGCTTATTATTGATTTTTCTTTGTTCTACATATAAACTTTCCTGTTAAGTACTCTTCAGAATGGCAAAGATTCAGTGAAGGAGACAGCAATGTAATATATCTCTTCAAAAAAAGCTTTCCTTTAGAATTTTAGACACAATGCCATTTGAGAACAATACCATATTCCTAGGCAACAGGCTTTCTTCTCTTTTCAGTACATTTTACTAAGAGATAGAGGTGGAATTAAATACAAAGCTAGTGCTACAGTTTGTATGTGGCTTGTCCCCCAAGAGTTCGTGTGCTGAAGGTTTGGTCCTCAGTAATAAGAACTGATGGAACCTTGAAGAGATGGGGGCTAGAAGGAAGTGGTTAGGTCATTGAGGACATTCACTCAGAAAAAGATGGTCTGGTCTCCTTTTGTGAGTTAGTTCTCATAAAAGTGAGTTGCTATAAAAGAGCTGTATGGCCCCTGATCCTTCTCTGGTTTCCTGTCTTCTGTGTAATCTCTCCCTTTTATATGCATTCCTACCACAACACTACCTGCCATGCTGGATCCCAGACAAAATCACCCTCACCAGAGGTCAAACATATGGGACCCCAATCTTGGACTTTCAGCTTCAAAACTAAATAAGACTCTTCTTTTTATAGAGTATCCAGAGTAGGCATTATGTTATGGAAAAATAAAATGAACTAATATAGTAGGGTAGAATTCTACAAAAGATAAAATTGATAGAAAATTAATTGGAAGGTAAAGAAACAGTTCTTCCTTTCATAGCATCTGCCAACCTAAAATGGTCTTAAGCTGGTTACCTGTTGCTGTCATCTGATGCTTTGGGCATTTTAACATAATAAGTATTAAATTATAAACTATTTTTATGAATTGGGGAAAATGAGCTGAACCCTTTGGGTTTTGTAAAAGATATGCATAATGATTTTCTTTTAAGAGTACTATTCGTAAACAGCAGGAAGGGGCAGACAAAAGTCAATGTTTAAAAAGTAATATTATGCTTTATTTTAATGTTAATGTATAGTTCATTTTTTGGTTAAGAAAGGTGTATTCCATTTCAGGTTAAAAAATCAGGTTCTACCCCTTCTCGGTCTATTCCCTAAAGACCTAACAAGAGCATGCTACAGGGATACTGCTACATCGATGTTCATAGCAGCACAATTCACGATAGCAAGATTGTGGAGCCAACCTAGAAGCCCTTCAATAGATGAATGGATTAAAAAAATGTGGCATCTATACACAATGGAGTATTACTCTGCATTAAGAAATGACAAAATCATAGAATTTGGAGGGAAATGGATGGCATTAGAGCAGATTATGCTAAGTGAAGCTAGCCAATCCTTAAAAAACAAATGCCAAATGTCTTCTTTGATATAAGGGGAGTAACCAAGGACAGGGTAGAGAGGAAGAGCTGGAGTAGAAGATTAACATTAAACAGGGATGATAGGCGGGAGGGAAAGGGAGAGTTAAGGGAAATTGCATGGAATTGGAAGGTGAGCCTCAGGGTTATACACAATTACATATAAGAGGAAAGGAGGAGTAGGATAAAAATTATATAAGTGGAAGAAATGATTTTTAGTAGAGGGGGTGGAGAGAGAGAAGGGGAGGGGAGGGGAGGGGAGGGGAGGGGGGATAGTGGAGAATGGGATAGACAGCAGAATACATCAGTCACTAGAAAGGCAATTTATAAATCAATGGAAATGTAACTGATGTGACACAGCAATCTGTATACGGGGTAAAAATGGGAGTTCATAACCCACTTGAATCAATCTGTGAAATATGGTATATTAAGAACTATGTAATGTTTTGAACAACCAACAATAAAATATTATAAAAAAAAATAAAATAAATAAAATAAAAAAAAAATAAAAAAAAAATCAGGTTCTATACCAAGAATATCCTGTTTATTTAAATTAAAAACAAGTTTGATTATATATGTAGAATTCCTGTATCTCTGAAACACATAACAAAAAAAAGTGTAGAATGATATACAACAGGTAACAATATTATCTTTTAGTTGCATGATGTTTTTTAAAGAGAGAGAGAATTTAAATATTTATTTATTTATTTATTTATTTATAGTTTTCAGCGGACACAACATCTTTGTTTGTATGTGGTGCTGAGGATCGAACCTGGGCCGCACGCACGCCAGGCGAGGGAGTTACCGCTTGAGCCACACCCCCAGCCCAAGTTGCATGATTTTTAAAGGAGAATATTATTTTCCTCTATGTCTTTTCTTTCTGATAAAGAAAAATAAAAATATTATTTTTAAATGTTATCATGAAGTTATAAACTCAGAAGGAAATTAAGAGTTTATCCAGTCCCATCTTCTACCTAGCATTAGAGTGTTTTCTGCTGTATTCCTGTCATATAATAACTTAGCTTCTAGTCAAATGCCTCCAGGGCAGCCCACTGAACTTCTAGGCAGGCTGAACAGAAAGCTTCAATCATGAGAAATGCCTTTTTATGTTTAATTCAGGTCTCTCTACTTATAACTTGTTTTTGACTCTCCTTGTGTCCTGTCAATTATTCTGATTTGGACTTATTTTTCCTTTCAGAAAGCAAGCCTCTCAAAACCTAAGGGCTATCATCTACTCCAAGACTTTCCTTTCTTGGCAAAGGCAAATGGTAGAAGGGGTTAGTGAGCAGGGAGATGAACCAGCCTCTTGTTGCTCTAATAAACCACCTGCCAGGAGCAGGCCTCTCTGGAAAGCACTTCATCCTCCTAGAAGGTTTATTCTCAAGGTTGGGGTATGGGGAGGCAGCAAAACACTATGTAAAGGAAAACAGAACCATGCAGACTTCCTCCTGGCCGAACAACATAGAATTCTGCTTCATCTTCTGCTCTTATGGCCTTGTCAATATCTGGTAGGGGCCAAATATCATTTAATAGATTGACAGTGAAAATAAAATGGAAGGTAGGATTGCAACATTGAAGGCAATACCTGAATAAAAATTAAAAATCATTTTTGTAATCTTCAACTACTCTCATTATTTTAAATATTTTTTTTACTATTAAGATGTCAGCTACTTAAACATTTTAAAGATCTGTAAGTAAATTCCTAGTACCAGAATCAGACTTTGCAGTTTGTGATACCTAGTGATTTTTCTTTGCTTAACTACATACTCAAACACATATCTACAGTCAAGAACACAAAGATCTCATGATCAGATTGTATGTGCACATACCCTCTTAAAACAGACCTATTGGAACTTGATATATTAAAAATATCCACATTGAAAAGCAATCCATAATAATACTGGTCAGTTGAAATACAGAAAGAACATAAATGAATAAATCAAGCAATTATTCTACCCTCTTTGCATGTAGACTGGCTTTATTATAGCTGTCTTAATGAATTAGCTTAGAAAATAATTTTTGAAAATTCCTCATACTATCTGCAAGGAACCACATAGGCATCTACTGGATAAAAATTACATTTCTTAAATACATAGTGTCTTAGTTTGGATTCTGGATGTAAGCATTGGTTTCAAATTACCCCCACAATCTTTTTGGCCAAAGGAAAATATAACACTGCAATAACAGATTGCTATTTAGCAGGAAATATAAATTGAGAAAAAATTCACATCCTTTGGGAAATATTATTGCGTACATTATACAAGTAGGCAGTAATTCAAATAGTTATTTTCTAGAATCCTAGGACCTCCCACAGAGCCCTTAATTATTTGAGATTTCAAAATAGCTCTACCCTGGATAGACCATGAAATGCATTTAAGCCACTGTTACATGGGAGCAGCCCCGTGAGTCAGCATCAGTCATAGTGTTCTCTCCCAGGGGCCATAGATCACTCTGCTCAAAACCTTGAAAGGCAAACTTGCTGTCAGGTTATATAGAGTGAATATTTTTCTCTCACTTAAGCAGATGAGGGCAGCTCTCCACAGGTCTTCTTTAATCCTGCTCCTCAGTGGTCACCCAGGGATATCCATGGTTCAAAGTTGATGGTAGCCAGGGAGAGTTAGTGCCATTCACCCATGCACCTCAGAGCAGAGCACACATATGGCAGAACCCCACCCTGGTCCAGCTACTCATCCTCATGCCTGAGTACAAAAGCAGCTACCTGAGTCCAAGGAAAAGGAATGTACAAACAGAATAGAACCCTCCAGTGACAGATCAAGGATAAGATAGAAAAAAATACTTAAAGATGGAGACATATAAATACTCCTATGTATAACTTCAGTAAGACTAAGTTTGTTCCCCTCCCTTTCCAGCTGTGTTTATTAGTGATTTATTACTAGAGGTAAAAAATCTATAGGTGCTATGTTGTTTTGTCTCAAAAATTATAGGCTATTTTTTGTTTATATTGGGAGAAACCTGCTCTTTGGATACATTTTCACTTTTTTAAAAAAATTCTCTAAGCATATTAAGCATAATTATTTTATATGTTATGTCTGTTAATTCTTATATCCAAAGTCCATGTGTCTCTTTATGCTCTTTGTTGTTTCTGCAGATTCCTCCTCTTGGGGACTTGTTTCATGATATTTTATTGTAAGTGAAACATTTTCCTCTTAACCATATTTATGAGAATTTATTGGTATGTGGGGTAAAGTTGAGTTTCTGAGAGAAACTTTGTGTTTTCTTCAGTCAGTCTTTGGAGACAATCCTGATGGGAGGGGGGGAACTTGCAATTAATTAAATGATTAGCTAGCTTAGTGAATTCAGTCCACTCTGGTTGGGTGAATTCAAAACACAAGCCATTAAAGACTCCCAGTATTATGAATTCTCAGTAAAGATCTCTTCAACACCCCTAAAGCCACAATAGGCTGTGTGTGTCCACTCAGCATAATGTAGTGACCTTATGCCAAGTGTGTAGCCCATGGACATCTTTGAAGAGTCTGTGTTTAGATGCTTCATTGTGCCAGCATCTTACTCTTCTTCTTTACCCCATGCAGCTGTCAAAGAGAAAGTCTCATTTTTCCTACTTCTTACATCATGTTTATTTTTTAATTTATAAACTCTTATTTTTATGCCAGCTCAGTTCAGTATTGTTACTAAAAAGGTGGTCATTTGGGATATCTATTCTGTCAAACTTCGAGAAGTAGATGTTATCACTACTTTAGAAAGGTTCATGTTCTAATATATACCTTACCATGGATTACATCTATAATCTTTCTCTTTCCAGAATCTTCCCACACATGGAAGCAAATAAAACTTTGGATGAGCAGAACAAATGCATCTGAGGTCATCCTTTGCAGGTGGATTCTGACCTGGGCCACACTGGTTCTTCCTATTTGTCATCATGCCCACATTCCCACACTGGGGCATTTGTGATACTGTTTCTTAGTCACTTCCAACTTTCATTAATTTCAGCTCAAGGATCTCTTTCCTGAGAAGCCTTTGTAATGCGCAAAATCAAGTGTGCTTAATTTACATTTATGTAACACTCAAGGTGTTACCACAATCACAATGAAATAATTAATTTGAGGATTAATGGTTTAATGTTAGTCTCCCTATATAGGAAGTCAGCTTGTGAGGAAAGGAAGGATGTATGTCTTGTTCATGGGAAGATCTCCAGTGCCTGGTTCAGTGCTTGGCACACAGTAGGCTTGTCAATTCTTTGTTGAGTAAATGCATAAATGAATATTTGAAAGGCATTGTGCAGAAACACTAAAAATAGAAATAACTCCACATGAACCCCCTCCTTACCTTAAGTGTATGACAAATATAGTGATTTAGTAGCTGCGTAGATGGTGAACAGTGAGCGACTAGTTGCCCCTTCTGATGACATGGACCAGTGGCATTCTGGGAAGGTTTCTGGGAAGTGGTTCCTCTGTTCCCGGGAGTTGCATTATTTACATCCTCAAGGATTTAAAAGACAGAACAACATTTACTTTACACCATTCATCTGATTTCATATTTGTACCTCCTCAAAATTTATCTGAAATAAGATATTACATGCTTAAGACATCTAATCATTTATAATTCAACTTTAATATTCCCTATGAGACATTATAAAATAAAGATAAAAGACAACTTCTGCATAAATGAAAGGGAGCACACCAAAACATCGGCACCAGTCATCAATGCATATTTTCTTCTTTACTAATTTGAATCATCTTCAGTACCAAATAAACATTTTAAAAAGTTGGTTAATAGATTCCCAATTTGATCAAGCATGAATTAAAACTTTAAGAAAATTCATTGAAATAAAATAATGCTCTCAATAAATATCATATTTATTCTAGATTCTTTTAATGCCATTCTCTTTATAATATAACAAAAATAATAAATTTCTTTTAAAGACATTGGAAATTAATTTATGCTAGAGTCCTAAAGAAGTAGCTAAATATTCTATAATAATACAACATAATCACTTCAATTAGAATGTCTGTAATCATATTTAACTTCAGATATCTAAATAACAAAAAGGACTTTCCCCCTTATCTTTCTTGTGAAGACAAAGCAAACCTGTAAACCAAATATAGGTTTATGTTAAAAGAATAGTTTTAATCAAATCAGAAATGAATCTGTAAACTTCTTTGCAGCATTTTAATAAAAAGGAACTGTTAAAATTTTCTTTGAAGAAACATTTGAAGATAAAAAAGTAGGTTGACTGACTTATTTAAAGAGAAATAGATTATTTTCTCTATCTACAGAATTAAGAATATGTGTGAGGTGATGATAGGTATAGGAATTTTAAATAGCCACAGCCAAAAACTCACTTCACAAGGTCAGAAAATTACTTGGCCTCTTAGTTTGCTGAAGGAAATGTAGAATATGAACGATACCAAAAAATCAAGTAAAAAAGATTTAACCAAGAAAATAACTAGAAATATGTGGCCTATTTCACAGTTTACAAACCGTTTTCACACTACTGATTCATACAGTGGCAATAATTTGGGATGATTCAGGAGAGACATCTGTCCACCTTTGAAAAATGAGTTGTCTCTTAGAGCAAATCTCTTTTATTTATGATCAAAATGCCTACTAACAGTAGAATCAAACTGGAGATCAGGTTTTCTTACTATAATTCTTATTCTATTACAATGAGTTCCTGAATTTTGACTGAGAAAATAATTTTTCGGGTATAGCATGGGAAGATATGGCTCTAGAGCATATCTTTTAAAAAAAGCATAATATAAAGTTTAATATAAAGTAAGTTAATAAAATTTTTGGCTAAATCAATGGAAAAAGATTAATGTGAATGGGTTATCATCAACTTTTAATCATGTGTTTGAACCACAATAAGAATATTGTGTTGATGTTTGGCACCTCTGCCTCAAAAAATTACAGATCAAGGGTCACATGAGAAAACAAGCCTGATCAAATCCAAAATACCGATATTATTTGGCCATCTAGAAAAGTAATGAAAAACTTGAAATATACATGCCTTTAGACTGTGTGAGCATGGTCCAGTTTTCCAGGGGCTTCACCATTCTCTAAGTTCTCATTCCCAGCCATTGTTCAATACCACACCTTTGTTTCTATTTCCCCACCCTTTGCAGGGATTTGATTCTCCATACTACTGACATAAATAAGATAAACTTTTTTATTTTTCTGAAAGGAATGACTAGGTTTGAAGGGGCAAACTATGTCATCTGAGATCTGATTAAAGAACTGCATAAATCTAATCCAAATAAAGCATGATCATGTGATCCAATTAAACTTGAAGACAAACTGTATTGTATCACTACTTGGATTTTAGCTATCTAAAGACTATCCTGCCTACAAGACAAAGTCTAAATGCCCTGACAAGTCAAGTTAATTCCTTCCCTTATAATCTGACCTTTCCCTATATTAATATCCTCTCCAGGAGAAAATCTGCAATTAACTCTTGGAACCACATGTTCACATGTTCTTCCTAACACTAACTGATTTTGTTCTAATATTTTTTGCTCATCTTTTTGCAAAATAAATCATCTTCTTTCTGCAATTGAGTTCAAGCTTCCTTTCTTTTGAGAAGCCCCCCCCCCTGGCCTTCTCTGGAAAGCTAAGTGCCACCTGCTTAGACTCAGGCTGTATTTTCACTGAGGCTCAATTTTCCTCTTCCTCCTATATTACCCCATGAAAGCTGCTACTTGTTAGTGGTCCTTGGAACACAGAAGGTGTTTGAACATTTAATAAATATCTTTCATTTAATAATATCTGTCAAGTAATACTGATGCCCCTTTTTAATATTTTAACACCTTATTGTTGGAAAAATAGGGATTATCCTATGTGATAACAGATTAGAATCAGGATAAATGAATGAAACTCATAGGGTTATAGATTTCTGTATGATGAGAGGAAAGCTTTCCAAGAAATCAGAGCACTACCAAATATGAAATGCCTCCTTGGGAGGTAGTAGAGAGATGTCAAGATGTGCTAAAACAGCCCTTAACATGGCCAAGAAACAAGTGAATATTCCTGAAAAGTTCAGTGGGCTTTTAAGTTCCCTCCAGTCTCTTAGTCCTGAGTCCAGTGGTTCACTAAACATAAGACCACACATGCAGAGAAGCTACTGTGCACAGAAACACAATGCTAAAGGTTTGGGGGAGGTAGTCTCCTCCCCGGGTCTGGGAGTAGGAGGTAATTCTACTTCAATAAATTAGATTTTAAGAAAAAAGAAAATAACAAGGGTAACTTGGTAATCTTGTGGTTCTGATGACTCTTGCTGAGCTTTTCAGAGTGTTCCTAAATCACAAACTATTTTTCACAGAAACACCACCAGGCAATGTAACTTCCTCAGGTTCATGACCAGAATAGAATTCCTGCTTGAAGGCTAGACATTATCCTCTCTAAAGGCTCCAGGAATCTGAGTACCTTGAATTAAAATTCATGAATAAATACCAAAAGTAAATACATTCATCAATCTTGAGAGAAAATGGTTTTAGAATATAAATACTCCCCCCACACACTTTTTTTGTTTGTTTTTTGGGGAGTATCATAAGCCTGTACCAATATCTCTTCTCTATTGTTTATCTTTTGCCTAAATATTTATAAAATTGGGTCCTTCTTCCTCCCTCTTCTTCAACATGTATCTATTTATTTATCCTCCCATATCCATGGTTATTGTTCTGCTAATTTTCTTTCTTCTGCTTAACTATAGACAGATTTTCTATGTTTACTTCAAATTCCTCTGAATCACAAAAATAAGTCACCAAAATAAAACCCTTTTATAATAACCTAGCATAAAGATTCTCCCCAGGAATCACCCAGATGGATAAATGAACAGATTTTAATTCATGTATCATGCAGTACCCTGAGCTTCAAGGTTTCAGAAAAACATTATATATCTTCATTTATGGAAGCCAATGTTTTAAAAGGCTAGGGAGTACAGATGTAAGACTGAGAGTTGGCCCCATCATAGTTTAGATCTATAGATGTTGACATGTGGCACTTTACAGGGTAATTCTTTCAGAAGAACTCCTATGGCCTTTTCTAAGAAGTAATATTTAAGAAGGCCATGCTCTGTAGGGCTCAGTGCATGGACACTGGATCAGACTATTTGGTTCTATGCACAGGATTCACACAGTAGCAGCTGTGTCTCATGGAAGCTTCTTCAGTTTGCCCATTTGTTTCTACATGTGTAATGATGATAATAATATTTAGATTGTGTTTGCATTAGTCCATTTTGTGCTTCTATACCAATATCTGAGTGGGTAATTTATCATTACTCAAGGTTCTAGAGGCTGGGCAGTCTAAGATCAAGGGGCCCTCTAGTGAGGGCCTTGTTGCTATGCCATCCCATCTCAGAAAGGTGAAAAGAAGGAGAGAGAAGAGAGGAGGAGGAAACAGAGTCCCTCTCACTCTCTCCCTGTCACTCTTCTGGCTGCAATACAACACACACACAAATAACAACAAAAACAATTACTTGACATGAGAAAAGAACAGTTTTATTAGATCTCACCTTCCTGAAGAACTACTAGATTTGGGCTAGAAATATTCTGAAAATTTCCACTTTTCCCACAGAACATTTCATTTAAATGCCTTTGCCTTAGATTGTCAGTTAATATTAAGAAACTTCCATTCTATGACTATAATAAGTCATTCCAGGTATTCCCGGTAATGCTAGTGATTCTGTTCTACTCTCATTTTCTCTTGATTTAGGGAAAGTTTTCAAATCCAATTTTAATTTGTGAAATTTAAATCAATCAGTCAGTTTCTCACTCTCCACATCAATTTTCATCAAAGTTGCCTTTCACTCCTACCTTTGCTCCATTTCTTACAAATTTCCAGTTCTCTTTGGCTTGGATGGTTGGTAAATTACCCTAATGATGCTCTCTGTGTTGAAGCTAATGACCTGTCTAAAGGAATTAGAGAGTTTTTTTTTTTTCCCCCAAAGTGAAAATGTGACTACCAAAGCAGAGGAGAAGAAAAACCCTGACTGAAATGACAGTTTGGAGTAAGAACAAAAACAAAAACAACAACTATACACACAAACACACACACACACACACACACACACACAAAGACATAACATTATACCATTTGAACAATGGCTTCAGCACATTAAATTAAACTCTTGTTGTAAATAGTACACAAATAACCCAGCTTCAAGCAATGCTAAACAAACATATATGTACTTTATACAATTCTATGCACGCACACACACACACAAAATATATTTGTGGGGTTTTTTTTTTGAGATTTGCTTTAATGCAGAAGAAATGGGAACTTAAATTCATAATTCAAATATATTGAATAATTTTCAAAACTATTTTATCTGATCATAGAGTGAAAGATTATTTCTTATTCTGAGCTGTTCTTTATGATGAGTTTTGCATGCCAAATCTGGGCCACATTATTCTATGTCCTTGCTGAGTTCTATTTACATATTTCAGGTAAAGACTAAAATCTCAACTTCAAATATCAACCTTTGAAATACACCTTTCTCCTCATTCTCATATAGTTTTAAAACTTTGGACAAGTAAATTAATATAGGTATTTGCAACTAAAATTCTAGAATTACCTAAAAAATTCACTCAGTTTTTTATTTAGTGCATTTAGCCTATTTTCATATAATTCTTAATACATTAGAACCTAACCCTATAATTTGATTTTTGTTTTGTTTGTTCTATTTTTCATTTATCTGCTTTCTCTCTGCCTTTCTATAAGTTCCTTGAACTTTTTCTATAATTTCACTTTTATTTCTTTATAACATATCTAAGCTAACTCTTCTTTTGCACCATTTTAGTGATTTTTCTAGGTATTACAAAACTTATTCCAGTCAAACTGTGTCATCATTATGCCAATTCATGTAGAGTCGAAAAAAAAATTAACCCTTTTAAGTGTTCTAAAAATCTCCATTCCTAATTTCTTTCCTCCTAGAATCCCAAGGAATTTTTTTGTAAAAAATAAACTGAAACTCCATAATCATTATAGGAAATACTCAAATGTTAAGGGCATTAACATCCATGGTCTATATTGTAATTGACTTAACCATTTTTCTTGTATACATTTAGATGTTAGTGAAGCATTTTTATAATGGCTTCCTGAATTTTTTTCATACAATTCTAAGGTCTTTATTTTCTCAGTGTTAATGTATTTTGTCCTTGTAATCATATGAGAAGTAACGACTCATTATAAGCATCACCTTCTTCATCTTTAGTGGAGAGATCAATCTTTCTATTTATGTCATGTGGTTACCATGAAGAGTGAAAATCTACATATGAAGCACTTTTTACAATACATTTCAGTTAAAAGAGTTTTAAATAATTATTTTATTGTAGAAGAGTTTGTTACAGGCCAACAAACTATTGCTCCCCTTTACTAAAATAACCTAGCCAAAACTCCTTGTAAATAAGCTAATAGAAGATTCCCTAAAGAACACACTAAAGGCATGTGATAGCAAGACAGATGGACCATATTCATCTATGGAATGGTTTCAGCAGAATGTGCCAGGTCTAGTATTATTTATGGAAAAGAAACTTGGAATCTATGGACTTAAGAAATATGACTCCCTGGAAAGTGTCACAAAAGCTTTGTAAATATTGGAGTATAAAATAAAACACTTTCATGATTAAAATAGTTCCCTTTTGTATGAGCAATGGCTGTATGCACCCTTTGGAGGAATTTCATGATAAATCTACATAGAAGTCATACTTAAGCAACACATTGGGCCCCAAGGAGCTGTTCACAATTCTGTATTTCCCCTGCCTTGTCTGTGTCTCAGAACCACTTGAACCCAGGAAATTAGTGAAAGTTCATATGGGATTTAAAAAACCTGTTTTTTTATGTGTCTGACTTGACAATACAACCTTTTGTGCTATTGCATTAGTATATAAGAAAGCATCCATAATTCTAGACATCAGCAAAAAAAAAAAAAAAACTACATTTAGTGTTTCTGTCTCTTTTTTTTCTTTGTATAAATACTACAAAAATGGAATCATACCACATATGAGAATGTTTGCTTTTGTGTTTTCTTATTTTACTTTTGATCACATTATAAATGTCTTGCATATCATACATTCTCTAAAACTAAGATTTGTGACAATGTAAATTACTTCAGCAAATGGTCATTTACATTTTATTTAGTTTTAATATATTAATAATCAAAACAGCTGTTACATTTTTTGTGGAAAAACCATGCAAATAATGAATCACAATTCATTGTTGTATACTAGACTTTTTAGACAAGGATTTAGGGTTCTATTTGGTAATGTTTATAAACATTTTTAAGGTTCTTGATAGTCTCCCAAATTTCCTCCCCCCAAAACTATGATCGACTAATATTTTCATTTGAATGTGACAATTCATTGCACCCTCATAACACTCAGCAATATTTTTAAACCTTTAATAACTTTTTAAAAATAAAAATATATACCATTTTAGTTAGCATTTTTATAGTAAATAAGGATAAAATTCCCCCATTCATACTTATTCTTTACTTAATTGTGTCCTCATGATTGCACACATTTTAATTGAGTATCTAGATATTTTTCTTTATTTATTCTAATGTTTTCATTTTTAAGAATATGAGCATGTCTACAAAATTGATTGCAACCATTTTTGTCACTCCTGAATGATTTTAAAATCAATATTTTTGCTTTAATATGATGTTTTTCCTGATTATAAAAGTAGAAACTTTGAAAACTAAAAACTAAAGAAAACTAAAATAAAATGAAGAAAGTAAAATTCACAGTAGTTTTTCCATACCAGATATTAATGCCCTTAACATTTGAGTATTAATGATTATGGATTTTCAGTTTATTTTTTACAAAAAAAAATTCCATGGGAGTCTAGGAAGAAAGAAATTAGGCAATTGTGTTTGTAAAATGACCTATTCGGCAAAAAAATCTCAATGTACTTCCTATTTTTAGAAAGGTGACATTTCTAAATAAGAACATAGCAAAGCACACCCTAATCATAAAAGAATAAACTTCCATTCCTCACACACTAACACCTTAATAGAGAGAATTACGTAAAAATGAAGCTTTCTTCTGAGTTGAGAGTCAAAGTTCCCATAAGTTTCTGTCTCATGTGCCACTGCTGTAGCTGCTGTTACCATGACTAGGAAAAAAGGCTAAATACCCTCCATCATTTCAATCAACATGATTGTCAATGCAGGCTATAGAAATAATATAAAACAAAACAAAACACTACTTGAAAACCCACTGCCTAACTTTAAGCATAGTATATCCAGCTGACTATTTAAAAAGAGAGGATAACTCATAACTTCTTTCTTCATAGTAACTAGGAACAAAAACTTTGGAATTAAAATTTGTGCACAATATGTTCCAATGTCACATTAACAGAAAAGACTGTGAAGAACTCAAGATCAGAAAGAATCTAGGTAGTATTTGAATAATTTTATACTAGCAGAGGGATTATTAATCTTAAATGAAAATCCAATAAGGGCTTTTATTGACAAGAGATTAATCAGATCTGTGTATTCGATCTAGCTAGATGTTCAGGATAACTAATTATTTTTTAATATACATAAAGTGCAGTTCGTCAGTTCATTGTGCCAGATTACAACCACTGCCTTTGCTCTCTATTTCCTTTCCAGGCATTCGAAGCTGGTCATGAACTTCTCTTCCCAGGAGTAGAGGTGTTGGAGGAGAGAATAACTCCTGCTAAAAACACAAGTGGGAGGCTGAAAGTTGGAAAATCTTATGGGTTTCAAATAGAAGCGATAGTGGTAACTTTTAGCTGAAAAAAATATTGAGTCTATGAAACTGGATTTAGTGAGGTGAGAGGAAGTTAAAATGCCAAAGGCAACAGTTGTAGGTGGAGTAGGCAGAGAAAAACAATCAGAGGGTCATTCAAATTGAACACATTAATATAGCCTAGAGAACACTTCTATATGAACATCCCTACATTGTATTCAATGAAGATATATAATTATTTACAGAATGGGGTGAGAGTAATTATCAGGTACAAAGTTTTCATAACTGAGTTCCATAATAAAACACAAATTTAAATTTGCTACTGGAACCTTAACCTTAAAGCAAAAAATGTTTAAGAACTTCCTTGGAAAAAATATATGTGAGTAACTACTGGAGAGATCAAGGTCATAACTTAAAAATGGAGAGGTATATTCCCTCCAATCTTGTACAGTCAAAGTAGGGATGGAGATTATTTTAATGGAGAAAGAAGCAAAAATATTAATTAGAAGAAAACACACAGTCATGAAACTTCTCCCCAAATTTCTTGCCACTCTTAAGCACCAAAAATCTACAAAGATAAGACACTCTATAAACCAAACCCAAGTTAATGGCATTGGGTAACTTTCCAAATAACATGTCAAATTATAAAACTTTCATACACTTTACTTGTCTAAATTACTTTTATTAAGGAATTTGGCACAAAGTATAACATTTAGAAAATTTAAAATTCTGGGGCAACAGTTGGACAACAATAAGCTTAAGTATCATATGCATCTGTTAGAACACCAAATATTAGATGATTAATCATTCAAAGTGGATTTATGCCCACCCAAATAAATTTTGTAATGCAATCAAGAAGAGATCTGAATACATAGTTGATCCTCTCATCACAATTATGTGCTTCTAGTGGTATAGGAATGTATAACACCAATGAACACTGACATCCAATTTGAGCATCATGTGTCTCTGCATTGGGGAAACATCTGACAATAACTTTCATCTTGTGAAAAATCTATGACAAAACTATTAGCAGAATGTCAGTAAATAGGTTGAATATACCAGGAAAATAGGGGACTGTTTCTGCATCAGTTCTAAAAGGAAACACATAGAAATAGCCTGTATTTTAGTTAGTCTCTCCAATTAATTAGCACATTGAAATAATTCTCCAATTTCAATGACATTAGATATTTTATTAAGGTAGGGGAGTGCATTAAATAAATATACTTAATGCAAAATATTGATTGTTTTTACAAACCACCAAATTTTGTTTTAATAAGTTGGTAAAATCACATTTGTTTCCATTTCTAACTGATTTATTTTGATTGTACAGTAATGTCAGATTTTGTGGACAAAAAATGTTTGAATCATTCCCCACATTTCTTTTCATTGTGCCCTCCTGGCCTCATGTGGCAACTAACTGTTTCACTTAATGGTGTCTCAGATTTCACAATTTTTCCATCTTTTTCATTATTTAAATGAACACATTTCAATTGCTGAGAGTCAGTCTTCATTTTAAAACTATCTCTTGTCTGATTTATATTATACCATCTTGTAACAGTGAAAAGACAGGAGCTTCTTCACTCATGCCCTTCCTTCATCTTCATCATTACTTTTATCTCCTAAAGTTGGGGCCGTGCTCAAGGTCAATTCCATTGAAATTAATTTGAGGAAACCAGTTTACCAAAACCATCTTTCAAAGGCCATTTTGACAAATGATTAATTGAGCAAATAACCTATTCATTTCTTTTAAATCTACATGCATTCTATAGCAATTTCATATTGCTTGGTGATTGCAGGTTTGAAGGTTTTTTATGAAGATTATTTACATGATTTTCACTGTGTCTTCTTTTACTGCACTTTAAGCATGCCTATCATGTGTGATTGGACAGATTTTTTTACTGTATCAGCACTGCCAAGAAGAGAGGGGGGTTGCCAAATTTTAGCCCATTGTCTGATTCCTAAGTTGTAAATTGGTGGGAGTGCTCCCAACTGGAAGGAATGATTTCTTTTTTAATAATTTACACAAAGAGATGTTATATGGATTAGTAGCAGCTGAAACATTAAGAAGAAGAAGCAAGAGAAAGACACTTTACTGGGAACAAGATGGAAAAGACAACATTAAAATATAACATTGCTTGTGCTGCTGAAATAAGGATGTATTGACGGGCAAAAGAAAGGCTAACTGAAGGAACAAGAACAAGCAATGAAGGAAAGTATTGAGAACGAAGACCTAAAGGGGAATTGAAGCATTAGCTAGCAGAAATATCTGGTAAAGTTAGAACTGATCTTCTTGAATTTGATATGGATGGGGAAAGGTCAACTTGTCCTGATGAGAAAGAAGTTCATTCATGTGTAATTTCCCCACGCACATGTGTTCCCTTGGCCTCAAACATTGCCCATTGCCTTCCTCTGGGCACCCCTTTAGCAACCCCATGGTGGCCACACTTGCAGCCACCCTAAGTCTCATCCATCCTTGGCAGTCAAATCTCAGGCCTATGGGAAGGTGAACAATGTACCTTCTCCTCTCAGTGATCTCTAATTTACCATGCCTTTTCTACAGTCGGGCCTTTTTGTTGCTATTGTTGTACCTGGCATTGAACCCAACGGCGCTCAGACACGAAGCCACTTCCCTAGCCCTTTTTTAATATTTTTTTTAAAAATTTTGAGACAGCGTTTTGCTATGTTGATTAGGGCCTCCCTAAATTGCTGAGACTGGTTTTGAACTTGCAGTGCTCAGCACCCAACATCCCCCAGCCTCTGAGATTACAGCCATGCCCACCTTACAGTCTGCCTTTCCATTTGATATCGAGATACAGTTACACCCAGGGAAGATAATGAAGTTTCCCAGTCAATGGATACATCAAAGCTAATCTTCCATGATGGAAAGCAATCTCAATCTCATCTTCACAAGTGATTCCCCTGTGATTCTCTTAGCTTTGATAAAAATCAACTGCAATTCAATTGAAGTGAAGCCACCTACCTGGTCTTCATCTGATTTTAGAAGGTGGTCAAAGTGGATATGGTATTAGCTATTGGGACCATACTCATTTTTTTTTAACAACTGACATATGTTTGAATTAATCAGAGCTATACCAAACTGGTTGTCTGAGCTTGCCTCTCTCAGTATGTCTTTTGAGTAGGTTTTTGACATGAATCAGGAGTTATTCTCAGAACACACAAACTGGGATTTGGCCTCTAGCTTTCTTTTGTCTCCAGCTTTGGGCCCTAGTGACTCTAAAGGAAAGAAAATAGTCCATTCATCATTTTATACATACTCTTAGAAGAGCTGAAAAATGCTTCCATAACACTAACATTTTATTGTTTTTATTTAATAAGGATATTATTACCTTATTTGATTTTTGATACAAAGCAAAATGTATTATGATATTTATGCTTTTGTGTATGTGGTATATATATGGTATATATATAAATTTTTATATATGGTATATATATAAATTTATATATCTATACAAATAAGTAGACAAATATGGTAACACTGAATTATATATATAGAGAGATAGACATACACAACATATACATACTTAATCATACTTAATTTGTAATATTCTATGGGCAACTTAAGAATAACAAAAATAAATATAAATAAATAAAAAGAGGACCATGAAACCAAGAAGCTTTAACTTTAAAAGAATAAAAAAGACCTTAGAATATATAAATAAAACATGGTGATAAATAGGAGGGAGTACACACACAGAATAGAGCAGATTGAAATCAGATTTTGAAGCAAGGACAGGAATTGGAACTTCAGAAACAGGATATAAGATGTTACAAAGATACCATCAGAACATCTATCTTCTCTTCTGAAAATTAGTTCAGTTTTTCTGCTTTGAATTATTATTCCTTTATTCTTATGAATTCTTAACTGTACATCTGGATTGATTGGGTTTAAACTTAATCATCCTATCATGGACTTTTAAAAACACAATATATCTACCCAGTACTTTAGATACACATTTTATTGATGACTATATGCCTATTAGAAATAAGATTCCTCATGAAACTCAAACTCTAGAAATACATGTGACTATTGCATTTATCTTTTCAGTTTGGTAGAAGTGGCAAGCAACTTACAGTCAAAATTATCCTGCATATGTCAGAAGCCATCTTCATTTTTCCATTCATAAATAAGCTTTTTTAAAAACCTGAGTGACTATACCCTCTATGGTCAGGAAAAGTCCCTATTCTTCTCAGCCTGGGAGCTCTGGGTTGGTATATAAATGTCCATATGTCTTAAAACTTACAGAATTTGAGTAGCCTGTGTTCACTGAACTCTCATCAATGTGCATCCTACCTTGCACCAACTTGATGCAAGGATTATTCAGAAAGAACTCCTTTTTGAATCTATCATATTTATGATTATCATGTATATACAGTGTGAATAAGTTGTTGCAACATGAGTTTTTGATTGTTGGATTTAAAATTGGAGTACTTGCTTATATAACAAAAGGGATAAGTGGCTTTTAAAGTGATATATGTGCATATTTTAAATGTGTTACATATAAAGTGGAAATTTAAAAATGTGTTCATATGTAACATTAATTTTAATATTAAATGGACTTTCATAAAACTAGTTTTTAATGTAAATAAAGCACAGAAAGAAAATGGAAAGTTAAGACAACTTTACATAATTCACCAAAGAGATACATAGATGGTAAGTGAGAAAAAATTCTTTGTAAATAACATCTAGAATGTAGATATCCCAAACTATTAAGATAATTTATTTCTAGTGGCAGACTCATGGTTGAGTTTTATTTGGTTTATGATTTACTGTATTTTCCAAAATTTCTAAACACAATTTTATCATCATAAACTGCAACATATCCATGAAGAAAATTTTCAAACATTCTTAAAAATAGAGGAAAAAAACATCCAGCCAACAATCACATATCCAACTTCTTGAATGAACATTGTTAATACTTTTCCAAAATCGCTTTGTTTACCCCACATTTCATTTTTAAATTTTTTTGCTGAAGTTATTTTAAAACAAATTTCAGGCATCAGATCATTTTACCTGTACAAACTTCAGTGTCTAGCTCCAGAAAAGCATAGATAATTTTCTTTGTAAAGACAATGTCCCTATCATTCATGACAAAATTAGCCATAAATCCTATTACCAACTAATATAAAGCATATAATCAAATTTCCAAACTCTTTTTAACTCTATATTTGATTTGACTGAATCAGTATACCCAAGATTATACATACTGGCCACATTTGATTATGTCTGTTTCTTTAAATATGAAACAGTTATAAGTTTTCTAAACCACTGATGTTTTTCAGCAAAAAAAAAAAATATTTTAAACTTCTGGAGTGTTCCTATCTTTTCCTTCTTTCCTATCATTTTTGCTAATCATGATTAAATCATTCTTTTTAATTCCATCTAGTCTACTTATCTATTAAGATTTTCTTCATTTTCTTGCTTTCATTTTAGATGAGACTTCTTCAATCAAGATTTATTTGTACTTTATCTCTCATTTTTATGACATATTTAGAAGGATGGGATTTCCAATATCATTTAAAAATAAAGAAAAATATTTTCATTTCTATGGAAAAGATTTTTTAAATTGGGAAATCCAACCAGAGAATGGTGTCCTAACAGCTTTACTTTAAGAAGGTTTTTTGCACTAAAGAAAACAAGCACTTCAAATTTCTAAAATTTACTTTTTAAGAATTTCTTTTGTTCACTTTTGGTTGAATGAAATGTCTTTTATATTTTAAAGACAAACTTTCTCTGTGATGAATTTAGATATGTATCTCATGAACTCTATTACTTTTCTTTTAATTTTTTGTCATATGTTTCATATTTGTTAATCTATGATTAACATAAGAATCCAGAGAAGCCTATTTAATAAGCACAAATTCAAATGAATGTTAACTTTTTTTAAAGGGCTGAAAGTTTTGCTTTTAAGGTATTAAATGTACCAGTATCCCAACTTCTTATTCCAAAAATAATTCTTTAATGAGCAAATTATTTTTTAGAAATCTGATTTTTGACATATTTGGGGAAAAAAGTTATTTCATTGTTCTGAATTTTAAAAAGTGTTGTTTATCTATTATTTTTCCAAACTTAAATGAATGAAAACCAGCCAGGATGTTTCAGTAGGGCTTCCAGCTTACCTTCATCTTCCCTCTAGATTCAGATTTGGGTTCCATGAAGAAAATACGGCAAAATGGAGCAGATTCAAAAGATCCCTGTAGTTACCACAACTCAATCACCATAAAAACCTTGAATGCAGAGTACAATGCCAAAGCTGGACTTTCTTTCCCTGTCTACATAACTTTGTATGATCATGTCTGAATCATGTAGGATTATATTGTTAGGGAAGCATACTGTTCCCATAACACAAATGCAAAGCACATAAATTCTCTCTTTGTTTCTTGTGTTGTCTTAAAAGGAATATTTTCCACACATAACAAAGAAAATATAATAGACAATTTTTACCTCAAGGATCACAGTAAATTTTCCTGATCCACTTAGAGAAATTAGGAGTTACTGATCAGTTTGCTGGAGTAATTTATCTATCACATTTACCTTCAATTGATGAAGAATTTTGTTTTTCTTTTACCATTATTTTAGTGAATTGCTTCAAGAATGAACAGAGAAAAGATTAATATTGACTTTATAATTTTCTCTTGTTTGAGTTCAAAGAGAAAATTTATAATTTAAGTCCAATTTTTGTCACTAAGACGTAACAAGCCAATTCCTTTTCTTTCTTGAAATTTCCAACCTCTCTACTCATTTTCTTGCTCTGGTTCATCCAGCCAAGCAGGCAATTTCTTTTCTATTTTTCTTCTTTTTAAAAAAAATATTTTTAGTTGTATATTTTAATAATACCTTTATTTTGTTTATTTAATTTTATATGTGGTGCTAGGGAATGAACCCAGTACCTCATATGTGCCAGGGAAGTGCTTTACTACCGAGCCACAAGCCCAGCGCCAAGAAGGCAATTTCATTGACAGTTCTCTTTATACTTTTGTGCCTTCATATACAACCTGAGATGCAGATATTTTGAGATTGATAAGTAATTAGGAATGTAAAAATATTGGAAGTATTAGAGTCTAAGGTATTACACATCTAGAGTTATTTATTTCTAGATATTTTTAAAATTCACCTACTTATTTGTCTGTTTAATGCTGATTTCTTTCCCAGAATCAACCCAGTAGCACCTGTGTCAGCATTACCAGCCTGGGATTGTAAATTCCACAGGGGCATATTATGTCTCTCAAAATCGCTGTGCGCAGCAGCTAATAAAGCATGTTATGAACACAGAGTCTCAATGTTTTGATGGTGATAAATTTTACTGAGTCTGTTTTATTATCTTATACTGGTTAAATTTTAGAAGTGAAATTGCTATGAGCCCTAGTGTACTGAAAATAAAGAACTCAGATATGAAAGGTTTTTGAAATTTGTATCTGAATTATTTAAACTGTAAAATTTTTGCAGAAAAATTTTTGTACAAGATACAGTGCAAATACCACTAGGTGAACAGTAATTAAAAAAAAAAACCCTAGAAGATTAGCCTTCTGTTAATAGCCAATTAATGATCCAAGGAAATCAAGGAAATATGCTTACTTTAGTGTTTGTTAATTTTAAATTTTAAAATTTTAAGCTTAAGACCATGAACTGGCACCAATAATTACAAATTTCTATAGTGATTAACATGCTGCTAATATCCTCAGTTTAAGGTTATAGTTGTAAATAGTAAGTGCAAAAGAAATCACTTATAAAACAAGCAAAGATTTGTCACAAAATTATTATTTGAAGTCAACAATAATAAATTAGGTGCCTTTTTTTCTAAATAGCAAAGTGATTTTTTTATTTTAGAAAAGCGTCTTTTATCAATCTATTGCCTAATATCAACATCCAATGCAAGCAAAAGACATTTTTGCAGGCATAATTTCTTACGTCATTTGGGGAGTGCCTAATTTATCCTGGACTGAGGAAGAATGTTTACTTTAGAAATTTTAAGAGAAAGAGCAGCTCTTGAGAGTTTGTGTCATATACATCTACTGCAGATATTGGTGTCTCTAGCTAGTATCAAATGGAGATAAACCAAGAGACAAAGCCCATATATACTCTAAGCAGTACAATGTCTTATCACACAAAAATGATTTGAAATTCAATAAGAAGGAGATTTTCCAGAAAATTAAATATTTCACCATTTTGAATAATCTGGAATGGTTCCTGTCAGTCTGGTTAATTTGGGATTTTGGAAAATACATAGAATATTTAATTTCAGGTTCTTAAACCACACCATAAATAAATGTGAGAAACCCTTGCATTGCCTTTTTGATTCCTATACTGCTGCTCCCCTGAAAGTATTCATGGTCTCACCCCTTGAATTAGAGAATTCGCAACCTAATATACCCTGGGAAATCTATATTTTCTCCTGCTGTGGCACTTAGGCTTTGGCTTCTTCCTTAGAATGTCACTTTTCTCTTCAAATCAATTTTTTACATCTATTATAAGTTTCCAGGCCAAGTCCTACTTGAGGGCTTCCTCCACCATTCTTCATTGTAATTCTCTTACTAGGCCAGAATCCATTATTTGACAGTCATTAAAAAATAAAAATATCACATGGCAATTTTATTTTTGTTACTTGACCTTTATATTGTTACACTTTACATGTTCACAAACTTTCCTTTTGATGGTAGAGTAAACAAATAGTAATGCTGTGTTGCTGTGTACTCATTTCATTGTCAAGTGGAGTAGTATAAACTCTGGTTCAAAATATATATAATACACACACACACACACACACACACACACACACACACACACAGAGAGAGAGGGGGGGGGTGACCTTTGGAGCAATTACCTCACACTGAAATAACTCTGTTATGATGTTTCCCTGGAGAAATGTCAATCAGCACTTCAGTGAGAAGAGGAAAGGGGCTTGTCTACTCTTGTTGAGTACATAGAGGTTTGGCTATAAGTTTAGTTGATTTAATGCTATGGATAAGTTAGGTTGCTAGTTAGCATTGTGTTTTTGATGGATTAGAACTAGTCATATGCCCAGAAATCTTGGCAACAAGCACACTTTTACAAATTGGGAAAATAATTTAAAGTAGCATTTCTTTTATAAGGACAGGATGAGTGAGAAAAGAAAAAATAGAGAAGTCACAAGTGGCTATTTGAGATAAGTTGGATTCAATATATGCTCTAATTGGCAAGTCCTATCTTTCTTCATTCTTTTTCCATTAGAAGTAAACATGAATGAATAGTTTCTTAACTGAATCTGAAGGGCAAGGAAGTTACTGGGAAATAATTTCATGTTGAAGGATTAGATGTTTGTTAGTGTAGGAGAGGGGTTTTTCATATTTGATTTATTTAGTTCATTGGCTGGTTTGTCTACTTATTGTTGCTTGTTTTGACTGAAATATTATGTATGTATATCCACACATAAACAACCAACAAAAAATTGAGAAAATTATAGGGAAAGAGGCCATAAATGGAAATGATTTGTGATTTTAAATTTTCATTTTGCTTTATATGTTTTTATACCTGTAGTAACAGGAAGCAAATATATAATAAAGAAAAAGTGTATAGTATTAAAAGAAAACAAGTCTTTAAACAAATGAACAATTTTTTTCTTTATTGTCATTGAAATATAAATTGGCCTTTCTGCTGATGGCCTTGCCTTATGACCATAATTCACTTATGGTTGAATTCAGAGCTATGTGTCCCTGTGAAACCTAAATTACTAAGGAAGACTCCTTCCCTACCTTCTATGCAAACCTTACAAATACACATGGTGTGTCCTGCTAACTAACAAAAATTGAAGAATTATACAATAGAATGCTATACCATGCAGCTGTTGGAGGGAACAAAGGAACTTTGTAATAACTGATATGGAAAGTTTCAAGATATATTGATAACTATAAATAATAAAGATGCAAATGCCATTGATGTAAAAGAAGAGAATTTAGGTTGTTTATTGAGCACCTTTGTATATGCATGTAGAGTCTTTAAAAGAAAATTAAAAAAAAAAAAAACCTATAGGATGCTTACATGTCAGCATTTACTTCCTCCCTTCCATCTTCCTAACAGTCCGTTCCCAATGTATCCTTAAATACACTTTCAGAGATACCTTTCTTTTTCCAGAGATTTCACATGCTTCTCTCACAGTATTCTGCAGAAGCTCTCTCTCAACAACGCTTAGCCAAATAAGACTCAATTTCCTCTTGAACTTCTTCCCTTACACAGCATTCTTGCTACCGCATTATTCTGATTTGATCCTGTTTCTAGTCTCTCCTTATCAATTCTGTTTCTTTTAGCTTCTCCTTTTTTTCCAGATTTCTAAGTTTTAGATGCCTCAAAGCTTTTAGCCTGGACCCTTTTTGTTTTTATGGAGCCTAGAACATCTCATCCATATGAAAACATTCATATTAATTTCTCATCCATATGGATGAAATTAAATATCAACTGTGTGCTGTGGATACCCTCTGTTTTCTTTTTCACAAGTCCCAGGTTTATAAGTCCATCTGACCAACAGCATCTTCTCTAGGCTGTCACATAATCACTTTATATTAATAGCACCCTTGAGATTCTCCCACACACTTATCTCTAAGTATCTCCCACCTTAGTAAAAGACATTGTTCTGTCTTATTTTATAAATAAAAACATAGGATTCATGTCATTACTCCCAAATTCATTCTCAAGCCCTTTATAATGCTCCTCCAAAATATACCTGTGTTCTGTTTCTCACTCCTTCCACCCAACTCACCCTCATTTCTCCCTAGGCAACCACCACAGTGTTGTAACTCTTCTCATTACCTTTCCTCTGGCCTCCTCCAAACCAGTTTCCACAAAGCACTTAGAAGAAAATTTTAAAAGCAAATATAAAGCTTATTTAATAGTTTTAGTTAATTGAGTTCCAATTGCATTTAGTATAAAGTCACATTTCTCATCATCAGACTAAGCATGACACAATGTGATTGTGGTAGGGTTACCTTCTTTCTTTTTCTGTACTTAAATAAACATTCTTGCAGCTATATTGACCTTTTTAAAATTTCTTGGAACCATCAACTTTATCTTGTTTCTCATGTACTTTGAGATTGATACATATGCTTCTGAGTCTCTGCCTGCCTGGTGTGTTAGTCAGCTTTGAGATAATCAACTTGTAAGAAAAAAGGTTTATTTTGGTCCACAGTTTTAAAGGTTTTAGTCCATGATCAGTTGGTCCTGTTGCTTTGGGCCCACAGTGTCACATCATAGTGGGAGTATGTGGCAGAACAGACCAACTCATCGAATGGTTAGGAAGTAAAAGAAGAGAATAGTAAGGGTCTAGAGGCCCACTTTCCTCTTCCAGACTCAAGCCCCAATGACCTGAGAATTTCCACTGGGCCTCAGTTTGTAAAGGTTCTACCACCTTCCAGTAGTGCCTCATGATGGACCAAGTCTTTAACAAACAGGCCTTAGGAAACACTCCAGACCCAAACTCTAGCATCTTACTCCTTCTGCTTCATCTCTCAGCTTATATGTATTCTTATCAGAAGAACTTTCTCTGGCCCATACTATCTGGGTGCACTCCCTTTTCTCCACTATTGTATGTATATCTGACCCTGCATATTTCATTTTTAACAATTCTAAATTCTATCTTTGCTTATACACTAATATTCTCTCTTTCCAATATTGGACTATAAGTTCCAGGACAGTAGGCTTTTTACCTTTTCGTCATGCCTTTTAGCCACTCTGCAAAAATTACCAATATATGCAGGAAAATGTAAGACAGAAATAAGGGAAAATCAGAGTACCCACATCTAGTGTAATTTCCATTACACATTTTTATCCTAATAAATATTTTAACTTAGTTAGTTTAATCATTTATTACCTCTACCTTACATACCTAGCACTGTAGTAGGAGATAGAAAATCAACAGTGAGCAACAGCTTAGTCTTATGCAGACTAACGATAAGTAAAAGGACAATTCAGGTAACACATTCTTCATCAGAGGCCAACATATAGTGATGTAGGAAGTATATCACTTTACTTTCTTAAAAACAGGCAAGTTGAGCCCTGGATCCAGTTTTACTCAGAGTCCTTAACAAGTGTGAAGCAGCGTCTTGTCTCCTTTCAGATTCCAGGTGCTGTACACTGAGACACCTCAGTGATGGAGAATTCACAAGTAAGAATTCAAATAGCCTCGTTTAGCTAAGCATTTCACATGATTTAAATCCTCAACACCATCAATCTGACAGCATTTGAAGGTAAGATCCCAACACAGATCAGAGTTGACACCAACCCAAAGCTAATTCAAAGATCTGGAATAAATAATAATACAGTGTTGTTGTGAACCTCTAAGTTTTAAAGTGGTCTATTATGTACCAAAGGAAAACTGACACAGGAATGACTTTTTTGTCTAATATCATTAGGTTGTGTTTGTAAATACCAAACAAGAAAAGAAAAAAGGAAAAGCAATTGTTTCGTTAAGGACAATTGAGGAAAAAACAACAAAAACATTTGGATTAGCTTCAAATTGCTTTGTAGAAACTCAGCTTCATTTAATAGAGGATTTTATGCATGGAACCCCATATCAATTCATCTATCCATTTATTTTCCCATCCTTCAGTCTATCCATTCATTCATCTGTCCACCCACCTGCTCATTTATCATTAATGGAGCTTATATTAAAAAACAAACCCTTTTCTAGGCAATCAAAGTGTAACAAATTGAATAAAACCAGATTTCTACTCTCAACGAAAATCTCCTGGAGAAATTTTATTTTTAAGAAACTTCACATCGAATGTAAGTGTAATAAACATAGATGGTATTTTTTTCTGTTTGTTTCCACTTTGATATTTTTATAAACAGCTATTATTCCTAAAGTCTCAGATAGTCTCAAACCAATATCTCAAATCCACTTCTCTATTCTCCCTGTGTACCAGATAAAACAAGTCTTGGTTGAAAATAATTGAGAATCTACTGAGAAAAATGCATTGCTGTGGAGCTAAGTCTGGAAACAGAGAAAAGACAGTTTGTTCATCAAGCCTTCTAGTCACCTTCCAAGAGATACCAGCAGGTGTTTGAGAATGAGGGTCAGAGAAATAAGGATAATACTCATCCAGTAGGCTTTTGAAACATCGGGTCTCTATTCATAAGAGCCACAATTTACAAAGTTTCACCTAGATTTGTTTATTTTTATAAATATACAGCTTATTAGACACAGTATCAAATATTAAAGAAAGTGAGATACTATGCAGCATTTTTTGTTCATTTAATCAATGTAGGCATTGATACCAATTTGGGGCCATATTTGATTATCTACTATTTAATGATCCAGGAAATTTCAAATTTTCTAAGTATTTTTATTATGTGTGTCCCTGTTCAGTGACAGTGGGAGTAGCCAAAAGCATTTTAAACTGATTATAAATATCTTTACATTTTGTTTTTTGTGTCCCATCTACCTAGTAGGTTTTTCTACAAGTATGTTTATCTCTGATAGTTAGACCATGCTGCATGCAGTTAACCATAAAAAATTCATAAGTTTCTCAAGTTGACTTCAAAAGCACTACCTGATCTGTCAAAACACATTTTAAAATGTCAAAATGCCTTTCCATTATGGCCTTATTTGGTGCTATGGTGCTTTATAACCCAATTCTACTGGGAAAAAGGAGGTGAAAAGACTCACACGGAAGCTCTACTGCTAAAGGACAAATAGCAGTACATTGAAGTTGAGCAGGACATCCATAAACCACCAATGATTTAATAATTTATATTTGTAAATTATGTAAATGCACATTTAGACTTTGAAGAAAATCACATTTTAAAAAACTGAAATAAAAATCAATCAGTATGATTTTTAAATTATTTAAGATAAAACTAGCAAGATTAGCCCCTCACAGTTAATACTCTAAATTAAAAGGTTAACCAATAATTTTTTCTCTACAACTAGGAGTGAAGATACCTACACTTTCAGCCTTATTGTGTACTTTAATTGTCATCTGAATTTGGGGTATGAACCATAGTAGAATCAATTTCAAAGAGGTTGATATAGAATTACTGAACAATCATTCTGCAACCACAGTTACTTTATTTCAGTATTGCCACTTGACTTGATTTATAGTTCAAAATACTTCATTATATGACATCTGAGGTCTCCTGCTAAAGAAACAAGTTCTATGGCTTTTGTTCCTGGAAGGTCAATTAGCTTTTCCAAGTTCCTGATATTAGGAGACTCTAAAATCACAAACTTACTCTTTAATAGTCTATTAGGAAATGGCTCATAATCATTATCACATATATGTCTAGCTTCCTCTTACACAGATAATAAATAAACTCTAGTACACGACTGACATTGTACTAAAAATTGAGAGTACCACCACTGAAAAGCAATATAGGCATGGTGTCTGTGCTCCTGTACCTTACATTCCAGAAAGGAAAAATGATGGAGAGGAAAATGGGGCCTTAGTATATATAGGCTGTCATCAGTACCATGCCATCTGTTTAGTTTACAACAGCCCATACCAACAAACAACTTATTTTAACCATGCTTGCCGCAGTCCGGCTGCAGCAAAATAACCGGGGGGGTGACGAACAACTTGTGTACATTGATACAGCAGGAGTAGGAGCCCTTTATTGTAGGACAGGAGCAGTATTTATACATTCCACACTGCTTATCTTAATTAACATAAACTAGATACAGGAGTCAACCAATAAGAAATCTCCACACTTAATGGCTCGCTGGCGTTACTTCACAAACCACTCCCTCTGGCAAAATGCCAGGCGCCATCCAGACTTGTTTATAGACCTTAACATTTGCCAGGCGCCATCCTGACTTGTTTACAGACTCTAACACATGCTCTCTCTTATCTTGTGAGAAAAAAAATAGAATCCTAGAATATAGAAATGAAACAAATGTAATATAAAACTACTCATAATAAACATTAAGTCAGTAATAATAACTGAAGCCTACAACCTTCAAACCCCAAATTCTGTTTGTCTGTCAATCACAGTAGCCAAAGATAGAGTAATATCTACTGAGATGTCTGAGGGACCCTCTGGCTAAACTCTGTCCTTCATAATTGGGCTTATATTGTTCCTTAAGTGCATGTATCCTATGTAAGCTTTGTAAAATTCACAAGTAACAAACAACATGTATGGTATTATATCCAAGCTTTAATGGTAATCCTGGATAAATTTGAGTGTCTAATAACTTTATGGAAGAATAAAAATCATAGTTTTCCTTTGAATTTTGTTTTTCTGTAGACACAGTCATTTCCCTTATTTTGTGAATTATTTCAGGAGAGAGAAAAGGAAGACGAGTACTAGGCAGAATACAATCTCCGAAGTGGTCTGTGTCTGACTGACCATTGGTCTGTCTTCCCTTTTCTCTCTAGTACTGTACCTCTGACCTGAGTTTGGGCTGCCTTGTCCGGGAGATTTAAGTGGCATTAATTCAAGTCTTATCCCACACTCTAGAGGAAGTTCAATGACCTACTCAAGATTCCTATGATGTTCTAGGCACTTAAGCCCACCCCATCCCTCTGACCCTGAATCACACCCTTGCAGAACCCTTGATTTAGTAGTTTTTCAACTCTTACCTCTATTTGTCACTTTCTCTTCCATACCCACCTAAAATTTCCATGCCTGCTCCTTTTTATTAATTTCCCCTCCTCCAAGTATTTGTTTATGTTGCTATCACAGAATATTGAACACTGAATAATTGAAAAGCAAGGATTTCATTTTCAAAGTTTTGGAAGCTGAGAGGTCCAAGATCAAGACCTTGACAACTGGCTCACACTTCTTGCCTGTTTTTTGTCTTGTTTTGTTTTGTTCTTTCTGTGCCTTCACATGGCAGAAAACCAGGAGGGAAAGCAAACCTGTTCCCAGAAGCCCTTTACATAACAGCATTAATATAGTCATGAGGACACTAAACTCCTCCCCAAAGGCCCCCTCCCAACACTACTGCACTGGGGATTAAGTTTCCAACATAAATTTTAGGGGACACATTCAGACTGTGGCATCTCAGGTGACTTCAGTTGTATGCATTATATATTGAATAAACTCAATAAAAATTTTTGAGATAATCGATGAACATTTAAGATATTAAGAATATTAAGCTTTAAGACTTGATCATTTTTCTTTAAAAGTTATGGTTTCCCATTTCTTGTCATCTTTTTTAGAAATCTGTCTGCTCCAGGAACTAAATATTTCAATGGTTTTCATGTTGTTTATACAGAATTTTTAGTTCCCCCTACCCAATTCACAATTGCCTGATAGTTTAAAGAATCTCCCACTGCAGATGAGTCTTTACCAGCACAGAAGATCTACCCAAAGTTCTCTCCTCATCTTTATTAAGCAATCTCTGTTGCAAGAAAGAAGAGCATCATATACTAAAGTAATTTAATTTTCTACCAGTGTGAATTATTCTGCTTCGAATAGAAGACAGTGGTGACTAAAGTGCTTTGGGTTTTAAATAATTTTATTGTATTACAAAACTTTGCTTTGAATCTGAATTAAGTACCTCCTCCTCACTCCCACAGAACTCATCAAGGCACAGATTACATTGTTTTGTCATTAGCTATTTAATCATCTACACTCCCACTAGGAGATGTCCATGAGGAAAGAAACTGTATATAATTTTTACCTTTTTATGATACTTTGCATTGCCTGGTAGCAATTGTGATGTGAATGTATGAAAGTAACATCTCTGACAATGTCAAGATCTGGATTCCAACATCCTCTATATTTATAATATTTATAGTATAGAAGATATCTATCTGTCATATCTCTCTCTCTCTCTCTCTCTCTCTCTCTCTCTCTCTCTCTCTCTCTCTCTCTCCTTGCATCTTTTTTTATTACACCACAAGTGCACCCACTTCTCAGAGGAGGTATGGAAAAAGCTGATGGACAGCTGTCTAGAGGCAAGCATTGATTGTTTCCATCATCACACAGGGAGTGTGGGATCTGAAGCAGCTTTCCACTCCTGGCAGCTGAGATAGATTTTAAAGTTTAGAAAAATATCCTCAAGAAAGCACCAAGGAATTGAGCCTCCAAGGTCATCTTATATTCTTGTCAAAGGACATAGACTCTCCAGGGGAATTCAAGATTTTCAAAAGCTGCTCTTAGAACTGGGAGGATTTAGTTCTATGAAGGTGATTTCCTCTAGGCATGTAATGATTAGGATTTACAAAACATAAGTGAAATTAATTTATAAAGAGTAAGGATTAACAGTTAAGTGTTTCTTACTTATTTATTTGTTCTGTAAATATTTCTTCCAGGAAATATTTTCATTGCACCTAAAAAATGACAATAATGGGAAAGAACTAGATAATCCCTAGATTAGAAAAATCTTATTGAAGATACTCACCACATATTTAATTTCTACTAGGCTCCTCTCCCTTAAAAAGTTGTCTGCATCTTTTCTATCTCTGCCCTTACTCTCAACCTCTCCTTCATTCATACCCTGCATGCAGTCTGGAGGTAAATGGTTGAATGAGTAGGATGAGAACAAGATATAAGTAGAACTGCAAGAGAGGCAACATAGCAAAAATTGCCTCCATTCAAATACTTGCGTCATCACTTTCTAGCTGTGTGTGTTCCTACCTTTCTAGCTCTCTGTGATCTTTGTAGATGTATTGTCTTTCTGTCCTATTATTCCTCCATTAAATAAAAGTGAATAGAATTGAGTTGAGCACATAAGGCACTTATGTAGCACACATTAATTGATCAACAAATATTACATGAGATCAACAAAACATATTTGTAATTACCAAACTATGAGTTTGACACTGTTAGTGTTTTTGTGGTTACTTTTGTAACAAAACCCTAGGTGACTTAAATTCATTGACATAAAAGCCTGACTTGAACTGGTTTAAAAATATATATAACCTATGTTTGTTCCACTTAGTACAAATATTAATTTATTTTACTGGATAAATTTATTCTTTTGATTACAGGATGTTGTACATAAAGACCCCAACGAATGTTATAGAGTGCATGTGTCCTATTGTGTTTCTCAATTATAAAAATGATCTGAATTCTGATTTGAACTCAGAGTAAATTTATTGAATGGTGATTGACTACACATTGAGATTCACAGCATGGACCTGGATTGTCATTGTCTCAGTACAAGCCCTCTGTAGACTATACACTCTACACACCACTATTTCTCTGACGATGTTCACACTATGCCACCATGTTGTCATCCTACTCATTTAGTGAGTCCCAGATCCAATGTGTATACGGATAGGTATACGAAACTCCCTTTACCATTCCAACACTTGGACTTTTCTCCTTTGCATCCTCACAGTTCTTAACACTGTACTCTGTATAGTTTTCTTGGCCATATCATGTGAATTGAATTCTGAGAAAATTAAGTATCACTTCGGTGAACACATAAAATTATTGCTAGTGAATATTTTCTGCTAACACAATTTATTTGATAAAAGTATACAGTGAATTTTCTCAAAATCTGCTTTAAACGGATTCTGAAATGAAAAACATCTTTAGTGACAAATTAAATTATGTATGTAATAAACATGCCTTGTTCTTTGTGATTTCAGAACATAAATCATATCATTGTTATAAAATATTCCCTGACAAGTATTAACATACAATTTCATGAGATATGAAAAAAGAACAACAAAACAGCAGGCTGGCCATGGCCAAAGGAAAAACTATTCCCACTGAGTAAGTACTGAACAACCACGGAGGTTTCTGTAATCTACTACTTATGAAAATCACATGGGAATAATTCCAGCAAAATAGCAGAGGACATTTTGAAGTTTGTGGCATCTAAATAGCCATTATGCACTGTTATATTTAAGACTTTATGTCAACATACATTCAGATTTTATTATTTTTAGTTCATATTTTCTCTTATTGCAAATTAATACAACCATTATAGAAAAATTAGAAAATTCCTATAAATAAGCAAAAAGAAGAAAAGTTACAAATACTCTATGGCTGTCCAGAATTTTTTTTACATATTTATGAAATTATTTGTGTACATGCATATATGTAAATAATGGGTGTGCAAGTATGTGTGTGTGTGTGTGTGTGCTTGAATACACATGTCAAAAGATTACCATGGATTTACTATGCTTTGGTTATAGTAAAATGGTTATATTGTGATGCTAAGAGAGTCACACTTTGAAATTTATAAATGTAATTAGATGTGTGGCCTGAAATAGAAAAAAAATAATTCACCAACATGTAAGTGTATAGTTACAAATTTTGATTTGCTGTGAAGGGATTTACATAGGAAAATGAGGGTAGTTCGTAGAATGTCAGGAGAGGAGTCTCTGAAGAGAAATTTAAATGGACTTTGTCTCTGAAACATCAAGCAGAGTAGAGTAAAAGACAAAGGGAGCAGGAGGCTGATAATGACCAGATTATGCCATTTCTTGTGATAACAATTCACTTCGATGAACAGTGGGAAAACATCCAAACATTCTCTGCAGAAAAGCTGATGTGATTTGATTAAGTTTGCATGTAGTCAGGTATTTCTTTGCCAGAGAGGCTGTACTTTGCATCATAGGATGTGTAGTAGCACCTCTGATATCTTTAGCAGACTCCAGTAACTCCTTGCCCAGTTATAAAAACCAAAATGTTCCCAGGCACTTTCAAATGTCCCCTGTGAGTTAAGGACACAAGCATCCAGCTGTAAAATAACCAGTTTAAATTATTAAAAATTATTCTTACTGCTAAGGGAAGGACAGATGAAAGCATTCCTTATCACAAGTCTGCCATCTTGTCACCACACAGCCTTAAAAACAGCACTAGTTAGTGTGTTCAATAGCAACAATAAAGTTTTGAATGTTTGATATATTTAATTAATAGTTGAATTAACCAACCTTTAAAATGGCATTATATTTTCCATATTTTATTATGTTATAAAAGATATTAAAATATAGCTGTAATAGAATGGATACTGAGGGTGAGAACAAAATTCAAAATGCACATGGGAAGACTAGGGAGTGAAGTAGCTAGGGGCCTGTGTAGGAGGAGATGACATCTCGGACATTGGAGACATGTATTAAAGTTGTGTCTCTTCACAACTTTACAAACTCCATATCATGTACAATCACAAGAATGAGATCCAAATTAGAATAACTTATTCTCCATATATGTATAATATGTCAAAATAAACTCTCCTGATATGTGTATTTAAAAAGAACACATTTTTTTAATAATTAAAACAAGTGTGTCTCTCATATCATGCTTAGCATTGAATAGCATGTTAATCGTCAAGATTTTGGGAAAGACACAACTTTCTCTCTACACCTATCACTGCATTCCTTTGCTACATTTCATTAGTTGTCAATGTTTTAAAGAAGAAAATCTATATAGTGTATATAATTTTGGTATTATAAGCAAGATTACTGAATGAAATAAGTGACAAAAATGGACTATTCACTAAATATTAGAAAACTGAATTATAAAAAAATAGATTTTCTACATTACATTATTAGAAAAAAATACAAATTGAATAAAGACATAAATTTGGAAAGCAGAGTGTGAAGCCATAAGAAATCATACATGAGAACCTTTCCATAATATTGGGATAGAAGAAATATTTAGGGATAATACAAAAATAAATTTTAGAAAAAAATCAACTGAAATATATAAAATGACAAAAAAAAGAGAGAAAAAAAAACTCTGTCTTGTAAAAGTTTCCATGAACCAAAGTAAGGCAGTCTTAAAATTTTTTTTAATTTATTTTTTATTCTAATTTGTTATATATGACAGAAGAATGCATTACAATTCATATTACATATATAAAGCACAATTTCTCATCTCTCTGGTTGTATACAAAGTAATTCATATGTGTACATAGGGTAATGATGTCCATCTCATTCCACCATCTTTTCTACCTCCACGCCCCCTCCCTTCGCCTTCCATCCCTTTGCCCTACTTAGAGTTCATCTAATCCTCCCATTATCTCCCTCCCAACCTCACTATGAGTCAGCATCCCTATATATGAGAAAACATTCTGCATTTTGGTTTTTTTTTTTTTTGGATTGGCTAACTTTACTTAGCATTATATTCTCCAATGCCATCCATTTACCTGCAAATGCCATGTTTTATTCTCTTTTATTACTGAGTAATATTTCATTGTGTATATATACCACATCTTCTTTATCCATTCATCTACTGACTGGCATCCAAGTTGGTTCCACGGTTTAGCTTTTGTGATTGTGCTGCTATAAACATTGATGTGGTCCTTTGTGTTTTAGGTCCTTTGGGTATAGACCAAGGAGTGGTATAGCTGGGTCAAATGATAGTTCCATTCACAGATTTCCAAGGAATCTCCATACTGCTTTCCATATTGGCTGCAACAATTTGCAGTCCCACTAGCAGTGTATGAGTGTGCCTTTTTCCCCATATCCTCGCCAACACTTATTGTTGTTTGTATTCTTAATAGCTGCCATTCTGACTGGAGTGAGATAAAATCTTAAGAGTATTTTTGATTTGCATTTCTCTAGTTGCTAGAGATGTTGAACATTTTTTTCATATATTTGTTGATTGATTGTATATCACCTTCTGAAAAGTGTTCATTTCCATAGCCTATTTATTGATTGGGTTATTTGTTTTATTGGCATTAAGTTTTTCAGTTTTTTATATACTCTAGAGATTAGTACTCTATCTAATGTGCAAGTGGTAAAAAATTTGCTTTAAGATGTGGGCTTTCTATCCCCCTCACTGATTCTTTTGCTGAGAAGAAGCTTTTTAGTTAAATCCATCCCATTTATTGATTTTTTAAATTTTAATTCTTGCCCTATAAGAGTCTTTTTAAAGAAGTTGGGGCCTAAACTGACATGGTGGAGATTTGATCCTACTTTTTCTTCTATTAGACACAGGGTCTCTGGTTGAATTCCTAGGTCCTTGATCCACTTTGAGTTGAGTTTTGTGCATGGTGAGAGATAGGGGTTTAATTTCATTTTGTTGCATATGGATTTCCTGTTTTCCCAGCATCATTTGTTGAAGAGGCTATCTTTTCTCTAATGTATGTTTCTGGTGCCTTTGTCTAATATAAGATAACTATAATTATTTGGGTTAGTCACTGTGTCCTCTATTCTTTACCTTTGGTCTACCAGTCTGTTTCAGTTCCAATTCCATGCTGTTTGTGTTACTATTGCTCTGTAGTATAATTTAAGGTCTGGGATAGTGATGCCATTTGATTTACTCTTCTTGATAAGGATTGCTTTAGCTATTCTGGGTCTCTCATTTTTTTAGATGAATTTCATGAAGGCTTTTTCTATTTCTATGAGGAATGTCATTGTGATTCTGACTGGAATTACATTAAATCTGTATAGTATTTTTATTAGTATAGTCATTCTGACAATATTAATTCTGCCTATCTAAGAGCAAGGGCAATCTTTCCATCTTGTAAGGTCTTCTTGATTTCTTTCTTTAGTGTTCTGAAGTTTATATTATAGAGGTATTTCACCTCTTTTGTTAGGTTGACTCCCAAGTTTTTTTTTTTGAGGCTATTGTAAATGGGGTAATTTTCCTCATTTCCTTTTCATAGTATTTTTTCACTTATATACAGAAACACCTTTGATTTATGGGTGTTGATTTTGTATCCTGCTACTTTGCTGAATTCATTTGCTAGTTCTAGAAGTTTGCTGGGGGAATTTTTTTTTGGTCATCTAGATACAAAATCATATCATTGGCAAATAAGGCTAATTTGAGTTCTTCTTTTCCTATCTGTATCCCTTTAATTTCTTTCATCTAATTGCTCTGGCCAGTGTTTTAAGAACTATATTAAATACAATTGTTGGAAGAGGGCATCCCTCTCTTGTTCTAGTTTTTAGGGAGAATGCTTTTAATATTTCTCCATTTAGAATGATGTTGCCTTGGGGCTTAGCATAGATATTGTTTACGATATTGAGATATGTTCCTTTATTCCCTAGTTTTTCTAGTGTTTTGAACATGAAGGGGTGCTGTACTTTGTGGAATGCTTCTTTCTGCATGTATTGAGATTATCATATGGTTCTTATCCTTAAGTCAATCCTAATTCATGCAAAGTACTTGGCTTCACATATGTTGGGGATGTGAGGGTGGGAGAACAGGGAAGGAAAAAAAATCTTGAAGGAAGAAACAGGGATTGTTTTGGTTGGAGATCAGTATCTTTCCTGCTTCCTTTCTCATCCAATTGGTGGTATCCTTTGTTGTTAGCTGGTATCTCTGCCCTCAAGATGGTGAAGGTAACCAGGGTGTCACAGTGCCAGGTTAGTGGCTGCTGGGGAGAGGGGGTAGTTAGAAACTGGGTACCTGGCCAGCCAGAGTTCCAAACTGGGAATTGTCCCCACTAAAGATGGTGATAAAGGTGACCCAAGATGGAGGCAGCTGCTTTCAGTAATGTGGTATCCGGTCAGGTGGGAAGAGCCAGATGATGGCGTTGGATGTGGATGATGTGATCAGAGACAGCTCTGTGGTAAGCAGTGTGTGGTTTCGGCTGTCTTCAGAGCCTGTGTGATGTTCCCAAGTGTAGGAAACTACAACCAGGGAAGCCCCATATTGGTAGATGGGGGTCAAAATGAGTGGCCAGAAATGCTGTGTGGGTGCTGATGCAAATGGTCTCACTCCAGCACCCAGCAATTCTGCGTGGGTGAGTAGTTGGGAGACCTACTCTGATGCTGAGGCCTGGAGCCCTGGATGGCATGTTGGCAATGTTTCCTGTATGGGAGGAGGAGTATCGCGTGCAGAGAATCAGTAACTATTCTCACTACTTGAGTCCCAGGTCATGGGGCGACACAAAATTTTGCCTCCCTTTGTCCTGTCATCTTGGATCCTCTCTTAGAAAATATTTTGATGGTACATTTAACAGACAGAATTTTTATATCCAAAAGAAAATAAAAACTCAATTGAGATATGTGATAAGTAATTCTTAGTAGAGATATATCTCCTGCACCCCTACCTACCTGTAAGTAAGGAAATATAAGTAATTCTCCTAATTCAATATTAATTAGGGAATTAGAAATTAAAACAAAAAATAGTTGATTCCATTCACAAAATATAGTGGATTCACAAGAGGTAATCCTGAAAATTTCCAGGATTAAACATGTGAAATGCAATAATTCTGACAGCTTCTGAGGAGAAAAAAAATAGGCTAAACTGTTTTGAAGAGTGATTTGTAAATACCATAAACTATTTTTAATAGTGATTTTTGAATACCCAGTAATATTTCAAACATGTTGATTTTAAAAGTATCAAGCAATTTTGTTTCTGGATATATGTATACCTTCAAGAAATTCTATGCAAGTGTTTCATGAAACATAGCACTCTTTTTTTTTAAATATCTTTATTTTATTTTTATGTGGTGCTGAGGATGGAATCCAGTGCCTCATTTATGCTAGGTGAGCACTCTACCACTAAGCCAAAACCTCAGCCCCTGCACTATTTTTTATAATAACAAAAACAAAATCTTCATAGTCACACAATGAAAAATCTCAAACAGTTAAAATGAGAGAACTTTCTTCATATTAACAGGCTAGAAGCAAAGATATCATGTTAGTTATTGGAAACAATACCCTCTTAAACATTGTTGTGCCTAAATTTATGGTGCTTATGTAAATATGTTTCTGTTGGGTAGACACCTGAAAATGAAATTGCTGGTTTAGAACGTATTATATGTTTTGCTTTAGTAGATTATATTACAGCCCAGTGTTTTTTGAAGTGGTTATGTCAATATATACCAACAAACTCCCACGGGTAGTAGAAAACTGGAAGTAATGCAAATATCATAAGCAACACATATCAAAAAAAACTGCACTATGTTCAAACAAGGAAGTGCTATCCAACAATGAAAGTATGAGAATTACAGCTCTAAAGAAAAAGACAAGTTTCATAGACATAATGCTAAGTGAAATAAGCCTGACATAAGAGTTAATTCTATTATTTAGAATTAAAGCACTAAAAATACTAATTCTTGGGAATAGAGGTCAAGTAGAGATCATATTTGGGGAGTTATGACTGGAGTTGGACTCTAGGGAATATTTCCTGTACTGGTCATATCCCATATCATGATCAGCATGAAGTTCTAGAGGTCCGTTTATTTGGTAAACCTTCATCTATGTGCACAGTACATTTCGTGCACTTTTATGTTTTAATTCAGCAAAACTTTGAGAAACTAATTATAAGTGAAAAGATACAGAATGATTAATAGAATACACCAACATATAAGCAAAATTTCCAAAGGTCCACCAAGCAACATCATACTTTATATATTTTAATTTAGCAATATACAGTCTATAAGTCTACACATGCATATATGGATATGTGTTAAGATCTTTAAAAACTGATCGAAAAAAGAGAATTGAAATTCACGAGAGGGTTTGTTTCTAGGAAAGAAAATCAACAAAAGAGCCTGTGGAGTTGGAAATAAAGGCCTTTGTTGATCTGTAATATTGTATTTATTTTATCAAACATTTTAGAAGAAAACAATTGTAAATATAGTGGAGATGTAAATTTTTAATATCTTATTATCCATCTATTCTGCTTTCTTTAAACTTACGAGGGATTTTAAGCACAAAAATTTTGAGATGCTTTCTCATTCCCGGAGATGGTGGTCTGGTCATGGTGAAGATGGGAGAGTTCTTGAGGAGTGATGTAAGAGGTACAGGTAGAGTGGCTGGGTGGGCAGAGGGAGAGGCCATGTGGTGTGTGGGACAACATTTTCAAAACAAATAAACAAACAAACAAAAAGAGTGCTGACTGAGTTGGTGGATGAAGCAGGACTCGAGAGGCATAGCCTCTGTTGCAATCTCCACTATAAAATAGGAAACTCTAGCCTTAAGATGATGGGTAAATTATTTTCCCTCTGCACTCCTGCCTTCCACAGTTGTTAATAGAGATGATGACAACACCTTCTTCAAGAGAGAGTGGTGAAAACTGGATGAGTTAACAAACAGATAAAAACACTCACAACAGAGATGGGCACAAAGGGAACATTTACTGATGTATTCTATTAGTATTCTTTTCACCATGGAGGGTAAGAATTTCATCAAGAAGTATCATTAGTTTTTTAGAAGCAGCATTTTGTCACTCGTCACATAACTAAGCTTAGTGGATTGGTAGATTTTCCTCTCCTCCAATATGTTTGATTCATGTGGGGATGTATGTGTGAGTGCTCTCTCTGCATATGTATGAATAACATATATTCTCTAAAACATCTCTTGCTTTGGACATGAATACAATTAAATAAATGAAACTGGCTATATTCAATTGCCTCAAAATGTAATGACAAGATATTTTAGATTAAACTTTAATCTTAATCATGCTGAACAACATCATTAGCCTTTGTCCACTGAAAACTTCTGTTATAGGACAACATTTAATTATTTGACTTTTAATGGCTAATTATAGGCTTCAGAATTTACATCTTTTACTTCATAAATAGAAAATAAGAGATCAGCATAGAGGAAATGTCTGGGTAACAATGCATAGAAATGTCATTGAACTGCTTATTTAATTATAATTTTAATTGGCATGTTTATTCAATGCATAGTATGATGGGATTTTGTAGCTCAAATCATTTTGATTCTTGTTATTAATACAGTTATGTTTTTCAATTACCAGCACTAACAAGGTTAGAGATCTCTTAAACACACTGTTTTTTTTTTTTTAAAAAAAAAAAGAGAAAGAAATGGATAAACAGGAAAGCCAGTGTTTGTGATAACTTTGAATACTTTTATTCATTAGAAATATCTACAGGGAATTAGAAACATCCACACTCTATAATCATTTACCTGAACTCCCGCTAATAGCTTTCTTTCAGCCAAATATAGATTTTCTTATGTTGGACAACAGGTGCATTTATTGATTCCTTCAAACACTTGCTTTTTATAATAATTACGTTACTATTTATTGAGAATATATTCCATATACCTGGCACTTGACTGGCCTGGGGATAAGTGATGACAAAATAAGAGTAGGTCCCCACTCTCTTAACATTTAATGTCTTTTGGGAAAGATTAGATAATTATGCAGACACATCAACTTCAATTGTGATGAGTGAGCTGAAGGATAAGTAGGACATGATAGGACAGCATGTGCTGACGTAGGCAGGGAAGCCCTGTCTGGGGCAGTGAGTGAGCGGTCTCCCCTCTCACTGAAGCATTCTCAGTGTCAGCAAAAATAAATAAATAAGAAGTTAAAGTGGTTAATTAACTCAAATGAAAACAAAATTATGCACACATATACGTACTTTGCCAAATTGCCTGTAATCTGACTTTAATAGAATTGGTGCACAATGTAAGTCAAATTCATAAATTTCTTTTTGTTCTTTAACTCTGCTTCTCTAAGCCTTATTTGAAAACTGATAATAAGGTTTTTAAGGAACCAAAAAGTAGAATTAAGCTAAAACTAAACAAGTAAATACATTAAGTTCTTAACACATTCTTACCTTGATGATTTCATATTTGAAATGTTTTATGATGAAATGCAGTTTATAGAATTCCAAACTGGTCCAATAATTCCTGGTAGGGTTTTATGGTTTTTAAAGCATTGAAAGGAGTAAACAATTCACTCAGGTTTTCTTCATACTACTACGTTAAATATAAGACCAAAATCAGAATACATTTCGCCACATTTTGCTACTGAAAAGTATTTTAAGCACAGGAGTTTTAAAAACTCCTTACAGAACGACCTTACATTATCCTCTCCACAAAAAAATTAAAAAAGAAGAAAGTGCATCTTGCTTCCCAAATAACTACTATCTAAATTTTAAGACAGTATAAATAGCAATGGATGAGGTAGGGGAATTTAATTTAGCAAAAGAGACAAGACTTATGAAACTTGATTCTTGGGAGGGAAAGAGAGAGAGAAGGGAAATTGCATGGTAAAGGAAGGAGACCCTCATTGTTATACAAAATTACATATAAGAGGAAGTGAGGGGAAAGGGGAAAAAAAAACAAGAGAGAGAAATGAATTACAGTAGATGGGGTAGGGAGAGAAGATGGGAGGGGAGGGGAGGGGAGGGAAGGGGAGGGGAGGGGAGATAGTAGAGGATAGAAAAGGCAGCAGAATACAACATACACTAGTATGGCAGTAGGTAAAAAAGTGGATGTATAACCGATGTGAATCTGCAATATGTATATAGGGTAAAAATGGGAGTTCATAATCTGCTTGAATCAAATGTATGAAATATGATATGTCAAGAGCTTTGTAATGTTTTGAACAACTAATAATAAAAAAATTTTAAAAAAAGAAAGTGATTCTAAATTTAATAATATGAATGTGGTGGGTGAGCTGCTTCCAAGATTTATTTTCTCAAAACCCTTTACCTGATTCTGACATAGCTTAAAAAAAAGTGTTTTGGATTATCTTAATTGATTTGACCCATCCTATTTTACATTAAGTGATCTTATGTGCAGTGAGGAAAAAAAAACTGTTAAATTATATATGCATGCAGGTGTAGTACAACCAGAAAAAATACAGTTGTCCTTTTCTTAATTTTCAGGAAAACATCTTCATAGCTCTTTTTTTAGTTATGAAAGTTTAAAAGGTTTTGTTATGAAAATCTGAGAGAAGTTTGAACAAGAGAGAAATATTAAGAAGGAATGAGGGATTAAAAAATGTTTATAGGAAAATAGTAGTAAATAACAGTAAGTTTACCATATTATATGATACTTAAGTCAAATAAATCAATAAGTCAAATGGCTTTTAATGCTTAATAAATATCAAACATGAAAAGAATGCTGTCCCTTCTTTAAAATGAGGGACAAGAGTGATGAAGTTATTTGCCCAAGTTCAAAGGGGCAGTCAGAGTTAAAGTCAAGATGCCTGGGCTGAGATTTTAACCACAATGCTGTGCTGTCAACTGAAGTCTGTACACAGAGCCCGTGTCTTGCCTTCAGAATCCACATTTTCATTCAAACACACATCAGACATGTTTGAAAGTTGAACACAGACTGAGACAAAAAAGTAAATCTCCAGCCAGGTGCCCTGATGCATGCCTGTAATCCCAGTGGCTTGGGAGGCTGAGGCAGGAGTTTTGCAAATTCCAAAGCCAATCCCAGCAATTTAGCGAGGCACTTAGCAGCTCAGTGAGACCCTTCTCTAATAAAATAAACAAAGGGCTGGGGGTATAGCTCAGTGGTTAAGCAACCCTGGGTTCAATCCCCAATACCCCCTCCAAAAAAAAGTAAGTCTACAAGAATATTCAAAGGATTGAAATCACAGTTTATGTCCTCATGACAATAAAACTAAGTCAGTACTGAATAATAATAAAATGATACCCATCTTTTACTAAGAAGTATAAGAAATTAAGAATTATAAGTCAAAATTAATCATGAGTCAGAAATATAATCATAATGAAAATTAGAAGAATATTTGAACTAAAGAAAAATATCCTTAAATAGTTTTCATTTTTTAAAAATTATTTTTATTAATGAATTGTAATTATACATAATAGAGGTATTCATCATGCCATACCTGTACACACACATAATATTATCAACCTCATTTCATTTTTTTTTTTTTTTTTGGTACTGGAGATTGAACTCAGCGACACTTGACCACTGAGTCATATTCCCAGCAGGATTTTGTATTTTTTTTTTTAATTTTTATTTAGAGACAAGGTCTCACCAAGTTGCTTAGTGCTTTGGTTTTGCTGAGACTGGCTTTGAACTTGCAATCCTCCTGTCTCAGCCTCCTGAGCTGCTGGGATTACAAGCATGCACCATGATGCCAGGCTTCATTTCATGTTTTATACAAATGTTATCATATGGAGATGCGTATTTTAAAATAATGTGTAAGAAAATAAGAATGCCTACAATTTAATGATTTTTTTATTGGTTGTTCAAAACATTACAAAGCTCATGACATATCATCTTTCATACATTTGATTCAAGTGAATTATGAACTCCCATTTTTACCCCAAATACAAATTGCAGAATCACATCAGTTTCACATTCACAATTTTTACATAATGCCATATTAGTGACTGTTGTATTCTGCTGCCTTTCCTATCCCCTACTATCCCCCCTCCCCTCCCCTCCCATCTTCCCTCTCTACCTCATCTGCTGTTATTCAATTCTCTCCATTGTTTCCACCCCCCCTTTCCCCTCACAACCTCTTATATGTAATTTTGTGTAATATCCACCTCCAGAAGGTTAATAAAAAAGAAAAATAAAATATAAAAAAGAAAAAGACAATTAAAGAAGACAGTGAATAGAAAACAAAAATACCATACAGAATCACTAAAGCCAAAATATACTTCTTGAAAAGTAAAATGAAAATATAAACTTATTTTGAGATTTTTCAAGAAGGAATACACATATATAATATTGCACAATAGAGTGACCATAGATAATGATAATGTGTTATACATTTAAAACAGCTAGAAGAAAGGATCTTGAGTCTACACCACAAAGAAATGATAAATGTTTGAGGGTATTGATATGTTTAATCTAATTTAAACATTACACAGTATAAGCATGTATTGAAATATTACATGGTGCCCTTTTAATATGCTTCATTTTTATGTTACATATCAGTGAATAAACAAACAAATTCTTTAAAATGTTATTAGCTAAAAGAAGGGTATACCAAAGATTTTGAACATTTTAACATTACCATGAATATATTATAAACAACTGTATGCTACTAAATTTGAAAAATTAAATAGCATGTTCAATTATGAGGAAAAAATAAAACCAGATATACAATGACATTAAAGGAACATTAAATTCAACTCATCCTATAACTAAAGAAATTAAAACTGCACTTAAAATAATCTTTCTAAAAAGAAACTCTAGACCCTGTTAACTACACTAGTAAATAACATCACTTAACCCAGAATGAACCAAAATTGAAAAAGCTCCATTAAGAGAGAAAAAGCAAGTATGCTATTAACTCTTGAATGAGGACAAGAGAATCTGAATTTAATATGTGACCAGAAGTATTAGAAACAATGCTTCAATTTTATTCCTGATCATGAAAGCAAACATTTTAAACAAAATATTTAAAACCCTGCAATACAAAACCAAGATAGTTATATGAGCAAAGTTGCTCACCCTATGAGAAAAGTAGGGTTGCTTTGATTTTTTTAAAAAAATCACTAAATGTATTAACCATGTCAACCTATTATAGAAAAAAATATGAGCATCTGAATAAATGAATATATATGTATATATGAAGCATATTCTAAAATGCAACAGGTGTTATTGTTTTGAAATCTGCAAACTAGGAATAGGTGCCACATTTTATTCAAATACAGAAAACTTCTACATTAATAAATCTAAAAGTGAAATTTTCAAGGCTTTCTTTTAAGATTGAGAACAAGATAAGAATGATTATCGCCAAGTCTGTTTAACTTTTTACTGTATTTCTTAGTCACCGATGCAAGAAAAATATAAAGTTTATAAAGGAAAATATAAAACTTCTATTACATTTTCTGAATATAGAAAGTTCAAGATAACCCATGGATAAGTTATTAAAATCAACATTGATAATTCTAAAAATAACACATTTGCTGAGTGTAAGGTTGTTATAAAAAAAAAGTCAATGTTGTTTGAATATTCCAGCAAAAAGGATGCAAGAAATCTAAAGTTTTTTAAATTGTATTTTATAGTAACATACAAATTGTTTATCTAAAAAATAAGAATATCAGAAAATTATTCAAAACTCTGAAGAAAAAAAGTTGAGCTTTTGACAAAAATTAAAGAACACAAATAAATGGTGATACATATTTATGGATCAAAAACCTCAGTATTATAAAGGTATTAGAGCAGTGCCAAATGAAATCTGAGCAAGTTTGTGGTTTTCCTTTTCTTGAAATTTTCAGTAGAGCTCAGCATGTTGACACTGAAACTTGTATGAAAATACATGCAAAAATTCAAAACTTGAGACTGTTTGAAAAACATTAAGTGAGATTCACCCTTTATTACATACCAGGGTTTATAAGACTAGAGTAATAAAGCATGGTAGACAGAAGAAAAACACCCACACATAAAAAGCATGTCTGATTTAAAGCAAGGATGGCACACTCAGACAGTACAGAAAGAACAAGACTATTTTCCAAAATTTAAAATTCCTGCTTAGACATTTGGACATCCATTAGGACTCTGTCTCACATCAGTCATAAAAAAATTCCAGGCACATCACAGACTCATGTGTGAAACACAAGGCAATAAAGCTGTGTGTGTGTGTGTGTGTGTGTGTGTGTGTGTGTGCTGGGGATCACAACTACGGTCTCATTTATAGTAGTACTCCACCAGTGAGCTTCATTCTCAACCCGTAACAAAACTGTTAAAGAATAAAGTAATTTTTTCTATTATTATGATTATTATTACTATTATTATTACCAGGGACTGAACCCAGGGGTCCTCAAACACTGAGCCACATCCCAGCCCTTTTTATGTTTTATTTTAAGACGGTGTCTTGCTAAGTTGCTGAAGCTGACTTTGAGCTTGCAATCCTCCTGCTTTAGCCACTCATTCTCTGAGATTACAGGAGTGTGCCACCCTCTCCACTATATCTTTATGTCATCATCATGGAGGAAGATTTAATAAGCAGGACACAAATGACACTAACAATCAAGGAAAAACCTTATCATTTTGGCCACATTAGAATTAAGAACTTCTTTTAGAAACAATTAACTTTTAGGAATGATAGAGTGAAAAGGTAAACCATATATCATTTTATATCCGAAACCATGTAACTGACAAAGGGCTTATGTCCAGAAATTATATGAAATTGCAATTGGATAAGAAAATAATATAAAAGTTATTTACCAGTATGAAAAGGAAGTTCATACAAAAGGAAACTAATAGCTCATAAACATGAAAAGTGTAATCATTTGAACAGAATTTTTTTTTTAAAAAAGTGTACACTAAAACTACAAAGAGAAGCAACTACTAACTATCTAAGGCGGGGCTGGGGGGGGTAAAAAAAAACAATAACAACCACTGTCACCTGGTAAAACTGTGGAACTTACATAAACTGATGGTGAGAAAACCCCTGTGGAAAACAGTGGTATTGCTGAAGTTGAACCTATGCATAGCCTGAAACCAAACAATCCCTCTTCCAGGAATTTACACAGCAGGATACTAAGAACTATACATAGCAGAGCTCATCTAGAATTATACACAACAGAAACAACTAATAATCATTAACATTAAAATGTAAAATTAACTTTTATGTATTCATACATGGAGTATGGATGAACTGTAGTCCTTGAGTGAAAAAACCTGCATACAAAATAATATATTCTACTTCCAAACACTACACAAAACTGGCAAAATTATACTTTAATGTGGAAACTCTTCCATTAAATGGATTATAAATAAAAGCAAGAAAGTGATTACCACAAAAGTCAGAATAATGATTAAATCATTAGGGGGAAGGATAGGCTGAAAGGGGCATATAAGGAGCTGCCCTCTGGAATACTGGCAATATTCAGTTTCTTGACTTGGGTAGTGCAAACTTAGGTATTCATTTTGCAATAATATAGTTTGATTATTCTTTGTATTTTTTGGATTTGGGGCACATAAGTTAAATTTTCTAATAATAAAGTACAATATATACATATATTATTTGAAGAGACTATTTTTGTTAACATGTTTAAAATTACATAATAAAACCAAAATAAGAATATTAGAATAAAGGATAGGACAGGGAGGCAATAATCATTAACATATTCTAATATGTTGACCAAAGAAGAAAATATGAAGAAACACGATGAGGAAAAACAACAGTTGTTTGAGTTATAAAGATGAAAATAAATGCTGACTTTTTGCATATTTACAAAGAGTAAATACAATGTAAGAGATAAATTTCTACTGCAATGGAGGAATATATAAATCATCCTTTCTCTTTAAGATCAGTTCAAGGCTGTCAAGATTTTCAAATCTTAATTTTGAGCAGGCTGACTGTACTATCACTTTAAAAGGATGCTGCACAGAATTCCCAGGGGTGTCATTGATAATTCCCTTTGCAAATCTCCTAAGGGCAAGATTTCATCCTTTTCTTTGAGCTGTTTTGTTTTTTTCCCCTACTTTATTATTTTTCAATTTCACAAATGTACATTTTAACACATACTAATCTACTTTTGAGAGATTATGAATCCTACATATGCATATTATTTATGTATATTCCTAACACAAAGAACATAATTATATATAAATGAGGTCTGACACAGGAATGAAACTTCAAACTCACATCCATGCATCCTACCTGTTTCATGACTCTTTTCTGCCATTCCATAGAGTCTACATAGGAGGACTTTGATCAGTATTTTGTCAAATTCATCAGTGTGATCTATTTATAAGACATTATTTATTAGGTAATACAAAGAAGTATCAGTTATTCATCAGAGTGTAGAAAGACTATCCTAACAGGCTTGACAAAATGTGATGTGCAAACACTTCTTCATTGTTTAAGTATTTCAAGTTAGCCTTGTACTTAAAACTATAAAACTATCTGAAACTTGAAGAACATATGAATCACTAAAATTTTGCTTTTCTAAGTTGGTACACACAAGAACAGATAGTCCTGCACAGATGATAACTAAGTCTTCACCATGCAAATTTAAGTATTACTCTCTATTTTAAGGAACACTAAACTATCTTGCAAAAGAATTAGGGATTTTACCAATGTCTTTCAGCAAGGATAGGACAGGTATGGGATAAAAAGTTATTTTGTCTCCAGGGCTGGGTTGTGGCTCACTGGTAGAGCACTTGCCTAGCATATAAATACATTTAACATCACATATATAAATAAATTTAAAAAATGAAAATTAATTGACAACTAAAAAAAGGTATTTTGTCTCCAAAATCAGCTTTGGTTGTTCTTTCAAAGCTATTTATTTTACCTAAGAGCATTATTTCTTGAAACCTGTGTTATTTTTAATCTGGCTTTTTTTTCCAGTTTTTCTTTTTTTTTTTTAGGAAGAAAATCCCTTTTCAAATGACATAACCACTTGGGTAAAATTGTTTCTCAATCAGGGGAGAGTTCAATAAGATGTTTCCCACACTGAATTACCCAAATAATACTTTAAAACTTACATTATCTATGTATATATAAAGTAAATACATACCCATATCTTAGCACATAAGTGTATACACGTTTCCTTTTCTGAAAAATAGAAATCCAGCCTTTTTAAAATACATTGTAATTCAATAATTCCTAGTTTTCATCTGGATGCAACTTTTTAAAGAAGTAATCATTTGACTTGCCTGAAATCATAGAAACATTTTATGTTGATTCGAGTTATTAAACATATGTTTACTTAGTAAATGTTCTCTACTAGTGAAATATTGCATAATTATGTCTAAGCTATACTGTGTAGGATGTCATGGTTTTGGGATTCAGTGTCACTCTGCAAGAGACTGTTTATAAAAGGAAACCTTGCTGATTACTGTTTCACTAAATACTTCTAAGCCTATAATTCTCTATTCAATAAATGCTAGTTTTATTCTTCTTTTCTTCTGTTGCTTACATAACTATTTAAGTAAGTTTCCTTTATACATGGGCCACCAAGAATCTTTATATATTTCCAGCATAGTGTGCCTGAGAACATGCTGTAGCTAAAGGAATCAGCAAGTAATTTCTTGTTTGGGGCCAGATAATAGCAATTATCTGTTCATATTGCCCTTTGTTGGCTAATGTGGAGGCAGTTTGTATTATAGAAGAATGACACTGTGTATAATTTTTAAGGCTGTACTTTATGTGTTCTTGAATCCCATGCTTTTTCTTTTGTTATTTTTCCTAAAATTCCATAACCATATGTATCAGTTAACTCTGGTCCCTGACCCCAAGCTGTTTTCTAGATAGACATTTTCCCAGGGAAGAACAAAGTCTTTCTCTGATCTTGGCATTATGAGGCATTATTCAATCATGTAAAAAGGAGGGGAGAGTAGAGTCAAAGATGTAAGTTGGGAAAAAACAAATGTCAAAACAAATAATAATAATTTGATTACCTAATATTTCTATAAATATTTCATTAAAACTTCTTAATTAAGCCTCTACCACCACTTCTCAACAATTAGAGGCATTATCATTAAGAGAGACAAAAATACTACAGAGTGGAAATTTTCATCTGACCTCAATGTACAAAAATGTCTTCTGGATTTTTCCCCTTGATTTATAAGATCTATGTTTAGAAATCTGGCTGTGGAATGACTTTGCAAAACAGCACTTAAAAAAACACATAGTCAGTGCTTAGGCAACTCACAGAGGCTCCTATATAGGGCAAGTGCTTAAGGTTGCTGATTGTTTGTTTGGTTTTTCCCATTAATTCAAAGTCATTCTCAGTTAAAAGTACCCTTTAGTTTCCATAAGAGAGTCTAAAATGGATTTAAGATTTGAAAGTAGAAGAGATGTTCAGAAAAGAGGCTGAGGACACAGTTCTCATTACCTATCCACATTTCTTAGATACAGTGGAAAGATTTGGATAGAATAGAAGAAGTACAGAGAAGGAGCAGCATGAAAGTATGCTCAGAAATATCCTTGGGCCTAAGTTAAATGAGCTTGGGTCCATGATGGTACTTGCACTGATAGTTTATCTCTTTTTTTTTTTTTTTTTTTGTGTGTGTGTGTGTGTGTTGCTGGGTATTGAACCCAGGGCCTTATGCATGCAAGGTAAGCACTCTACCAACCCAGCCATATCCCTAGCCCTGCACTGTTAGTTTCTTAGAGAAGAAGGGTGCTATTTTTAGTAAGACAAATGTAGCTTCAGTAAGATGGCTTCTGGGACCACCCTTCCCACACACAGTGTGTCTGACAATAAGTGATAATTTCTAAAAGAAAGTAGTACAAGTGATTATATGCAACAAATGGATTGGTATTGAATAAAGTTTTGGAGAAAATGTTATTAGGCATAAATACACCTTGAAACATCCAGAGACTCCAAATAGCTAAGTATGACTGAAGTGAACCTCATAGAGAAGGTTCTTCTGAGAGAGTAACAGGTGACAAGACCACAAAAGGCCTTATTGATCATATCAAGGGAATTTATTTGAAGAAGTGGCATAAAGATCACTTGTAACTAAAGCACCTTTAATTATTACTAAACTTATAAGTTTCCAAATATTTCTCAAGTCATAGTAAATAATAATTGCTGAAATATAGGGCCCCAAAATCAGGCCTCTAAGAAGGAGGTGGGGGTTATTATTAAGGACACATGAAAATATTATTTAGGTGTTCAGTTTCATGGGCGAAAGGAGACAACAAAAAAGTGTTGAGGAGAGAAGTATCATCATCCTCATCATTATCACCACCCACCACCATCATTATCATTGTCATCTTCATCTGCATCCTCATATTAAACAGAGTAATCTACATATTAAACATACCAAACATAGACTTCAGTGTACATAAATTATAAGTTAAAATAAAATTGAGGTGTACGTATTTCACTGTTATGAGAGTTTTGCAATTACCAACTATTTTGATGATTTCACACATCCTAAATATATCAAATGTAAAATTAATAGTAGGTGACTCAAAAATAAAGATTATGAATTATCTCTTCTCTTTTATTCTATTAAGTATTTTTCAAATTTGTTATATCATTTTGTTATCTAAATAATCAGAATAAGTAATTTATAGATAATACAAGTAAAAGAGGAGGCAAAATATTACCAGACTAATGGAAGAACATATAATGAAACAGTAATATTTAAATCAGAGTAGAGAATTACAGATGAAAATTATTACATTTGAAAGGAAAAGTCATTTCACACAGATAAAATTTTGTTTTATGGTAACCTTTTATGGGATATTAAACCACATTATGTTAAAAATGAGAAAGAGGTAGATATGTATTTATTTTAGAAAAAAAATATAAGTCAAAGGAACTGAAGTCAACATACTACAGGAATTCATGCATAGCCATGTTTATAGGACCACAATTCACAGGAACCACATTATGAAATCCGTCTAGGTATCCATCAACAGATGAATGGATAAAGAAAATGTGATATATATATATATATATATATATATATATATATATATATATATATACACACACACACACACACAATGGAGGGTTACTCAGTCATAAAAAAATTATATCTTTCAGAGGAAAATGGATAGAACTGGACAGCATCAGGTTAAGTAAAATAAGCTAGTCTCAGAAACTCAAAGGGCTGTATGTTTTCTTTCTCTCATAGTAGAATCAAGAGGGAGAGAAAAAAGTGTGGGTTACTTATAAAAATAGAAGGGAAACAAACCAAGTAAAGAAAGGGGTTCAGGAGAGGGAGAAGGGGAAGAAAATGTAAGGTACTGGGTAATGAAATGGACCAAATTATGTTATATGCAGGAACAAATATATCACAATGAGTACAACTATTATTCATAATTATAATACACCAATAACTTTTTTAAAAAATTCTATTTTGAGATGAATGTTTAAAAAGAGATCACTCACAAAGCAGAGAACCAGTACAGGGATACCACTAGGGAGGCTACAGGAGCTAGTCTCGGGACCCTAAAAAGGTGAGAGGGGGGAGCCTGCAAAACCCTGGGAGAATGGCTAGAGGAAGTTTCAACCTTCAGAAATAGAAAAGAGCTGAAGGAATCAATACTCAGTTATCCTCTCTTCCTTTTCTCTGATTTCCTGAGGAGCTCACTCCCTATTTGACAAATGAAGATAATCCATGTGTATGGAAGTAAATCTCATGGGCCACATGCAAGGTCGAGAAGTGTTGAGAAGTGTCAGATCAAACGGAAGGTATCTAGTACCATCAGAAAGAAAAAATCCAATGGAAAAATAAAACATATGAACTTTATTCTCTAATCATAATTATTTCAACCTACTCCTAAAAGTCACCCAGAAATATTTAAGATTAGAATAAAATAATTGCTGTTCTCTTACCGGAAGCATAAATTAAGGAAAGGAATCCATTAATCTGGGTGTAGTGGCTATATAAAGAGTGAATGCAGCCTGGGGAGATGGCATAATTCCAAGCTACTGGGGAGGCTGTGGCAGTAGGATAGCAAGTTCAAGGCCAGCTTCAGGAACATAGTGAGACCCTGACTCAAAAAATAGAAATGGTTGGGTACAAGGTTTAATGGTAAAGCCCACCTGAGTTCAATCCCCAGTACCACACACAAAAAACAAAATGAATGCATATATAACAGTAAAGACTGTCTTGACTGAACCCCACCTCCATCCTTAGCTACTAGGTCAGAAAAGAAAAGCTGAAGGATAAAGCCATCATGCAAAACCATGAGCAGATTCCAGGCCATTTTTAAAGTTTTCCCAACTTCTGATTGTAGAAGTGAGACCTGATACATTTCTCTTTCCCAAAAATTGGCAAACTACGGCTCATGGGCCAATTCCAGTCTACCACTTGTTTTCATAACAACAATAAAGTTTTATTGGCACAGAGGCATTCTTGTTCATTTACACATAATAAATGGCTTCTTTCAAACAGCAGCCCTGTTGAGTAGTTGTAATGAAGCCATGTGACTGTCAAAACTGAAAATATTTATCTCCTGGCCTTTTAACAAAAAAGTGTGGCAGCTGCTCTGTTTCTCTATATTTGTTACCTCTACCACAGAGGTACATTTTCTACTGATATAACTACTTCTATATCTTGCAATTAAAATCAAGGCAGACTATTTATTACCTTAATTTTCTCCACATGCTTAATTAGTTAAAACTTAGACATATAAAACACTATTTGGTTAACTATTTTTTGATAATCACTTATCATTTTGTCTTTTATCATACTGCTTATGAACAAGTTTGAAGATTATTGATTATTTATAAAAAGTTTTATTATTTTTTTCATATTCCATAAATATGAAATAATCATGAGTCAAAGTATAAAATAATCACAAACAGAATTGTATTTTCTGAACTAGGGCTAGAAAGGATAATTATTTGCATAGTTTAAGTGAAGTTGGTCAGGTATAACATAATAGGTGCTGAGTTTCTAGAGATATAATCAATTCCACACACTGAGTTATAATCAACTCCTACATAGTTTGCATTTTAAAAGACTGTTCAGAGACATAACAAAATTCCTAAACAAATATGTCTGTGGCTTGAATGTAGCCTTGAGGATACCAGTTTGAGACAATTACCACACAGAGTAATTTAAAAATGTAATAACAAAAGTTCAAAAAAGTAATCTAAGTTATATAACTGCAGATAATTTTCAAAGTTAAAAATTAATAGTATTATTTACATAAATGTTTGTTATAAAGTCAATTTTACACGCATATATAAAAGTATAACATTATTATTAATCAAAAAAACTACTTAATTAACATTTTATAAAGATAGCAAAAAGAGTAGTTAAATTAATCTAGAAAAGCAAATAAAGTAAAGAAAGGGAACAAATGAATAAAATTGGTTTAGTGTTTCAAACATAAGAATAAACATTTTGAAGAGTGAGAAAATTGTTATTTACAGGTGTTAATTGTTATTGTAAGGCATAAAAGAAATATCTGGAAAAATATATTAGAACAAAGGACAGTTACAAAAAATATTCATAAATTAAAACTTATGTTCTAGAAAAAGCTCAGAAAATTTAAAGGTAATTTTTTCTTACAAAAAATATACCAAGTTTTAAAAAATTGTCATCTTTTAAAAAATATAGGAAACATACAAATAACTCTAACACTCTTTCTTTTTTTAATATTTATTTTTTAGTTGTAGTTGGACACAATACCTTTGTTTTTAAAATTTATTTTTATGTGGTGCTGAGGATTGAACCCAGAGCCTCACACATGCTAGGTGAGGGCTCTACTGCTGAGCCACAACCTCAGCCCTGTAACAGTTTTTCTAACAAGTTTTAAGACACAAAGAGTGGGGCACCGAGTTTATGTTTTTGAAAAATCAAACCATAATATTTAAAAAATTCTTCCCAATAAATATTTATAAATATTTAACATACTTGCAAATAATATCCCTATAGATACATATTCTTAATTACTTTGAAGTTCATTGGGATGGGATAAACAGGAGGAAATCAGATTTTTTTTTAAATATTGTTTTTGTTTTTTGAAATCATGAAGAGTACAATAGTTTTATCTCTGTAGACTATTAAAATGTAATTTAAAGACAAAATAATTAAGCTCTGGTTATAGGTAGTGGATTAAACATATTCATTTTCCTCTTCTCCTTGAAATATTAGCAAAAATATGTTTTATTTTGTTTCATCTCAAAATTCCAGAATAGAGATCAAAAAAGGAAATGATACAAACAAAATTTGGAAAATTTAAAAGCAGACAAGTAGCAATTACTTTAGCAGACTTCAGAAGACAATCCCAAGCAGGTGCTGAAGTGAGTCCAGCTGCACCTGAGAAACCTCCTGGAGCCTCAGGAGTGGAGGCTGCACAACAAACCTAAGCAAGTGGGTATGGAGACTGGGTAAAAGTGCAATTAGGGAGTCAGACAACTAATTCAAGGGTAGGGGTTTCTTCCATTCTTGTCTCTTGCTACAGATCAAGGATTTTCTCCAGTGAAGGCAACAAAATATGGTCTGGGTCACTGGCACAGCTAGGGATGAGAATCCAGCACAGTGTACAGAGTTCTAAGTGAACCTCACTCACTGAAACGTTGGCCCACTGGTATGATTTCTGCACACAGCTTCTAGAATGTTGTCATTTTAAGCCATTCAGAAAACTCCTTGAAAGATTATATTCTGGAAAATCTGTTGAAATCAAGAAAAGTTCTGAAGATATATTGGTGGGCTAGGGATGTGACTCAGTATAGGAGCACTTGCATAGCAGTATGAGGCCCTGAGTTCCACCCCCAACACCAAAAATAGTAAAATAGAAACAAATCAATCAATCAATCAATCATATTAAGATGTATTGGGTCCAAAGCAATCTTTCTTAACCTAAATTTCACAGAAGAATATCCTAGAGCTCTAGGGCTTCCACAGTACACAAAACATTAACCTATCTTCTTTGTGTTTAGAATGATATTAAGCTACACATCTTTCTTGAAAAGCAAGTTACAAAATAATCAAATAACACTTTGTATATCATATTTTTCTCCTTCAGAATCCTATTGAGTAAGACTAGGCCTACCAGGAAGTCTGCAAAGCCCACCTATGCATAGGAAATGTCAATCAGCTTATTTGTGTTCCTTCTCTTAGATATGAAAAATATAAGCAAACATGTAAAGAGTAAAATTAATTAGAAAAACAGATTCTGCAAGATTTCTATAATATTACATGCATGAAAAAAGAAGGCACTTTGATGAATAAATAAATATTAGATAAAGAAGAACTTTTGGAAATCATAACTATTAGCTGAAATGAGGAAACTAATACAACAATTGGAGAAAATTAGGACAAGATATTGGGAAGCAGATTAAAAGCAGAGAAATGAACAAATATAGTAAAAAATATTTATAAAAGTTCAGTGTAGGCATTCCAATATGTGAATCAGACTTCTAGAAAGAGAATACTGGGAAAGGAAATCATCAAAGAATTTTCCCAGGCATTGGATCATAATTTTTTTTTCTGAGAAAACAAGGTTCATCATTATATTTGGTGGTAAAGCCTACACTTAATCACTTTAAAACAAGGAACAAAAATGGTACAAATTTTATTCACCAGTGTTTAACATTATTCTTTTGTGTTTTATATAGTGCAACTGAAAAAATAATTAAAATTAAAACTAATCAAAAAAACTTTCAGTAAGATCAGAGCTCTTTTAGTATCTTGTTTACAAGAATTTGTTGAGAAAATAAAGTGAAAAAGATCATATTTATAATAATGAGAACAAATATAAAGAAACTAGGAATCAACTCACATAAAGGAACAGGCAGAGATATCAGAGGAAAAGGGTGAGGCATCTTCAGAAAAAAAGAGAAAATAATATTTTAAAAGAGATAATTTAAATCAGCGTCAAAAGCTGGTTAGATTTCCAGTTAAATAAAAACTTAAATGCAAACATTAGATATCATAACAAGGAGGTTGATGACACCCTTGGTGACACCCTCCAATGAAGAAAACAGCAAAATTTTACTGATGAATGCAAGATACTTAGCCAATAAGAAAGTGTTTTCTATTTCATGATGGGAATATTAAATTTCATTATACTAATGTTTTAAATTGATGCAATTTTATTTAGAGTTGTAATTGTTATTCAAAAAGCTCAGTGATACAGTTACAACTTGTTATTGACATAAATATATATGTATACATATGTGTGTGTATTGTGTGTGTGGGTGTGTAGAGATAAAGAGATATTTCCAGCATTATCCTTAATGGAGGAACACTAGTACTTTTCCTAATTAAATGCAGAAAAAGAAAATTATATTATTATCTGACATTTTACTGGTATTAAAATAAAATAAAATAAAGCTATAAAAATGAACAAAAGATAAAACTATCACTATTTGCAGGTAATATGATAAGCTTTAAGAGAACTCAGTAAGGCAGCAATGCATAAAATTAATACACAGATATCAATGTCGTTTATATAATCAGACTCTAATGAGGAAGAAAACATGATCAATTTTCATTATAAAACATAAATTATCAAGAAACAAACCTTACATATATGTGTAAAAGCTTTATAAAAGAAAAATTTAAATACAGCTAAAGGACATAGGTGAATACTTTGAACATTCCAACAGCAGCATTGTCATTAAAATATTTTAACAACCTAAGCTATGTTAACAACTTAATAAAGTTGTAATTCTAACTTTTTTAAAAAAAGAGAATTTCTTTAGAAATAATAATTTGTCATTAAATAAATGTAGAAAAATAAGCAAAAAATAAGATCTAGAAAAAGCTCTAAAGGGCTGGGGATGTGGCTCAAGCGGTAGCGCGCTCGCCTGGCATGCGTGCGGCCCGGTTCGATCCTCAGCACCACATACCAACAAAGATGTTGTGTCGGCCAATAACTAAAAAATAAATGCTAAAATTCTCTCTCTCTCTCTCTCTCTCTCTCTCTCTCTCTCTCTCTCTCAAAAAAAAAAAAAAAAAACTCTAAAAAGTGCAATAGGGAGCAAGACACTACCAGTTGTTCAAATGTGTTATAAAAACCCCAGTATTTAAAGAAATGAGAAGGTTTTCAAATATACAGACTAATGGAACAGAAAGCCCAGAAATAGAGCTCAATAAAAGTGGAAAATTAATATATGACTAAAGTAGCATATCAAATCAAACCCGTGGAAAAACGGTATGGAAACAATTTCATAACAAACTAGAGAAATTACTGAATTCATATTTCAAATAATACTGAAAAAAGGTATACTTATGAAGTTAAATTATATATATATATATATATATATATATATATACACATATATATAAATGAAATAACAAAAATATAAAATTTCTTTAAAACTTCAAAGAAAGGAAGACATTTTTTATAAATATGACTCAAACATCAGAATGCATAAAAAATAATCACTATAATTTGAATAATTTGTTATAAAATCAAAACCAAGCTAAAAGAAAAAAATTGGAGATAAATATATTCAACTCAACTTATATCACAAAGTGTTTTGGTTTTCCCCTTAATTATAAAATGATCTTGGGAAAATTTTCCATTAAAAATTGGAAAAATAGGAAAATAGTCATGAGACTATAAGTAGATAATTTGTTAAATATATATAATAAAATATGTAACAACTCTTAAACATGTGAAAAGGTTCTTAGTATCACTCATAATAGGGAAAATGCAAACATGATATTAATTTTCACTGTAAGGTAGCAAAACTCCAGAAATTGGATTATAATAAATAATGTTATTTAATATTATCACATAACATTGCTTGCTACTGGAATTTTCAAACAGGAGAGGAAACAGATAACCTCACATATTGCTGGAGACAGTGTAAATTTACCAGTCTATATATAAGGAAATTGGGAAGATCTAACAAAATTACAATTGCATATGCTTCTTTATCCAACAACTCTATTTCTGGTCAATTATTTTGCTGACACACCTGTTTGTGGGATATTTTGTATATATACAAGTTTTCTTACTGTAACATTGTTTGCTAAGAACAGAAGATTAGCAAAACATAACTGTTCATCAACAGGAAATTGGTTAAATAAATAATCCATTCATAAAATACAATCAAATAATAATAAATTGTAAGGTCTTGTTCAAATATTGAAATGAGGCTATCCCCCAACGTTTATTTTTGAGTTAGAAAAGTATCTTGTTAGGCAGATCCTTTTGTATAAAAAGAAGGATATATATGAAGCGAAATCTGATAAATAATAGTGTTTACATATTTATCAGGGAAGAGTGGCATGGAAAACAAGATGATAAACAAGGAAAGAGGGAGAATCTTCAGTGTATGCCCTTTAAAATCTTTGGATTTTGAACACTGTGACTGCTTAAGAAAATAATTATTTACATACTGAAAAAACTGAAATTCATGAAGAAGAAATTATGAAGTGTAGACAAATTAAATTGTGAAAACAATGCTTCCCCTGTGGGATATTAAAATGCATTTTTAAAAGGTAGTTATAAAAACTGTAGTATTGGCCCCCAAAATATTGATAAAGCAATGTCACAAAACAGAAATACAGGATATGGTCAATATCATTAAAGAACAGATAGATTATTTAGCAAATGGTAAATGAAAACAATTTAAGGAAAAATAAGTTTAGATCCCTACCTCACACCATATTTTAAACTAATTCTAAAAAACAAAAAGGAAAAAAAAAGATAATTTCAATAATATACCTAATGCCAAGAGAACTCTCGATATTGTCTATGAGGTTAGGGTGATTGCATTTGGAATCCAAATGTCCAAAAGCCATTTAAAACGTTCTGTGAACAAGCCAAATTAGAACCTTCTTAGAGAAGAGCCTTTTCACAACCATCTCAGTCTCAATAGCCCAAAAAAACCCATTTATTTCAAAACAGATCTTTACAGGCAGTTAATTTTCGTTGCTTATTCGGCAACCTAATTTTCTTACAATAAAAGTTCACAGTTGTTCTCTGTGGTCATTTGAACTACTCAGCAATAATAGTTTTAATTTTTCTTGTTAGTTTGGTCCTATAGCAGGTAGCCAAATGGGTCTTGTAACTAATTGGCCCATCTTTGCAGGTTTTGTTGGTGGTATCTGGGTATTTTCCTAAGAGGGCACTGATTTGCCCTGGAACTCAACTCTAGAATCTCAGTATGAAATGGTCTGTCTTGTAATCTTTTCTCTCAGCATAATTTTTATTTGTGAATTTTTATTAGATTAGCTAAAGCAAAGCATTTAATATGTTACCTTGTAAACTAGGCAAATTACAAAAAAAAAATAAATAAAACTATTTTTATCTTGCATTCTTCCCTTTGTCTAGTTTCCTTCTTCTCTATTGAGGATTTTACTTATGACCTTCAAAGTCAGCAATTATGTAGAAAAAGAAAGATTTGCAAGCAAAAAATGTCTGTACACCTGGAATATTTCTCTAATTTTGTTTGTTTCTTTGATTTAATATAACAGAGCTAGGAGGTATAGTCAATCAAAATATATTTGGTTGAATTCTCGTGTTCCCCGTCATATGTGATATCACAGACATTATTTAACCTTGCTGCGACTAATTTCAATCTATAAATGAGGGATGTTAACAGCTGCCTCATAAAATTGTTGTGAGGATTAACTAAAATAGTTTCACTGTGATGCTAACTGTATTGGTGCTAACAATACATCTTAGTTATTTATTTCAGTGCCTACATAACTAACTTAACATTTGGCAATTACGAATATTGGTACTGTTTCCTCTCAAAGGATGCTGTGAAAAGTGAATCTGTGGTCTCATCCATGTAACAGTCTCAGTGTGAACACCTGTCTGTTGTTATTGTCCTTTTGATGTTTGTCACATATGTTTATTCTAGACCCTAAGAAAGGACTCTTTTTTCCAAGTGTAATTCCTTGAGGCTGCTTCCAAGCAGGGAAACTGCATCAGCCCTTTGGTACCAACCTCCCATTCCAGAAGGTACAGAGCGTGGTATACAGCTGCCCATAAAGACTCATCTGTGCAAGGGGACATATGATTTCTAAAAAGTTAACCTAAGAAAAGGGTTACAGAGTCTATTAGGAAGATTAGAAAACAGACCACGAGTAACAAACTCATTCTCAGGAACCCACCAAGAGATCTCGAGTGGGCCAGCCAAGTAAATGAGCAGCACTGTGGAAGCTGTAACTCAGTGCATTGTTCCACCATAGGAAGAGGTTTGCTTCTGGATCACAGTCTGCTTATAACCCTTGTAAATTAATGATTACAATGTACAAGTGAATACACATCTGGCCACATAGAAATTCTGGGTAGTTAGTACCACGTTCAGATTTGGAAACCTTAATCTATTTGATAAATGCCTACATACACTTAGCATAGGTCATTTAGTATAACTCTTCTAAATCCTAACTGAAGCAATGGACACACAATAGTGAGGCTGAGGGATTCCAAGGGTGTGATGGACACCAGCAATTACTACAATGAAGACCCATGACCCAGGTAAAAGAGATGCTTCCATTACTAGTAATGAGCACACAGTTCTGAGCTGCCTGGGGCAATTTGTATAGCTACACAGATGTTCTTCCTCAAATTTTAGCTGATGAGAGAAGCCACAGAGGAGGGATTTACTTTATGAAAACTAATGCAGACAGTTCATCTTTTCCAATATCCTGTGAGTTTCCATGTCTTCTTTTTCAAGGATCTATAACCAGAGGTAACACAGGGAAATCTGATGAAGTTGAAGGAATAAGGAAGTTGCTTTCCCTTGATGTCTCTGCACCTGTGTTATTGTGCATATAACATCAATTCACACTATCCTCAGATGCACATTTTGTGAAATAAAACCAAGAGGAATGCCAACAGATGTCAACAAAGTTTAGTAAAGTGATAGACTTTTGTGCACTTTAGTTCAGGGTTAAATTATATTTTACTGAAATTTTTACTAGATCTACTTGAAGAAAAGAAAAAAAAAATCTTGGAGAAATCACAATGACTACCATCTGCTCGTACTCAACTGTTAAAGTAAAACTTTTATAATAGATTTATAGACTTAGACTTGCAGAAATATAATATATAAATATCAGATAGTTTGTAAAGATAGTAGAGTTTCCATATATTCAACACACAGTTTTAACTATTACTTTCATTTTACATTACTATGGTACATTTGTCACAGTTAAGAGACCAATAATACTGCATTATTATCAAAGTGCATATGTATTTCTTACTAATGTGTTTTTTCTATTTCAGAATTCCATCCAGGATCCATAGTATATTTAGTTGTTTGTCTTCTTGAGTTTCTTTTTGCTGTGACTGCTTCTCAGACTTCTGTTGTTTGATTGTTTTTTATTTTCTTTACTTTTTATAGAATGTTCACTGAATACTCTGTAGGATTTCTGAATTAGAATTAGTTTTTATAGGATATTTTCTCATAATTAGATTGCAGTTCTGAGTTTGGGGAGAGAAGTGAAAGAGGTACTTTGTTCTTTTTGTCATATCATATTGAAATTTCACTGATTGCACATTAACCTCCATTGTCTGTGTGAGGTATTGTCAGCAGGGTTTCTGTGCTGTACAGCTACTTTTCCCCATGCCCCCTCTCTTCCCTTCCCTCCCCTTTGCCCTCTAAAGTTCCTCCATTCTGCCCATGCTCCCCTGACCCCATTGCTTTTATGAGCTAGCATCCTCTTATCAAAGAAAACATTCGGCCTTTAGTTGGAGAAAACATTTTGCATTTGGTTTTGGGGGATTGGCTTACTTTACTTAGCTTTATATTCTCCAACTCCATCCATTTACCTATTAATGCCATGATTTTATTCTCTTTTAATGCTGAGTAATATTCCATTGTGTATATATACCAAAGTTTCCCTATCCATATACTGAAGGGCATCTAGGTTGGTTCCACAGTTTAGCTATTGTCCATTGTGCTGCAATAAACATTGATGAGGCTGTGTCCCTGTAGTATGCTATTTTTAAGTTGTTAGGGTATAAACCAAGGAGAGGGATAGCTGAGTCAAATGGTGGTTCCATCTGAAGTTTTCCAAGGAATCTCCATGCTGCTTTTCATATTGGCTACACCAATTTGCACTTCCACCAGTAATGTATGAGTGTGCCTTTCCCCTTCATCCTTGCCAACACTTATTGTTGTTTGTTTTCTTGATAGTTTCTATTCTGACTAGATCAGCTGTCAATCTCATTGAGGATCTATTATACCTAATTCTTCATTTTTATCTTGTTGTTTGCAAATTTTTCTCTTCATCTTTTACTATCTTAAATATAATGTAGCTGAATGCAGATTTCTTTGTGCTTATTCTACATGAAATTCACATCTTTTTACAAATTTAGAAACTTTTCAATCATTAATTCTTTGATTTCTCCTGTCCATTTTTCTTTTTCTTTCCTTCTGGCACTCCAGTTATGCATACATTAGTATACTTTATGGTGGCTCACATTTCTTTGAAATTTATTCATTTTTATCATTTTATTTATTTTTATTCTTTTTCTCTCTTTTCCTCAGAATGTAAAATCACTATCAATATAACACTCAAGTAGTCCCGCTGAGCTCTTCAGTCACTCCAGATTGTGATCTCCATGCACTCATTTTATTAATATTATTGTTATTATTTTGAGGTCTAATTCACATTCCATGAAATTCATTTATTTTAAATATACAACCCAATGGGTTTCTGGATAATAACAAAGTTTTGCAACCATTAGCACTATCAAATATCAGATGATCTTTATCACCCCAAAAGAAATCCCATTGCCATTCCTGATCAGTACCCATTTCATTGTAGGCAGTGTCCCAGGTATTTGTATAGTTAAGAATTTGCTTATTCTAGGCATTCCTAATAACATAGGGCCAGTTGGTGTGGCTTATTTCTCTTAGCATAATGTTTTTAAGGTTCATCCACATTGTGACATGTATCAGTACTTCTTTCACTTTGTACGGCTTCATAATATTGCATTGGATAGATACACATTTGGTTTATCCATTCATTAATTGATGGACACATGAGGGTTGTTTCCACTATATGGCTATTGTGACTAATGATGCTCTAAACCTTCATGATTTTTTTATGTGTGTGTGGAGATAAATTCTCTCGGCAACATATAACTACAGCATTTACATTCTCACCAGTAATATATGAGGGTTCTAATTTTCCCCCAAATCTATGCCAACACTTGTTCTTTTCTATCCGTTTTGATTTAACATCTTAGTGAATTTAAAGTGCTATCTCATTGGAGTTTGGATTTGTATTTTTCTAATGATTAATAATTAAAGCATTTAATTTATTTATTGGACATTTGTACATCTTCCTTGGAGATATGTCTATTAAAATTCTTTGTCCATTTTTCATCAGGTTATTTTGTTGTTGTTGTTGTTGTTGAATTTGTTGTTGTTGAGTTCTCTATGTATTCTAAAAAACTAAACCTTTACCGGTTATGAATAGCAGTATTTTGTCCTATTCTCTGGAGATTCTTAGCATTTTCTTGACAGAAACCTTAGAAGCACAAAAGCTTTTAGTTTCAATAAATAACTAGTTTTTCTTTATGCACTTATAATTTTGTTTCCATATTCAAGATCATTGTGTTAATTAACCAGTCCCATAATGATATGTTTGTTTTTTGCAAAGATTTGTAAAAGTTTAGCTATAACATCAAGTTCTCTAATCCATTTTGAATGAATATGGTATGAGGCTGGTCACTGAATTTAGCATATTGCTCAGTAACAATTTGAACAGAGATTTCCTTAAATGTCTCCTAGTCTTTGCCAGGGAGCCCTACATGCATTTTGATGTACATCTTCAACATTCAGCCAGTTGTTTTAGATTTTATTTTCTAATTGCATGGAGACTTGAGCTTAACTAGAAATGAGATCTTAGGATTTTTTCAGATCTTTCCAGAATAATCACACAGCAACTTGGAGCAAAGGGCAGGAAGATATGATTATGATAGGGCAAATGAAAAGACCATGAAGCTCACTATTCTTACCTAGATTCAGCTGTTTTATTGAATAAATACTCTTTGGATTGACACAAGTTTTTATTAATTTCTATGGTTTTAAAAAAAGTTAATTCTGACCATTTTTTTCCAGCATTTGTGTTACTTTTGTGGAGATAATTTTTGGAGGCCCTTACTCTGACATAAGCCCATATATTCATTTTTTAATATTCCACTTAGAACGTTTTCTCTGTTCTCATCTCCAAGGAAATATTCACTATCAACATTTCTTATTCCATCTCCTCAGGATAATCTTGCTTAAATAGAAGACATTCTTTTATTCTCTGAACTCTCCCATAACAGTTACCATATTTGTTATTGATTTTAATAATTGTCACCTCTTTTGAGGATTATTTTAACTCTTATTTGAACTTAATATCATTTTTTAGTTTTTCTTTTTTATTTTTTGGTGGTGCTGGGATTGAACCCAGGGCCTTGTGCATACTAGGCAAGTACTCTACCAACCGAGCTCTATCCCCAGCCCCCATTTTTTAGTTTTTGATATATATATTTATAATTTGTTTCCCCTTCTAGATTACAATTATTTTAAAAACAAGAACTATATCTAATAAATGTTTGATCCCCTGCATGCCCAGAAATGTTTCAGGTACATGATATTAAATCAAATAGCTGCTTATATAAAACAGTTAAATATTTGGTTAAGTAAATTATTATCAAAATTGCGTATATGTCATATTTTTCAGAGATAGAAGGTTTTGGGGATCAAAAAATTTAATTACACTGGAAAAATATTAGAGCAAATTCTTTTTGAGACATTTCCATTTGACAATCTTTATGATTTTTCTTCCTTTCCTGAAGAATTGGCCTAGATCCTCACAAGAATTTAAATATTTAATATGCCCCAAATTTCACTTGCCACAAAAGTTTTTTTATAGTTATTCTATTTATTATATTACAGACTCTGACATTCCTCTTCCACTAATCAGAGTACCAATGACATATTTGATTATGTCTCCTTGTTGTAAAAATGCTATGCTTTTCTTAGTTTGTCTTTTGGGAACTTACATTGAAAAATTCCCTTAATTATAATGGATAGTTATCACTTATAAAATGCAGATGCAGTGAAGAACGCTGAAAGAAATATCCTAAAGGTATTGTCAGCCTCTCACTGAGGGAAGCAACAAGGGTGAAATATGTGTACTGTTGAAATAATTTAAAACTTAAAATATCACACACACACACACACACACACACACACAAAATATTCATGGCAAAAGCAGTCATGCTTTGTCTGATCTAAGTACTGAGGATGAGTGCATATATATAAGATGACAATAAGTTTTCCTGATTCCTTCAAATATATATTTGTTTTACTGAAAATAAAATAATAAATGTAATTCTCTTTCCTTTTTTCATTTTCTCTTCCTGCAAAAAAAGGGAAAAGGCACACAAGGAAATAAAGCCATTCTGTGTTTAAGCAGAGCCTGGAAAAGATTCTGTGGGCTACTCCTCATCTGGGCCACCGCCCCTGAATTAAGAATGCATGTTCTCTCTGGATACACTGTTTCTCTTGCCTGCCACCCTCCCCCCACACACAGAAATTGCTTTCTCTTTCCTGAGCTTTAAGGGATGTAAATGATAAGATATAATATAAACCTGACCCAATCAGAAGGCTTTTGTTTTTTCTCAGGAAATCTCTCCTCAGTATGACATAAAAAACTCTTGGAAACAATGGTTGGAAACAAAGAACAGAAATGATTTCCACATCAAAATTCTGTTGCACCTGTTAATTCCCTGACAAAGTCATTTTTTAAGTCAACACTTCAAAATAAATCCTGTCCCAGTGACTCACTAAATCTTCCATGATAAATATTAACTGGAAGCAGTCCTTGCAGACAAATCAGCCATAACCAAGAGCTTATCAAGGAACTAAAAAGTGTAAATAATTATGTTTAAACACTAATAAAAATTAACTTTTTCAAAGTCTAAAAATTTCACTTGCATAATAAAATATTTTCATTTTCTTCATAATTCACCACTAGGATAAAATGATGACTAAGAAATAAAGACAAATTAAAATTTACTTCTATAACTAAAAGGAAATTTTAGGACCATTTTCACTGGGATATATGTTTTGATTTTCTTCATATCTGAGAACATGTGTATTGCCTTCAAAGTTCAGGGCAACTTAGCTATAGTGAGAATGATAAGATCACAAGTTTTCCTTTCCCTTCAAAATTCTCAAGAAGTTGCAACAACACCCTCAGACTTTTAGTATTGAGAAGTCTGAGGCCAGTTTAATTGTTCTGTTTTGTATTTATACTAAACTTTTTTTCATATTTTTGATAAATAATATGAAGACACTTTAAAAGATACTTGGAACCTGGTAAATTCTTATACTCAAGGGATCCTTTCAATGGGCAGGTTGATATCTTGATGCTATTATTTTTTTTTAATCAACTACATTTGTATACTTCCATCTTCTCCATTATCCACCCTTTTTCTCAACATTTCTTTGTAGCCCAAAATTTGGGGGAAGTAAGCTTTATTCAGGTTCTGTTAGGGCTTCCTCCAACAGTACTGCACAGAGATGATGATCAATCAGGAAACAAGAGTTGCAGGTGGACTCAGTGTACCTATCACAAAATGCAAATTCCCCAAGTTTTAGTACCTGGAAAGTACTCTCCATTGTCCCCCGATATAATTTCTTTAATTTTTGTCTTTATTGGTCATTACAAATGAGGGATTAGAGGGCCTGGTAGGACATTGGTGGGGCTTTTCCCTCCTAGTACACCAATACTTTTCACTCGGTTTTGTTTTCCCATCTAAAAAATACATGATGTATAACAGTTAAGGTTCATTGAAGCTTAAGTATATTTGCTTGACATTTGATGATACTATTCAGTTTCAAAATCATTTCATCAACATCTCTTCTGTCACAATAATAGAGATAGAATTAGAATAAAAAGCTATTTTATACTGACCTCTGCACTAAAACATTTCTGAGATTGCCAAAATACATTTGAGATTCAAACTGGTTGAATTAGATAAATGAAATTAAAAACAGGAGTTTTAATTTGACTCTTCAGATTTATTGGGGAGAGGAGCTTTCTAAAATATAGAAATAATATCCTCAATCCAGGAAACCATATAAAATGATAATGACCCTCGGATGTATGTTTGTAGTAGTCTATTTCAGTTTATAATTTTAAAAATAATACATTTTTGTGGTAGCTGAGATGAAATATGCCAACCGCAGTCTACCTCACCCCTTGATAACAAGTGAAACCTCTAGGTAGAATGCAAAATGAAACTACTTAAAGACTTCTAACAGTAAACACCAGGAGCACTGGAGACTGAGCTACAGCTTGAAAGTGGCCCACAATGGGTTGTGAATTCACCTTGTTTCCTTCTTTGTCTCCTGGCTTGAACCCTCACTGAGCTGTTTCCTGTGAAAGGGGCTGCACTGCAGCTCTAGTCTCCCCAGCTCTGTGGCAGTGCTGACATCTCTGCTAGCCAGTTGCTGATTACTGTGCCTGAGAACAGTAAGACAGAACACACATATAGCAAATTACATGAAATGGATTTTTTATTTACAGATTGGCAGTAAGGGACAAAAAGTTTAATGAACCACTGTCAATCAGTTCCTTAAGGCTGCTCTAGGCAGGTGGAATTATGGCCCAGGTGTCCCATTTGCACCACAGCTGAGGGACTCTGAAAGACAGCTTTTCTGGGTTGTATCCCTCAGTGGCAATATAGCTCACTGGGCAAAGACTTGAAGGCATCCTGCTTCAGGGAAAGGGAGAAATGAAGCCTGGACTGATCTGAGTAGTCCCTGCTTAACTCAAGACATTTCATTCCCAGGACCTTCCACGGTAATACTTGAGAACTACAAGCATGAAAAGAGAGAAACTGGGTGAGTTCCAGGCCACCCAGAGAACTGTCCCGCACCATCTGATTCTCATTTCCTCTTATTAACATGGCATAGGATTTGGCAAACTTCTGCAAAATATTGGGATCACTGTTTTGTGGTTTCCGTTTTGCCAAGGCCTACCTGACTTTTTCTTCCCTAATTAAAATTTATCTGGTAGACTTTCAAAAACCTCTCAGTGCCTGTTTCTACTTGACTTCTCTGACACACTTGGGACACACAACAAAGGTTAAAGCACAGTAGAAAAGGTTACACTCTTCTCTTATTGTGCCCCTGGCTTCCCAGATTATGGTTTTATTTTAGGTTTTTTTTTTTTAATATCGTCTTTGTGTGTGTGTGTGTGTGTGTGTTTTACATTTTATTAGTGCATTATAGTTATACATAATATTGAGGTTCATTCTGACATAATCACACATGACACAGAACAAAATTTGCTCCAATTCAGTTCCCAGTACTTTAGTCTTTCTTATTCTCAGTATGATGGCTGATGTGATAAAAGCTGCTGTGATATAGCCTAAAGTTGAACTTTTAACATTTTGGATTTTGAAGTTGTTAATATCTAGTTTTATCACCTAAACATTCTCCAAGAGAGTTTTAGAAATTAACAATGCTTAACTGTGTAATGCTTTTAATGTTCTCTGTAGTTTTCCTTGGCCTCTACAGAATTCCCAATGGACTGACTGACATGCTTGGCTAGCACCTACCTATTTACCATATAATCAATACATTTCCTTCTCATTTTCTTTAAAAATTCTAATGTATTTATTACCCCCTCACTGGGAAAATCATTGTGAAGTATGCCCCCCCAAAAAAATTTTCTGAGTCTTTGTGAATATTGACAAATTATTTTTTAAAATGCTTTCAATATGTTTAAGTAATTACAAGCAATAAAGTGTATATTTAGTATATTCTGATTGGAAATTTAGGTTTGTATTTGTTCTGTATGGACTTATCAAATTAAATTTAAATATATAGTTATGTATATATATATTAAAATTTAATATATAGTTAAATTTATATGTGTGTGTGTGTGTATATATATATATATATATATATATATATATATATATGAATGAAAAGGAACTTAAATGTTAAATCCCTCCTTCTCCCAAATAGATAAAATATGATTAAACATGGCTTCAGACTTATCTAAAGAAATAATAAGGTCAACTAATCTAATAATCTTCTGTAAAAGATATGGAACAATTGCTTCATAAGGTTCATTACGCCAGAAAAATCCATCCTGCTGCTGCAACAACTGTATTCAGGCCCAATTTTTAAATTAGACAGGTAAGATTTTTTAAACCATGAAATCTGAGATAACAGTTACAAATGAGGAATCTCTATGGGTCACTTTTCCTATTGAAGAAAAGGTCTTCAAAGTCTCCTGTGTAGTGTATGAGTTTGATACCTGAATAGTCATTCTCATAAACAGATGAATAACCTTTTAAGTTATTCATATCAGCTCTATACTGACTTTATGTTCAAAACTTTGGAAATTTTACTTTCTTGGAAACATGTCACACTTTCATCTATAAATCCTTAACTGAAACAAACAAGCAACAACAACAACAAAAGCAGGTTCAGGATTTAGAAAGATAAAATTTGTCCAATGACTTTTGCATGTTAGAATTTTATCAAGGGTGACAGTGTCACTCATATAAGATCATACCATCTTCTCAGATTTAAAACTTAAGAGTCATTATCAACTTTATATTGTGTTATTTTCTAGTATTATTTTTTTCGGTTACTCAGGTTTTTGAAAGTCTTTAGAACATTCTGTCTTTTGTCAGAAAGAAGCATGAATTTTTTCCCCTCATAGTGGTAGGAGTGACTACTCCCCCTGGCTTACCGAATTAAGTCCGTTCCAGTGGAATTATACTATAATTGAAGCTTCATCAATTTTGGACCTGTGGATTACACCGTAGATGACAGCACTCAGAAGCACATTATGTATGTCTCTACACTAAAATATGCCTGGCCAGGATTCACTAAAACTTCATAAATACTCTTTCAAAGGAGAACTGACCTTATATCAATTACATAGACCAAAACTGGTCACACAATTGTCAAGGTCACACCCAATTCTTCTTCAGTGTTTGCCATCAAATATATGTAGCTCATACTAAAATTTCCAGATAACTTAGTACCAATTCTTTCAAGTGAAACAGTGCCTTATGGAAAGCATGTTCAGAGAATTTCTATAATTCAATGAGATCTCTTAAAGTGGAGAGCTAAGAGCCAATTATTTAGATAACACAAATGTCAATGTCATTCACAATTTTGGTCTTCATGATGTAAAATAAAGATAAAACTCTCAGCTTTAAACATTTTCAATAATGCAGTGTTACATTCTCAGATGCTCTAATCTTGACCTCCATATCCTATCAAATCTATTTTCATACAGTTCATTTGAGGCTTTTTTGTATTTTTATATATTTTTCTTGTCTCCTTTTATCTCAACAGCTTAGATTAATGCTCTTGTATGCAGACATTTGGGAAAGATGACTATAATAAATCAAAACAGGTTTGTGGGCATAAGCTTTAATTTGGCAATCTAGAAGATATCTAAGTGCATATGTATGAAGACATGCTTGATTAAAGAAATGAAATTTTAGCAGAAAATTGAAGTAGCTATTTTCTTCATTTACTAAAGGTACAGAAAAGTCCAGATAAGACCTTATAATTATTCTTTAAAGTTTTCAGAGTAATTTAAACACTAGATTTTTCTTTTTTATTTAACATCAACTGGACTCCCTTTCTTTAAAAACTATTTATTATCACTAAGATTTTCTGAAACAAAAATATACATATGCCTAAGTAATAAGATATAAAAATTTTAAATTTTTTAATAATAGATATTTCATGGTCTGCTATGGATTTTTTCCCCTCAAATTCAATTCTTGAATGTTTTCTGGAATCTTAATTTCAAGTAACATTGAGTATTTCCTTTCAAATAGTCATATAATTTTGATGTTGATATAAAATATTTAAGTTATCATTTTAATTTGTCCTGTTATTCTAATTTTTTTTTCTAGCCATGAATTCAGCTCCTTTCTTCAGGAAAATATTTCCCCCCTACCATGAGCTTAAGTTTCCAACAGAAGTCCCTTCAGTCCTCATTGAATGGCTCATGAGTCAGCTCCTGTTCTCTGCTGAGTTAAGTCACTGCACCCCTCCCTGTGGTCAGATAAGATCAGTACAAGGATATGCCCTTGACCCAACTTGGTCCTAAAAGAAATCTGATTTTTTATTTGGGACTAATAAAGCATAATCTTAATCCCTTTTTGTTGAAGAAGTTGAGTGATTCCAGCAACCTTTCTTCTTCCCTCATAGGGGAGCTCATCTGAGATTACATTGTTACTACGAAGAGGGAGAGATTGGCTAACTTCACTTAGCATTATTTTCTCCAACTCTATCCATTTACCTGGAAAGTGAAGTGAGCCAATCCCAAAAATACAAATGCCAAATGTTTTCTCTGATATCAGAAGGATGATTCATTGTGCGGTAGGGAAGGGGAGCATGGGAGGATTAGATATACTCTAGAAAGGAAAAAGGGATGAGAGAGGAAGGGATGAGCCATGGGGTTAGAAATGATGGTGGAATGAGATGGATATCATTATCCAAACTACATGTATGAAGACACAAATGGTGTGAATTTACTTTGTATACAACCAGAGATATGAAAAGTGTGTTCTATATGTATAATATAAACTACAATGCATTCTGCTATCATATATAACAAATCAGAATAAAATAAAATAGAGAGAGAGAGAGAGAGAGAGAGAGAGAGAGGTTAGTGGAAGAGGAGAGCCTTCCAAGTGCCCTAGACCTTGACCTGCCTTTCCTGAGGCCCATCTGTACCCCACCCCCAGGTGTTGATAGCAGAATAAATGAATGAACCTTTTTACCTAAGCTGATCAAGTTGGATTTCTGTCACCTAAGTCCTGACACATCTGTCATTTAATACCTATTTTATTGTTTTATTTCTAATAAATTTTAGAAAGATTGATGCAGCAAATTTCTTAGATCTTACCTTCATATTACTTTCTGTCCTAAAAGTTTGTTTTTCATTTTGCTTTGAATTTTTTTGTTTTATTCTCTTTCATCTTCAGATACTTCTTCTCTGCCCATAATTAATAAAGATAAGAAAGTAGTTCAATTATTAAGATACTTGTTAATTTAATGATTTAACAGTAACAATTATATTTTATAGCTAGGGTGGGTCCACTATTTACAATATTAAAATTAATCAATTTACCTACTCAAAAATGTCATACAGAAGATTCATTTTAGATTGAGTCAGATAATAGCTTTTGAAGAATTAATAGCTATGTCTGAATGTATACCTTACTCCTAAATGCCAGTAATATAATGTAGATCCATTTGTGATAGCATCAAAATCTTTGGAAACAATTTTCTATTTTATTGTATTAATAAATGTAATGGTTAAAGGTTTAAAAGTTAATTAACCAATGAGATTTTTCAAAAGTATCCAATAGGAAAATAAGAAATACAAGCAATAGCGTGTTTGTTTAATATTGGAAGAAGAATATCAAACATTAAATTCTTCTATATTTAGAAATATGTGAAAAAATTTGTAAGGTAAATTCCAGGTGTGTGTGTGTGTGTGTGTGTGTGTGTGTGTGTGTATAAATACATATTTATTATTTTTTAATGTTTCTTCAACTGTAAAATGGTTTTGCTCATCTAAAATTTACAGGTCAGGCTCTGAAGTTCATTGGAGTGTTTTTTTGTTTTGTTTTGTTTTGTTTTCTGAATGATAAGAAGGATCCCCAAAACATAAAATAATTACACTTGTTGAAAATATTCAAATACTTTTACTCCACATCTTTATGATGTGATTTATGTATGTATATTTCACTAAGACTTCAATGGTAACTGAATTTTTATATAACTGGACCCAAGAATTTATTCAAAGGAGGCAATATTCTTTTCTTAAGAGGATAAGAATAAAGTCTATCAAGAGGCAGGAGGCAAGCTGGGAACATCTCAAAGATGGATTTATCTTTCAACTTTAAATATTTGCAATAATATACCCACAAAAAGCTTAAAAGACAGTAATCCACATTTAAACTAACAGATAGTGCATCAGCAGTTAGGCATTCCCTATTTTTATTCACTTCCTCTCTGGCTCCTGAAAACACACAACTTTCATAAATAACAGTTCTAGCCAGTGAGACAAGCATAAGTGTGCTTTAAAATGCTTACAGTTTTTCCTTGTGGGTCAACCTGGGATCATTCTCTTTTTTCATCAAATACTTTAAATATAAATACATATAAGTGTGTACATACATCTTACAATATATAATTGTAACATATATAATATATATAAAATAAATGGTTATTTTCACTTCCCGGGTCAAGTGTAGGATTTTTGTATTTATGTAAAAATTTTAGATTATATTTTAAGTTGTTGACCATTAGAAGAGGGCTCCCATCATCTTTCCATTGTTATAATATTCTGCTTACTCTTTCAAATGGAGTAAGTTTATTTCATTTGATCTGCTGTTCTGCCCTTGAGGACAGAATGACTCTCACACCTTTTCTGCCCCTGCTCAGACCCAGGAAGGATTGCTGCTCCCTCAAGAGCCCTTCTGTTTACCAGCAGGAGAGCCAGCCTCTCATGAAGGTGGTGAAATTTCATGAATTTTCACAATTAAACTAAATTGAGGTCAACTTAGTTCTTAAACATCGCATGTTTCTATAGCTATCTAAGCCTTTCATTTTCTTAGAAATGTCCCTTTGAAATTCCTCTTTTGAACATTTTCATTTGGCTTGTCCCATCTCTCCACAGGTACAATGTATCTACAGTATTTAAATTCACCTAGTGGGATGAAGTAAGCACTTGCAATCTATACACAAAGAATGTCTTCAACTCCAGAAAATCTTCCATTACCTGGTTTTGTTCATCTAGTCTGGCTGCTCCTCTAGGAACAATGGTTAGATGAATGACTTTCTTGTGCCCATGTCTACTTTGTTCTCACTCATCATTTTAATCTTCTTGACTTTTTCTCTACACTCTAAGAGAGCTTTTCAAGTTTCTCCTCAATAATATGAGTTTAATAGTATGCAATATTGCTTCTACTTCTTATGCTTTCATTATACCCCTGCATTTTTAGGTTTCTCACATTCCGTCTCCATCTCATTTCTTTTCTTTCAACACATCCTACTGCTTAATTTCAGCCTGTTTTTGTGCAACTATTTCAAAGAACCTGTTCTACCAATAATGCCAAGTAGCTTCCTGCATGTTTTTTCTTTTATTTTTAATCAGAGCTTTATAGTTATACATAGTAGTTGGATTCATCCCTACAAACTCATGCATGCATGGAATTTGATTTCGGTTCATAATTCTTTCTTTTCCCTGCATTCCATGTCCCCATCCCCTGCTCAGTTCTCCTTCCTCTACTTACTAGACTTCCTTTTGCTTTCCTATTTATTTATAAATGACTGGTTCTTTTTACTCACGTGTAAAGTTGAAGTTCGCTTTGATATATTTATATATGCACATAGCCTGATTTTTAAAGAATTCACTCTGCATTGCCCCCCTTTACCCACGCCTTCACTCTGTCTCTCAATCTCCTTCTACATTACCGATCTCTTTACCTTTACATTGCTCTATCCTTCCCTATCTGTTTATAATATTTATATTATTCTAGCTTCCACATATAAGAGAAAACATTCAACCTTTGAGTTTCTGAGTTTGGCTAATTTCACTTAGTGTGATAGTCTCCATTTCCATCCATTCACTGGCAAACACCATCATTTCATTCTTTTTTATTACTGAGTAGAGCTGCAGTGTGTGTGTGTGTGTGTGTGTGTGTGTGTGTGTGTGTGACGATTTCCTAATCCATTCATCTATTGATGAGTAAGGAAGTGGATTCCATTATTTAGCTATTGTGAATTGTGCTGCTATAAACATCGAGGTGACTATATTGCTATAGTATGCCAATTTTAGATATTTTGAAAAAATATCAAGGAGTAGGATAGCTGGTTTTTATGGTGGTTCTAGCCTAATTTAAAAAAAAAATCTCCATACAGCTTTACAGAGTGGTTGTACTAGTCTGCAGTCTCATCAACAATGTACAAGTGTACCTACTTCCCCCAAACTTGTCAGCATTTATTATTATTGTGTTCTTGATCATTGCTATTTTGACTGGAGTAAGAGAAATTTTTGTTTTGGTTTGCTTTTCCCTGATTGCTAGAGTTGTTGAATATTTTTTAATTTATTTCTTACATATATGACAATAGTGGAGTGCATTACATACCTTATATACAAACAGAGATATGATAAATTATGGTATAAAGGTGTATTAAGAATTGTGATGTTGAATATTTTTTCATTTATTTGTTGGCAATTTGTGTTTCTTCTTTTGAGAAATTTCTGTATAGTTTGTTTGCGCATATTTGGGTTTGTTTTTCTTTTGTTAAGTATTTTGAGTTCTTTTTGTATTCTGGATATTTATCCCCTATTGGAAGAGTCGCTGGCCAAGATTTTCTCCCATTCTATAGGATCTGTATTCACATTCTTAAATTTTCCTTTGCTGTGCAGAAGCTTTTTAGTTTAATAGCATCTCAATTATTGATTCTTAGTTTTATTTCTTCTGCTTTGGGAGTCTTCTTTACCAAGTCAGTGCCTGCACCTTTATGATGGAGTGCTGACCTTGTGTTTTCTTCTAGCAGTTGCAATTTGATGGACTAATTTCTAAGTCTTTGGTCCACTTTGAGTTTTTTGCAGAGAAAAACTCAAAAACTTTGATTTTGAGTTTTGTGAGAAATAGGGGTCTAAGTTCATTTTTCCCAGCAACATTTGACAAAAAGGGTCTTTTCTGCGAATCATATTTTTGGCACCTTTGTTAAGTATTAGATGACTATAGGTATGTGGATTTGTCTCTTTTTCTTCTGTTCCATTGGTCTTCATGTCTTATTTTGATGCCAATACCCTTTGTATTTGTTTCTATAGCTCTGTAGTATAATTTAAGATCAGTTATTGAGATGCCTACTGCTTCACTTTTCTTGCTTAGTATTGTTCTGTTTTTTTCTGGGTCTTTTACTCCTCCAAATGAACTTAAGAATTGTTTTTTCCTCCTAATTCTGTGTTAAATGTGATTGGTATTTTTATGGGGATTGCATTGAATCTGTATATTGCTTTTGATAGTATGACCATTTTCACAATATTAATTATGCTTATCCAAAAACATGGGAAATCTTTCCATCTTCTAAGATCTTCTTCAATTTCTTTCTTCAGTGTTCTATAATTTTCAATATAGAGCTCTTTTACCTCCTTGTCTAGATTAATTCCCAAGTTTGTTTACTGGTTTGAGGTTATTATGAATAAGGTGGGTTTTCTGAATTCTTCCTTGGCTGAATCATTGTTGGATTATGGGGAAACATTGATTTGTAGATGTTGATTTGTATCCCTCTACTTTGCTATTATTTATAAGCTCAGAAGTCTTCCAGTGTAGTTTTTTGAGTCTTCTAGATATACAATCATGTCATCAGCAAGCAAAGATAATTTGACTTCTTTTCCTATTTGTATCCCTCTGATTCTCTTTTCTTGCCTGATTGTTCCGGATAATGTTTTGAGGAATATATTGGATAAGAATAGTGAGAGTGAACAGCCTTATAATCTTCCTGATTTTAGAGTAAATTATTTTGACTTTTCTGCATTCAGTATGCAGATTGAGGTGATTCCTTCAATCCCTAGATTTTATAGTACTTTTGCCATGAATGGGTACTGGATTTTATCAGATGCTTTTCTGCATCTGTTGAGATGATCATATTGTTTTTCTAAGTCTAATAATGGATTGTCAGAGCTATCTTCTTTATCTTCTAGATGCTATTACTTTCCTTATTCTGTATTATTGTACAAAATCTCTATTTTTTTTCTTTATTTACCTCAAATAATTCTCCAATTAATACATGCCAAATGAATGCAAAAATAATCAAGTTTTTAAAAACTACATTGGTAATGTTCTGAAAGGGTGTTAAGAAAACTTTCAAAATTTATAATAATTGATTTTTCAGAACATGTTTCTTCCTAAAACACAAATTAGAGAATTTATTATTAAGCATTTCTTATAATACATGACTTGTTTTAAAAAATGCATTTCTATTTTATACTATCAGTGTCATAAAGTGAAATAGTGATCAATGTTGTTAGAAAAACATCATTGGAAATATAGCATCAACCACCCCAAACAAATACTGTTACAAGCCTAAGATCCTTTCTTCAGGGCTACAATCTTGTCCAAGCAGAAGATACAGAAGAAACAGTAAATAAAATGCATCCAGTAAATGAAAGAATGGTAGGCTGAGAGTCTGCATCCAGCCAGTACAATGCAAGGCATTGCTCATATCTCAGTCTCCTCTAGTAGAACTAATCCACATGACCTTGGATTTATTGGGCATGAAGTAGGTTTTCAATTAAAAAAAAAGTATTCATAACCAAAGCATGTGTGCGCTCTCACTCCTGCTCTGTCTCCTCTCCCCCCACCTCCATAATGACTGCTCTCTTAAGGGAAAATTTTTGCAATTCAATTAGATGTTTTAGGATTAATCATTGATATTTTTGGAAATAATGTACTCCATGAATTTCTTAAAGGAATAAAACATGCAATAATTCTCCATTCTTAGGCCAGTGTATGAACTCTCTATTGCTGATATAACAAATAAAAAAATTTAGTGGCTTAGAACAACTCAAAATTTGTTCTATAGGTATGAGTTAGTAAACTGTCTTTAATTCTCTTGATTTGGCAAAAGAAGAAGAAGAAGGAGGAGATGGAAGTGGAAGGGGGGAAGAAGAGGAGGAGGAAGAAGAAGGAGGAGGAGGCAAAGAAAGGAGGAGAAAGAGTAAGAGGAGGAGCAGAAGGAGGGATATTGTTTTAATTAAAAATATAGTGGTTTCCAGCTCATAGACCACATTATTGTGTGAATTACTTTTTCATCACCTTAAATGTCCTTCACCTCTTTGTACCACAGTTTTCTCTTCAGTAAAATGAGTTCAATAATTATATTTCTGTCATTGTATTGAGAAGATTAAATGACTAATTTATGTGCATTACATTAGCACAGGCTCAAAACATTTTATATATTTTTTTATTTCGGTTGCTCTGCTTTCCCAGGAGAAAAGTGAAGGTCAACAATGGCAGGAAAAGATGACCCAGAGCTAAATCTGAGCACATTTTTCTGGGCATATTCTCTCTGATAAGAAGTGGCTGAACATCTGGCTATTCGGTTTCTAGAACAGTGAAAGGAAAGAAAGAGTAATCCTCTGACAATACTAATCAGTGATGTGAAATCACTGTTCATCCTACATCCTTCAACAGAACAAGGAAATTACCTTGTTCCTATGTATTGATGCACTGGATTTAGCTTGTGAAAATTAAGAGAAAAAAAAAAAAACACCCTCCTGCAGGTGCACTGGTTTGCTTTTTCTGGAATGCAACCTTTTGCTTTGATATTTATACATCTCCCTTGGTGATTCTAAAGTGTGGTAAAGTTGAATGTCAATGCCCTTGCTGCTTAAAAGACATAACTAATGACGAGGGGGGGGGGGAGATCAAGTTTGCTGGGGTACATGTGCTTTTGATTTGCATTTTGATTACCTTTCAGCTCGTTTTACTGTTTCATCATTTGAATTGCTATAAATGTAGAATATTAAATCATATTAAATTATTATATATTCTACTATTTCAATACATAAGTTGACAATTATATATGCAGTAATTCTGAGTAGGATTTTAGAGAATAATTTTTGTTCTAAAAAATCTGAGCTTTCATTTGTGGGTGATTGGATAAAGAAAATGTGATCTGTACATAACATAGAATATTACTCAGGTATGCAAAAGGAAATCCTATCACGTGCTACATATATGAACCTTGAGCACATTGTACTAAATGAGTCTTTTTCAGAAGAACAAATGCATCATGATTTCACTTATATGAAATCTAATATGGTCAAAATCATAGGAACATAAAAAAGAATCATAGTTGCCAGGGATTTGAGGAAATGGAAATGGAAAGTTGCTATTCCATGAGAATAGCATTTAAGTCATGCAAAATAAATTTAACCAAATAGGTCAAGGATTCAAGGATCTTTACAATGAAAGTTATAACACATTGGTGAAAGAAATTGAAGGGAATACAAAAAAGGAAAGTTATCCCATGTTAATGAAAAATCAACACTGTTAAAATGTCTATGTTACTCAAAACAATCTACAGATTCAGTACCATTTCCATCAAAATAGCAATGATATTCTTCAGAGGAATAGGAAAAATAATCTTGAAGACTGTACAGAACCACACACACAGAAAAGAAAAAAGAATCCAACATCATTGTTATAGTTTGATGTGAGGTTTCCCCCAAAAGCTCACCTGTGAGACAATGCAAGAAGGTTTTGAGGAGAAATGATTTAGCTCTGAGAGTCTTAACCCCATCAATGAATTAATCCCAATAGGAAAGTAATGAGTGGCAATGGAAATGGTAGGTTGTAGCTGGAGGAGGTGTGGCTTTGGGTATATATTGTATCTGGCAAGTGGAGACCTCTCTCTCTGCTTCCTGATCATCATATGAGCTGGTTCCCTCCACCACACTCATTTACCATGGTATTCAGCCTCACCTCAGAGACTGCTGTCTATGGATTAAGACCTCTGAAACTGTGAGCCCCTAAATGAACCTTTCCTCCTCTACAGTTCTTCTAGTCTGGTCCTTTATCACAGCAGTGAAAAAGTTGACTAAAACAGCTATCTTAAGCAAAAGGAACAAAAAAGGAGATATTATATTACTTGATGGCAAAATATGCTGAATATGCTACAAAGCTGTTGCCATTAAAACAGCATGATATTGACATAAAAATAGACACAATGGGCCAATAATTGAGAGCCTGGAAGTAAGCCCATGCATGTACAACCAACTGATTTACAATAAAGGTGCTAAGAATAAACATTGGAGAAAAGACAATGATTTAGTTCTGAGAGTCTTAAACCCATCAATGAATTAATCACAGTAGGAAATTTTCAATAAATGGAGCTGAGAGGATTGATCATACACACACACACATAAAAATGAAACTTGACCATTGTTTTTTGACAGTTATGAAGATCAATTCAAAGTGGATTAAAGATTTGAATGTGTGGCCTAAAACTGTGAAACTTCTATAAGAAACTCTAGGTGACCACTTAAGGAAATTGAAATGTACAAGGATTTTTTTTAAAGACTTCAAACATAATGGAAACAAAAGCAAAAAATAGACAAATGAAATGATATCATGTTAAAAAGCTCTTCACAGCAAAGAAAACAATTAACAGAGTAAGAAGACAATCTATAGAATGGCAGAAAATATTCTCAAGCTACACTTGACAAGGATTAATATCCAGAATATTTGGGGGACTCAAAAACTCAGTAGTAAAAAAAATAAATTAGTAAGTAAGAAATGGGTGTTAGAGCCAAATAAACTTTTCTCAGAATAAGACAGAACAATTGTCCAACAGGTGTATAAAAAAAATACACATCACTATTCATCAGGAAAATTAGATCAGAACCACTAAGGTAGCACCTCTTTCCAATAAAAATGGCTGCTATCAAAAAGACTAAAGATAACAAGTGCTGGCAAGGATGAGGAAAAAAGGGAACACTTGCACAGTATTGTCAGGAATGTAAATTAGTATAGCCATTATGGAAACAGCATGCAGTTCCTCAATAAATTAAAAATAGAACTACCATATGTTCCAGCAATCCCACTCCTGGGTCTATATCCAAAGTAAATGAATTCAGTATGCTGAAGAGGTTCTGTATTGCCATGTTTACTGCAGCACGAGTTTCAATAGCTAAGAAATGGAAACAACCTAAGTATCCATAAACTGATGAATGGATGAAGAAGATGTGGTTCACACATGGGATGGAATATTATTTGGTAATAAAAAGAATGAAATCCTGTTGTTTGCAACAACAGGGATGAAACTGGAAACACTTATGCTAAGTGAAATAAGCCAGCCACAAAAAGACAATCACCAGGTGATCTCATTCATGTGTCAAATCTAATAAAGTTAATCTCACAGAAATTGAGGACAGAATGGTGTTTCCCAGAAACTGAGGATAGTAAGGGAGAAGGAGAGATGGAGAGAGGCTTAGCAAAAGATATAAGGTAATCGTTATTTAGGGTAATAACTATGTGTGCTATACAGGAGGGTGATTATATATGGCAATAATGTACTGAATATTTCAAAAACCTATAGAAAGTATTTTGAATATTTTCACCATCAAGAAATGATGAATGTTTGAATGTTTGAGGAAATATGTTTAACCTGACTTAATATGACACAGTATATACTTGTATCAAGACATTACATTGTAGCCCACAAATATGTTCATTTTGTATGTTTCAAGTATCTGTTTAACTTTTTTTAATTTTAAAAATCACGGGTACTAGAACTATTCCTCCTATAAATTGACCTCTGTCTGCCCAAATCTCCTACTCTTTACTCTTCCTATTCTTTGATAACCACTATCCTACTCTCAAGTCTAAGAGATCAGCTTCATAAATATGTACAAATATTTTGTGTCAATCAAAACTAAAATTAAAATATTTAGAAAGAAAGAGTGGAGAACAAACACTTGTGAGAATGGGAGGAGATAATGAGAGTAATGACATTGAATTTCACAAATTGTCTGGTAACAAAGTGAAAATACACAAGCACAGGTGAAGTCAGAGTGACAGGTGGCTAGTACAGCCGCAAGAAACACTGCAAATCATGATCACCTAATTAATGGCATTGAGAACATCTGAAAATAGAATGATCTGTGTGCATGTTGGCATTGTTTCATAGATGTTAGAATTAAATTATCCTTAATGTTGTTATATTTATATCCAGTTCAAATTTTGCATAATTAAGTAAGCATCAAAGATTGTCATGAGCTGTTTTCATGACTTCCTTCTTGGCACTCTCTATTGAAAGGAGCAGGCAGATGGTAAACTATGGCCCTGAATCTACACTCTCTGCTTGTGTCTCATCCTGGAAGACTCTGTATAACAAAGAGCAGTGGGGTTCCCCAGCACTCTCAGGAAGAGGAACATCTTACTTAGAATCACAAGGCAGGCAGCTTCCAAGGACTGCCACCACCATTAGATTTTAGTCCCCAGTCCCATTGCCCAAGGATTCCTCTTTCCAGAATTGGGCGGGGGGGGGGGGGGGGGAGCGGGGGGGGGGGTCGTGATGAGCAGGACTCTATTCATCATGCCTTTGGAATTCTAGAACTAGGGGAGAGGCAGAGAAAATTTTTCATGGTTTCTCAATGCAGGTGGTCATTTCTTACTCAAACACCTTTGTACTTCTTTTAGGAAACTCACTACAAAGGCATACGCATACGTGAGCTTTAATTGAGACATAGTCTCAGCATTACTAGCTACAAAAAAAGAGGAAGAGAACAAAGACTAGGACGGGCAAAGCAAAACCAATCTTTAGGCACTGCTAGGCCTGAGGGATGGTAACTCCATTGTGACAAGTTGTGGTGAGGTGGTGACAGAGATGTGGATTTATAGCCATCAGTACAGATCACCCAGGAAATTACAGCTGTGCTTAGGATAAATCAAAGTGTGATGAGTGGATATATTTTATGTAATGATAGAAGTTTAATATCTATCAGGTCACTAGCATATGAGACTAGTTATCTGTCCAGTAATTCAGAGTGTGTAAAGCAGTTCAGTCCTGGGGAAAGAGGCTCACCAGAGATACTGTGAGTGTTATGAAAGTGTTCACCAAGACAATGTGGGAAACAGCAGTGCTGAACAGTGAAATGAAGGCGGACTCTCCAGATGAAGACTGTGTTTTGAGTACATTTGCACATGGAGTCACCAAAAATACACTGGACTTTAGGGTCTGGCTGTTTACCAATGTAAGTCCGGCTTACTCAACAGGATGTCAGCAACTAAAGTTTTAGATTACAAGAGAAATAAATCAGTAGTTAGAGGTGAAAATAGAGAAAGCAGAGTCAGCTTTGTGTAACAATTACCATATGTGCTGAACATATCCCTTGCAGTAAAGGGAACCTATCTTAAGGGCATGGATAATGCCTAATTTATATTCAACCTTGGGAGAACTCCTGCTTATAAATTTGGAAGATAAAAGCACAGACAATGGCAGAAATTCCTCTATGATAATATCTAGGGTTTCTTGATGAATTTTTACTGAACTCTATTCTATAGATACACTTGTTCTTGAATTATAATTGGTGCGTCATTGCCATCTGGCACTTCATGGCTAAGCAAAGAAACTTCTCTAGAAAGTGAAAAGTCAGTGGTAATAAATAGCAGCTTGTGTCCACTGTGATAAAATAACATAGTTTCTAGGCTTTACATTACTGCCACCATAACACCTGGGACAGAAAAGGAATAAAACTTGAGAATCAAGAACTACCACCTATGGTGTTATTAATGGCAAACAAAGTAATGATGGAAGGAAATATATAGTTTTTATTTTTTTTTCAGGGAATAATAAGTACTCAAAGTTGGCTGATAGCTAAATAATTCTTCGTCAGAAGCGTTCCACACTTTTCACCCATGTAATTTTGCTCCTTCCACTCCTTGTTGCCTCTAATCCTTCCCACCAGCATCACTGTGAAAATTTTGCCCATCAGCAGAAATCCAACCGAGGTCAAATAGCATCTTTTATATAAAGCCTCTGTGATACCAGATCCATGTAGTCAACTATCTATATCATCTTTATATTTGATTTCACATAGGCAAAACAGAATTTTCACCATCATCCTCTCAAATTATCCTTTCCTATTCTTTAAAAACAGGCAGAAAGGATGCCCCCCCCCCTTTTTTTCGTGCTAGTAAATATTTAACCCAGGGGCCCTAAGTCTCTGAGCAATATCCAAAGCATTTATTTTTATTTTATTTTGAGGCAGGGTCTCACTAAGTTGCTGAGGCTGCCCTCAAACTAGCGATTCTCCTACCTTAGCCACCAGAGTTGTGGGATTATAGATGTTCTTCACCATGACCAGCTAAGGTGTTATCTTTCAGTGTACTCTGAGCAAGAGCCGTAATTTCTAATGAATACATAACAAATTAAATGGAACTATCAACTTTCCACCATTCTATCACTCACATCTAAGCCACCATTTTCTATAGCCTAAATCTCTGCAAGAACAATCTTACAAATAATCTGAATTCCACTTCTTTAGTTTTTCAAAAGCAAGTAATGTGAAATGGTAGACAATGATAAGTTGCTCTTTGATTTTAGTAACTTATTTCACTATCTACATGTACATCAAAACATGTTATACATCACTTATATTATATAAAGTTAATCTTTATAAATTTAAAGTAGATAATTTGATACCTTTGCTTAGAACTAGCTAGTCTCAAGTCCTTTAGAGCAGTCTATAAAATCTCATAATCTTATCTCCCAGGTTCATCTTTCAAACTTGACTCTGAACACCCCTCTTTCAATCCCTTTCTCTCTCTGTGAAATTGCTTTCTTCCTATTCTTTGTTCACTGCCTCTTTGGATAATCTCATGGTTTTTCCTCTTCCAGAATTCTCTCTTACACACTCCCATGAATAGTTCCCTAATGTACATGGGTTTCTGTCTTGTGGTCCTATCTTCCAGAGTCCTTTCCTGATAGCACTTCCTAAAATCTTCCCTGACTTTCTTGTTCTTATTCCCTTACTCTAGTTTGTTTGTGTCCATATGATTTGTGTCTGGCAGAGTACTCCATATTAACTAACTTGTTGATGTTTTTAAAATTATCTTTATAATTCCTTTAGAATATTAGATGCTTTGTGGTTTGCTATTATATTCCTAGCATACAGAAGAGGGAGTGACACAGAGTAGGATCCAGTAAGTATCTGGTAAATAGATGAATGGAATGTTACAGTGTTTTCTTTGAAACTTATTTATTTTATTTTTATTTTTTACAGCCATTTAAGTAGATATATAATCTTCCCCAGAGCACTATAAGCTTCTTGGAAGCAGAAAAGGTGTTTATTATGTATCCTGCATAAATCTATCATATAGCTTAGAATTTAATGATGCAGAAAAAAAAATGCATTCTTGCTAAATTCATTAGTTAAAGATGAATGCAAGTAGTGCTTAGAAGTTTCACATTTTAAGCCAAGAAAATTGAAAGCTGAAAAGTATTTAGAAAAAAATGTTTTATTCTATAGTTAAAAAAAAAAACACAACCATCTGATATTTGAACTGAGAAATGTCAGTCTTTTAAAAATACAGAGAATAGTGTAAAATGGTATTACTGCTATATTAAGCCTATGATACAAAAAGATTTGGAGGTGAGGAACTAATAAAGACAACTAATCAATTTAGAGAAAATTATAATAGGTTACATGATATCATAAAACTCAAACTAGAAGATGAAGCCAAAGAGATTAGGGAAAAAGCAAGAGATGCAGGAGGCTAGGTACAGGATCAATTAATAACACTCTACCATCCTGGTCACACATAGGAGGGGAAAATCATGGAAATAGGACAAATCAAAGCAATTTTCAAGTTTTGTACTTAGATAAGAAAGAGAACAATAATGCCAATTAAAATAAGAAAGTAAGAAGACAACAGTTCAGGACAAAAAAAAGATAATTTGGGCGAGGCATTTTGGATCAGAAAAAAATGAGATAAAAGAATAAGGCAAGAATGGGAAGAAATATAGAAATGATTATTACTCAAAAGACTAAAATTCCAGCTTTTAAGAGATGATGCTTATTTAAGATGGCAACTTGAAATGAGGGGTCCATGTGGACTCCAAGTTCTGAGACTTGGCACAAGTGAAAAAATAGTGTTTATAAATAAAGGAAACATTTTATGATGACTGTATTGTTTCTTGAGTTAACAGTGTAACCTAAATGGAATGCACAATGTTGTGTTCCTGTTAGACCCCATTATAACCAATTATTCATCATTGGAATGCCACTGTTTAAAAATGAACCATAACATATGCAGTATTAAATTATAAAATACTGTCTTTAAAAAAGAGGGGGAAATGTACTGTTCCATGTTACAGAAGGAAATGTAAAGATAACCAAATTAATCTTAAAGTCATTAAGATGAAATCCAGGGTACTCAGTTGCCAAAATCATGTTATAATGTAAAAAGCTACCTAGAAATCAAAAGATGTTGACTTTCTCATGAATGATATATAAATAATTTGAAGATACAACAAAAAATGTTTTCATGTGTGAGTGATGAATCATTTAAATCAATGCTATCATAGAAAATTCATTTGTGAGGCAATGTATCAAGCTCCATGCAGTCTTTTTGGAGTTTTAATAACAACCTTTGTGATGTGATTATAAATTTTATTTCCAGAAGCTTCCCTCTCATGGCTGACTCCTCTACAATATCATTCTCCAGGTGAAGTCAATATATTAATAAACATGCATCTTTTATTTTTGTTGACTCTCAAGGTGTTTTAATTTAACAAGTAATGAGTCTATTTTGTGAATGTGGTTTTATTAGACATATAAAAAGTCTTGGACCTGCATTTTTATGCAGAAATTTCTCTGGTCTCCACTCTCTCTTGCTTCTGCCAATAATTTCTATTCACTTTTCCAAACTTGCCTTCACATATTAAAAGCAGTGACTCTTATTAGAGTATTCTTACTTTAGCTGACCTCCTGGTCTAAAACTGAGTTTCAAAAATGTGCTCCTTCCAGTTAATAAATATTCAGAGTTAAAAGATCCTCTAATAGTTTGTAATTTCACATAGCTTCATGTGTCATCATAGCCAGTACACCTTACTGAAAAGAGATTCCAAAAATCTTAAACAAATTGTTTATTATTATTCACAAACTCTGACCAACATGGAATTAAATATTAGATTTCCATGGTAACCCTGTCATTCAAGCGATGCCATAGCACCTTAAAGATATCTTTAGACACTAAGAAGCATTGAAGAATCAATACAAGAGAAAATTAAGAAGAGACTCACAAGAAATTTTGTTTTCATAGCTCCCTTCACACACTTCATAAAGCTAAGAGTGGAAGACTGGGGAGGTGATTAATTTTTGCACTGACTGTCCTTTGTTGCAGTTATATACTGCACAGTGACACAAGTTAGCTGCTCCAACTCTTCCTCTTTAATAAGTAAATTTGGGAAGTTTAGCATTCTTTACATAGCATTTTTAGTAATTTACAAGCAAAAAGAAATCACAAAACTTAATTTTCTTCAGATTTCCCACTCATAAATTGTTTATTGACTTAAACTAAATGTTGAAAGTTCTTTAAGGAAGACACAGTTTCTCAACAGGGTTTGAGCAACTGAAAGAGGAGTTATAATGAAAGCCATCCTTCAACCTTGCTACCTTGCACTAACTCCCATGAACACAATAATAAGTGACATAAGTTTACACAGTCAGGTATTAATGTCTCCACTTTACCAGCAAAATGAAACCATCCCTATGACCTAAATGAAGCCTCAGTCACATGAAATAATTAGGGAACATGCTGATAACAGCAGCATCAAATCAGTTTTTCTTACACCTGACAAATCAACACTGACCAACATGCTCCTCCTAGGCATTCCTGCTGCCCTCAGAAGCCATATTATGGCCAGATCCCATTTCATATAGAACCAGGAAAATGCAGTCCCCTTGGGAAATTGAAAAACCATCTCAGAAATATTTCAATGATTTCTTATATTGATGGTAAGTTCACCTGACAGCAGAAAGCATGGTAGAATAATCTCAGAAACAGGATTCTGGGAGTAGATTTGATGAAAGGATTTAGATATTTTTTTCACACATGCACTAAATAAATAAATAAATAAATAAATAAATAAATAAGTTATAATATGATCTCCAGGATAAATTACCAAAACTTTAAAAACTGTAATAATAATTCTGGCCCTTAAGTTAAGCACAGCAGAAAATGAGAGTTATGAATTTCAGGAAACTTTGTGGACTCTTTTAAAGCTTCAGTTGGCATACTTCTGTGAAAATTTTCTCACTTCTGTGTGACTAAAAATAGGGTATGAAGCTAATATGGAGATTCTATGGACTGCCAGTAGGTAGATTAGGTGTCTTTAAAGAATAAAACTGTGTGCTCCTGAATTTCCTCATATTTTATTTTTCAAAAATTCTAATATGAATATCAATATAATATCCCTGATTAATTAAATGAGGGCTAAAAGTTGTTGTGCTAGGGTTCTTTTGATGGTGCAGTATAAGTGATGTATTCTATTAAAAGAGATTTATTAAAAGTGTGAGTCATCTAGATATAATGGTGCACCTCTGAAATCTTAGCCACTCAGGGGGGCTGAAGCAGGAGGTTGGCAATTTGAGGCCAGCCTAGGCAACTTTTTAAAAATAAAAATTTTTAAATGGTCAGGAACATAGTTCCGTGGTAAGGTATCCCTGGGTTTAATCCCTAAAACTAAAATTGAAAAAAAAAGAAAGTGTAAGGCAGTGTCCAAAGTACTAAAAACATAAGATGAATAAACCAAGAAGATGAATAAACCATGTCATTATGAAGCTTATGTGATAATTGAGAAAGATAGGAAAGAAACATAAATCATATGTCTGATGATGGTAATGACTGTGGAGAAAAATAAAATATGGAAAAGGATAAAGAATACTGGAGAGAAGAGGAGGTTTTCAGTTAATAGAGTTTCCAGGCAAGGTTCCACTGGAAAGGTGAGACAAACAAGGGCATCTGTGAGAGAGCGTTCCAGGCAGAGGGAAGAGCAAGGGCAAAACCCTGAGGCAGGCCAGTGGCTGCTCTGATCAGAAATGTCAAGGTCAGGGAGAAATTACAGGAGTGAAAGAGTGTGGGGAGAAGAGATAGGGGCCTTGTAAGAAATTTATTAGGTGTTGGCTTTCACAATGAGTGAGATGGTGAGGAGAGATGTGTTTGACAGAGATTGTCAAAGAACACTTAGGTTGCTAGGCTAAAAATAGTCAGGAAGGAAGGGCAGAGAAAGAACACCTAGGAGTCTGTAGGGTCCAGAAAATACGGTGACTTGTACCAGGACTTTAGCAATTGTCAGCTAAAAAGTCATTAGAGTTTGGATTTATTTGGAATATAAAATCAAAAATTTTAGACCAACAGAATGGATGTGGAATATGAAAGGACTACAAGAGCCAAGAAGGACTCCATGTTTTCCAACTGGGAACCAGGAAGATGATGTTGCATTTTTTTTTTTTTTGGTAGGGGGGTACAGTAGGGATTAAACTCAGGGACACCCAACCACTGAGCCACATCCCTAGTCCTATTTTGTATTTTATTTAAAGACAGGGTCTCACTTAGTTGCTTGATGCCTTGCCATTGCTGAGGCTGGCTTTGAACTCTCAATCCTCCTGCCTCAGCCTTTGGGATTATAGGCCTGTGCCACCCACCATGGCTGGCTGTAGTTGCCTTTTTAAAGAGAGAGAGTACACTGAAGGGAAGTCAGATTCAGAAGAGGCAGACCAAGATTTTGGATTGAAGCATTGCAGGCTGTGAGGTGATAAATATAAATGTGGTTATCACCAGAATGAAAATAGTGTTTGAAGTCAGGACACCAGATGTAGTCACCAAAGTATGCATGTAAAGAGCAGAGTTTCTTTACAGAGTCCTGGGGCACATCCACCTTCAGAGGGTGAAGAAGAGAAAAGGAGCAAGCAAGGAAGCCTGGGAAATAGTTATGAGGGAGGTTAAGAGGAAAAGTGCAAGTATGGAATGGGTCTTGGAAACCAGATTGTTAGACCAGGACGCAAGAAAAGACCACTGACTCCAATTAAAATCAAATTAAAGCAAGCTTATTATTTCAACCAGCCAGGCTGCCTCTCCCACCCAAAACCCCGGGAACAAGACAGCAGCCCCAGCTTTCCTGCAGCCCAGCTTTATAGCCCAGAAAGTTACACAAAGGGGGGGTTACAGATAACAGAACTCTGACGAGCATCACACTGATGGTAGTTTACATTTTTGCTGGCCCCAACATCAGAATTTATGAAGGTCATTAGAGCCTCAGAGAAGGCCGTTATCTGACCAGGGAAGGCCAAGATTTGTGAGGCGTCACTAAAGTTTCAGAGAGGGCTGATATCTGGTCAGAGAGCCATGCATGGGTGAGTTCAAGGCACGGGCAGGCATTCCAAGCAGGTTCAGAATTTGCAGTAATTTATAGTAAAGCCAAAATTATCTTTTTATGGCTTTGTGGCGAGATGGCACCCAATTTTAAGAAAAGATCAGGTTGGGTCTATCACAAATAAAGAGAGAATTCCAAGGAAGATTCAGAGATCAAGTCTGTCTTGAATGCTGACGTGTCAGTAAGATCATTGGAATAAATAATGTAAATCATTGGTGACCTAAAAGAACAGCTTCGGTGGAGTTGCAAAAGGATGAGTTGGTTCAGGAAAAAAGAGACAAAAACTAAGAGGAAGTTGAAAAAACAATTTTAGGAGAAGTTTTGGTACAGAGAGGATTAGAGAAATGGGAAGCTTACTAGGAGAAGATGTTGAGAGATCAAGAAAAGTTTTGCTTTGTTTCAAGATGGAAGAAATAATGGCATGTTTGTAATGCTCATAGAAAAGACCCAACTGAAAACACTACCCAAAGTAAGTGAGTAAGACAGACGAAGATGATGCGTTCTAATGAATAGTCGACTTTTTTGTAAGAGTGGCCCAGACCCAATGCCACATTGCCAAGAAAGAAGAGAAGTTTTAAACACATTTATTGTACCAAATTAAGGACATAAATGGCTTAGGCTGATTCTTGTCATTCTTCAATATGTCTTTACGAGTATGCATAATTCAAGCATACACCATTATCAACCAACATTTGGCAGAAAAGAAAAGGAAAAAAAAGAGAGAGAAAGAAAGAAAAAGAAGCAGGGTGCAGTGGCACCCAGTGGCTTGAGAGGTAGAGGTAGGAGGATCACGAGTTCAAAGCCAGCCTCAGTAATGGCAAGGTGCTAAGCAACTCGGTGAGAACTTGTCTCTAAATAAAATACAAAATAGGGCTGGGACTGTGTCTCAGTGGTTGAGTGCCCCTGAGTTCAATCCCTGGTACCCTCACACAAAGAAAAAAAAAAAAGAAAAGAAAAGAAAAGAAAGGAAGGAAGGAAGGAAGGAAGGAAGGAAGGAAAGAAAAAGAAAGAAAAAAGAAAAGGAAAAAAACCCTCATAATTTCAATTGTCACAATCAGTAATTTAACCAAAAAGCATACTTCCAACAAATATTTCCCAGTGGTTTGCTGTATTGAACCACTCCATGTAGTAGTTCTGATGAGGGACCTAAGATCATAATTTCTAGACAAAGAAGCTGTGGCCTTCCACAGAGAGATTCAATTTCCCTAGGTAAATTCAATTTCCTGCCCGTGGGATGAAGGCAGGAGTTACCTAGAGAAATTGAATCTCTCTGTTTTGAAAAGACAGCAAAATAACCTGGGATGTTTTTTTTTAAATGCTGATGGCCTGGATTTATCCTGGAAATTCTGAGGTTAACCTGGTTTTGGATGAGACCCAGGAATATGAATTTTTAGCAGCTGTCCATGGGATTCTTATTTGTATTGTTTTTGCAGCATTTGAGATTGTCCTAACATATGCTAGTCAAGTGTTCTACTACTGAGCTACATCCCCAGCCCTCTCACAGATTCTAATCAACAGAACTTAAATTCTTGGCACAAATCTGAAATAGTCACAAATGATCATCCTCCAAGCTCTGAGAGTTTAGTGATGGAATAAATGAACAATGAGACGACCTTCAAGCCCTCTCAGGAGGCAGCAGCGTGATAGGGTCTCTGGGTCAAGAATAACAATTATCTTAGTGGTCATTTTATGAATTCCCCTTAAATAAGTCTGAGATATCTAAATGACTCTGAATAATTCTGTTCCTTTCCTCTCCCCAGTTCTTCAAAATATAATGGAAAGCTTTGATTCAAGGACTAAGTCATAGCATAGACTCTCAGGAAATATCTATCCAGTCTATGCACATAAAGTAATTTTTCTCTATATTATCTCATTAAACAGAAGCCGGAACACAGAAGTAAAACTTCCTTGGGGTGATATGTTCCTAGGTACAAATGGCATGATCTAATTTCCTGTTTCTGTCATCAGTTTCCTATATTACTCTTTCTTTTATTCCTTTAGAACAATATTTCTACTTCTATGTTTTTATTTGTTTATTTCTGTATTTATTTATATCCTTCTCAAACTTTCTCTTTATTTTGTGGTATCTTCTTTCACCATCCTTTATCCTTATGGGCAATAGCAGGGACAAAGAGATGTAAGGGGGAAGATAAGTTAGATTCAAGGAATGCAATATATTTGGGGTTCCTAATAACCATGTGGTCAACATTTTATAAAGAGAAGAAGTGCTTAAAATCACTTATCAGAGCAATAAAGCCCAGGGTATAAGTTCTATGGAGTTGTACACCTTAATAAAACAACAACAACAAAAACCAAAGAAGCGGAAATCCTCACATACCATATCTTCCTAAACATTTTAAATGCAATATATTTGCTTAATAGATACTTTTAAAGTCTTACTCTATTGGGAAAAAAATTGAAATTGTGTTCCCTCTGCCTCTTAATGCACCAGCATCCTCCTGGAAGAGTAATAAATAATATGCTCACATATTAATTAACATAAGAGGACTTTCAGATCCAGTACTTATATAGACATGATTCTGTAAAATAAAATACTGGAACTAAGTGTGGTGGTACATGCCTGTAATTCCGGCTAATTGGGAGGCTGAGACAGCAGAACCCCAAGTTCAAGGCCAGCCGCAGCTTAGTAAGAACCTGTCTCAAAACAAAATGAAAAGGGCTATATGTGTAGCCCAGTGATTGCCTAACGTGTGATGTCCTGGGTTCAATTTCAGTATCCCACGAAAAAATAATGGGGGTGGGGTATGACCAGAGAATAAAGAGGAAAAACCACGTATTAGCACAAACAGTACCTAGCTCTCACTCCTATGTACATGTTAATTTAGTACTTATTAAATATTAGAAAATGAATTGAGCTCTGAAACTGTTCTCAAAAACTGTAACTAATCAGGCAGTGTGCCCATGGAGGAGCAATGGAAGAAGGTCAACTCCTGATGTGTAACTGCAGGACCTGAGGCTACACACTTTATGTTTCAACATGAAACCTACAGGCACTTGTGGTTATGAGCCTTGTGCTTCTGAAGATCATGAACCAAGAGCTTTAGAACTGAAAGGCTCTGAAATATATCTACCTCAGGTAGATTGTAGAAAGCATGTGTGTGGTTCTAAGAATTGGTGGCACATGTTACTTTTAACTAAATTATTGCATTCCTGTTTTTAATGGTATGTAACAAGTTACTACAAATGTAGTAATTTAAAAAACACACATCTTTTATGTTTATGTGGGTAATGAAACTAGGCACAGCTTAGTTGGGCCCTTTGCTAAAGGTCTCAGAGAATTGCAAACCAGATGCCAGCTGAATGGTATTCTCTTCTGGAGTTCAGAGTTTCTAACCAGACTAAGTGGGTGTTGTCAAAATTTAGTTCCATTCCATTCAATTATAGAACTAAGATCTTGCTTTCTGGCTGGCAGTTGGCAGGGGATGGTCTCAGCAAATTTCCATGTGTACCCCCCTAATAAACCCAAATTTTCTTCTTTAACACCAAGAAGAGAGTATCTCTTACATTTTAAAGTAATTTTACCATGAAGTCAGTCCCACCCAGGACAGTATACATTCTGACCTTCATCGTATCTACAAAAATTTTCCCCTTTGCTTTATAGAATAAAGTAACTACAGCAGTAACATCCTATCATATTCAGAAATCCCATTCCCACTCAAGGGGAGGAGGTTTGACTGAGACCAGGAATCTTGGAGATTATCTTGGGATTTTTTCCCATCATAATGATGGATGACTTAAAGTTATCTTGTTTCCCAGAACACAAAACTATGTTGGCACATACAGATAGATATACACATAGATTTATATAACATATAAAATGTATATGCATGTATTAGTTTAGCTAAAAATATTGCTTATATTCACATGTGCCTACCTGTATAGGGGTGAGTGTTTATCTTTCCTTGTACTTCTCTTTCTCCTATACTTGTCCATTTCTCTCTTTCCTCTCTTCTCCCTCTCTTCCTAATTCACCTTCTTTCATCAACTAAATACCAGAAAAAAATAATTTATATGAATTTCCATAAAGCAATAAACTTAATCTTTATTATGAGAAATTAGGGTGTGGTTGTCAGTTTCATTATAAGAAAGCATTGTGGTGAACACTTTGGTAGACTGTGTGTTTGTATACTCTAAGTGAGATGCAGTTTGATTTTAACGTTGGACAGCCCTCTAGACAAGACACCAATGCATCTTCTTAACTATTCATGATGATATAAAGAAAAATAGGCCATCTGTAAGTCAATTTCCTTAAGGAAATTAAGGACATTTTTAGAGAATTCACAATAAAGTGAAATAAAAGTTTGATAGGGCCAATATTCTCCTTTGTTCAATAAAAATCTGTTTTAAGCAACTGGATTAAAGTTTCTTTACTCGATGTATTTGTCTAATGGATTTTCTCAAATATGCACAGCTTAAGAAAATGAAAATGAGGAAGAAAGTGAACTGTAGAGATTATCCTATATAATCAGAGATTTGAAAGTCATTTTGTTTATAAGCATTCATGCGTGGAAATTAAAGAGAAGAGTTTTCAGGGTGCTTACTTTGAGATGGTAAGAAAAGAAAACATATACATCATCAACTGGGTGATTGATAGGTTCCCAGGAAGGAGTACCACTCAGAGAAGCCTAGTTGAAGGTCAGTTCTACTATTAACTACCTCTGTCATTTCAGACAAGAACTCAATTTCTTCATGTATGAATTATTAACCTAGCAAACTTCTCTACTTCTCTGGGTTATTTCAATTAAGAGTGCAGCTTAATGAAAAGAACACAGACACACAAGTCAAACAGGATCAGTTGCAGCTCTGGCTGAGCTACTTTCTAGCTGTGGGGGCCCAGCAAGTCAGGTATGCAGTCTTGACTAGAATTTCATTATATAGAAATAATACCTAGTCTGGGGTAATCATATGGATTAAACAATCTATATAGACAAATGAAATAATCTGTGAATGATGTCCATTATTAGGATTATTAATGTATAATATCACTAAATTTAAAACAGAACTAATAATAATATAGATTTATAAGGAACCCCTTGCTAGAATGAAGAAAGACTGGTGGAATTCATTCTTCATGTCAAGAATATAACACAGAGAATATATACTTGAACATTCTTTCATCGACCTCACATCTGAAATCCAAGTGTATAAAACCAGAAGGATTGCAGAAGCATTAGAATTAACCACTTCTGGAATCTGAAAATATTCAAAGTGATTCAATATACTTGTACTATAGAATTAATTTTATCTGTGTTTTGGAATATCACAGCTAATATTCTGTATTGATCTTATGAAATGATAATAAGAATAAATGTTTTGCTACACTTTCTCTACAATTTTTTTTAAGTTTGATGATGTATTTATTCTTTTTATACCCCTGCCATCTCTGATCTAAGATGAGGAAGGTTTATCTCTACTGTAAAATTTTGTCTTTCATAAAGTACTATATGAAGAATGTATTTTATTAAGAAGCAATCTACCTTTTGTTGAAGTTTTGCACAAAATGTGCCTTAAAATAAACAGATGGTGATCAGAATAATCCTCTTTTAAGATAACAGATGAAACATTAGTTAAGATCTACATAACAAAGGGAAAACATTAAAATCTGAACCTGCATATTTGAACTGAAGGGAATAAACCCCTTCCTTTTAAATGTGGCTATATATATTCCCCAATGGAATTTTTGCTCTGAAACCCTCACATAAATACTTTTTTGAACCCAAACTGAGAAATACGAATCAGTCACAAGCACACTGCCAGATTCTAAATGAAAACAAAACAGACTAAATTCTGCATATTCTGCATATTCTACCTTTGTTAATAAGCAGAGACAAAACACTTATACATTCTGTTCCTGTCAGCTTGATGAAGTCCCAGCTCTGTTTTTTAATGATGAAACAACCACTCTTGAATAAAAGATTCTCCCACCCAACAATATTTTGAAGACAGGATTCAGTTAATCAAATATTTGAAGCAGCCACTCAGAATATTCTAACCTAAAACTACATTAGAACCATGCCTTCAATGGCAGGCTGAAAACTAAGGAGTAAAAATCTTTTCTGACTTGATTAACTTGTGCAAGAAATGGTGAAAAGTCTTAACACAGTTTATCCGTGGACATATGGTGAATACAACTAAATTCTCATATGATTTTTGGGTTTATCCACTATAGTAATTTAAAAAACTCGTAAATTCCCTACTAAAAGAAATCTGCTCACATCCATTTGCGAAGCCTCTAATATTGATCAGAGTTGAGGATAGCTAAAACCTTTGTAGTTCCTTTTGATGAAATGCTATCAACTCTCATTATATAAAGTATTCCCTATTAAGAAAACTAACAGTCCCATGAAAGAAGTTGAACTAACTCATGCATAAGTTCCTATCTATTATTCTGAAATGTTTGTAAGCACTTTTCCAGTATTAGAACACTCAGTAGTATTTATCCAACACAGCCATGTTTTTTAAACTTCAGACTCCTCACTAGCAGCCTAATAATCAATAATTTCCTAATTGGTTTCTTGTTACTGCCCTTAGTCCCCTATAATTTATTATCAATACCACAGGCAGAATGCTTTGGATCCTTTTGGTAGAAATTTAGAGGTGCTCAGATGAAGAGTCACATCTTATCATTCCTCTATTTGAGACACTTCAGTGACTTCCCACCTCACAGGAGTAAAAATGAACATCAACACTGAGTCCCTAAGTCCTCTGATCTATCTAAACTTATCTCCTATCAACTCTCTCTGCACACAAAACCCCAGTCTCAATGGCTGCCTTAATGTTTCTGTCAGGCATACACTTCCACATTGACGGTTCCCACTGCCTGGCATTCCCATTTCCCAGATAAATGCATGGCTTGCTCCATATCTCCTTTAGTAATTGGTGCTATATTGTTGTAGTTTCTTGTGACAGCTATAGAAAATTGACACAAATTTGGTGGCTTATAATAACAGAAAGTCATTTTCTCATTGTTGTGGAGAATAGAAGCCTGAAATATGTTTCACTGGGCCTGAATCAAGATGTTAATAAGACCACACCTCCTCTGGCGGCTCTAAGGGGAGTCGTTCAGTTTCTCATCTTTCCTCCTCTTCTGTTGGAAGCTGGATTTCTGGCTGCACCATGCCCATCTCTGAATCCATGGTCACGTTGTCCTCTCTTCTGTTGACATAAAATCTTTCAGTATTATAAAGACACTAATTACAACATTTCCTGCCCACCCAGATCACACAGGATAAACTCCCCACCTCTAGACACATAGCTAAATCATATCAGGAAAGACTGCAAGTAAGGTAGTCGTGGGGCCTAAGCTGATGTTTTGAGAAGACATCTGTCCTGCTACCCATGGTGATTTTTAGATGGCCTTCCCATGCTACCACATTCAACATCCCAGTCACACTCTGCAGAGAACTTCCTCTCCCCTCCGCTGCTCTATTTTATTTCATGGCATTTACTACCCAATGATATTCTATATGCTTACTTACTTTTACATTTTGGGGTTCTCTCAACCTTCATGAGCACATTAACACAGAGTTGGTTCATGAGCACATGAAGACAGAGTTGGTTCTTTTCTATTCATTGCCCTTTTCTCTGACCAGTGTCTGCCACTTGGCACAACCTTAATGACTACTTTTGAAAGAATGAACAGACCATGAATGAAATGAATGTGTTAAATCTACTTCAGATGAATGAAAAATGTGTGCAGTAGGATGAAAGTGGCCTCTCAGATTTCCAGGTTCTTCTAATCCCCAGAATCCATGAACATCACCTGATACTAAGAGTGGAAAGTACCTTCTGTTGTAGAAGACATGATTAAGTTAATGATCTCAACAGGAGGAGCTGATCATGAATAATCTGGCTGGATTTTAAGTCAATCACAGTTTTCCTTTTAAAGGAGAGGCAGAGGGAGAAGAGAAGAGACACACAGAGGGAGAGACATGCAGAAGAGGAAGCTTGTGACCACAGAGGAAGCGATTGTAGTTAGTCACCATAATCAAGTATGCCCACAGTCATCTGAGTTGAAGGTAGCCTGGTGCATTCTCTTCCCTAGAACCGTCAGAGAGGTTGTGACCCTGCTGAGGACAGTTTGACTTCAGACTTCTAGCCCCTAAAATTGCCAGGGAACAAATTTCTATTATTTTAATTTATCCAACTTGTAGTAAGTTTTATGGTAGCCCTAGGAATGAATAAAATATGGGTGTTTCATGGGTTCTAGGAACATATTTGATTCCCAAATGAAGAGTGAATATAAATTGCTATGTGTGCCTTACTTTTATTTTAGAGAAAATAATCTTATCTTGTAATTATACCTGGAATTATTGACTAAGTTCCTGTTACCATACTAGAAGTCAAACTTCTGTTTTTCAATTCTGCTTTTACTCCTAAGGATGGAATGTTACTCCATCTTTTTGTCTCAGTTTCTCATCTCTAAAAGAATAAACTGATGCTTGCCAAAAGATGAGCCTGAAATTTAAAAAGTTAAAAACTATAAAGTACTTAGAAATGTGCCTAGCATGTAGGGAATATTGTGTAGCCTTTGAATATATTTTTACATTACATTATATGCAGAGTTTATTAGATATGTCATTGTACTGAGGCAAAATTTTTACCCATCAGATTGATAAATATTGAAAACAATGAGAATCCACATTCTATGTTCAAGGAAGTGATGGAACAGGCATTGTCACTTGGAGATGGTAGGAGTAAAATTGTTAGGAGCTCAGTGGAGGGCAATTTGATACTATTTTTCAAAGGTATAAATTTACTTACACTTGGGAAATAACTTGGTTAAACAGCGCAACATCTTTTGAACAACAGAAACTTGAAAACATAAATTCAGCAATGCAGACCTGGTAAAAATAAATATCATTAATTTAAAGGACTGTTGAAAATAAGTGAACAAAATAAAGCACATATTATAAGGTATTAGGTTTGGTGACCATTGAGAATAACAGGAATAACAAACAAGGCGCGTGCGCGCGCGCGCGCGCGCGTGCGTGCGTGCGTGCGTGTGTGTGTGTGTGTGTGTGTGGTGGGGGTGTATGTTTGCAGACATCCAGGTATGACCAAAGCATCAAGATCTTGAAAGGCCAAGAGACTGAAGAGAAGAAAATCTCACTGAAGTTAGCTACTCTCACAGTTTTTCTCCTTGAGGATTGTGCCAATGTGGAAGTGGCACAGAACCAAGAAGCTGAATGGCCAGCAGCTAAGAAGCTGAGTTGAACTTTTAGAAGTCTTATGGTATTGAAGAGATAATATTTTGGATACTTGGATTTAATAAGAAAATATAATTCAAGTCATGATCTAGGAGGGAAGGGAAAGACAGAAATTAACTAAATGGTGATTTTTTTGCACTGGTCAGCTTGCCAATCATGTTTCTGATAGGAATTTTCAAACAGAATAAACAAGGAACACCTACACCTAACAAGAAATTAACAAAGCAATTTTAATATTTGAAACAGGACTTGTATAGAAATTCCTTCAAAGAAGATATACAAATGACCCAAAGCAGATGGGAAAAAACCTCAACATCATTAGTCATTGGGAAATGTCATAGAGGGCAATTTGATTCTGTTGATTTGATATTTAAGCATTTCACACACACACTGATGGATATAATAAAAAAGCAATGGCTAAATATAAATAATGGCATGGGTTTGGGAAAATTGAAATGCTCATATGTTGCTTATAGGAATGGAAAATGGTTCAGCTACTGTAGAAAACAATTTGATAGTCCCTCAGAAAATTAAGCAAAGAAATACCATATGACCAAGCAATTCCGCTCATAGATTTATATCTAAAAGAATAAAAAACAGGCCTAGATACATGTATTCAAATGTTCAATGTACCATTATTCACAATATTCAAAAGTTGACAGCAACTTAAGTATCCATTGAAGAATGAATGGAAAAATAAAATGCGGTATAGTCATACAATGTTATTCAGCCATAAAAAGAAATGAAATCCCAATATATGCCACAACATTGATAAACCTTGAAGACATTGTGTTTAAGTGAATTAAACCAGACAGAAAAGCATAAGTACTGTTTGGTTTATTTATATAAAATCATAAAGAATAAGTAAATTAATACACAGAAAATACAGTAGTGGTTAAGGAGAAGATAAGGAGGGAGGGGATGAAAAATTATTTCTTAATGGGTTTGAAGTTTCAGTTTGAAGGATGAAAACATTTTGAAAATAGATGATGTTATGATGGTTACATGACATTTTGCATGTGAATTAATGCCATTACATTGTACATCATGCAGTGATGGACTGAGGTGAGCACATGATTTTAATTATTATTTTCACATTTCCACACATTAAACTTACTTAGCACTCAACAAAATGTATTAAATAAATGTCAAACATCCCATTGCCCACATATAGTTTCTATCTCCCCTTGCCCACCACAATTCCTTTCTCTTGATATCTTCTAGTTCATGAATTTATTGGCATTTGGCAAGAATATTCTAAGGAAATTTCTAAAATTTAAGTTTAAATATATGATTCACTATAGAACATTTGAGAATTAAACAGACATACTGTTGGGGAAATAAAATTAAAGCCAAATTTTTCCCAACCAAGAAATCCTCTCCACAAATATAGTAAAGGAAAAAATGTATATTAACAAATAAACATTAAACAAAAATACAATATGCATCAGTGTGAATCTACTAAATTATTAGAAAATCAGAAAGAAATCTCACCCTTTCAGATAGCCATGCAGACACAATCCATTCATATTTGTTCTTAAGAACAAATTTTTATTAGCACTCTAGCAAAAGAACTTGACAGGTCCAATTGTTACACATAATTCATCCTAACTTGACTTGGTGTGACCATTTGTTAGCTAGTTAGCTTAAGGCAGAGTAAAAGCAAATTCCTCATCTCTATGTGACTAGAGGTGGTTTTGCAACTTGGAGCAAGGTGATCACAAGTTAGACTCCTACCTTTCCACACAAAAAAAAAATGGGAATAGATGTACTACCTCTCATAATGTTTGCTCCAAAGAAAAGGCTCCCAGGTCCTTTAGAAAGACCTTAATGGGTCACAAAATTGACAAAAGAACTATCTACTGGCCAAAACGATTTCAAAGAGATGAGAAGTTCTTACACACTTTCTAAGTAAAAGGGCTAACTAAAAGGAAGACATAAAAAGCCCTTAAACTTCTTCTTTTAAAATTATATTTGTATTGCCATGTGTGATGGTGCACTCCTGTAATCCCAGCCTGCTGGTGGGGGGCTAAAGCAGAAGGATTGCAGGTTCAAAGCCAGCTTCAGCAATTTAGTGAAGCCCTAAGCAACCTAGTGAGACCCTGTCTCTGAATAAAATACAAAAAAAGGGCTGAGGATGTGGCTTAGTGTTTAAACACCCCTGGGTTCAATCCCAGTACCAAAAATAAATGAATGAATAAATAAAATTATATTTGTTTTGTTATACATAAAATAATCTTAATTTTAATTAGTCTCAGTGTGATTTTAGTAATTTAGTCATTGGTATAGATGCATATATGAATGTGACATTTTGCATACTCATATATTTTTACTTTATATTACTATTATTATTAATCATTACTATTATTACAGCATAATTAATAATTATATTAATATTTAATATTTTACTTAATATTACTATTAAGTATTACTTGCTTGACTTAATATTATTTTTATTATTATTATTGCCTATGTATTTCCTCATATATTAAAATTCCTCTGTAAATTTTAATGGTTACTTATGTTTTGTGAAAACAATAAAAAACAAAGTGGTTTATAAATGACTAAAAGTTTAGTTTACTTTTAGAATTTCTTTAAAAATTCATTGCAGTTACTAGCTGTAACAGGATTTCAGTGTGGTGATATTTAAGTATAAATCGTATTATTTGTATTGATTCTTTCAACAAGTGTTTGTTCCCCAAGGAGCTCAAAATTAAAAGAGGAGAAGAATGTACCACAATGAATTGTTGCACATTATTATGACTTGCTTAAACAATAGACATGTAAGTGATAGCTGTAGAGACACAGAAATGGAAGTGTTTAAATTACTCTGAAAGGTCAAGGAAAATTCCACAAAGGTTAGAAGCACAGTGTAGGCAAAGGGAGAAGAGTACACTAAGGAGAGAATTTTGGAAAGTTCTGCCATATTTAAGCAATGGATTTTGAATTCCCACAGGGTTGTATCAGAATTACTTAAGGAATTTGTTAATTTGTAGATAGATACATAGATACAAATACTCTATATCAGAGTTAGAATATTGGAGAGATGGTTTCACAAATCTTTATGTTAATATCCATCCATTTTTATTTCAGAGTCTACTCAAATTTGTGAGTCATTGCTTTTAAGAATTGTGCTTGGAGCCCAGTGCAGATGAGAAGTGAGAGAAGCAAGATAATGAAATGCTTTGTGGGGTGTCTATAAAGAGGCTGGATTTTATTTTGATATTTCTGGTCAATACATCACTAATTTCCAGCCAACCTGGGCATTAAGAGCCCCAGGAGATGACAAAAAGAAAGAAAATAAGAGGGGACAGGAAGATTGAGAAGTGAGTGTTGTTTTGGGCTCTCCTTCTCCCCTGCCAGCCAGAGACCAGCTGTTTCCACTACTTTAACTATTTTTTTGTCCTGGCAAGGACTTAGCACAATTTATTAGAAAAGACCCAACCAAGGAAAGCCTTCTACTTCCAGCTGTGAATCTGACTGCTCTTCCTTGAGTCATAAAAGAGCCTTTGCTGGTAGACATGTCGCTATTTCAAAGAGAGAAAAAAAAAAAGTCTGTTTTAGAAATCATGGGAAAGGACCATGTTTCTTTTTCTCAATCTTTGGAATGTATTTTAAGAGTGGAGAGTTTAGGAGAGAACTCATCTCCTAACTTATGATTATGAGAAAGGAATCCACTACAAATAAGAGCACAATGTGTATTTATTAATGTATAAGAAGTCTTAAATGAAGACCATGACATTACAATACCTACTGAGAATGCTTAAGATTTCCTGAAATTGTTGGTGAACTAAAGTGACAGTAGAACCTGATTGACCACTAGCTGTCACACAGGACTATGTATTGGACGGTTTCTCAATTGCAGTACTATTGACATTTTAGGCTGGACATTTTGGGTTTCTGAGTATTTTAGGATGTTCAGCAGCAGCCCTGGCCTCTACCAACCAGATGAAAGTAGCAACCAATAATGCTACAGACATTGCCAAATGTCTCCTTGGGAGGAGAGAAAAAAAATTACCTCTGATTAAAAACCAGTGGTTTATTGATAACATGTGAAGGTGACATGTTTTCCACAATATCATTAATTTAACACCAAAATAAAGAGGGTCTAATTCGAATGCAGATATAATTTATGGGACGCATGTGTTCACTAAATTTTACCTAGCTGCAATAATCTTATGTATGGTTAAATAATTCTGTCCAAGATAGCCTAAAGATTGAGGAGTAGAGGCTTAAAGATAAGCTTTCATAAAAAGCTTACTGGAACACAAGACACTCATTCCTTCTCAAGCATTAAATAGTATCCTAATATCCTCAAGGGTTAACACACATTCAAAACCAAAAACTAGAACATGCTATAGAATGACAATAGCAGATAGTAGTCCAGAGCAAACCCCTGTGCCCCCAGAGATGGGGATGAGACAGCATCCCCCAGCATAACACTTGTTTGCATTTCAAAGACCCTCAGCAAACTTGAGAAGTCAGCATCTTCAACTCTCAAGGCAGCTGATTCATTCTGGCCTCTCTCACTATGACTGGGATCATCTTTATAGAATTTGAGATTCATTTTCTCTGGAATAATTATCCTTACACCTAAAGGTAAATTTGGCTCCAAAAGGAGTCAGAGAACTGACTAACCTCTAACCATTCTGAGTTCAACTTCTGTGATCTCATTTCAATTTTTTTGCCTCTAAAGAGTCTTAAATCTAATATACTTATTTAAATTTGACAGTAAATACTGGCACCTTCCCCAGTGTTCATAACTCCATTTCTAAATGTGTTTTCAGTGACATATTGCTTGGGTAAAATTTATAGTTTTTATATTTATGGAAACAACTCTCCAACAATAAGGGGGTATTTAAATAAATTACTCTATATACATACACAGCCATTTTTAAAATCATGGTTGAGAAGAATAATTAATGGCACACTTATGATATATAAAGTAGAAGTTATAAAAGCTAAATAGAATATTATACATGGTATGATCTTGATAATATAAATATATTCATATGTGATTTTAAAAAGCATTTTATTCATCAGAGTGACATATATTTCAATTCATATATTTATTTTAGACTTTTTCTCTGCTGTCCTCAAGGCCTATATGACAGAAATAATAAAGAAACCTGTGTGTTCAGACATCTTTTACCTCCTGACTCAGGATGAAACTTGCACCTTCATCCTTATTATTTTCAATACCAGGAAATGCTAGGTACCCTTAGTCTTCAACAGACTCTACCTCCATTCAATCTATCCTCACTTTTTGATGACTAATCTAAATGTTTTCATAATTCATCCAAGAACTCAAGGTCAACCATTAGTAAGAGGTCCCTCTATTCTTAAATGCTTTGGAAGATATCCCTTTCATCTTTCTGCTCTAACAGGCACCTGACTCTCCTGTACACATTGTTCCCTGAAACTCACTCAAGTGGAGTTTGAGTTGTTCCTTATAGTTCTTATATCTCTTAGTTTGGAAATGTTCTGAGTGTACTTTTTATTCCACTTCATCACTAACAAACCATTGCCTTTTGTCTCCGTAAAGACTTTTTGTTCCCTTAAAACATGCTTTTCCAATTATGTTATCTTCTACCCCTACTAGGTGATAGCTACTTCCAAGGCTTTTAGATATTATGTTCATCAGTTTTTTTGATTTTATACTCATGTCAGTCATCATTCTGTGCATAAATCATTCCCTCTTTGTCATTGCCTAGCTTCAACAACTGGTTAAATCCAACTCCCTCATGTACAATTGGATTATTAAATGGAAATGTCAATCTATTATACTGGAAGAAGGCAGTAGAATACTATTTTAAAGTGAAGGTTGAAAATGTTGTTTCAGAAAATTTAAGGTCAGGGCTGGGGTTGTGGCTCAAGTGGTAGCGCGCTCGCCCGGGTTCGATCCTCAGCACCACATACAAACAAGGATGTTGTGTCCGCCGAGAACTAAAAAATAAATATTAAAAAAAAAAATTCTCTCTCTCTCTCTCTCTCTCTCTCTCTCTCTCTCTCTCTCTCTCTCCTCTCTCATTCTCTCTTTAAAAAAAAAAGAAAATTTAAGGTCAGCATTACATATATATTAGCTAAAAAGTATAGAACCCCATACTTTTCAATGATATAGGAACTTTAAGAGAAAACAATAAGGGAAAAATTTCAGACTCTATTTCTTTTGACCATGAACAGAGATGACCCAAGGGCACAGCATGTACAAACAAATGGCACTGAGAATGTACTTGAGATTGGATACATGACACTGTGCATGTAAAGCACACAGTCATTAAAGGTCAAGTTAATCATAGTCTAACCAGGTCTGCCTTGAAATTATCGAATTGGAGTTTAGGAATGGTTTGAATAGGTAGCAAAGGATAATTTTCCAGGAAGATGAGCTGAGGTGGTAAATGAAAATTGATTATGTTAATGATTTGAAGGCAAATATCTATTGGTCCTTGCTGGTCTATTGAGTGATCCATTGATATGGTCACAGTCACCAAAAACATACTGAATGCTTGCCATCATCTATTCCTACTGGTAACAACGATTAGGCTGAAAGAGGCTCCAGCACTTAAAGACTATTGAGCTCATGTTCCTTGTGACTTAGATTTGACTAATTTGGCATCATAAGCAACTACACTGCCTTTCCTTTTCCTTTCTGCCACCAATAAAGATAAAATATTCATGCCAACTAGTTTTCGTTGAGATTTTCTTAAATTCCAGGCACTGTTCTCAGTACTCTGCAGGCATCATCTCAATTAGTTTTCATAATTACCTGAGTGATGTCTACTGTTCTCCAATATGGTTGCTCCTAATGAAAAATAAATAAATAAAGGAAATCCTATAAGATTTGCTCCAGCTGATCAGTACTTTCAATTATCAAGTATACCATGTATGACTTCCTTTCTGAATAAGACAGGGTAAGAGTGCATCCTTTTCTCCTTAGCTAAATCATGATTTCCAATCATATACAGCCCATACTAAAATCACTATTTGCTTATAGTTTCTGCCAATATTAAAAAAAAGAAAGGAAAAAAATCCCAACTTTTCTCTACTATTCTCTTTGTTGTTCTCTTGCCAAATGGATGAAAATACTTTGAAGTTGATGATGTCTTTCACTACCTTTGCATCCCATCCAAAATGTCACATTGTGTTAAGCAAAGATTGGCTTAAAAATACAAACATATTTTTATATGCTAACAATTTGGAAAGAGAAAGAAATCCTTCCATCCTTTTATAATGTAGAGTGCTCAGCAGCCATGGCACGGAGCTGCCATGTAACTGGCAGGAGAGCACTGAGGGCTAGCTCTATCCCAAACACCACTAAGTTGAGTGATTTGAACCAGCCCCTCAGCTCTATAACAGCTTTTCCACTTGGACTGAACAGAATAAGAAGTGATTATTCAGCCACTGAATTTCATATTCAACAAGTAATTATCAAATGCTTAGCTTGTGCCAAGGACTGTGCTAAGCACAGTATCAACATTCTGTGGTGACTTATTGATTCATTCCTTGGCAAACGTCCCTGTGGTTTCTTAGGTTTATTCTCATTACATTTGAAAAGAGAAAGAAAGTATTTGTGATTGAAATTTTTAGACAAATTTCACCTGATGGGATTCTAATCATTATTCTCTTTATTTTCAAATAATATTGATTGTGTAAATAGGAATGTTTCTGGCAAAATATTTCAAAAAAGTTGTCAGTTCTTAGGTAGATTTAAATAGGGAGATTAAATTTGGGGGGCATGTCCCCTTTTTTAGCTCTTTACTCATCTACTTATTTAGGTATCATTAATCTTGGTCCACAATGGAAAAATAAAACAAGTTACTACAAGAATGCTGAGAGCCCAGTTTTATACCTTAGCCTCATGTGACTGCAAAACTTTTCAGTATATTAGAGTCCTACATTTTGGTGGAAATGCATTGACTTATTCTGGTCTTCTCCTGGCATGTATAATATTGGTCACATTTACTGGTAACACACTATTGTTTAAGTATTGGTTCATTTTATTGTAGCCATTTCTTCTGTTGACTTTCTTTTCATTTCATTGACTTACTGTATTTCGCTTCCTATTCTCAAAACTCCTACACAGAATTCTAGTTGCTAAAGTAGAGCCTAGAGAAGAAGTTTATAAATCCTTGGAAGGAAATCAGAAATGCAATAACTGCTTTATTAAGTATAAGAGATTGCTATGCACTGTGTTTAATTAAAACTATGGGAGCCGGCGCGACGGAGAGACAGATAATCCAGATCAGACCGGTTTCTACAAATTCCACTCCCTTCTACCAGATCACACTCTGAGAATAGGACAGTGTCCCCTGGTATCAAAGGAAATGGCCAGTTCTCTCAGATTAACCCTTACAGGTACAATGCACAAATTAAGAAAGCTTTAGTATCATGACTGCCACCTTCAGGGACATAAATGAAACAACCAATTTCTCTCTTCAAGTAGTCTTGAAATTATGTTGGAGCAGGAGTATATGCCAATATGCATTTCCCCCACATCCTAGGTTTTCACATAATATATATAATTGTAATAAACTATATCCTAAGATTTCCTCATGACTTTTGGGATCTTTATTCCCAACATAAATATGTGGAAAATTCAATAAATAAATAAAAAATAGACTAAGAAAAAATTGTTAGTTGTTTTAAGATACCTAATGTCACTCAAATTTTGTGTCTAGTCAACTATGGTTGACAAAATGGTTTTTAAACTTAAAGAAAAACATAGAAGAATGAATTCATGTGCCCTTTTAGAAATTCAGCCTCTTGCCCCCTGCTAATCACTGAAAGCATCTCATAATAGACTTAATGTTTTACTGTGAGTTGGAAAGAGAGATTTGTAAAAAAAAAAAAAGTTGATTAAAAGAATGTATGATAACAATAAAGGGAAGATAGTGGAATTCAACGCCAGACATACAATAATAATTTTAGTGAATTTACTTAGCTAATTATAAGTGATTTAATTTTTATTAAAGCTTGGAACTAAGTACCATATTTAGCCTGTCAGTAGGGTCTTCTGGCCCTTCCTCACTTTATTGCCCCATAACTTTCTGTTCAGTTGATCTCATTTCTTAGACCCCAGGGTCCTCAGCCCCTCCTCCCAAGGACCCTGCTGGAAACTCCCTGGGAGATCAATTCTTCCTATTCTCTAGACCATTCTATGATTTCCAATCTCCCTTTATCAAGTGTTCCTAATTCTTATTTCATCCCTTAAACTCTGTATATTACTATCACTGAACAGTTCTATTAATCTGAATGAGTAACAATGGCTAATCTTGTAGACTCTTATAACATAACTTTTAACAGAGGTTTAAATTGTATGTCCAGCTTCAATATAACAGTGTGTGTGCTGGTGAAATTTTCAATGTCACGGCTTATGGTTGAAGAACTGGCAAGGATATGATATACAGTTAAATGTGGCAGAAATGACACTGAGTAAATAGATGAGAATATTAGACAATACTTATATGCCTACCATGAACCACTTGCGTGACACTGAGCAAGGCATTACCCACTGTCTAATACCCAATTTTATTGTTGTAAAACTATAAATGCACACTTGCAGTTCTGCTCACACATATGTTCAAATGCACACTCACAGTTCTGCTCATACAGGCACATTTCATTTTTCCAAGAAGGAGATGTGGTCACACCTAACTTCAATGAAGCAGAAAAGTAATACCTGCTATAATGGTACGTGATGTTTGACTATCATCAGAACTTCAGAGCACCAAGTGTAATTATTAGATGTGTATATAATGTCTTTCTATAGGAGAGGATCATGAATATGAAATAAAGAAAAACCTGCTGGAACTTTGTTGTAAAGATGCATATGAATTGGGCAGGGTGGTGCATATCTGTAATCCTGGCAGCTTCCTGGGAGGCTGAGGCAGGAGAATCACAAGTTTAAAGCCAGTCTCAGCAAAAGTGAGGTGCTAAGCAACTCATTTAGACCCTGTCTCTAAATAAAATTCCAAATAGGACTGGGAATGTGGCTCATTGGTCAGGTGCTCCTGAGTTCAATCCCCGATACCCCCTCTAAAAAAAAGATGCAAATAAGCCTTTGATTTATTCATTTAGAAATCATTTAAAATGGATCTGGAGTGCCTTCTATGTGCCAGTTTTCAGGAACAAGTCTATACCTCACTTAACAGTTTTAAGTCATTCCCCCAAACACTGCTGGTGAGTGAAAAGTTATTAAAATTAAAAATATATTTAATATGAAAATATAAAATATATTGAAATAATAATGTTCTATTATGAGATAATATATAATTGGTATATACTTTAATAGTATGATAAATAGTATACAATATGTTATGACTTTAAAATTATAATTACATTAATTAATCCCAACTTAATTAATTAACAATTAATCCCAACTGAGGATGTCTGAATAATATTTACAGAAGGAAAAATGTATCACTGTACAATGAAAACAAATTTAGGTAATAAGAAATTTAAAAGTAAAACATTTAACACATAAATGGATAGAAAGGATAGGACTCACCATGTTTGTGAAATCAAAAGTAGAGATAGCTAGAAAGGGAGACAAGAAAGTACATGTAGTAGATATATAGAAGAATATTTTTAAATCAAAATAATGACAACATTGAGAACCAAAGCCAGTGTTATCCAAAATACGCATTGGGAACCGTAATCGTAAACCAGAACCATCTTGGCAAAACTTTGAAGTATGGTTATCATACTCAGATGCAATCTTATTTATGACAATCATAAGATGAATGTTAAAAACTCATCTTTCCAATTCTTCTACACCAATCTCCCACACATGTATCACAATTTCAGTTTACAAAGTTCAGCACACATTCCTTTGTTTGTTTTTATTTTTGGTACTAAGGATCGAACCCAGAGGTACTTAACCACTGAGATACAGCTCTAGTCATTTTTATTTATTTATTTATTTTAAGGCAGGGTCTCATTAGGTTGGATAGGGCCTTACTAAGTTTCTGAGGCTGGCCTTGAACTTTCTATCCTCCTGCCTGGGCCTCCAGAACCACAGGGATTACAAATGTGCATCACAGAGCCAGGTAGCACACACTTATTTTGACAAGAGTGGGATTGTACAGAGCAGATATTCAGCAACCAGCATTACTTTTTTTAACATTGAATTAAAAAATGTTTAAAAAATAATTAATGTAATATTTTTTGTAATAAATATTGTTTTGAAAAGAAAACTTGTCTCAGTCACAAAAGAACTAGGTATAAGAGTGATATTTTATTATTATAAACATTTATGTTATGACCATTCTCAAAATAAGAGCTTAGACAATTGGCAAACACAGAATTTAGTAGTAATGTAGAGTTTTTAAAAATCTCCATTTTAGTAAACATTGTTAAATTTTCTACATACTAGAATATATATTTACTAAGAAGACACTTAGGAGACTTCATTATGTATTATTATTTTCTTATTTTTCCCCTGAAGACCATAACTAATATTTTATTTATTTTTTAAGAGAGAGAGAGAGAGAGAATTTTTAATATTTATTTTTTAGTTTTCGGCAGACACAGCATCTTTGTTTGTATGTGGTGCTGAGGATCGAACCGGGGCCGCATGCATGCCAGGCGAGCGCGCTACCGCTTGAGCCACATCCCCAGCCCTAATATTTTAAATCTACAGCACTTTATAGAAAAATGCTCTGAGGAAAATAGAAGAAATATCAAGGCAAACTCAATTCAAAGCTGAGAATCTGGAAAAAATTGTCTTCGCTGATAAAGAGAAAGAAAGAAAAATTGCTTTTTGTGAGTACTCCTCCCATATTGAACAATGTAAAATAATTCCCAGCAACTCTTGACTATCCAGAAAGAGCTAGTGTCTGCTTCATTCTGCAGTCTCTGCTTTCTCACTGAGCTGACCTCTAGCTAGCCTATTGGCACATGGCCACTGTCTAACAGAGACTCTAGGAGGTATAAAATTGTTTCTATCATTGCTTACTTAAGTTCTAAGCTCTACCCTATGATTCAAATTGGTATATTATAATCTCAAAGGTCAGATCTGATATTTCAGGAAGCCAAGGAATGGAACAGAACTTGATTTATAGGAATGAAACGACACTTCTCTCTCTAATTAGCCTAATTATCCTATTTGTTTACTTTACTCAATTTTTTTTTATTGGAAATGCTCCTCTTCATTCCTATATTAGACACAGTTGCTGCTATAATATGATACTCAAATTCCCTTTATGAAATGAAGGCTTATGATCCTGGTGAATGCTGCCAACAGACAGCCCTCAGCCAGCACCAACTGCATAATTTGTGGGGTTCAGTGCAAAATCAAAATATGAGGCCTTTTGTTCAATATTATTACCAATTTCAATGTGGCCGCAGCAGAACATTAAAACAAATACAGGGCTCTTCTGAGCATGGGCACCCTGGGAATCTGCCAGGGTTGCACACCGTAAAGCCAGCCTGCCCTTACCCGGCCTGCTGGCTACCTGATGGGTTCAGCAGATGAGAACTGGTTCATCCAGGGCTATACCCTTTCAAAGCATAAACAGAATTCAATAATTACGTTGTCACTGGGACATAAAGTTCTGCTTCCCTGCCCCCTAGTTGGAACAAATCTCTGGTATCATCCTAGCCTCAGAGCTGCTGGAAGAGTTGGCTGAATAGTTCTCTTAAGCGGACTTCACACCTCCACTGCTCCCTCTTCCCAGTCTGGCTTCTCTCCCTTCCATAGGTATTGATCTGAAAAGTGCTCCCTAATAAAATTCATGCATGCTAATGTCCCTAGTGCTGGCTTCCCAGGGCACCTAATCTGTGGAAATGGACTTCCAAAAACCTTCATACTTAGGGACACAAAAAAAAGTACAAAAGTCTTTCCTGTGTCTTCAGTTTGTCATTCTATTGAGCCCACCTGGTAGAGCAGAGACATGAGGGGCAAGGGACTATATAGTTTCCAGTTGTCCGTAGTCATTTTGATATTTTATGTGAATTAGTTTATTTAACCCTTACAATAAATCTTTGGTATAGATACTCCAAATCATTTAAATGAGCAATGGAAATGGCAATAGAGAAGTTCAGAAAATTCTCCATTGTATACATGCAAATGGGGCACAACTCAATCTAATCAAAGCTAGAGCTCTTTGTTGCTATCCTGTAATTCCTGTCTAATACTATTTTTCTTTTCCTGGATTTTCTTGACAAATAAGAAAACCTCCAAGCCAGAAGCCCCTGTCCATATACCGGCGGTATACAAAAGGAGTTAACTCAGCTGGTGTCAGTTTTTCAAATCCCTATGTTCCTAGGAAATGCCTGTATTTAGGACTAGCCTCCTGCAGACAAGGTTACTGAACTCTGAGATTTTGCAATATTCTGCCTGAGATGTCTGTCAGTATGCCTGAGGCCCTGGGTCATTCTGTCCCAAACTGATCAGGGAGTTTTGTTAGCATGTGATTTATGGTGAAAACCTGTTCATGTCCTGTCAGCTGCTGTTGAGTAACTGAGGCCAGACACGATGCTGAATGACTATGTGATTGATACCAACAAAATCCTAGCCATCAGGTCTCGAGTGAACTTCTTAGTTGGCAGAACAGTGCACACAATGGTGTGTGGTCACACATCATTTCTGGGGAAATTAAACACATGCTGTATAGCTTTACTGAGAGGAGACACTTGAAAGCTGTGTCTTCTTTGTTTTGTACATCTTCCCATACTACAGGGCCACACTATACTTGAATTATTAACCTTCCAGAAAAAGAGATCTAAGTTTAAAAAAAATTCCTCTTGCACTTTCATATGCATCTAAACTGGAGAAAAGTTGTATTTCCTTAGCAGATGTTATTGCTATGTTGAGAGAGACAGGCTCTCTTGAGAGAATATTTGATAACAGTAGAGAAAGATTCTAGGATCTGGGAATTAGATGATGCTGAGGTTTTATCAAAAATAAAAAGAATAAGGTAGAGAGAACAGAAAGAAGAGGTTGGAAAAAAGTTAGGAGAAATAATGATGGGGAAAAAAACTAAAAAGGAAGAGATGCCAGATAACTGGGGACCAAACTATTAACCACTAATCATAAATTATTATATGTGTATGTCTCTATCTTTCCTTCAAGGTAAAAATGAAGAACCAGGTACTCTGCTCAGTCCTGCCCACTGAGAGTATCAGCCTTCACCACAGTGTTCTCAGTTGCATCAGAGTGGGCTATTGTGCTTCTACTGCTTGGTTTCTGTACTGAACCATCATCTTCTTCAATCAAGGACACTTCTGGGGCTGGGGATATAGTTCAATTAATAGACTGCTTGCCTAGCTTGCTCAAAGCCCTGGGTTCAATCCCCAGCACCACCAAATAAATAAATAATACCTCCCAGGGCATGGGATAAGGATGATGTATCATGGGCAATCCATACCCCCCCCTCTCTCTCTCTCTCTCTCTCTCTCTCTCTCTCTCTCTCTCTCTCTCTCTTTCTCTCTCGTGGTGCTGAGGATAGAACCCAGGGTCTCACATGTGCTAGGCAAACGCTCTACTGCTGAGCCAAAACTCCAGCCCCACATCCCTATCTCTTACAAATAATTTTGGCACCATTGGATCTGTTGGCTCATATAGCCCAAGTGGTAGGCAGTTCCCATGGAGCCTCGAGTTCTTGCATGTGCACTGACAAGAAGAATTGGCCTCTCCTTAAGTAACGCATTTCTGAATCTGTTAATTGACTCAAGTCTGAAAATTTGTTGAGGGGCTATAACTTCTGTTCACTAAATCTAGAGCCTGTATGCTTACATAAATAATTTGAGGGTTTAGTAAACTGTCCACCTGTTCTACATCTAGGACACCATAAACAAACAAAGCCAAATCATTTGCTGGCAGGATCACTCTAATTATTGCTTTAGAATTGTTACCATTAGAATTTTTATTGCTAAATTGTTTTTTACCCTTTGGCTACTTGGCTCTTGCCACTCTAGGATGCCATCATCCCTACTGAAACTAAGTACACCAGTCACATTTCTCATTTCTTGCCTTCAGAGAATATCAACCACAGAGCTCTCCTTTGAATATATTTCTCAGAAACTTAGGAATGTACTCTTTCTGGAGGATCTATTTAGGGAAAGTACATGAGGCTCTAACCCACTCTACCATCACAATGACTCTAGCCTTTGGATACTTTTCTTTTCAGTATAATAAGGAAGTCTGGTCTTTTTACCTCTGTTATTGGAGACCACCCTGTCCAAGCTTCAAACTAGCAACTACATCAACTGTTAGAGCAATTCCCATCTCTTAAAGATAATGTGCCGAATTAGAAATACTGCTTTAATTTTCAATACATTTGACTGGAATTTAGATTCCTTCAACATGCTCCCACATTCCTTGAATAATTTCCGTTTTTTCCCCAGAAATCTATAGAACTAAGTTAGAATAGAGCATGCAATTTTTAACTCATCACATTTTGTGCTTCACTTATAACTTTTCACTCATGATGTATTGTGACTTTATATTATATTTTCTCACTCATCACAACTTTGTGACTCTTGTTGAGACTTGGATCTGGACAAATTTGAATGTAATGAGAAGTCATTAGGGTGGTCATGAGGAGGATCAGTGTTTCCTTGAATTGTGATTATCTCAGAAAAGGTTAATAGAGCATCTTTAGCAAAGAGAGACCAACCTCCTTACAAACAGAAGCAAGGGTTGCTTTCTCTGTTAAAGAGAATAAGAAAAAAAACATGTGTTCAGGGTCATCAGCTTCATCAATATATGATTACATAACCAATTTCCAGTCATCAAGATCCTCCTCCTTCTAAATAAATACCCTAATTAAAACATCAGTTACATATATGCACTTAATTACAAGTGTCTGAAGATGATGATTTGAATATATATAGTTTTTCAATTGCATGCCATGGGACACCAATTTTACCTTTATCACCAGGAAAGTGTTTAACCAAATTAGATAATCAATTTCAGGTATGCCAAGAACCAATTTAGATAATTCACACTTAAAGTTAGTTTCCACTCCTGGTACCAATTTATTTATTGATGAGGGTTTGATCCAAAAAGAAAACCTATTAGAAAGAACATAAAAATAGATTTGTTAAAAGTATTGGCTCTTTAGTTTTGTAAAAATTTATTAAGGTTTCAACACATTCCTATTGCTTCTGCATCTGAGCCAGGATCTGGAGTGAGCTGGGCAGGCAGTTAAGAACAACAAATGGATATAAGAGCAAAAAAGATATAAAGTGAGTGGTGGGCAGGGATGAAGAAGCAGAAGGAGAAGCATGAACAAAAAAGAATTGTTAGAATGAAATGGAAACCTGGAGGACAACCTGTTTTCTCTGTTTTTTACCTCTCCAACATGGGGTAGAATGGAGGAGAATCTATGCCCTTTGTCATGGAGCTGAATGAGGAGATCCAGAGAAATTGCACAGCTTCTTCTTTGCAACATGATTAGGCAGTGGTTATGCAACAACAGATGAGCTACAGCTGAACCTAATTGACTCAGTCTTCTATCATGGCTGCTGCTTCACTTGACCCATTCAGTCTCATGTAAAGGATTTTAACTAAAACTCCCCAGATCCACATGGGGAAGGGAGTTTCATTTTTGACAAGTTGACAATGGACAAAGCCACTATAGGTAATCTGTTATGTAAAAAATACATAATTAAAACAATATATTTATGTTTTCAGATTTCTTGTAAAGGAAAATAAAGGGCCCTCATTTGCATTTAAGTTGGTGTGAAGAGGAAAAGTGAGTGTACAGTAAATGGAGTGGGTTAGGAGGAATGGAAAAATAGGTGCCCCTGGATTATATAAATGATGGTCATTAGAAGAATAATATCTCCAAAAAAATCGACATTGAGTATTTGGCTTTCACATGTGAGTTCCTACAGAGAGACACCCTGAGTCTGGTCAGTTGTTATTTTTTTCACCCCAACAGATGAGGCTTTGGGGACATAACGTTGGAGAAATTAATTTAGTCCAGACCTAATAATACCAGTTCTTTCTGCCAGTATCTGCAAAGAGGATTGAACTATAAATGCTCACTCTGACACTGAAAACCACTACTTCAAGAAGAGTGTTGACTCTCAGAATCTGACACAGAGCAAGAACAAGATACTTTCTCATTGATTTTGGCAGCTCCTTAAACAGGGAGTGATAAATAACACACAGAGGGGAGATGGAGGAAGAGGAGCCCTGTATCAGCTAAAGCAGAGGAAGCAGGAACAGGAATCTTCTTGTCTGCAGTACCACAAGGGAGTAGCTGCTATGGTAGCCAGATGAACAGCAACAGCAGAGCAATGCCTGAGGGGCCAGCAGGGAAAAACCATGCTGCCTGGCAGGCAGCACAGTTTCCAGATGACCATGTTCACCAAAAGAACAGGGCTGCACCTGTGGCCCAGAGGTCAACAATCCCAGGCCAGAGAAGAGCACAACAGAAAGTGAGGGCATTTGCCAACACCAAGGATTAATAGGAAATCACAATCCCAAAGCCTGACCGGACACTTGGGGAAATAAAAAGTTGCAAGACAGGCATCTGACTATGGACCTCTCCACTGACAGGGGAGTGGAGGGGCCCTGGTGATGGACTGCATTTTTGGTAATTATCATTCAAGAGCAATTCCAATAAGAATTCAGGAAAATAAACTCTCCCTAAATCAGCTTACATGAGATTCTTAATGATTTGGGGATGCTTTGGTTTTTATGTCCATGTATATAATGTAAACTTTCACGTAAAAGTTTGCAATTGATTGATATCTCAGAGTTGTAGCTATTTGATTAAGTAGTTCATAAGGACTGCTCAAATGACTCGGTTGTCTTTGATAATAGGAAACTCTATGTTTGTTTATTTTTTGCCCCTTAGCCTCAACTAGAACACAGCTTATAAATTTTTGAAAGGGTAAATAGGTTGCTACATTTTTTTATGAAACACACATTATAATTTGCAATAAATATCATATATATATATATATATATATATATATATATATATATATACACACACACACACATTATGAAAATCACTATTCAAATGCAGGTAAATTAACAATTGAAATATATTGCTGATTATAAAATTACTGTATTTGGAAAGAGTGGAGAAACTACTTCAAGCTCCTAAAATATTATCATTTAATCGTAAGTATGGAAAATTTAGGAAATTTTAAGTTTTCTAATTTTGGGTCCTCTATGCCTGCATGAATCAGCATATCCACTTTGCATATATTTATGTTATTGAGATATTCTAATTTATGCACTCTGAAAAGTTAATAAAATTTAGAAGATTTTCTTTATTTTTTCCAACAAAATTTAAATACACACAAGCAATATTTTTTTTGCTTTCTTTATCAGGATAAGAAAACACTTAAGAAACTAAAGAACCGCCCCCATCACCACCACCCCCCCCAAAAAAGGAGAAGAAAGTACTTATTTGATGCCATTTCTCCAAAAAGGTGTTTTTTAGCCTGAGAAAATAAAGAGAAATTTCTCTGCTGCTGCCACCTTGTGGATTAATACGTATGAACAGACTAAAACAAAGAGCTAAAATATTTTGAATATTTTCTTCTTTTTTAAGAGAGATATTTAGCAATAACATAACTAGTTATTTAGAAATAAATATTTATCATAATATTTATCCACATGAAAATCACATGAATATACTTAATTTCACAATGATTTATGCATAAACAGATATGTTATATAGAATAGGTTCATAGAAGTTTTATCTTGAAGGAATCTTAGAAATTGTCCTTTTTTTTTAAAGAGAGAGTGAGAGAGGAGAGAGAGAGAGAGATGTTTTTTTAATATTTATTTTTTTAGTTCTCGGCGGACACAACATCTTTGTTGGTATGTGGTGCTGAGGATCGAACCCGGGCCGCACGCATGCCAGGCAAGTGCGCTACCGCTTGAGCCACATCCCCAGCCCCTTAGAAATTGTCTTAACAAGTATTTTAGTTTTATGAGTGAGAAAATCATGGAACAGCAAAAATAACTTTGCTTTATAATACATCATAATTAGAAAAAAAGATAAATGCAAACTATAGGACAGACAATTTCAGGAAACAGAACTTTCTAAAATTTCATAATAATTGGAATTTTTAAAATTAAAATGATATATTACTTTTATATTTTTAGTGCCTACTGTGTATAATGCTATTTGGGAATTCAGTTTTTCCTTTCTCTCCAATGGTAGAATCTTCACTTTTTAGTTCATCTCATTTAGCTAGTTTCAGATTTCCTTAAAGGTAGGCATGGCTATATGACTAAGACCATACCAAGGTTTGTAACAGCCAGTCATGTGGCATTTTTCAGGTCATTCTGAAAGGACAAATTGTGCCATTTCTTCTTCTGAAATGTTCACATAGAGTAGAGATATTTTGGACCATGTAAATGAAAAAAAAAAAAAAAAGCCAAAGATGGCAGAGCAAAGTGTTAGGATCAAACCTGGGGCCCTGACACCATGGAGTGACCATACTAGACTAGAACATTCAGTCACTAAGTGTGAGAAAAATAAACTTTCACCTTACTTCTGCTATTTTAGGACTCTTTAATTATAGCTCCATTTATATATGAGCTAGTAAAAATATGACAAATTTTTAAATGGATTGTTAATTTTGGATGCTGCAGAAAAATGAAGACAGGGAGTGTATGTTCATGTACCAGACTTCCAAGTTACATGAAATCTCCATGTAAGTTACAGATAGGTAATTTAAAAAGCAGACATTTATTACCCAGTTCTGGAGACCTGGAAGTCCAAGATCTGGAATTCAACATGGTTGTACTCTCTTGCTGACTTGCAGGTAGACACCTTCTCATTGTGTCCTCAGGGATCTTTCATTTGTGCACCAGCATATCTGTGTCCTCATCTACTCTTCTTATAAGAACGTACAGACTTATTAGACAAGGAATAATATCTAATAATATCCAATAACCTCATTTTAACCTAATTACCTCTTTAAAGACCATATTTCACACTCTTTGGTACTGAAGGTTAGGATTTCATCATGAATTTGGGAGAGATGCAACTCAACCCTTAATGGAGTTTAACTGCTTATTGTTTAAATTGAAAATCTTATATAGTTGATTCTTTATATCAAGATGCCAGTAGACTAAACTCATATAAATATATATTTTCCCCTTAAAGAATGTGAAAACTCTGTGCTTGTCTTCCTATTAATTATTTATGTTTCTTTTGATATGACTAATTACATCTTCTTAGTCTCCTTTTCTGTTTCCTTTTTCAACTTTGAAAGCTTGGCCAACTTGTCACTCTCCACCTAAAATCCTCATATTTGGTCTTTTGCCCTATTTACTTTGTATCTCCACTGCATCCCTTAGAAATCTCAAATGTAGCTTCTAATCCACACATTCTCAGGCTCATATGATCATAAATTGCCTACCTTGTCTCGCTACATGATAATATAATAGTTATCTCAAGTGTAACATGTCCCCAACAGAACCCTTGACTCCTTGTTTTGTTTCCCCCAAACATTCCCCACAAAGCTTTCTCATCTTCCTAAATGGCACTACTATCTACAAGTTTCTTACAATCATATTCTAGCAATAACATTCAGCTTGTCTCATTCATTACCCTTGACTCTCCCCCAAAGTTGAATAAATTCTTCTGCCAAAGCACACTTAGACTGTACCCATTATTACAGTGTCTACCAGAACAACTGTAGCTCTAGCATCATAATCTGTCACTCTTAGATGTCTTTGTTCTCCCCCTGCCTCCTGGAGTTCATTAACACCAATTGAAAAATATAAACCAAATTATATTATCCTCTTGTTTTAAACCTCTCACAGTTCCTCACTGTGTATGGAGTAATATCCAAGTCCCTGACAGTGGCCTGTGAAGAACCACATAAGATCATCTCCCTTCTATCAGTTTGATTTCCTCTAATAATGCCAGCCTGACACTGTTCTTCCAGTCCATTGCATTCTTTGCATTCATCTCTAGTTTGGTGGTATTTTCAATTGCTATTTCTATGCTTAGAATGACCTTCTTTCAAAGGAGCATGATCAGATGACACTTCTGATGTTATCTTTCAGGGACTACAGAGAGTTGGCCTGAATCCAAGCAATCTTCTTCATATCATTCCTTTTAAAAAAAATTAAACTTTTTAGTTTTTGTTGCACCTTTATTTTATTTGCTTATTTATATGTGGTGCTGGAAATTGAACACAGTGCCTCACACTAAGAGGCAAGCACTCTACTGCTGAGCTACAACTCTAGCTCCTCATTCCCTTTTATTTTTTATAGAATACTTATCATTGTCTGAATTTGCTTAGTCAGTTTATTTTTTATTTAGAAACTCTTTGTTCTTCTTACTAATAACATCAGTCATCTGAAATCAGGGACTTTATCTACTTTATTTAACATTTTATTCCTAATATATAGAGTATGGCAATAAACATTGTTGAATTAATAAGTGGACAAATGGTATGACCTAATTTGTGGAATGTATGCTACTACTATGATAGGCAATTTAGTTCATTCAGTATGCTATAACAAAATACAATAAGCTAGGTAGCTTATAAACAACAAAAATTATTTCTCATAGTATTAGAGACTGAGAAATCCAAGATCAAGTTACCAGCAGATTTGGAGGACTTTCTAGTTCATAGGGAGCACTTTCTAGCTAGGTACTCATATAGCAGAAAGGACAAGTAGTTGTCTGGGTTCTCTTTACATATAAGGGTACAAACACATTCATGAGAGCTGTTTCATGACTTAATCATACCCCACAGTGTCCACCTCCAAAGAGCATCATATTGGTGATTAAGTTTCAACATGTGAATTTGGAGATGGCACAAACATTAGATAAGGAATAATATCTAATAATATTCAATAACCTCATTTTAATTTAATTACCTCTTTAAAGACCCTATTTCACACTCTTTGGTACTGAGGGTTAGGATTTCATCATATGAATTTGGGAGAGATGCACAGGGGCAGAAATTAGGTTAACTAGGGCTCAGAGAAGGTAATATAATGCTGCTGATCAAGGCTTAACTCAGGAGGTTTGTAGAATTTCCTCCTTTGAGTCAGATTTAGATACCCAAGTACTCCTAGTAGGGGATATCTTTTGTGTCCACCATATTCAAACAGGTCTAAAATCTTTACCTCTAGAACCATTTTCTTTAAGCCCAGACATAATGAACAACTTATTTCCTGAACAACATGTGTAAATCCCACAAGCACTCAAACTCAGCATTTCTAAAAAATAATGCTTTGTTTCTTCCTCCTTCTCAATTTTAAAGTGGAAAAAATCTGGAAAGTTTGGGTTTAGTTCCACTTCAAGATATGTGATGTTAAGCAAACTCATTGTACTTTTCTGGGTTGCTCCATTGGTAAACTGCAATGATGAGTCTAGGTGACCTCCATATGTTTTATAACTTTATATAATGAAAATATTGAGTAACAACAAGTCATTTTTTCTCCAAATCACTATATCTAAATAGTCACAAGAATGACCTGGCAGCCAATCATTTTATTGGACCCAGAATGAACTTTGGAATGTCATTTTCTGAGAAAGTTCACCATTTCAGGTGTTTTCCTTGGAACTCAAGAATATCCTTAGGTATACCTCTGAGTATCATACTCTACCTTTTATTTACACCCCAGGTAAATGGAAATTCATGGTCAAATCATACCTGCATTTTCCTCCATAGAATGTCAATTTCCAAAATTTGATTTATGTTTTAAGATTCTAATTAGAGCTTTGAAGGGACCCTAGAATATTTGAATCTTTTCAATTGATACTTTTTATTCTGAATAATTGTGTGTGTGTGTGTGTGTGTGTGTGTGTGTGTGTGTGTGTGTGTGGAGAGAGAGAGAGAGAGAGAGAGAGAGAGAGAGACAGAAAGAGAGAAAGAGAGTCTTCAGTTCAATTTATTTTCTCCCTGTTATACCCTACTGTAGTTCTTTACATATGGGAAGTGATTGAAAAGTATCTGAGAATAGGAATTGCTACAACGATAGAAACTCACCCCATACCTATAGAAAAACATCATGAATATTAATATGGCTGCCAAAGCTTAAGAAATTTATTGCTTATGTAGTACCAGCAAGAGTCTTTAAGACCCCTGCAACAGTTGGAACAAAATGCCAAGTGATACAAATATTCTACTCCTTTGATTAAGAAAATGCTGTAAAATAAATATAGTTGTTATTCACAATATAGCTACTAAACATGGCCAGATAGTGAAATTTGCTTTATTTAATAGTAGAAAAAAACAGTGCTGGGATGGGGGTAGTTAGCAGAAGGAATTAGAAGCTGGCCATGGAAAGTTAAGCTGATTCTCTTTCTTAAGGGGTAATCTCACAGAGCTACCCACAGCATGGTGAGGATTGTCCTTTGAGGCTTTTCACAAAAGATGCATTTATAATCAAAGTTCATTATTACACAGTAGAGAAGACTCATAGATGTTCTCAAAGAATCACAAATAGAATATACATAAGAAGAATGCAAGACTGACATTACTGTCCCTGTTTCTATGCATGGTAGGATGGACAACTGAGGATACTATGTCACCAACAGTGACAACACACAGAGAATAAGTAGACAGATTAAATTTAAATTATAGCTACAACATATAATGCAAAGTGAAAAAACACACCGAATCTATCCCCCAGTAGGGGAAAAAAGCTTTTAATTTTTAGAAGAGAAAGAGTACACAAGTACTCTTAGCAGGAGGGGTGGCGGGAAGATGAAAATGAGAGTTGGGTGCATTTATGAGAGAGGGGGAAAAACAGTGGCACCAATATTCTTGATATTATTTCTGTGTTGAACAATAAGGGTCAGCCATGAGGAAGAAATTCCCTGTTATTCTCTTCATCTGATTCAAGAGACATCATATCTGAGTTTTTCCCCTGGGGCACCTCACAATTTGAAAGGGGCAAATGATCAGATCGAAGGTCAGTAAAATACAAGATAGCCATCACTGTATATATATTGAAAAAGAGAGAAAGATCCTGGGAGGAAAAGGTTTGGATGTGCGGCACTTACCTCAGAGAGAAGTGGGATTGAGAGTCAAAGCCATCTGAGATTAGTGACAACTTTACCAAATTCGGTCATCTCAACAAATACAATAGCATTTAACTAGACTCACTAAAGGATCCAAATGCTAAAGCTAAAAACTCCTGTAATCATCACTTAATTAGTTCTGTTTGCACTAATTATCAGAAAGTTTTTATTCTTTTGTTTTTACTAATACCGTGGCAAAAAAAAAATGACAAATTAATATATCTTGTGGAAGCCATCTTAAAATTCAAAACCGTTTTGGATGTTTTTTGTCTTTGATTGATAGCCAACTTCATATCAGCCTGCTTACTAACTAGGAGTAGAGGATAAAAGTGGGCACCTTGGATCTCACAGAGAAGCTCAGGGCTGGTGGAAGACAGAGGTTCATTATTTGCATGGTTCCACCAAAATGGCAGTTCTGGAACCTACAACAAATGACTCCAGCTTGACAGTGTATTCCTGGTTAACCTTTGTACCATTGCTTCTATTTAATGCTGAAGTTGATTGAAAAGCTTGACAAAACCAGTGTTGTAGTGCAGAGTTAATTGATAATAGGCTATAACAGGGATAATTGGAAACTGATCAAAGTTTCATCTTCCATGACAGAGGGCACAGTTTCCATAAGCTCTCTCCTCAGCCATCTAACTTTGTGATTTGGTTTAAATGTAAAAATAAATTGATAATCCTTTATGTAGTAGGATTGAATATATTGCCAAGCAGAGAAACTTCAATTTCTATTTACTCTTACTCTATCACTATGACAGTTTTTAAATCTATAAAGCACAGCTTTAAATTTCTGTCAGGATACAACTAAAACAATCCTAAAAAGAATTCTGGATCTGACTTGGCTACCATTATTGACATAAAACACTCGAAATTTGGTGGACAATCGGGGTAACCTCTGATAATAGAAGCCTGTGATGATGTGGGATTAAACCTTAAGTGTTAGCAATTATAAATACGACACGTATAATAATTCCAGAAGACATGTTGAAATACACTATTAGATGATGAAAGAAAAATTATAAATTTGTAGAAAACTTTTCTGGAATGATTCAACAAATACTACAAGATATTATATTGTTTATGCTTTTCAGGAATAGTTGTCTTACAAATCATGTGTCTTGAGAGAAAAATAGAAATTTAATAAAGTATTAATATAAAATTACGACTAACATTATTTGTAATGTCTTATTAATGGAATTAACTTTAAGAATTAATAGAGGGAAAGGTTTAAGTATTCCAATTTAAAATTGAAAAAGTATTAAAATAATCCTTAAACATTAAGTCTATAAAATATTTTAAAACACAGAAAAGTGCTTATATTATAATATCTAGTTAAAACATGGAATTGAAGTTCATTCATCACAATCTCAATATAATTAGAGATAGACCTACATAGAGAAATGCAATGAGGTCTAAATAGTAAAAAATCTGCAGGAATTATGGGAATTTTCTACAGAGATCATGTATGAGTAATGTAAAAGAGAACACTAATGATTTGAGTCTTCCCTCCATTTGAGCGCTTCAAGATACTGAGTAGATCTGTCCCGCACAATGATAATTTTATTTGTATGAACTAGAAGTTAGACAGATGCATGCTCTTAATCATCCTTGATCAAAATAATTGTTCTCATCAGAGCAACCCCAAATGCATAACCTGAACTTTTAGGAAGACCTTGTTATGATGAGGATACTGAGAATAGAGTAATTCATTAGCAGAATTTGAAGTGTTGCCATGGTATCTTTAATATGGTGTGTTTTCATGGATGCCTGAGTGTTGGTCTGCTTTATTTTGGAACTGAAGAAAGAAAGGAAGGGAGATGGGCAGGGGGAGTAGCAAGGAGGGAGGAAAGGAGGAAAGAAAAGAGAAAAATGGAAAGAAAAGTATAGAAAGGGAAAGTAAATACAAATAGACACTATAAGTAAGTGCAGGGGTAGAACTCACAAAGCCCTTTTACATAATCTATGGGTTTGGTTAACATTCTATTTAACTGAACAAGGTATTAAGGTTTCTAAGACAACAAAATCAACAGGCATCCACTTCCCATAATTTATAACTCTTAGTTTTCCACAAAGGTGAGAAAATATTATCTAGACAATGTTGGAGAGGGCTCAGGCATATTTGTCCAAATAATCAAGGGTATTTGTGTCCACAAATCAGCATACCAAGTCTATCTTTGGTAACTTCTAGAGCTCTCCAAATTGTCCTTCAACATAGCAATTGTACAACATATATTTGATTGTGACTGGGTCCTACCATAGGTATAACTAATGTTTAGGTTTATATAGTTTAGGTGAATTTAGGTGTTTTTTTTCTGTGAAAGTTTTTGCTTTCTTTTTTTGTGATTTGTGTTGTGCCGCAGTCTGGCTGGGCACAATTCAGGAGCCACTTGTCAAAAGAAATGAACTTTATTGTTAGAACCACACAAGCCAAACAAAACAGCTCCTCAGGAATAATCCTCAGAGCCCAACTGCCACCACCGGCTTCCCACAAGCCTCTCACACAAACACAAGCCTCCCCCACTCCCACAATCCTCCTGCTCTTGAGGCCGATTGGCTGGGTCGTGTGGGCGGAGCCAAAGAAGTCCCCCAATGAGCAGCTCTGTGGTCTGAAAGGGCAGGGAAACAGCCCAATGAGCATCACCGCAGAGGAGCCAATCAGCTAGATGTTGCTGGGGCCCCTGTGAGCCAATCATCAGCCAGCAGCTGGAAGTTTGCTGGCAGCTGGAAGTTTGCTGGGGCCCCTTCAGCTGTGGCTCTCAACAGTGTTGTTGATGTTTCCTTGTGAACATCAACTATTTCTATGAGAAAAAACAAAGTTTCTTACTAAAGAGCCAGTAATTAACCCACTACATTTCTTTCTGTCCATATCTACTCCAACTTAAAACAAAAAAGATCAACAAAGAAATTTATGTCCCAAGTATGTTTGCCTCTAGTCACCATCCAGGGACATCAGTGCCATGCCCCAGGAAAGTAAGGTGAGAAGAATCTCAGAACAAATGTAAAAGGATGGCATGGGAGGCAGTGAATCCAAGAATGTGAGGGCTTCACAGAACAGCAGATGAAAAGCAAGCACAGGGTTCCTAAAAATGCTAACACTACTCAGGGTATAGGGTGTTGGAGGGGAAAGTTAGGAATTCTCTAATTTTGGCATCACATCAGTATCTGGGTTTTTACTTGCCACATGGTTTCTAAGAAAGGTTGACAGCAGATATTCAAGCCATGATGAAAAGGGTGCACAGAGGGCAGCACAGAGGCAAACCTGCAGGGAATGAGGCAGGCCAAGTTTTCTGGAGCACAGCATTTTGCTGCTCTGCGAGAAAACCCTGAATTACACTGAGGCCTGAATCAATCTCACAATAGAATGCAAGTTTTACAGAGATAAATAAAGTACTCCAGAGTCATGATCCACCTGAACAACAAGCATATTTTACATGTATATGCTGTTGGGTCCCAGGGAAATTTAGGCAAAATGTATGTATAGCTCAGCCTAAACTTTTACATCACCACTTCTGAACATAAATAATGCAAAGCTCACATCCTTCTACTTATGGAAAACTCCATGAATTAAAAAGCATATAGGTTTAGTATGCTAATATTCATAAAATGAGTAAAATCTTTTGTTGTGCTATAATCTTAATTTTTGATATATAAAAGGAGTGCATTAGTAAATCAAAAGAGTGAATTTCATCACCACATGAAACAAACAAAAAAAGTTCTTTAATGAAGAATCTTACTTCAAATGGCTTTCAGTAAGTATGTACATTGGGTACCCAGGCATAGAAATAAAATTAAAAGCAAAGGTAATTAATTAATTTTAATGTGGTGCTGAGGATCAAACCCAGTGCCTCATGCATACTAGGCAAGCAGACTACCACTGAGCTGCAACCCCAGCCTCAGAATGAGACATTCTTTAAAAAGAAATTATGGCAATGAGAAAGCACAGAGCAACAAACACTATGAAAATACCTCTGGTTAGCACCTTTATGTCAATCAAAAGCAATTGACCTCATCTTCCTTGTTTTTTTTTTTTTTATCCAAAATTCTGGAGTCTTGTGCTCAAGGAAGGTGGGAGACCTCGCATAAATTATAATTCATCTTATCCACACACTAAAACCCACTGTTCCTTTGCCAGTGATTAAAATAAGTGTGACCATATGATCCCCAGTTTTAACCCACAAGACATAAGGAAAATTCTACTCAAAGTTTAAGGTTCTTTTGCTGATAAAAAAAAAACCAAGGGTGTTTCATTTTTTCTTGCCTCAAAGCTGCTGTTGCCATCTGTGATAATGAAGAGAGAGATCACCTGCACAAATTGCAAAGTGGAAAAAATGGAAATCATGTGGGTCTAATAAGTTCACTGAATCATTGAATCAGTATGAAATCACTTTCCCCTGAATTTCATATTATTTAGATAGTACTTTTTGAGCCATCATTAATTGGGTGGAGCATTTTAATGTGTATGTGTGATATGAGTACAACATCTAAATCAAGATTCTAGAAAAATGGTGAAGAAATTAGGGAAGAAATTCAGGTCACAGATTAAGGTCTAGAACTTAAGTTCATGGATACAGTTTGGGGGAGGATAGGAATGCATAAAGATGAAAAAGATTTATCATAAATTTAGTAACTTTATGTTTGGAATACTTTTACTCAAATAAAATCAAAATTTGGAAATTCAAATAAAACATTATTAGCTCTTATTCTTTTGCCACCATGAAATGTGAAAGTCTATTGACTCATTTATTTTTCATGCAAAAGTCACTTGTGCTATTCTGTACTGGGTCAGTCTCAAAGTTGCTTACAAGACAGCTCAGGACATGGCTGTGACTGGAGTAGACATTAATCAGGTTTCAAGCAAGTGCCCAGCAGGTTTGCCATGACACATCCGGCAGAAAAGCAATGGAGCATGTCGGTGATTGACATGAGAAAATTCTGACATTAAAAGCTTTCTATAGTAATAACATTTTCTACATGCCATCACTTGAATTTATAAAATATAACACTTTATTAAGCTTTGTAAGATTTACATCACAACTAAAATAGTTATAAATAAATAACATGTCATGAGGTTATTTTATACTGAAGAGTATTTTCAGGTGGCATCAGAAGAAGGAAACACAATATAGTTGATGGTGGATATTTTGTAACAGTATTCCTTTATATTGTGGTTATTTCTGGGCTGGGGTAGAGGTTTGATTGCTGGCACAAATTCAAGTTATATTCACACATTCAGTACTTTCATCTGGTTAAAATATTTTTAAAATAAATCTCAAGATCAACTGTGAAGAAGAAAATAAGTAGAAAAGGGTATAACAATGTGTGGAGAATGGAAAGGATAGTCTCTAACTTTCCTTTAATGATAGTAGAGTAGTTTATAAGCTGGGCAAATGTCCTAGAACTTCTTGCGACTTTGCTAGAGCTTTTATGGTTCTTACAAATAAATTTAGCATACAAAATCTCACTGAAAATTTGAACCAAACATGAGCAATAGGCACTAATATCCTTCCCACAATGTTCATGCTTCACCCTTCTTTTCTTCTTTTTTTTTTTTTTTTTTTTGAACCAAAGGATATGAGCTCTGTAGATTCTCTCCCCTGAGCCCATTTAAACCCTGGCTTCTAGTTGAGTTGAGCCAAGGGTATGGATGATCAGGAAATCAGATGGCAGAGGAGGGGGAAGATCCTCCCCAGCTCCCTCACTGTCTTGCAACACAGTTCTTGCAACAAATGTGTCCTTGTGTGACTTCAGCTCCTGTTGGGGTCCCTCTCCTCCATGGCTTCCATTCTCACCAAGCTCCAGGCACAATTTTCCACCCTGCGTCTTCAGGTCTTCTCCTGTAACAGCTTCCATGGTATTTAGGTCCTGAATGTGTCCGTGTCTGTTGTTGATTCCCTGAGCCTTAACCACAGTTCTGTACCTAATCCAGGCATGGCTTCTGTTTCCACTGAGACCCAAAATGATAAATTCCCCCATTTTATTTATGAGGTTTAACATTGTTAAAGAATTTCTCAAACAAACAGTGACAGTTACTAACCCAGTTTAGCTTAGTCTGTAGCTCTTTCCCCTCCATCACGTTGTCTTCATATGTAGGTATACACGTTTCAAACACCTGCTTCTCTCTTCTACATTTGCAATCACCACAGAAACTCAAATTATCAATATTCAAGGTCTAAGAGACTACCAAATTTGTCATATTTTTAAAGGCTTTGATCAGTGTTCATTTTAGAAAAATATCTAAAATGTAAGCTCATTGAAGATTTCTTTCCAATCATTTTCATAAAAATTTTTCTGAATAAATATGTGACCCACACATGGTTGAAAAGATTAGGGAAGAAAATCATTAATAAGAAATAAGCAGCTCAGCACAGTATGCATTTTTTTCTAAGCTGTCTTTCAGAAAACTATGATTAAAAAAAATAAGACAGAGCTCCCAAAATAGTCATTGAATTCCTCATTTAGCTCAGTATAGCCCTACAGGTATGTAATACTTAGAAGTATATTTAATTGATTTGTACCATGAAAATAACTCAAGGGAAGTCATCAAGAAGCAGAGATATATTCCCTATTTCTGTTTTGTTTCTTGATACTTTGCAGTGTCAGTTTAGATTGCACAAATTCATTTATAGAAATAACTGTGAAAATAACTGCAACAACAAACTTTTCATTTTTATCTTGCTCTTTCTGAAATTGTGCTGAGTTTGGACTATGTAGAATGATACTATTGAAAAATTCTACAATGGTGTAAAATTAAAACTTAGCTTTTGCCTTAGTTATATGAAGACTTTTCCTTAGATGATTTTTATGTTTTCATCTGGAGGATAAATTAAGTTTTTAAAGTTCAGCATAAATCAAATTATTTTCATTACAACTCTGTGATTGTATGGGTGCTTTTTTTTGACTATGGGTTTCTTAGAAGGTAACAGATATTAACCATTTCTCTAATTGCAGGAACTATCTGGAAATGTAATGAACACTCATTGAGTGTATATTGACTTAATTGTATTATTATTAACACAAACCTACCCTGATAATCCTTTGCCATATTTACACTAAATTCAAAGTGTTTCCCAATGAGTGTAGTGCTTTTTTTTTTTTTTGAGATGGAGGTACATGTTCTTTCTTCTAACATTTCTCAAAGATTACATGTCAACCATATCTGTATAGTCACATGTCTATCTTGGAAATCCTTCAACTTTATTCCCAAAATTTACAAAACCAGTGTAAGCAGTAACAAAAGTTCCTCTTAGAGAATGTGTATTCACAAGCAAGTTGTACATGAAATGTTTTGTGCATATATAATCGATGGCACACAGAGAAAAGAAAAGGTATTTATTTGAAACTCTTCTAAAGTAAATACTATCCACCATGGGCACCAGAATCTTGATTTCAACTGTTTAATTGTTGGTGAGGTCTCAAGTTCAAACTTTCCTCCTCAAACACTCCCTCCCCACCCCTTGGGCACACACTCACTTGCTTGCATCCCCTCTCTCTCTCTCTCTCTCTCTCTCTCTCTCTCTCTCTCTCTCTCTCCCTCCCTCCCTCCCTCTCTCTTTGAAACATAATGATTGTCAGCAAGAAAGAAGAGGAAACATAATATTTGACAAAATATTTTAAAAATGTGAACACATCTCTCTTCTTCCTATTTTATACTTTTTCTATTTTTTCTTATTTTATTTTTTTCTCTGAGAATTTGGAAAATATCTTTAGTGTTCATCCAAAAATGTTCAGAGGACATTTAATTCTGCAAAGTAAAATTATGCTTCACCCTCCTAAATGTTGAGAGCCACAGCCAAAGGGGCCCCAGCAAACTTCCAGCTGCCAGCTGATTGGCTCCTCTGTGGTGATGCTCATTGGGCTGTTTCCCTGCCCTTTCAGGCCACAGAGCTGCTCATTGGGGGACTTTTATGGCTCTGCCCACATGACCCAGCCAATCGGCCTCAAGAGCAGGAGGAGTGGGAGGTAGAGAGGCTTGGGAGAAGCTAGTGGTGGCAGTTGGGCTCTGAAGGTTTTTCCTGAGGAGCTGTTTTTTTTGGTGTGTGTGGTTCTAAAAATAAAGTTTGTTTCTTTTGACAAGTGGCTCCTGAATTGTGCCCAGCCAGACTGCAGCACCTAAACAATATACTTTAACATTCTAATATTGACTCACCATATTTTAGGTATTCAGAACCTCTGGAAAGAATGCTTATTCCTTATTGACTCTTAACCAAAGGTGTAATCAGTACTGTCTGATTTTACATAGAAAGTATCCTGCTAAACTTCTGATGTGGAGCAGGGCCAATCATTTACTAAATACATGCAGTAAGACACAGTATGAAGCACATTTTTTTGCTTTTGAAATTCAGTTGTTATTTGCTAAGAGTGTGTGTTTTCTCTAAGCTTAATGTTTTGAAATAATACCATGGCAAATGCACTATAAATATTAACAAATTTTTGACAAAGAAACTAAGAATTCCCCACAACTTCAAGTAATGTTCGGTCTCTGAACTTTTATTATCTATTTAGGAAAAAAACACATAAGTTCAAATAAAGTTTCAAGTAAATTTTCATTATCTAAATTCTCACTGACCCTCATCTAAAACTAGGAATGCAGATAGTTTCAGGTATCAGAGCATCTGTACATATGTGAACAAACTATCCAACCATGAGTTATCAGAATCTAGGAACTGCATAAATTTAGAGCACAAAGGTCTATACAATAATAAGCTCTAATATGAGAAAATTACTTGTTTGGCATAGGAGAGTTAAAGAATATAGACTTGGTGGACATAAAGTTCAGTGGGTGATAGAAAATCAGATAACAAAAGAAAAGGCATCACATTTACTTGAACAATAGACAAGAGGAAAAATGCAATTTCCTCAAGAATTAAAATGTAATTTCAAAGAACAACTCCTCATTCATTAAAAACAGTTCTATGATTTCTTCTTATACTGTCCAATATCTCTTCTGTATAGATTAAATATGTTTAAAAGTATCTACTAGTTTGAAAGTTGCTTTAAGTCTAACAGCTTTGGTCTTACATATGTGTGCGCTAACCATAGTTTGAAAATGTCACTGATCAAGGAAAATGAGTAGAACTGCACAAAACAATTTGCAAAGCCATAATTATCTGCAAACTCTTTCTTCTCCTCTGCCCTCCTCAATAACTCTGTGTCAAATGCAGGCAAATTTCTAACTCTCCTTGTTAAGCTGGGAAAGACTCAAATACATTTACACTTTGAAAAAAAAACTCATTTATTTCCATGTTAACTCTCATTTTTCTATTTCTGTGGTAAATTTTTATCTCTAATTGTAAAATGCAAAGTCCTCTTCTGTTTAAAGAATATCTAGCTTCCACCTGAGCAGCAATAGTCTCCAGATGACTGAGAACACTTCTAGGAAAGGTGATAGTTTGATATTTTCTGTTCCCACTTCCAACTCCAAACACTGGTATTTGCTTCCTTAGAGAATATTAGTTCTTGAAGCCAACCTTTAATAGATAGTTTAAATGTGCTGGACAAGGAAAAGCGTATATCATAGACATGCCTGCCCTGCTATTTTATCCACTCTACCAGCCTGAAAATAAGAGACTCAAAATTATCACTGTATCAATGATACAATTTTCCATTTGTCTATTTTACTTCTTCCAAATTTGTTCTGGCACTCACTCAACTGTTTCTGTTCCTATAGCCCTAATGTGCTCCACTGCCCCTACTCAGCCAAATTCAAGTATTGAACTGAATTATCCCCACTCTTGCTCAAACTCCATTCCTTGGCTCTACAGAACCCCTAAACTGACACCCTTCACATAGTTCCCTAGCTGTACCTTTATCTCCAATCATCTTACTAGAGTATAAATATTTTTCATAATGTTTTGGGGCTATGTACATAATCAATTTAGTCTTTCTCCCTTGCTCGCTCTCTCTCTCTCTCTCTCTCTCTCTCTCTCTCTCTCTCTCTCTGTGGTGCTGGGGAATCAAACCCAGGGCTTTGGGCATGCTAGGCAAATTACCACTGAGCTATATTCTTACATTTCACCCTCTATTTAAAGATTTATAGACACTTTCTTTCCCAAACTCCCAAAGTTATCAAATAGGGAAGAATAAAAAGATGAACTATATTTAAAAATAAATATTTAATAGTTGCACATTTCTGGTAAAATGGATTAGTCACACTCAACTACAGAATAATTTTTTAAGTCCTAAAAGTTACTGACATACCCAGGATAGAAGCAATATTCTTTTCTTTTCTTTTTTTTACCTTGTTCTTTATCTTATTAATTTTAAATTTTAGTAGGCAATAAATAATAACTGCATACATTTATGGGTAGAACATGATATTTCAACATATGTACACCTTGTGGAATAATTAAATCAAGCTAATAAACATATGCTATCAAAATGGATAAACAAAGGGAAACAATGAAAAATTCAGGATGTTTATTCAAGTGAGTTTAATTTTCCCAAGGTCAGTCAGTCTCAGAAATAGGTAGCATCCATTGGTGCTAAATATGCAAGCCAGGAGAGTCCTACTGCAGGTTACAGTCTTAAATTCCAAATGAAAGCTCCATCTTGAGACAACTTAGAGACATTTGACCCTTTATTAATATAAAATCTTCCTATTTCTATGTGTGCCATTATTATTTATTCTCATAAAGCTTCTGTGTAATTACTTTAAAAATTAATTTTAAATTATGACATCTGAAATATCAGAAGAGCATTTGGAGGGGGACTTTCAGGGTGATCTTAAGACTGGGCTTGTAATGTGAATGACTTATTAATTTTGAAACATTACTATTTCTGTTTTACTATTAGGAAGAAAATAATATCTTACTCAAACCTTCTAAATAAATTTTTCAAAATATATTCATTTACCTATATAATTATCAAGCTGTTGCAACCATCTCTCTACAAAGAAAAATTTGTAACCTTATTTCTTCAGTTCACTTGAGAAAGTAATGTTGAAAGAAAAGTCATTAAAACAACAGAGCCATTCATTTTATGTTTATACTTCTGCATTCCTGCTAGTCCCTCTAAAGGTTTATCTGCAGCCTTGAGAAGATAGTCAGGCATAATAGAACCATAATAATAAAAACTCTTAGTTCAATACTAAATGTTTAATTACCAGAAAGTCAAAACTGAGTTAGGTTTGACCAAATCATTTAATGTTTTTTCTCATAAATAGAAAACACAATGTGAAAAATGAGAAAGTACCATCTAGTACATTCATGATTTTTATTTTCACCCTCAGGAAATAAAACAGAATGCTCAATAGTAAAGCAGTGAGACAGATTGCTAATTTCATAATGATGGGCTCCAGGATTAAGCAGCAATCATTCTCTTTGGTTGTATAATTGCTAATTCAAAACCAACCAAAAAGAAAAATCTCTTAACATCAAGTTAATGGGCCTGGGATGCCTGATTGGAACATCTTGCCTAGATTTGTAAGTTCTAATGTATATCACATTGAAAAATAAAGCTATGAATTGGGAATTAATTGCAGGAAAAAAGTTTAGTTCACACTTTTTTAATTATAGTTTTTTTTCACCATAATATTTAATATCACATTTAAAGAAATATTTTAGTTGTTTCAATCTCTGATCCAGAAGCAGTTTTTTTCAATATTATATAATTCATTACAGTGGTGTGTATATTAATGGCTCCTTGACAATTCTCCAATGGACACCAAGGTCAACCTTTCCTAACTCTTTTCCAAATGCAAAAGGGGTTAGATTCCATTCTACCTGTGGGTTGGTTTATTCTCTTTATAGATTCGACAGTGAAGAAACATAAACTTCACTAGCTGGCATATAAAAAATAGTAATTTTTACAAACCATTGGTAAAATCAAAATTTTGTACTTACGAAGCAAATATAACATCATAGTAATGAGCTACCTAGTCTTAAAAGCTGCCTTTGCTATGCCTTCTTCATCTTGGTGGTCCAAAGTCATGATGACTTCCATACTATGATCAAGGATGGCAATCAAGTTTCAGTGCTCTACATAGACCAATACCCTTCTAAGCAATTTGTGTGTTTCTTTCTTTCTGGCAAGAAGTTTCAGAAGAATAAGTCCTAATTTAATAATTTCTGCAGAATTGGGAATCACCAAAATTATATATGTATAATATATGCATACACATTTATAAATAATATATATCAAAAATACATTTATATAAAAAGTTAAGACAAATATTTTTGTATATATATATATCATGAGAAAACAAAATTTACAGTTTAAGAGAAATAAATAAAATTATTTAATTCGAGTAAAAATGATAATCAAAATTCCAATTGGAAATGTCAGTATGAAATTAACATGTGCTGCACTTTTAATTTTTTTCAAAAAGTTCATTTTCCTTATGCTATCCACTTTAAAAAACCTAGAAAAAAATAATTATTCCAGGAATAATAAGAAACCCTACTGCCTAAATTATAATAGCAAATAGCTAATGTCTTTCCCCATATACATGAGTGTGTGTGTGTGTGTGTGTGTGTGTGTGTGTGTGTGTGTCTAGGATTTCTTTTTTCCTTTTTTTTTCTTTATTTTTGGTGGGGAAGTACTGAGGATTGAACTCAGGAGCATTAGACCACTAAGCCATATCCCCTGCCTTATTTTGTATTTTATTTAGAGACACAGGCTCAATTGGTTGCTTAGTGCCTTGCTGTTGCTGAGGCTGGCTTTGAACTCATGATCCTCCTGCTTCAGCCACCTGAGCTTCTGGAATTACTAGCATGAGCCATCACGCCTGGCCTCTGGGATTTCTTATAATAGAAAATAATAAATATGCAAAAACTTCTGTTGCGCCATCAGAGGGACTCAGGAGTCAAATTGAGGAGTATTGATTAAAGGTGGAGTTATTTGAACCTCAATATGAATAAGAACTTCAGTGGATTGAAATAAACTAAATATGAGTTTACGAGTCTATTGTAACAATACATTTAACGATCTCCTTAGAAGGATGCTAGGAAAGCAACCAATTTCGTTGAAAATGAGTCTACTCAGGGAAATAATTGAGCACTTATCCTATTCTCTACTGATAAAACTTTGGAGTAAACAAATCAAATAGTTGAAGATGAAGTTTCTATTTTCATAGCATTATTTCAGAAAGGAAAAAGAAAACATAAATCTAGAATATCCTTATTTTGCCAACCTGAAGTTATTAATATAAAGAATGATTATCAATGTTTCTAACATCATGAAATGAAGGACAAGAAGACATTAGGTTCCTTCTAATGAAAGTACATGCCACTGATAGGGCAATTATTTTTAAACTTTTATTTATTTATTTATTTTTATGTGGTGCTGAGGATCAATCCCAGTGCCTCACCCAATAGGCAAGCACTCTACCATTGAGCTACAGCCCCAGGCCCTGATAAGGCAATTTTTGCCAAATAAAATTTTAAAACTCTCACTGTACAGGTCATGCAAAATGCAGAAGAAGAACATGACAAATGGTGCCACAAGGGTGGAAAGTAAATTGAAAAAAAAAGAAATGTAGACAATATATGAACATTGACAGGTTTTAAATTATTCTAAGAAATTATTATTTATTTCTAGATGGTTAATGTTATCATAATTGTGCTTATAGAAGAGTTTATCTTTTAAAAGCTTCTTGTGAAATATTTAAACATGAACAAATGTTACGTCTGAAATAAGCTGCAAAACAATTCCGTGGGCCTGGGTATGTGGACACATAATTGAAACAAGTTTGCACATGGATTGATAATTACTGAAGAGGATGATATGTTCATGAAGGATTTATTGCATTTTTCTTGTATATGCTTGTGTTCATTTGAAATTTTTCATAATAAAAAATGGTTTTAATAGCAGCATTACAACAGAGTTAAAAGGATGCTTGATATCCTGCCACACATTTCACTTCCCCAGCATTCAATATGAAAGTAGCAAATACTCAATAGATTATCCAAATTATATTTAACTGATTAAACCTTAATTTAGAAAAAAATAAGATTTAATTGTTTAGCTAACAAATTTATGTTTATCCTAATTTTAACTAGTTTGACAGTTTGAATAATAGATGGGAAAAATTTATGTGAAAAATATCTGCAATCAATATTTATTTTAAGACAATCTTAGATTAGTTTCTTTGTAGGAACTCTGGAAGAAGAAAATTTTTGAAATACCTTTAAACACCAAGAATCCTGGAGATCTAAGAAATATTTCAGATTTATATAAAGAGACAAATGTCAGAATAGAAACTATCCATTTTTAAAATGGCGCTACTAAACATAAACTTTATCTGATAATTAAAAATAAGTGCTTAGAAAAGCATAAAATAGTGTAATGAGAACAAATAAAGTAAGGTATGAGATGATATGGGTGGTTCTATCTTCAGAAGAGTAATGAAAAGCTGTACAGGGATATGAAGGTTTGGGTTACTTTCTTGTTTGCAGGCATAATAACCATGGAAGCATTAATTGAGCTTACAAAGAGGTAAAGCATAGGAGTTTAATGAATGAGGGATATTATATAATATTCTACTATGAAAGTAGTTCTTCTGTCAGGAATACTTGTATGTCAAAAGGTTCCTAGACATAAATTCGCAGAATGAGAATTCAGATAAATACAAATGCTGTGCATTCCTGAGAGATAGAACTTTAGCCTACTCATTTGAAATTTTAAGGATCAATAATCCATGAAGATGTTCAGAAGACAAATTTTAGAAATTAAGAGAGTAAAGAAATGTGATATGAATCAACTAAATAGTTTTACTCCCAAAGATATTCATATTTTCAAGACTGGTTTTCATTAGAAATGTCAAATGTTGATGACTACCCCATAAATGAAAATCAGCATCATGAATTATTGTACATGTTGAATATAGAAGACATATTCATATAACTGAGCAGCAAGGGATATTCTAGGATCCTCAAGATAAAGTGCACATTTATTTTGGAAATCATAGATACAAACAGAGAATCCTGAATAGATGTACATGAAATCATATAGATTTATAAAAGAATAATCTCTACTGATGATAGAGAAATATTCCATGATATTTGATAGCTTACAGGCCTACATTTTTTCATATGAAATTTTAACTATAGGATGACTCATAGATAGCAATAATCCAAAGATTAACCATATAGTAAAACTGGATTACTTTTACTAGAATTCTTATGTAGAACAGTGCCTGAGGTAGATTTATGTTCTAATAAACTAGTTATTTGATCATTGTATTAACAAGTATGTTGCAGATTCAAAAAATTTATTTGCTAAAAATGTTATGTAAAATTTAAAGACATGAAATTTCAGTATTGAATTTAGTGAATTAAGCACAGAAAAAAGTTAAACAAAGCTAAATTGTATCATTTTAGATTAAAATTTTTATATGATATTAACAACCTTTGAAAATTTATGGATATAAAATAAATTGTAGTATCAGTACATAGACTGATAACACTTAAAATAAAAATTTAACTTAAATATATTTTTTTCTGGGGCTGGGGATGGGCTCAAGCAGTGGCGCACTCACCTGGTATGTGAGCGGCCCGGGTTCTATCCTCAGCGCCACATGCAAGCGGAGATGTTGTGTCTGCTGAGAACTAAAAAATAAATATTATAAAATTCTCTCTCTCTCTCTCTCTCTCTCTCTCTCTCTCTCTCTCTCTCTCTCTCCTTAAAAAAATATATTTTTTCTGTATATGAAATGTTTACATGTTACAAAAATTAATATTCTTGATTTTTGTGCCTTATGTATGAAGGAACAATTTTATATATCTTATAAACTATATTAAGAGATAATTCTCCATGGTATCTCATATTTCTATACAACTACAGTCTAATGAGAGTATACAGAGGGAAGGAGAATACATATCATGAGCAGAGAGTCTAGAAGAGGCAGATTCCATCTGAAGGGTCTCTTATTATATCAGGCATCAAGATTAGCATTCCTTTTAAAAATTCACCCGCTCCAAATGACCTCAAGAGCAGTTACTGCATGTCAATTTTTCTATGCCTCAATTTCTTTGTAACAAAAAAAGCAATAACAATAATTCAAAAGATAAATTGCAATTATATTTTGAAAACTAATGATGAAATGTGGTTATGTTTTTTATATTTTAAAATTACTATTTGATTTCAACACAGTTTCTCCTAATGGTGCTTTTATGTTTCGCTCTAAAGAAAATGCAATTTGTTCCCGATAGGGAAGCATCTTTCCTGTTCAGCATTTGATGGTGTGAGTGCCTCATCTCTAAATTGTATTTTCTCTCACTTCTAACAACTGAAGAATTTTATAAGTAAATGTCTTGACTATTTTTTCAGTAGGCATGGAGTTAACCATCACTAAATTTCCATTTATATCCCCCTCCAACTTCTTAATAAATCTTACATTAATTATATTAATTTAAGATCAGTAAGTGAAAATTACTTAATATTTACAGACATAAGAACCTTACATAATACTTATGCAAAAATAAGTCTTCTTATAATTTTTCTTTTTCTTTTTTGCTTTGGTATAAGTGCCATGCAGATAGAAGAATAGTAAAATTAAGAAAAGCTGGCATTAATGTGATAAATCATAGGTGAATCCCAATCTTATTTTCAGCTTGACTTAAAAAATGAAGCCAATCAAGAATCTTTAATGCATAAAAATATGAAAAGTCACCTTCTAGATTTTCTCATTAGCCTTGTTTAGAGTCATTCCTTTTCTACTGAAAATGCTTCCATGCCCAAATTTCCATTTGAGGGATTTCATTCATATTAAGATTAGATTCATTATACCTTAAACTAGAGATTTATAGGATATACACTTCAGGAAACTGGCCTAAAGAAAAAAAAAGTCTGGATTAATTTGTTTGCCTCATTTTATCAAACAATTAACTTTTTACTACTCATGGGTTTTTCCCCTGCTATTGTTTTGAAAGTATAATAATAAATTTTCTGCAACTGTCAAAAAACATACTAAATTTAATGTACCATTCAAAAAAATAACTTCCTCAAGGGCCTGCTCTATTTCTTTTATCTTTCTAAAATAGTTTTTGGTTTTTTCTTGTTTTTTTTTTCCTTTCTTATCTGTTTCTCTATTATAGTACTTCATTAAGTCTGAAAAGCACATTTAACATTTTTCACATTTTAATATGTCTGAAAATAAAATTGGTCTTATCCTCAATGAAATCTTAGCTTTTATGAGCTGTGGTGTTGAGGTATGTGTAAACCAGGGTTTCTTGACCTCCATGACAGTGACATTTGGGGCTGGAGATGTGTTTGTGGTATGGAGCCATCCTGTGCATTGGAGGGTGTTCAGCCTCACCCCTGGTCTTCCCAACTTCGGGTGGATAACACCTCATTCCCCAGCTGTGATGAATGAAAACATCTGCAGATAGTTCCATATTTCTCTGGGACCAGAATCACCTTGGTTGGTGCATTGTTTATTCTTGGGATGCCCCCTCACCACCCATTTTTGACACAGTGAAGTCAAATAATGTGTTCCCTATGCCCCCAGTAACAGGTATTACAATACCAGAGTTTCTTTACCTAAGACCATATGTTTCCTCTGAATACTGTGCTGTGAAGACAACTTGCTTGCCACACTTGCTCTTCAAATTAAAGGTTGCTAATGTATTTCAGCTATTGTTAGATCCTGTTTTCTTGGAAGTCCCTTATTTCCTTAACTTTCTTATTCCTTTATAATCTGTCCCTGTGTTTTGTTTGCAGGTAAATGGACAGAGTTAGAGAAGATAATGCTAAGGAAAGTTAGCCAATCCCCAAAAACCAAATGTTTTCTTTGATATCAGGAGACTGATTCATTGTGGGATAGGGAGCAGGAGCATGGGACGAATAGACGAACTCTAGATAGGGCAGAGGGGTTGGAGGGGAAAGGAGGGGGCATGGGGTTATTAATGATGGTGGAATGTGATGATCATTATTATCCAAAGTACAGATATGAAGACACTAATTGGTGTGAATATACTGTGTATATATCCAGAGATATGAAAAATTGTGCTTTAATAAGAATTGTAATGCATTCTGCTATCATAAATAAAAAATAAGTTAATTTAAAAAGTAAAAATAAATATAATACATCTCTAAATAAAATAAAATAAAATATTTAATTGATAAAAAAATATTGTATACATCTATGGTATACAATGATTTGATATGTGCACACACTGTGTAATGATTATCACAATCTTAGCACCCCTGTCACCCACCCATGACACACATTAGATCCCCAGAACTTATTCATCTTATGAAAATTTGCATCATTTGATCAAATTGTTCCTGTATTTAATCCTAGCTACCGCTTTGAGAATGTCATTTCTTTCCTGATATGCTTCAAACTAATAATGTAATTGTTGCCAGAAGTAGCCTGAGAATACAACCATCAAAATGGAATTCTGGGACCAGCAATCTGTGGCACACTTTGGCATCATGATTTCTGAATTTATTGGCTGTAGCATTTGGCCACTCTGGTGATAATGAGTTGGCTGTTCTGATTGCTCTTTAGAAAGTACACAAAGAAAGTTTATATTCAAAATCATGAATTCAAAATTCAAGGCACAAGTATAAAATTTAAAAAACTAGATTAGCTTAAAAGGAATATACTAATACCAGTAACAACAAATCATTAATGAATTAGAATCAAGTTCAGGTATTAATGAGAAAAGTTACAGAGGTGAAACATCAATTTAAATTGCAATGCTTCTTATGCTAAAGAAATAAATGTGCTCACTAGTAAAAGCAGCTCCTCCTTCCTCATTTGAAGGAAAATCATACACTAGTTTCCCTTAGGGAATGTGTTTCTAAAAGTCTTACAAATTCAGGAGCCTCCTTTACCACTTCAAGCTCCAGGCCCATAAATAGAATTAGAACCCACCACTTCCCAAAAGTGTACTCTTTGAAGACAAAATAAGTAGACCAGATTGGCAAGGTCTCATCAATTTGGAAGTGTATGATTTTGGAGAAATGTAAAGCATTGTATTCTTAAGGTATTAAAATAAGGAGGATAAAATATTAAACTAGACCAAATTTATGAGTACACTCTCCTAGGATTCAGGATTTAATGTGTTGGTACAAGTCCCTGGACTAATGTCAATGATTTACTGAATTGGTTAATTAAAAATTGGACTCAGACTGCTAGAGATGGTGAGCATTTTTTCATCTACTTGTTGATTGATTGTATATCCTCCTCTGAGAAGTGTCTGTTCAGGTCCTTGGCCCATTTGTTGATTGGGAGGGGAGGGGAGGGGGGATAGTAGGGGATAGGAAAGGTAGCAGAATACAACAATTACTAATAAGGCATTATGTAAAATTGTGGATGTGTAACCGACGTGATTCTGCAATCTGCATTTGGGGTAAAATTGGGGGTTCATAACCCACTTCAATCTAATGTATGAAATATGATATGTCAAGAGCTTTGTAATGTTGTGAACAACCAATAAAAAATAAAATAAAATGAAGATATTTTGTCCACCTATAACTAAAAAGTAAAATTTTTTTAAAAAAATTATAAAAAAAAAATTGGACTCAATGATACCCATAGTCATTTGAGATGCCAGAACTGCCCTGGCCTGAGGGCAAAATGATTCAGAGAAATACATTATATATACCTTATGGGTTATTTCCTAAACACAATCCCTTGGAGGACACATAGGCTACTAACCACACTAAGACATTTAGAAACATATTCTAGAGGAACAGAGTAGGTATAATATTGTTAATGGTAGGGTACACAGAATAATTTTCCTGATTTCAATTAAAATAATAGGATTCCAGCCAGGTACAGTGGCTCATGCCTGTAAACCCAGCAGCTCCAGAGGCTGAGGCTCGAGGATCAAACTTCAAAGTCTTCAGCAATGGCGAGGCACTCAGCAACTCAGTGAGACCTTGTCTATAAATAAAAATACAAAGTAGGGCTGGCAATGTGGCTCAGTGGCCAAGTGACCCTGAGTTCAATCCATAGTACCCCACACCAAAAAAAAAAAGAAAAAGAAAAAGAATTCCATACTTGTAGATACCAGAAAACAGTATTAGCTACCATAAGAACCAGAAGGATTGTGCAAGGCCACACGGGGAATGGTAATCAAAAATGAACAGTGTAATTCTGGTTATTAATCATGGTGTCCTAATAATAGAAGAATAAAGTAAATGGCTAGATGACCTATGCTATTACAGTGTTACCTGACAAAACTTAGTTCAAAAAATTCTAGATTCAGTGACAGAAATCTAAGTTCAGATGCAGTAGTGGGGACACATAGAGTTTTCACAAGTTCACAAACCTAAAATCCTCTAATGAAAAAGACATCATGTTTATTTGATGAACAACCCTTCAGTATACATTCTTTGACTCTTCTTATAAGTTTTCTCCAGAGAAAACTATATCTACTTGTCAAGGTGACTAAGAATTATGGAAAGATAAAAATATATATGGAAGGTAAAAATATATATGGGAAGGTAAAAGTTATTTCTAATATCCAGAGAAAACAAAAAGCCATCATGGACCACAGGTTAGAGTTGGGGCTTATACACATTAGATGTGTTAGGACTAAAGAATTTTCCTGCAGTTACTACACCAAAAATTCACAGTGTGAACACTGTGAGAATACTGTTATTAAATGTGTCTATATTAATGTGTCTACATTGCATTAGTACCTGAAACCAATTGAGTGATGGCTGTTTTTGTGGAAAGCACCAGAGGGATGTTCAAAATGCTAACCTTAAGCTGCATTATTGACAATGTAAATGAAAAAAAAAATACTACATCCTCACAGATATTGTATAGATTATTTAATTACCAAAGACTCAAAGGAGGTAGAGGTGGCAATTAACATATCTTTTCACCAGTAAAATATTGAAATGAAAAATCAATATCATAATTAGGTAATGATGCCAATTGGAGCTATAATTTTTGCTGAGAAAATAAAAAAAAGAAGAGTAATAGACCAAAGCCTCTCTCCCCTTAGGGGCAGTTATTAACCTAGGAAATTCTTTTCTATCCTACTTGGTAAGGGTTCTCAAAAGCATCTCATCTTCTTATGTCTGTGACAGCAATAAACTCAATGTCGTATCTCACCTCGATTTTGATTTTCCTGACTCCTATAATTACACAGTCTAATAAATACAAACTTCTTCTTACCCCCATTGAACATCACATTGATATTATCAACCAGAAGTTAGAAAATCCCACAATTCAAAATAGCCCTTTCTGAAATAAAGTGTTACTCATATCTCAAAACAATTGGAAGTAAATGTCTTTGATCATTTTACTAGGTAATCTGTAGACTTCTACCTTTAAAGAAAAACAAGGAAAAGAATATTCTGATGCTTATGATACTATTTGGTCTAGCTTCCCTAAGTTCTGGGCTTAGTGATCCAACAGACCTAATGACATGGACAGTGTGGATGGAATCTCTGAAAAGTCCTAATTATAGGTTTAGAATGAGGTTATTCTGTATTTGGCCCACAATTTTTCTGCATTTGTAAATCACCTTGTGATGGCAACTTAATACTTGATCATGACTCAAATAGCTGTGTTATTCAACACTCCATCTGGACTAGGTGTTACTAATGTATCAAATCATAGCATTTAATGTGCAGCATAGCATTATGATATGTCATATGATATCTGACTCTCACTGCTCTAGAAAGCAATAGTGAACTTTACTAGTCCTTATGACTACATGGGGAGTTTTCTCAGAAACAGAAATAAAAATACAGGGAAAACACTGAGAGTTCCCTAGAACACAGTAAATAACCAGAAATACAGATGGCATGTGGTGATGTGGAGCCAGCAATAAATTAATATTTGCGATATTAGCTTCATAGAGTAGTCATGAAATACAGCAGTAAAAGAATATGTTCCCAACTGAAAGGTTTTTATGGAGGATACTTTGTTGTTTTTTTACAGGAAAGATGAACTGAAGTATTAATCTATCCTTATTCAAAGGCAGTGTCTAAACAATTGGTCAATGATTTATATTGAAGAATATTTGAAGATGAGTGTGATGGCATGTTTTAGTCAGCTTTTTTGATGCTGTGACAAAAGATGCAACAAAAACAATTAGAGGAAGAAAAGTTTATTTGGGGGTTTCTGGTTTCAGAGGTCTCAATCCATAAATGGACAACTCCATTCCTTGGGGCTTGATGTGAGGCAGAATATCATGGCAAAAGACTGTGGTGGAGAAAAGTGGCTCAGGACATGGACACCAGGAAGGTGGGGTAGGGGGACACTCCCCTCACCACAGACACAATATAAACCCCAAAAGCATGCCCCCAATGACTCACCTCCTCCAGCTTGTTTCTGAGGATGTAAGACCATTCACAGAGATCTAACTCTTGATCTCTTTTATTCTTTTCTCCTTTTTTTTCTTTCTTATGTTATTTCCTTTTGCTCTAGCTCTTGTTCTTGCCCTTATTACCCTTCCACTATCTCCAGATAACACAACTGAAATAATAGGCCACAGTTATTTTTTATTTTGCATAAAATATATGAAAGGAAAGTGAGGACACTATTCACATGTAAAGTGTGTAATACAATGAATAAGGTAAGGGTTACAGGACAATCTCCACAGTGTCTCAATCCTTAGTTTACCATCATGAAGCAAGGTCACTTGAATTCCAGTGCTTGTCCAGAAAATCACCAAATAAGTGCTGACATTTCCAAACTCATCAGATGAGATCTGTATTACCCGGACACCAAAATGAGACAAGGATATTATAAGACATGGATACTATAGACAAACTTCCCTTAAGAATATAGACTCAAAAATTCTCAATAAGATTAGCATGTGAAATCCAACAATATATAAAAATAATAATATGTCACAACCCAAGAGGGATGTATTCCAAGGATATACTGGTATAATATTTAAAAACTAATAATCTAAACTTCTGTATTAATAATCTAAAAAGGCAATTAGGTCAATTGATGCAGCAAAGGATTTTGGAAAAATTTAATGTCCAATCATGATGAAAATTTTCAGCAGAAAAAAAATGTTATTGGTATCCACCTATAATAGTGAAAGAATAATTTGTTCCCCTTAAGTTTGGAGCAAGGCAAGAATGTCCTCCTGCATATCCCTACTCAATATTATACTGGAATTCCTAGATAATATAATAAGGCAAGAAGAGAAAATACAGTAACAGAGTTAGAAAATTAGTGTTCTTTATTCTCACTCCTATAACTAATAAGTGATTTATTGAAGTTGCAGGGAATAAGACCAATATACAAAATTCAATTAGCTTTATGTACACTACCAATGAAATCTGAAACATTTTTAAATTTCCATTTAAAATAAAATACTCAGATAAAAATTCAACAAAATATGTAAATAAATTATATGCTGAATCTATAAAATACTATTAGAAGATATCAACAGAAATACAAATAATTAATAAATCTATCTTATATATGAAGATTTATAATTTTAAATTGTCAGTTATCCCCCTGTTGACCTATAAATTCAATCCAATCTCATTCCAAACTCTTAAAGGATATTTTTGTAAAAATTTTCAAACTGGTTATAGCAATTTTATGGAAACTCCAAGTATCTAGAATAAAATCAATTTTGAAAAAATGAGAGGACTCCATTATCTGATTTCAAGACATAGTTTAAAGCTGAAGAAAACAAAATAATTTAATAATGATATCAAGATAGAGAAATTGATCAATATGACAGAATAAAAATGCCAGGGATAGATCCACATCAATATGGTCATTATTTTTACATAACATTTTATTGAGATGTAATTCACACACCATGAAATTCAATTATTTGGAATATATAAATCAATGGCTTTTAGTAAATATACAGAAAATGGAACCATAATTACAATTAATTTTAGGTTTTGTTTTTTTGTTTTGGTGCCAAGGATTGAACCCAAGGGCACTTAACCAGTGAGTAATAATCCCAGCCCTTTTTGAAAATTATTTGAGACAGGTTCTCAATAAGTTGTTTAGGGCCTCACTAAATTGCTAAGGCTGTCTTTGAACCTGCAATCCTCCTGCCTCACTCTCCCTGACACTGGATATATAGGCATATGCCACCACAGGCATCTGGCATTTTATTGTCCTTTTAAAAAATTATGTACTTTTTAATAAAAAATCTCCACTTCTCCCCAACCCTCTGAACATTAAGAAACCACTAATTTGTTCTGTCTCTATAGATTTTCTTATTTTGTGCCTTTCACATAAATGAGAAGTTGCAGTATGTTGTCTTTTGTGACTGACTTATTTCACTTAACAAAATGTTTTCAAGGCTCATCCATTATGTGACATATATCAGAACTTTATAGTACCAAATTAATATTCTACCTTTGGATATATCACATTATATTTGTCCTTTGAGCACCTGATAGACCTATGGTTTACACTTTTTGGCCATTTATAAATAATGCTGCTATGAACATACATTTACAAGTCTGTGATGCTGACATCAAATTTGTTTTCATTTCTCCTGGGTATATATTTAATCATGAAGTTGCTGCATCATATGGTAAATCTGCATTTAATTTTGGAGGAATTGTCAAACCATTTTCCAAAGAAATGAGACTATTTTACATTCCTAAACAGAAAAATTTCTCCACATCTTCACCAAAACTTATTGGTCTTTTTATAGCTATCCCAGTAGGATGAAAGTGCAACTTATTATGGTGGGCAATTGATTTTTGACAAAGATGTTGAAGGTAATTCAATGAAAAATAATGCTACACATTTATATACATCATTGCATTAACATGAGGATTAAATTCACCAATGTACATAAAACATTTATCACAGCCTGTGCTGGTACATATGGAACAAATGGTAGGTTTAATTATTGTACACATTTTGCCTGAAAATAGCTATAGTTAACCAGAAAAGAGACAAAGAATGACATAACTGAAACTCAGAACTCATCATCAGGATAAATGAAGCAGAGAAAATAGAACTGAAAACAGATATGTACAAGTCACCTGAACATTTTGACCACTTGGGGTGAAGGTGTAATGTCCTCTCGGTCAGGACTGTGCTGAAACAGAAGCAAAGCAGAAAGGAAGCTTCCCTACTTTCTTAACAAAAGGAAAAATAAAATACACTTAAGACTGTGTGAAGTTACGGGATCATTATTATCAGTCAGGTCATCTCAAAATGCCACTACAATCTATAGGTATATAATCATATAATTTCTGCCATACTTTTCAATCAACTCTGACTAAAATCGGGAAGATAAATTTTAATTTTAAAGAATCCTGTAATAATCCAGGACAAGATAGCCTTAAACAATTCATTCTCACTGTCAGTAAAAAAAATAAAAACAAAATAAACCTTTTCAAGCAGCTGATCTGATCATAGTTTCCACTCATTTTTTTTCTATATGTGTATTAGTCCCCGTCTCCATCATTGTTTTCACAAACCCTAGCACTTGTATTTTTATATTTATTATATATCATTTTAGTTATTTGTTAACCTAATTTATCTCCCCAAATTTGACTTAAGGGTGGCAACTTTATCTTTTATATCTGCAGTTTAATCATATAGTATAATGCCTGTCATATAACAGTGAATATTCATACTTTAATGAGTTACAGTGTCTGCATTAATATTTCCTATCTCTGATAATAATAATTATAGTGATAGTTCTTCAATATAAATACTGAGTGCTGACCAGAAATCAGACACTCTTCTTTTAACTCATTAAATCCTCACAATTGCTAGATTGATACAATTGTCTTGTTTCCAACCAAAGAGTACCTGCAAATGTCTAAACTAATGGCCATTTATATTTACCTGCTCACTGACAGGGCAGGAAAAGTTTGCATTTTTTTTTCTTTTCTTTTCCTTGATAAGTGTTTTATTATGTTCTGGCTGTGTAATAGTCAGCATTCTCTAAAAGATGAAAACTAACAAATATACATATGCTTGATGTTACAAGGGGATTTATTAGATTGACTTACATGATCAGGAGTTGGATTGTCCCACATGGCTGTCTACACAATGAAGAGCCAGAGGAACCAGTATCTGCTGGGCCCAAGAAGCCAGAGACTCAGAACAAGAGGAACTAATTGTGTAACCCCAGTCTGAGACTGAAGGCCTCGAAACTTCCTGGAGAAACACTGGTGAGAGTTTATGTTGGAAGACTGAAGAAACTGGAGTCCAATGTCCATAGGTGATGGCAACAGCATTAGACACACACACATTCAGGAAGAGTGGAGCTTGCATCTACCTTGGCTTCCTCTTTTTTTGCTTTTGTTCCATCTGAGCCTCAACCTATTGGTTTGTGCTGCTCACATTCACACAGGTCTCCCCTTTTTCAGAGTTACATGTCCCATATGCCTATGGTCTCTGGAAACACCCTCATAGACACATGCATAAGTCTCCCTGGGCATTTCCTAGGCATCTCTTGATTCAATCAAACCAACAACCTATATTAACATCACACATTTCTATGACAAAATATCCTAGACTTGGTGGTTTAAATTTAAAAAAAAAAATACTTTTCACAGATCTGGAGTTTGAGAAGTCCAAAATCAAGGCAATGGCAGATTTGTGTCTGGGGAATGCTTGTTTTCTGGTTCACAGACAGCTGTCTCCAACCTGTGTCCTCATATGTTAGAATAGAAAAAAAGGAGTTCTCTGTCATCTCTTTCATAAGGGCATGGGAAGAAAGGGGTTCTCTGGCATTTCTTATAAGGGCAGTGGTTCCATTTTCAAGGGCTCCATCCTGAAGACCTAATCATCTCCCAAAGACTGTACCTGCGAATAAATCCCACAGGGGATTAGAATCTCAATAGATGAAATTTGAGGTGGGGAAACAAACAACAACAACAACAACAACAACAACAAAAAACCCACTACAAAACAGAATTCCTGAAGGGGAAAAAGTTTGGAATTGATCCTCCTGTGGTACCACTTAACTTCCCCCTTTGTCTCTACTCTGAAGCAAGAGGTACTAGCAGACCTACAGTCCTAAGCCAAGCATCATCTCATCAGGAATCATTTATGTAAGAGCTTTCTCCAGGACACCAATTGTAATATTGTGGCACAATAAGTGGATTGGTTTTTGAATTTATCCAGAGTTCAGATACATCCATAGAAGTGCCAGAGTGAGGTTTAAAAAAAAAATTAATTGCCTGAATAGGTCCAAATCATCTATCACAATACTAAAAGATATATTTTACATTCAATTAGCTGCCATCTTTTCTCTCACCACAGGGATTTATGTCAGAGTTGTGGTTTTGCTTTTGGTCCATTTCTCATGATACCATGCTCCTTTTCTTATAACACCTTTGGTTCTTGTTGCAACTGCTTTGGTGCTTTCTGCATCCAGATACCATCTCAATATTAAAATTTGGTGTGAGGCTGTTCTACATTTAACTATTAAAACCTCTGCTGCATTCATCTCTCACACTTACGTGTTTTTTACACTTTCTCTTTGTAATTGCACAGTCTGTCTGATGCCAACACCTCATTAACTACTAAAAAGAAAAAAAAAATCTGGTCTGCAGAGATTTGGGGGCTGTTTGTTTTCATCTTGACTAGTATAGACCTTATCTACAGAAGATGATTGTAAATGGATCAGAAAAATATTACTTAGAATCATTCTAAACTGATTTTCTTATCCATTGTGAAATCTGCTCTGATGACTTCTCCAAACAACTTATCTTCAGGATTTCTCTTGAATCTAACAATGCATTTGATAAAATGACATGAAAATTTGCTTTAACCTATTTTGTTAAGATATTGAAATAGATGAAACAGGATCCAAAATCTTAAATTGTTAAATTCGTTAAATTCGAGTATGGTTATTAGGTTAACTTCTAAATATACTTGAGTTTTTATAAAAGAAAATTGGAGGTGAACCCTCAAAAAATACATTTCTAAATATAACCAATATGAAGGAAACCAACAATATACATATTTTGATTGGCATGATATAATAATAGTCATGGTGATAAACTTTTAGAGTATTAAAATAAGATTTTTCCAGGGTTATTTTACTGCTGTTGGACACATATACTATACAACAAACATAATTCCTTTTTCTTTTATTGACCTAGATAAAATATACCTCAACATCATTTCTAACTGATTTTATAATTATTAATTTGGCATTTTGATATTGTGATTAGGTAGCTATTCTTGTGACATGAAAAATTTACTTCCTTTTTAATTTTTTTATTTTTCTTTTTTTAAAAAAATATGCTCTAATTAGTTATACATGACAATAGAATGCATTTTGACACATTGTACACAATTATTTTCTTTTTAAAATCAATATATTGATACAGTATCATTGTCAAAACCCAACCCTGAAGAAAGATTGGCATATCAGCAAATATTAAGACTTTAAATGTAAAACATTAGAGGTATAGCTTACAAAACTCTAAGCAACTAGCGAGACCCTGTCGTAAAAGTAAAAAAATAAAAAGGGCTGGGAATGTAGTTCAGTGCTTAAGGGCACTGAATTCAATTCCTGTTACCAAAAAAAAAAAAAAAAAAAAAAAAAGACAAAAGTATACATATGTTGAATTATAAAAAGTGCTCTATAAATAAGTACAAATACTTTATATCAATAAAAATCATTTTTAAAAAATATTTTAAAGTGTTGATGGACCTTTATTTTATTTATTTGTATGTGGTGCTGAGAATTGAACCCAGTGCCTCATGCATTCTAGGCAAGTGCGCTACCACTGAACCACAACCCTAGCCCCTCAAATTTATCTTTTAAAAAGAGAATTAATATCCCAATGGTTTGCTTCCAGTATGTTGCCACTAACAAATTCTATATATTTTGGGAAATAAACTAATTTCTTTGAGGTTCTCTTTCTTATCTAAAAATGGAGGTTAGTACTGGCTACTTTATACAAATCTAGAAATTAAATATGATATAGTAGGAAGTATCTAACTGAGAGTCTAGAACATACCAAAACAATTTTTCCTTTCTGATTTATAGATAATTCTCTTGTAATGATTTTGAATCTTACTACTTGATGTTGAATTGATGAAGAAAAATCTCTAGTCCAATAAAGCTTGGAAATGTTTGATTATTTTTTTTAATTTACATTCTTGTTATTTCATCCAGTTAAATGAGTGAAACTATAAACTTTCTGTTAACTCAAGTACCATATTATATAGGCTACATTTCCTGAAAGTTCTCTTTTGGAAAATTATAAGAATGTTTTCCTTTCTTTTGTTTGAAATTGTTAAATAATTTACTTGGTATTTGGATACACCTAATTGCCTTTCTTTAAACATTAGTGTTTGTTATAATATTCTGAATAAACTTACCACAAAAATTTTTCATATAAACAGTATCAAAAATATGGCTAAAACTAAAATAATATCTAAGAAAAAATTCCCTTAAATGTTGTCAAATATGTGAATATTTGCATGTTTACAATTTTTTTTTTGTTTTCAGACCTAGTCTTGTTAATTAACCTCAAATAAATCTCATTTTAAGTAAATTAATTCTAAGATATTTCTAGATTTCCATGAAAATGATATTATATTTTCTTTATCAAAACAAGGCAATCATCTCTATTTTACAAAATAATCTTCAAATGTTGCTAAATATATTAATTGGGTTAAAACCTGAGTTGCATCTCTATTGTCTTCTGTAAATATAGCATATTTAAATTTGTTATTCACTAAAAATAAAAGAATAAATGTACCCTTCAACCACAGCCCCAATCTTTAGAATTAGAGTTTCAGCAATACTGTTATGTTAGCACAAACATTTATTTTAAGATATTCATTGTAGCATAAATAATTATTCTGAAAAAATAGAAACAACCTAATATCCACCAATAGTTTAGGTGTTAAACTATGATATATTCGTGCTATGAAACTCTGAACCCTTTTTTTCACCAAAGTCTATATGTGTTTGCTTTGCTTCTTTAAGTTTTGTTGAAGTATAATTGATGTACAAAAATTATACCTATTCAATATGTGCATTTTTTTAAAAAGGAAGGATTTTTTGATACCTTTATTCTATTTATTCATTTGTATGTGGTGCTGAGGATCTAACCCAGGGCCTCATATGTGCTAGGCAAGCACTCTACCACAGAGCTATCATCACCCCAGCCCTTCAATGTGTGCATTTTGATGAGTTTGGACATGCACACATCTGTAATACCATCACCACTATTTAGGTACTAAACGTAAGCCTCAATTCCAAAAATCAGACTTTCTGTGGTTTTATTTGTTTGTGGTAAAAACACGTAAGATCTCTTGTCCTATATTTTAAAATAAATTATATTACACTGTTTAAATATGTTTAAAATAAGCCATTCTACATTGTTATCTATGTTGTACAGAAAATATCTACAACTTTTTCATCTTGAAAAATGAAACTTTACATCCATTGAACAAAAGTTCCCAACTTATCCCTCTTCCCAGTCCCTGGTAGCCACCATTCTATTCTCTGCTTCTGAGTTTGATATTTTAGATAACTTGTGCAATGTTTGCCCTTCTGTGATTGATTTTCTTCACTTAGCGCACTACCCTCTAGGTTCATCTCCATTGTCACAGTGGTGTAGTTTTCTCTCTTTGTAAGGTTGAATAATATTCCATTTATGTATATACTACTTTTACTTTTTTCTATTTTTCATTTCCATATCTCAACTATTGTGAATAATGTTACAAAGAATATGGAGAAGGGTGTAACTATCACTTTGAGATCCTGACATCAATTCTTTTGGATGTATATTGCTATGCTTTGGATGTTAAATGTCACTTAAAGGCCCATGTATTAAAGGCTTAGTCCCCTTGGTGGTGTTATTAGGAGATGGTAGAATTTCTGAGAGTTGAGCCTTATGGGAGTTCCCTGGGACATTGATTTTGTCTCCTTGGAGAATCATCACTATTACAGTAGTTTACTAAAACTACTATACATGAAAACAAGATCAATTCATTAAAAATGAAAATTAATTTTTCAAAAGGACAAATTCTTTTTGGAAAATAATATTTTTTGTAGAAGAGAGATAATGTAAAGGATTAAAATTACATATAATAAACATGCCTCAAAACATTTTCAGTTTTACCATTATTAAATAAAGTGAAACTCTAAGTAACAAAGTCTTCTCATCAAATATTCAAGTTTTTAAAAAATAAAAGATGATTTAAACGGTAGTTTGTTGTGAATCATTTTGTCTAGCAATACTGAGTGTTCACTGATCAAGGCCCTGTTTTTTCTGCTACACTGTGTATTATATCATTTAATATCAGAGCACTCACAATAAATCAATTCTACTTCTAAATTTTACTTTGTAACCTTTTAAAAACCCTCTTTAAAGAAGACAATCGGCAATATCCATTGAAATATTTAAAATGGCATTCATCTATTGGCCGTAAATTCTGCTCCTGGAGTTTTATCCTATAAATATATACACCCATATATTATATAAAGTATGCTTGGATTAAAGTTATGTAAAGTATGCCATATTGTTTGTAATAGCAAATTCTTAGAAATAACTTCTGTCTCTATCAATAGAAAAATGGCAAAATAAACCATAAATCTACTGCAACTTAATAGCATTTTAACAACTTATATCAAAACTGAATAACTTGAAACAATGTTGTTTTTTTTAAATAAATCTGCAGTTTGGGCATGTCTCTGCAAAGACAGGTCACATAACAGTTGAAGTCACTCAACTAGGTGCTAAAGTAGCACTTTCAATTTAACTTATTCAAACCTCTGACAAGTGGGTGCTCCCTGTCAGCTGTATACTAGATAGAAATATGGTTCATAGACTACGACTCCTCTATCTCAATTGTGTGGACTTCCTCACCATGGTAATTGAGTTAAAGAGCAGCATCTCACAAGAAACAGAGGAAAATCACAACTCTTTTTATGGACTAGCCTCTAAAGTCTATAATATAACTTCCACCTTAGTCACAAACCTGTCCATTTTGAAAATAAGATACAATCTGTCACACTTCCTAAGACCAAGTAAATAAAATTTGAAATTTTGACATCTACACAATTGACTTGTTAACTTTAGTATAAGATAGAAAAAATAATAATAATAAGCATTTGCACTTTAATTGACTCTAGGAAGTCCAAAATATTACAGAAATGGGTATGATTTATGAAATGAAAAGACACAATTGAGGGTATTGGTAAAGGCAATTTTTTAAATTTTATACCTTTTTTATATCATTTTGAGTTTTAAATTGTGTGACTATATGGTCCATTCAAAATGTTATGTGTGTGTGTATCTGTGTATGTACCTGTGTGTGCAGCCACAGACACTTACAGAAGTTAAAAAATCCACATATGCTCACCCAGATTGTAAATTGCTTATTTTGGAAATTAAAACTGGCATATCTAACTTTGAAACCTAAGCTTTTCATCACATTGTTTTATTGCCCCCTATCTGAGATCAAACCCATTCCCTGTATCAAAATAGTGTGACTCTCTGACCTTCTGGACTCAGCTCTCTTTTCCCACAGAGAATAACACTAAGCTCTCGGCTTATTCCTGATTGCCATGTATCTGCCTGATGCATGGTCTTCTTCAAACTGAATATAATAGATTGCTTTGATAATGTGACATTTTTATTATTAAAAGAAGAGAGAGAAAAATGATACCTAAGAAACATTCTTAGGTATCCAGAGTTTTCAATAGCTAAATAAGATCTTCTCCTAAGATCATATATAAAGAAAACAACAATGTCTACATTCATATCTCATCTGAGTTGTCTGGAAAATTCCATAATGCACAGTAAGCTTATTGACAGCACTCTTTATTTTTCAGAGATAGAAAAAAAATCATCTCAGTATATTTAAAAACATCAAAAATATAAATCAGTCTCATAATTGGTTAGTACAAATGCTTAGAATGCTAGGTATTTTCTCCTAAACTGCCATTTTGACCAAGTACTAACTGGTGTTCTTGTAGCACAGAAAAAACCTGGAGAGAATAGCTCACATTCAGTGTTGTACAAGTCACAGAACCATCATGGACCTGCAATCTTAGAAGATGACATAGACCATAGTAACAAATAAAGTAAGATAAAAGGTAAAATGACTGCTATCTTTCTTCTAACAGGATTTCCACCCTTCTAGAGATTGTTTAAACCATGAAGAGCTCTCTGAACAGGTTTGTGTAGTGGAAAGTCTTGGAATTTTATTTGTACTTTGATGGATGGTGTCAAGCCACATATTACTGTGTGTGTGTGTGTGTGTGTGTGTGTGTGTGTGTGTGTGTGTGTGTTTGGGGAATAGGCAAGAGGAATTCATTGAATTTAGTCTGAAATTATTGGTTAAGTCTTTATTTGAACACTGAAAATAATAATACCTACTTGGTTAATTACACTAGGTAGATGTGAAACAAGAAAATACTTTGTAAACTGAATGACAATAGGGCTTTGTTATTAAACTAAGGAAGACAAGTTGAGTGGTAGCTGACTTTCAAGAGTTTTTCAGAATGAATAAAGAAAACCAATGTTTTTGTTTGTTTGACAAAGGGGAAAAGAAAAATCAATTTTCATGGTGCTTGCAGCTTAGGTAACAAATTTTGCAGTAAAGACTACTCTAAAATGGCATCAAACCAGAGGAAGATGTTTATTGTGGCCATAAAGTCTATATAGGCAAGCCTTGCTGTTGTTGTTGTTGGCATGTTTTCTTCAAAAGGCCAGTTGTTGAAACAATGAAAACAAAACAAAACAAAAAATAGACAGGCAACCATATTGTGTTTTGTTTTGGTAAGTTACTTTGTTTCTTCCTATACATAGGGACAGCACTTTTCTGAAAGTCTGCCCTGTTAAGATTAGAAGGAGCCATGGTTGTGAGTAAATAATAGCTTCTTAAGTGGGTTAGGTGAAGAACCCTTACTACATAAGCAAAACTGTTCCACCCTAAGTGCCAAGTTTTTCCTAAAAAATTACCCAGAGACAGCAAAAATATCATAATTAATTCCTAATATTCGAACCACCCTAACATGGAAAAAGGATGGCTTTGAACAGTCATTTTTTATGGAAAGGCTGAGCTAGCATTCATGCTTTCTGTTGGAGATGCCGGTCTTTTTGATAATATTAGAATCTAAGTTGATTTAATTATTTCTTCTTACAAAGAAAAAAACACAAAACTGTTTATGACAGAGTTTTACTGAATTGATAAGATTAATTCAGGGTATCTTAGGTACCACATACATGAAGAGGCACCCCCTCTCTCCACAGAAAAAGTCTTAACTGGGCTTCTCCAGGAATTCTTACCATGGCTGATTTTGGGACTGTCAGCCAAAGAGTCTCTGAGAAAAAGTTCAATATGGATAAATTTCCTATTTTCCTGTTGCCCTGTTTAGCTTGGCCACTGGCCAGGAAGATACCAGCACTCCAGGTGCTGGGCACCCCCTTAATAATTTTTCACAAATGTATCCAGTATAGTAGTCTGTAAAAATGTGCTAACAAGGCTTCTGGCCTTGAGCTGGGCTTCACAGAGATGTATACATTTTTTAAGATAATAAGAAGATACCAATTGGGCTCCATGGTAACAACTGGCAGGGGAAAAAAAGGGGAAAAGAAGCTCTCCCTTTCTCAGGTGTTGTCCTTGAAATATTAACTTGCCTAAAAGTGTGAAGGAAAAAGCTGCTTTGGTGTGAACTTCTGCAGACTGTGAACTTCTGAGCCCCTCCCCTTATATGCTGGGTATAAAAACTCTGAAATTACCTGTATTTGCGGTTCAGGGGATTGATTGATTACAGAAAAGGCTGTACCCTCTGAACTTGGCTGCAGCCAAATAAAACTGTTTCCTGCTATCTTCGGTGCCTTGCCTTATTTGTCCCTACAACATACTCACAAATAATAGGCCAACATTTTAACTTGAAACTATACTAGTAAATGCATGTCAACAGGAAGAAACTCTTCTCACTTTGAAAGAAATAAAGTAAAAATTAAGATTATGTGATTTAACACATAGACACTCAAATTATCAGAAAATTGTTGGTTTTCCAGCTTATTCTGTTTAACACAAATTTCCCTCATCTTCGCTACTATTTTCAATATAGTCTTTTTGACCAAATTCATGAATGACTTGCTATTGCTTACACGCTGATTATAACTTTTCAACTATTTTTTAATAGAATACCTCAAAAAAACACAGCAGCGTGAGTGCATGAACTTCTTCTTTTAGAAGCAAACAGGATTTATAATTTCACCTCCTTGGATTACTTCAGTTGAAAAGGATCAGGGGAGAAAACTGCAGATTAGCAGTAAGAGGTTTAGGAAAAAATAAAAAATGAAAGTAAGTGTGAGCAGAAACCTTGAGAGTCACATTTTCTTGAAAATGCCTTTGTAGTATTTTGTATTTCTATCTTTTCTTTAGTAAACTTTCACATAATTTGTGGGGTGTTTTTAGAATAACAGGTCCCAATAAAACACTGACAGCTCTGCTGGTGAGATTGCCCCGTGTTATCTGTTGAATTTCATAGGTAGGACCAAACCCATAGAGATGGCATAAGACTCTACAAAATGAGCCTTTTAGAAAGTATTTATAGAAATTAAGTGGGGGAAAGAAGAAAATTGTGAGACTCAAACTCCTTTTGCATATCCATCTTTACTAGTTCTGGTTTTGATTTTATACTGCTACCCTTTAGAATTAACCATTTTCCTCTTTTAAAGGCATACATTCTATTTTCAGAAAAAGAAAAGTGCTTACTAAATTTAGTATAAAAATCCCTGAAAGCAAATAAAAAAGAATACAAAGAGAAAAAGAAATGGAGACATACCTCAACATATCAGTGACGCTTTATTAAGCAGCAGAGAAGCACATTTTCAAAAGGAAACTGGCCACCAACTGCAACAAGTGTTCAAGTTTTATAGGATTATATCATGGGAGGAGTTTGTCAGATACTTTAGGTAGACAGTAGAACTTTGGCAGATAAGAGAAACTGAGAAAGGCCAGAGTCCTCATTTTCCCCCTAAGGGGTTGTAAGTTTCCACCTCCTTCAATCCCTACATATATACTATGCACTTGGAAAAATATTAGACCACATGCATTCCCCTTTAATATGTATTATATGTTTAATGATATAATTTCATGCTTAAAGGAATTTCTTAAAGCATGTTGATTTTGTATCCTGCTACTTTGCTGAATTCAGTTACTAGTTTTAGAAGTTTCCTGGTGGAATTTTGGGGGTCTTCTAGGTATAGAATCATATCATAGGCAAATAGTGCTAATTTGAGTTCTTCTTTTTCTATCCATATCCCTTTAATTTCTTTCTTCTAATTGCTCTGGACAGTGTTTTAAGAATTATGTTAAATAGAAGTGGTGAAAGAGAGCATCCCTGTCTTGTCCCAGTTTTTCGAGGAAAGGATTTCAATTTTTCTCTATTTAGAACGACATAGGCCTGGGGCTTAGCATAGATAGCTTTTACAATGATGAGCTATGTTCCTGTTATTCCTAGTTTTTATAGTGTTTTGAACATGAAGGGGTGCTGTATTTTGTCAAATGCTTTCTCTGCATCTGTTGAGAAGATCATATGATTCTTACATTTAAGTCTATTGATGTGATGAATTACATTTATTGATTTCTATATGTTGCACCAACTTTGCATCCCTGGGATGAACCCCACTTGATCATGGTGCACTATGAATTTTATTGAGAATTTTTGCATCTATGTTCATTAAACAAACTCTAGATAGGGCAAAGGAGTAGGAGGGGGGAATGGGGGTAAAAAAGATGGTGGAATGAGATGAATATCATTACCTAAGTGCATGTATGAAGATACAAATAGTGTGAATATAATTTGTATACAACCAGAGATATGAAAAATTGTGCTCTATATGTGTAATATGAATTGTAATGTATTCTGCTGTCATATATAACAAATTAGAATAAAAAAATAAGAAAAATAGTAAATACTAAAATTTTTAAAGAGAAATATTGTTCAGTATTTAAAAGATACACTTGCTCTTAAAATTATTTCAAAGTGTCTTATAAACATGCCCACTTTCATAAAAATAACATATTTGCAATTGAGATATGAATGGCAATTTTATTTGGCTATTATACAGACAGCAGTGATCAGCCCCTTGATGGAGGGGTATTTTTTCACCTACACAACTTATTTCCTTAAAACACTTTGTGCTATGTTGTACTATGCTCCAAATGTCTTCAAACTGTGATTTTTAAAAGGCAAAGACTGAAAGTGAGGTTTTTTTGTGTGTGTATGAAGTCCTTTTTACAGACATGTTGAATGCCATTCTAAAGTTCCTAAGAACTCAAAAGAAGCCTTCAGAAAGTATATTACTGATGTTTTTCAACTGAAGTACTTAAAGAATCCTTCCTAAGTAGATGGACTATGACAAGCAGAAAAATAACTTACATTTGAAACAGCAGGCCATATTGTGTATGTCAGGAGGGTTCAATAGACTGAATTAATGTATGATGTTTTTCTCTCTTCTCTCTTTAACACCTGCTGTGATGAGTTTGAAACCTGAGTATTTCTAGCTTTCAATATTAGAAGATGGTAAGTTTAAATAATAAATACTTGCCTCTCAGAGCATGTCTGTACATTTTGTTGATGTTCTATCCATGGTCTCTGTCAGTAGGAAGCAGAGAAACCCAACCAGCCATAGCAAGTGGGAAATTTAAACTACTGTCTTGATAGAAAGAAAAAATTATGTTTATGAAGGGCAAAATTATTTACTGAGATTTGCCATCTGCCTAGTATTGAAGTAGTAAATTATATGTATTCCCTCCAGATATTATGAATTCAAAGCATCTTTGAAAATAACCATTTGACATTTCCCTGTACATATAAATATATAAACTAGTGAAACCATGAGAAGAAACTCCTCCCAAATCTGATTTGTTTTCAAACACAATTGGCTTCACAATTTTGAATTTTTCAACTAATTGGTTAAATGTTTATAGTAAATGTGAATGAGATTTTATTTTTAAAATTCAATCTTTTAAACCGTTCACTGGATACCCAGTCTTGTGTGACCCAAAGTACATGTTGAATTCTCTCTTCTTCCTTTATATACCAGTACTTGGCAATGGCATTCCAGCATTAATATTCTGGGAGTCTTAGAAACTTGACTCTTGAATGGCAAGACAATGTCAGATGCAAAAGTTTGATTCATTTATGATATAAATGGTGCAAGCATTCAACATTTTAATTAAAAATACTTTATTATAGACTACCTCTCCACTACACCCCGCTCCCTCTTTTAACAAAGTTTTAACATTAGAACTTTTCTCTTGGGGAAAATACTTCAGGGCTTGAATTTTGTACAAATTTTAACTGTAAAACACAGATTTATCTTGTATCTGTTCATGAAAACATAAATCAAGGCTGCTAATTCTTTTTATTTTTAATGAGATATGTCAATCATGTTTTCAACTCAATTTCTGTCATTTAAATTATTGGCAAAATAACTGATTACTAGACATATTGTAAAACCAATAAATTGGTTATATAATAAAATATCAATTCACTTGTAGGTAGTCTGAATCAATTATTTCAAGTGTAATTTATTAACACAAGTATCAGTGGGTCCAATGTAAAATTTTGTATTACTAAATGTCAAACATAACTGTAAATTTTGTTGTATATCTTAAGTTTTGATAATCAATGTTCTCAAGCTGTCAACAAAATATATGTACTTAAAACTATAAATTTTCTAATTAAATTTTACATGATATAACATGATTTTTACATGAATGATACTTGTTTAAACTATTGAATGTCCGTATTTTACTACAATTTTATTATAAAAAGGACATTATCACTAAATGAACTTTGATTTAGAAAATCAAATGAGCTTCAGTTGTATTTTTTTATAAATATAGACTTGCATAAAAATGTCAGTTTATTATAACCAAAGTATCCATAATTAGATAGAATTGAGTAAAGATATTGAATAGCATCATGGTGAAAAAAAATTCAGTGGAAATGAACAAGATTTTAAATACAGGAATTTATTAATTGATGCCAATTTCAATAGCTGGGGTTTTTTCCAGTGATATTACCAAGTCAGTGAGTCTCTATCCATAAGACTTCTGTGCTCACCACATCAGTATCACTACTTTTTTCATTGTCACCAATTACTTGCATGTTGCCCACATGGTGACGACTGCTCTATCTACATCTCAGTGCACCACTCCACCACATATAGCATAGATAATCATTCCTTCTCAACTTCTCCAACTTCATATCTGCAGGTTTTCTTACTACCTCATCAGTTATTCCTTTCCAGTAGCCCCATATGGTTCCTCCTCTATTCAATCACCATCTATTAGCCTAACCTGTTAGCCTAACCTGTTAACTATACATTTTTTCTAAGTAGGCCCTTGCAATGGGTTTAATGCCTGTTTATAGGATGACTACTCCCTAAGTTGCATCATTATCAGTTTAGTCATAAATTCACCTGCCAATCTGACTTCTCTACTCAACTTCTTACACATGTCTAAAAAAGAACTTTTGTTTTTTTTTTTTTTTCCTACCTAAATATCTTCTGCAACCAATCCACCTTGGCAACACCATTCATAAGTACATCATTCCAAACTCCAAAGATCTTACTTTGAGTTTTTCCTTAGCCTTTACTTTCATTCATTAGCAATTTCTAGTGAATCAAACTTCAAATTATCACTTAAATCCACCCATTTGTGTCCATTTTCACTGTTTCAACCCTTCAGGACATCATCACATCTCCAACCTCTGCAACACTTTTCTTATCATATCCTTTAAAAACCATGCCAGGCAAATCACTAGGGTGACCTGTACTCAGTAAGTCAGATCATGTTATTCACTTGCTTAAAAAAGAAAAGAAAAATAAATCAATGCTTTTTTACTTTGGCTTAAGAAGCCATATATGAATTAGGTCCTGCTTATCTCTCCAAAATCATGCCATGCAATGCTATCACTTTATATTTTGTCCTAACCCACCTGCCCTTTATTACTCAAATGTTCTAAGCTTTTTTCCAAAAGCAAAACTTTATACCAGCTATGTTCGTGGCTTGAAAAGGTTTATGCTCAGATCTTTGCAGATTGTTTTATTATTCTCATGCACACCTAGGATTAAATTCGTTCTGATTAAAAAAAATCTTCAAAGGGTAACAAATTTATAATGGACCCCTCTCTTCACACCACTCAGTATGATACCATCATGTTTTACAACATTTGTCACCAACTAATACATTTATTTACTTTAGTATTTCTCAACTAGGAGACAAATTTCAAACAGACAGGATTCTAGATCATTGAGTTAGTTGTCAAGAGCCAGTATTTGAAACAGGGCTTGAAACATAATATGCACTCAACAAATGTTGTTAAATAACATGCAAGTTAGAATGCCGGGAGTATCCAAAAGACATTCAATCAAGGAAAGCTGTGGTCATCTTGGGAAGCTGTTTCTATATATGAAATGACCTTTCTCTTTGTTAATCTCCTCTCTTTTCATCACTTAGTTGCTATGCCTACAGCCTTGGGCAAATGTTTATTCTCTCTAAATGAGTTTCTTTAAATAAAAAGTATAGATTTATATTAGTTCCTTTCATAAGTAAAAGATTGTACACCTACTACATGCCAGATATGGTCCTTAGCACTCCGGATAAATAGTAAACTATGTAGATGAGAACCCCTTCCTTCATGGACTTACATTCTATTGGAAGACAGACCACAATTCAGAAAAATAAGCCTCGTATACAGTATGAAGTTGGTGGTAGATGTTAAACATAAAATTAAAGCCAAAAAAAAAGGAGTATAAGGATTCCCAACTTTGTGTTTAAAAGAAGTGATTTTAGTGGAATTGCCAATAAAGGTGGCATTTGAGTGAAGCTGTAAATGAGTGAATGGAACAATGTCACCCGAGGAAGAGCAGGAGGCCAGTGTGACTAGAGTGGAGTGAGCTAGAAACAAAACTGCAGGAAAGAGGCTTGAAAGGGAGTGGGAGGAGCAGATCACAGGAAGTCTTGCCAAGTGTTTCCCCACTGAGATGGGGCAGGAATGGGGGACATATGAATGGAGGATGGCCATGATCTGACTTCCCCTTTAACAAACATCTCTGTGGCTGCTGTCTTGAGAACAGCTGGTAGAAAAGAAGCCAGGGTGAAAGCATGGAGAACAGTTAGGGGTTACAACACCTCTACCTTATAGGCTTTAGTGACAGTATGTGAAAGGTAATATGTGCCACTAGATTTTGACAGGTTCCTTGTCCCTTGTGAATGTTTAGGTTAGACAACATTAGAGTGATGGCATGTGCATCTAATGCTAGAACTCCCCAATCAATAGCCAGCCACAGAACTCATACTTCCATAAGGAGAGAAAAAAGGAAAAAAAAAGGAAAAGAGAAGGGGAGGAAGATAGAGAGAAAGAAAAGTCAATATATTAATATTATAGGCCCAAATGCAATACTCAAATGAACATATCTGAAAATGAAAAAGAAATGTAACTCCCAATTTTTGGTAGAAAACCAACTTATATAACCTTTATAACTATATAGAAACACATAAAACATTTTCACATATACTGAATACATATAACTTAAAAGAGTACTGCAAAATAGATTCCAGCAACACAAACACTGCTCCATTGTATTTTCTTTATCTGAATGATATCATAACTCTGACATATATATTTATATGCAAGACATATATATTTATATGCAATAAATATATATGACATATAGAAAATTACAATAAATTTTCATTAAGTAAACCTAGACTTTTGCAACTTCCTACAAAGAAGAAAAGCAAAATCTTTTAATCAAAATAAGCTCTCTTTCTTAGAAAAGGTATTGAAATGAGATTGTACACAGGTCACTGAGCTTTTGTTTTTATTTATCAAGTGGGCACTGGTGTGTTCCATTGCAGATAATAAGTAAAGGCAACGTTGATGAAGGAAGAAAAGGGTCATTCTTTGTGATCCAATTATCTCAACAGCTTTCAAGGTAGAGGAAACTGAAACAAATATGCAAAAACAATGCAATGAGAAAATGTTTATGCATATATTAATTTTTTATAAAATATTTTGACATTTGCCATAAAAGCAAGCAACTATTATTGAATATTCACATAATAAGCATACTTTGGATTTTTAGAGTCACATTTTTCAGAATACATTTTATATAGAAACCTCTTAGCCAAAGAAGGTCATTATATATTCACTGTCTTAAAAGCTTAGTGGAACTATTCTAAACACATTTTTGGAACCTAAACCAATTTAATAACTATGTGTAGTAAGAATTATTATCAAGACTCTCATTTGAGGACTGATTATTGTTGCTCTGAGGAATAGGTGGGTGTGATGCAATGTAGCTGCTAGACTAGCTGGAGGATTAGAGACCTTCCTCTGTGCAGACTGTTAGTAGTTTGCCTGTGCTGTGCATTGAATTCTATTTTAAAGCTTATTCACCAAAGGGTTGGTGTTTTGTTTTTTTTTCCTACCCACCTTCAAGGAGAGGATTTCTGGGTTTGGAGGTTATTCTGTTTTTAATTGTATCTTCTTAACAACATCAATAATACAAACTGATTTTCAGAGCATGTTTTACTTTGCCTGGGTATAATACACTTTTATACAAAGGTGGAGGCTGGCAATGTGATTAAAATGCCATTGTGCTTACTCACCATTTGGTATCCATTGAAGGGAGATGTGACTTGTTATCTAATCAGGAAGGTGGTAAACTATCATCTTTCTGTCTCCAAAATAAGGCATAATCATTAAAGATGTAATTCGAGAATAAAATGTTCATTTAAGAATTAGATGAATTAAACAATTTCCTTTGATCCAGTAATCAGATAGCCCTCCTTATATCTGGAAGGCTACACTTGTTATATATTTTTAACAATCAAAATGCAGAATTACAAATTCCTATGTGAAGCAGAGTGTGAAGTATAGACCTTTCCTCTATCTACGTATCTGACCTACCTGCTGTGCCACTTTATCATTAATCACTCAATGGTTTGGTACTGACTTTGCACTGGGCCATTCCATTTTCATCTTTCCTTGTTCCTTTTCCACCTGAAGATGTTCATTCACCTAAAATAAATTTTATTCTTCACTTTTCAAATTCCCATATTTCTAGCTCAAGTAGGACACTACTTCTTTTCCCTATAAAGTTCACGTAACTAATGTTATCCTTCTATTTTTAACTTCAGAATTCTTTGTATATGTTATTTTGAAACAATATCCCTGATGTTTTATCTATTTGTCCTAATTCTGAATTAGAGTTATTTCCTTTATCACAATAGCTTCATATCTACTAATTTATTAGAGCCATTTTTAGTTATTCAAATTCTTAGATTATTCTAAAACATACACATTTTATTTCTTTCCTACTATCTTATAATCCATCAGCATGACTCAAGTACTTAAACTGAGGCTCTTTGTCTTCTAAATTGCCACTTAAACCAGGAAAATCATAAAAATCTTTTATCAGGTCGGAGATCTTTATTTGTAGTTTAGAAAATTCAACTGCTACTCATGATGGGCTAAAGATCCACCTTTCAGCACTGGTAGTGATGTTTAAGATAGGCTAAGCTAAACTTTTCTTTTTTTTACTTATAATATTTTCAATTTACGATGGTTTATCAGGATATAAAACCATTCATTCTAAGTTGAAGAGCATCTATATTTTACACACAGAATTGAAACTAAGTTGTATAGTGACAGGGAGCGATATGAATGTTATAAACCTTGTCAAATTGAAAACAAACACAAAAGCTATAGTTAAAACTTGGGAGATATAAGTATGAGGTAACAATGTTATTTGTATCCACCATTATATCAGAATCAATCCCAAATTTAAATGTATGGTTAAAATGAGTCAAATCCTTTTTTTTCCTTAACTTTGGGAATAAGTTTAAGAAATAATATCATTTGGGGGCTGGGGTTGTGGCTCAGCAGTAGAGCACTCACCTAGCATGTGTGAGGCACTAGGTTCTATTATCAGCAGCACATAAAGATAAATAAATAAAGGTATTGTGTCCATCTACAACTAAAAAAAAAATTTTAAAATGCATCACTTTACTTTTTTATCTATCTTGTTAATTTACAGTTTGTTTTAAATGTGCTTGCAACATCCTTGAATGTTTCTTTGAAGCTGCAATATAGTTCTACAGTTTTTTTTACAAAAATAACAAAAAATAAATTGTGTCAAAGAGATTTTAGTTGCATTCATCACTAAGAAATTTGAACATTCTCTGAAAGAGCCACAGATAATTATCTAGGCTTATTTATTAAAAAATCTTCTATGACAAACTTATTTTTCCTAACCATAGTTTTATCTCTGCTCCATGGATTATCATTGCTCAGATTCAGATTTTTTAAGTGACCTGATGAAAATATCTCTACTCTTTCTCCAACTTTGTCATCTACTGAGCAAGGCAAGATCTAAAAAAAAAATCCATATAGAAAGTAAGCATTCTGAAAGTTTTCAAAACAAAAAATAATTCTGCTCAATTCAACACAGCTTATGTGATTATATACTATATATGTACATATATATCACATGTATTATACATAAAAGAGCAATAATTATTAATTTATTAAATATTATTTTCTTAGTCAAATCAATTATTGTCTTAATTAGGTTTTTTTTTCATAAGCAAAACATAACATGTAGTACTTTTTTGTTGGCCATGTTTGAAATCTGCATAAATGTTCACTATAGTATCAAATTTGCTACAATTCCTACCAAATTGTGACATTCCCATAATTATGCTCATAAAGTTGCTCAACTGAACCAATAATGTTAGATGTTGCATCACTGAAAACTGAACCAGGCATTCAACTGCCACATGGCATTATATTTTCTCATTTGCATATAATCTGTTCTGCAACACTGGTACTTATATATTTTTAATTCAACTTATAAATATAAATATGTAATTTTATTATTTAATAGGCATTTTGCTCTCTTCCAGTATGTCTGAAATACACAAGCAAAATCTAACATCCTTGTATATATTTCTCCTCTATCTCCAAATAGTTTGAAAGATAGACAATAAAGAATATTTTGAAATAGAACAAAGTAACCTGATTTTAGTAATTTCTTTTGTCATTTGAAATATTCCAATAATATTGATTTCCAAAATTCATATAGTTGGGAAAATTAGAATTTCTTATTTGATATCGATAAATTTCAAAAAGTAATTTAATAGTCAAATTGCATAAACATATACTTAGATTTTCAAAAATTATTTTCAGTTTAATGGATTATTTAAGCTTTTTTTGTTTTTAACTTTTTGGAGAAATCTATTATCTATGGTTGATATTTCTGTGATATGTATTACTAAAAGTAAAACATTTCGTTTTTGCCTGGCATTCTATGTTTTTCTTCCAAATGTTTTGGTATGATATAAAAATTTCCCTTTATTTTTTCTAATGTCTTTTCATATTATACTGTTGGTATTTTGATAAAGTACTGACTGTAGTACTTTATTTTTTAAAAATTCTTAAAGTTTCTATTATTTAAAGTAATATGCAAGAAAATTTCGTTAAATTTAACAGCAGTCAGTATATGTACCAGTAAAAGCATTATTAAATACAAAAAATGCAATGATACAATTAATAGATAATAACATATTACTTATTAATTTATTTCATGTAATATCTACCTGTGGATTAGTGTACAAAAATTATTAGTATTAATGGTATTTTATGAGTACCATTTATGATAATAAATACCAATTAGGAACTAATTTCAGTAGTCTTTTTTTTTTTTTTTTGGTACCAGGGATTGAACTCAGGTGCACTCGACCACTGAGGCGTATCCCCAGCCCTATTTTGTATTTTATTTAGAGACAGTGTCTCACTGAGTTGCTTAGCAACTCACCCTTGTTGAGGCTGGCTTTGAACTTGAGGGTCCTCCTTTCTCAGCCTCTGGAGTTGTTGGGATTACAGGCAAGCGCCACCCTGCTGAGCTTCAGTAGTCTTAATAATCATTCGTAATATACAATCAATCAACAAGTACATGAAAAAATGCTCACCATCTCTAGCAATCAGAGAAATGCAAATCAAAACCACCCTAAGATACCATCTCACTCCAGTAAGATTGGCAGCCATTATGAAGTCAAACAACAATAAGTGTTGGCGAGGATGTGGGGAAAAGGATACACTTGTACACTGCTGGTGGGACTGCAAATTGGTGAGGCCAATTTGGAAAGCAGTATGGAGATTCCTGGGAAAGCTGGGAATGAACCTACCATTTGACCCAGCTATCGCCCTTCTCGGACTATTCCCTGAGGACCTTAGAAGAGCGCACTATAGGGATACGGCCATATTAATGATTATAGCGGCACAATTCACAATAGCTAGACTGTGGAACCAACCCAGATGCCCTTCAATAGATGAATGGATAAAAAAAAATGTGGCATCTATACACAATGGAGTATTATGCAGCACTAAGAAATGACAAAATCATAGAATTTCCAGGGAAATAGATGGCATTAGAGCAGATTATGCTAAGTGAAGCTAGCCAAGCCCTAAAAAACAAATGCTAAATGTCTTCTTTGATATAAAGAGAGCAACTAAGAACAGAACAGGAAAGAAGAGCATGAGGAAAAGACTAACAGTAAACAAAGACGAATGGGGGGAGAGAAAGGGAGAGAGAAGGGAAAGCATATGGAAATGGTAGGAGACCTTCAATGATACACAAAACTATAAGAGGTTGCGAGGGGTAAGGGGGAGGGAAAAAAAGGGGGGGGAGAGAATTGAACAACAGCAGAGGAGGTAGAGAGGGAAGATGGGAGGGGAGGGGAGGGGAGGGGGGGTAGTCGGGGATAGGAATGGTAGCAGAATACAACAGTCACTCATATGCCATTCTGTAAAAATGTGAGTGTGTAACAGATGTGATTCTGCAATCTGTATTTGGGGTAAAAATGGGAGTTCAAAACCCAATTGAGTCAAATGTATGAAAGATGATATATCATGAACTCTGTAATGTTTTGAACAATCAATTAAAAAAATTCTTCCTTTTAACATTGAAAGATTTATCAATATTTCATTTTAGAAGAATATTTTGTATTTTGTTTATAAAATATTTCCTACTAAAATCTAAGAGACATTTTACCTTTAATTTTAAGCTTTGTTTTTGACATTTAATGGTTTAATTACCTAAAATTGAGTTTTGTATTTAGTTGAAGGTGGGAATCCAATTTAATACCTAGCTATTTTTCTATTCTATTCTTATTCTGCCTATGACTTAAAATATTACTTGTATGACATAAAGTTTCATAAATTCATGGGTATATTTCATTGACTAATTATATTTTTTAATCTCTGTATTAGTGCCACAGTATTTTAATCATAATAATTTTGTAAGTCTCAAGAACTAGTAGGATAGATGCCTCCTCAATACAGATTTTAGAAGTGTTCTGGCTACTCTTGGCTATTTAATCTTTGATAGAATTTTCAGAATCATTTGATAAAGTTCATTGTAAAACCTTGTAGTTTTCATTAATATACTTTTTATAACACTTTAGTTGAGATTACAGAGTCCATATATCAATCAGAGAGAACTGACAACTTTACAGTATTTAATTCTGCTTATTCTGATCATGGCATAAATTCTGATTTACTTAAACATCATTTACTCCCCCATAATAGAATTTCACACTCTTCTGTGTAGAATACTTGCAAACCATCTGTCAGCTCATTTCTAGATATTTAATATCATTTATTAATACTTTAAATGATGTCACAGACTATGTAATTTTTGTTTGTTTTTCATATTTGAAAATAAGCTTTGTATTAGATTGAACCACAACATATAAAATTTTATGCCAAAATTATCAAATACTGCAAATTTAATATGATTCTCCCTCGAATACAAATTTCATCTTATTTTCAGTCACTTTGACAAAGTATCATTATATTTAATAATTTATTTGTAGAATCTTTAAGATCATCTATGTAAATGATTATGGCATGGGTACCCATAATATCTCCATTTCCAACAACTATTTGTAATTTTTTTCTTCATGTTCTGCCTACAACACCCACTATTATAATAGGGTATAAGTGATGACTATATAATTCATTGCATAATTCAAGGTTTTCAAAATAAATTTTCCACTGTTTAACAATTAGAATAATAATTGTACTTTTAAAGAATAGAATCAATTTGTCAGGTAAACAAACCTAAATTCTAATATCAATTTCATAATTATTTTTGTGTATTAGGTTTGAATTTTATCAAATTTTTCTGAATGAATTGAAATAATAATATGATTTTTTAAATTTGTGAGAACATTTGGAATTACACTTATCAGTTTCCTAAAGTTAAACTATTCCTTCAGACATGAAAGGAGCCTAACATTATGGAGATATTTCTTTTCACAGATTTTCTTTAATAATATTACCTTCGTAATTTTGCTTTCATGTGTCTGATTGAAATGGATATGTGGATTTTGTTTTTGTTTTTGCTTTTATTAAATGAGTTAGAGAATTAAAGGTGAAGACTTTTTCTCCTTTTTTTTCCTATTGTCTAGAAAATTTGATCAAAAATGGAGATGAAGTACTGATTGAATCAGCATAGTTCAGAAGCTTATGGCCAGTCAAAAATAAAGAGAAAAAAAAATGTGAAAATGTTACTGTGACCAGAAAGCTCTCCAAAATTGAAAGGAAGTATAGAATATACCTAAGACTAACCCCTCACTGCCTATAGGGCTGTTTTCCACCTTATCTTACCTTGAGTATTGATGCAACTACCACAGTTGGGTGGAGGTAGGAAAATGAGTGGGTAGGAAAATGACCATGCTTATTTATGTCTTCCCCAACATAGCTCAGGGAAATCAGGCACACAACACAAAGCTTCTCTGTGGGGAAGGAGGGAGAAAGATGGAGAATGCCCCCAATATCCTGGCCCATGGTTTACATAACTGCAGAAAAGAAACTTGAAGAAAAATCTCGTGAAATTTTCCAATCAAAATAACAGTTGTTTTTACATTAAAAAAGAATGAAGAAAGCCTAGGGCATATATGGAACATCATTTGACAAATTAAGATAGCATTAAATAAGAGTAGAAATCGTATTTAATTAATGAGTAACAGCTGAAAACATACTAAAAATGGGGATCAAGGAGAAAGGAAATGGCTAGTTGCTATTCAGTGAGTATGAAGTTTCAGTTATGCAAGAGATTTTTTTAAAAAAATAACAACAAAGGAGATTAAAATAGTTTTTTTCCCTTTCTTATTTGATGTAACTTTTAAAATCATCCTGGCTGATATTTCCTTTGAATAATAACTTCTTAACAACTGCTTCAATGGCTTTAAACAGTCTTAGAACTATTAGTATTTTCATTTTGTTATGTGCCAGTTATCATAGCCTCATTGTTTTAGGCATTAATTGTTTCTAATTTTTCAAAATTCTTCACATATAATTGTTTAGACTGTTTTACTGTTTTTATAATTATATTTTTGCTTTCTTTATTGACCATTCTTATTTATGTCTTCTTAATTTTCTCTTTTGATCAATTATAGCAGAGGTTTATTTCTTCTAATAGTTTTTTCACAAAAATATCAAACTGTTGGCTTTATTGAACATCCTTTATTTCTATTTTAATTATCTCTGCTCTAATTTTCTTCATATCTTTAATTCTTAAAACTATTTCTATGTATTGTTAGTGCTTTATTCTGTATCTACTAAATAAAACTAAAGATAGGCTTACATGGAGATTTCTGTGGTCTTCCATCTCTGTCCTTACTCTCTTTGCAATAATTAAAACTTTTCCAGTTTATAATCTACAACTTCCCATGCATAACAACAGAAATTGATTCTAGTCTCCAAATATTTTAACTATAAAATTTTGTTGTAACTTTTCTTGTGTGATTGTTTAGGTTAATTTATGCTAGTGAAATATTTGAAACTAGAAAGTATTGAGAAATATTTGTGAAATAAATAAATCATTTGAAAAGGTAAAGCTGAGAGTAGAGCTCAGTGATAGAAAGCATATTTAGCATTCATTAGACCCTGGGTCAGATCCACAGCTCTTCAAAATAAAAAAGGTGCAATTTAACTATATATGTATAAATTACTACCAATGAAAAGCATTTTTTCCTTAGAAAAACTTTGTATTTCCTTACTTTTCTCTGTTTTTTTAACATTTTTAAAAATATTTATTTAGTTGTAGATGAACACAATATTCTTATTTTTTTTATTATTATGTGGTGCTGAGGATTTAACCTAGTGCCTCACATGTGCAAGGCAAGCGCTCTTCCATGGAACTACAGCCCCAGCTCCTGTTTTTTAACATTTTAACATCTAAGTGGTTGTCTCTGCTACACTTCCAAATTGCAATCAACCTTTTTTTTTATTTTTAATTTAAGACCTTGACAAGTGGCAAGTGCTGTTTAACCTGTAAGTTATAATATCTAATATTATATAATATGTAATATATAATTTATGTATTAAACAAACTAAAATTTAAGAATGTGTTTATAAAACTGAAATGGTAATATGAATGCAAATTCTGACTTTAATTTAATGCTACTATGTCACTAATATGTTTTTTTAAAGTTTTGGCAATGTAAAAAATGAGAATAACTCATCTACATTTGCAGGTTAATATTTTGGGCCAATGAGATGTCCTTTATTCAGACTCCTGCAGGGTTTCCATTCAAAAATAAATAAGCCAGTAAACTATTGAAACAAAAAAATTTAACATTTGTTTGCTTGTAGTTTACTTGTAGATAATATTGGCTGAAAGGAAAACAGCATTACACTATAAAGTAGCACGGGAGACTCTCATGCCTGATTTTTTGAAATGTTTGGCCAATATCAATTAAGCTATAAATGCAGTTGTAGTACAGTAGTGATACAAGAATCCATACAACCAGGAACAGCTTACAGGTCATATTGCTGATCCATGATAGAGAAATGATAGTTATTTAATTTCAAATTAGACATACATTTCCACAAGGACAGTACTATATTCGCTAAGATATTTTAGAACAGACATTTAAAATAATTCAGAAGGATTTGGGGTAGATAGAATGTGATATCATTCCTCTTCAAATCTTTTAAATAAGGTAAGAACAGTCTAACCAGTTCTCAGTCTCTTGGAAGCACTTTTGGAGGATTATTTTGAATACCAAACAAATTGACATGAAATAAGAGCCTTATTAAGAGTAGCTGGAAAGAATAATGTTTATCATTGATGCTACAGATAGCAATTGCTTACTCATGGGTAATAGGTGTCAAGGCTTGCAGGTCTTCTCTTCTATTCATTTTCCCCAAATTGAAAAATTGTGAGATTATTGGATGAGAAAAAATATTTGATGAGTAGGAGAAGCAGAGAAAGTTCACAAGCAAAAACACGCATGTCATTAATTCATTCTGAATTCAGTGACAATTACATCTATCTTTTTACTTCTTTTACACAATAATATTCACTATTATACAATAATTAATAAAGTCAGATTCTTTACAGAGAATATCCCATTTAATTCTCAAAAATTTTTTGGGATATGTACAGTTAGCTCTTTCTATTCCATTTCTATCTCACTATCCATTTGTTATAATGACTTGAAAAAATTTTACCATAAATCACTGCTAAAATAAAAGGTACCTAAATAAAACTGCATGCACATATCAGAAAAGGCATCTATATTGAACACTTGTTCTCTTATAAGAGAACTTTGACCATTTCACAGTTCTATCTCTGCTGTTCTCTTGACGTGATTATGACTTGAAGTTTTTGAATCTATTGTATTTTATTACTATGGTCTTCTCTGCCTTTTAGTTAGAGGTTTTGCTATCATTTGTCCTGCTTACTTGTGTCAATACCTGAGGGCATTACCAACAAGTTTCAATTTAGCTAGATTCTTTTCATATATACGATGGTCATTTCATCATTTCTTTTCATCAGAGCATGAACTCCATGTGGTAGAAAGGAAAATTCATAGTAATATTGTACACTGTGTAAAATATATCAATGACTTCATTTTTTATTAAATAATTAGGTCATTTGTATTTTGAATGCTTTATGTTATCAAGAGATCATTTGTGGATGGTTATTTTTATATTTAAAAATGTTTTCATAACATTTGGAACCCCTCATTTTTCCCATTAAAGATAATGGAATATAGACTCCTGCTATCTGGAAATTTGCTATCAAATGACTTCTTTAATCATGCAAAAGATATTACCAATAAGAGCAGCCTCTACTTTCATTATTAAATATTTACAAAGAAACAGACTCCCAAGTAAGTTTATTGGTTAAACAAATGTTAAGAGTTTTCATTATTAAATATTCCTAAGCAAGGTACTATACCAAAAATCAAGTATTATTCTCTGATAAGTTTTGTAAATGGTACTTGTGGATATGACTTTTAGAGGGAGAATAAGATTCAAGTAAGGAGTTAATCTTTGATAAGGACAGGAATTGAAACAGAATGAACACACATGAGTAGAATAAAGCAGCCATTAAAAACAAAGATGCACATAAACATTTAGCAGGCAATATGATAAATCTACAACATCTTGGACCACATAGATCCTGAATTGAGTTATTATATTTGGAAGCCAAACTGTGCCAAAAAGTAAATCTTCAGATTAAAAGAGCACTATTAATTTTAGCAATTGTTATTGCTCCGCTAATGACAAGTGTTTCTCCTGACTACATTTTTTCCTCTGTCATGGTCATCATGTTTTTTAAAATGAATAATAATGCACAGTCCTATTGCAGTTTTCTCAGGAACCTTTCCTCAGCAGATTCTCTAGAGAATCATTCAGTGGCAATCACAAAACCACATTTCACCTTTGAACTGATCTGGCAGGTTTTTCTTTGACTCTTTTTGACATCATGGAGATATCTTGCCAATACAGGTTGAGAAGCCATGACAACTCAGACACAGTGTGAAGGTTAGATTGAAAACATCCTCCCTATATACTGCAAATCTTGCTCTCTAAACTTGTGTTGGATTTCTTCCTTCTCGTTTTAATTAAGAACTGACAGAAATTGACCCCCTCTATTCAATCTTGCCTGCTTTGAATTTCTATCCTTTTTACTTTCTGGAAAATTTTCATACTGAAAATTCCAACTTTGTGAACAATCATCATTGTAGATGTATATGAGTAGAAAAATTATAGGAAATGTTCAATAACTGACAAAACAGCTCCTGATATTTCCACACTGTGTTGCCACCTTCTTTATATATAACCTACTTTCAGGGGTAACAAAATAATTTACATTAGAGACCTTGAAATATTAAACATGATCAAAAACTTGTAACAGATGAAGACAAGCTTATGTTTATAAGCAAAGAATAATAGTTCATTAATGTAGAGAACAAAGTGTAAATTAGTAGACTCTGTATTAGCTGTCCTGAATCCAAATTTCTGTTATTTTCTAGCTATGAGACAATATGTGAGTCACTTAGCATCTGCTCTTCTCTTGTGTCCAGTGAAAAATATGTATATATCCTCTTCCACCTGACTTAATCTCATGAGATAAGTCCTGTCAGGTTTGAACAAAACTGTACTTTGAATATAGTATTATGAATACCCATTTTTGTAGGCTAAAAAATGGTCAAATATCGGCAATTTCATAAAGTTTGAGCCAATAAAAACCCATTTAGTATTTCTCTTCACTTTAAAAGAAAATTTTACAGAGCTTTCTTGAAAAGCAAAGTAACCATTAATAAGTGACATTTCATAGTTGAAGAGAAATTAGCAATACGTATAAATACAAAAAGAAGCCAGACCTCCACTGACAGGAAATGTAGATTGGGCAAATGTCACACATATCCAAGGTCAAGCTAGTATTTACTAGATAATTCTAAATAAACCAGGAAAAATAAACACATGATGATCACTGAAATTGTAAATTAAGACAAAACTTTATGACTAAACACAGTGGTAGGCAGTCTTTGCTTCTGGAGAATAGTCATGAATCCTGAGTCAGCACTAAGTAATACTAATTCACATCTGTGTTGTAAATGGCATTAGTAATGGTGACACTGCAACTTTTTATAGTTCAAGGGATGCACATCTCCCACTCAGATCCTAAACTGACTCTCTTGCTGGGTAATCCAGGAGAAATTCAATGCATTATAAAAGTTTATTTTGCCCTTGGGCTTTATATTTAAAAATGGACAAAAAATGGTATAAGTATCATGATAGTTGCAGGATATTAGCCCATTTTAACCAGATAAAAATAAGCCAGGGATATTATGATTTGTAATTTCAAATTAAACATAAATTTGAGAAAATATGGCTATTTATGGCAATGAACATTACTCCCAGAATTTAGAGATTTGTAATAATATTCTCTCTTAGAATTCTATGGGATGACTCTAATAAGCTGGGTTTTCTCCTCTGGCAATTTATGCTATTTTAGACCCACAGAGGTTGAAGCTGAGGTCTGCAGAGTGCTTCATTGTACAGTTGTCCAAGATGACTTTACTCACACACCTGATAACCCCTACTCCTTCAGGTAGCCTCTCTCTCCAGCCCGAGTTTTTACATGGCCATTCAGAGTTTCAAGAGATAAAAGGCAGAAGCTACTAGTCCTCTACATGATTAAAGCTGCAGCAGCTTCGTTTCTGCTGTATTCTCTTAATAGGCATAGATCTGTGAGGTAGAGGAACAGATTCCACCTCTGGATGGGATGGGATGTTATTGATAGTAGCCATCTGCAGAGATAAGCTGCCACAAAAATATCAGCAGAGAAGAGCTCAAAGTCCCAGTAGTAAGACTTGAGAAAGAATCAGAAAATCAGACCTTCCCTGTTGACATTTTATGCATCTCTTTTCAAGTCCTAACTCTGCCACTTCTTGGTTGAGAAATATTGGCCAATTCAGTTATCTCTTGAGCCTCTAAAACACAGTAAATTGTCATTAACTTAGAGGCTTGTGAGAATTCAAAGTGTAATGTGCTTAAAGTGATTAACACACTTCTTGGTACAGTAAATATTCGCTATTACTAGATTTTTATTTGGGACTTAAATTACATTAAAAGTATAAAAATAAGTTCATAAGAAATGTATGTATTTTAGAGAAATATGAAAAGTGTTTTCATGGTGTGTTTCATTCATTAATTCAAAATATTCCTTAAGCTGAGAATAATTGCCAGAGTACATGCTGAGCCCTAGTATACCACAGATGACCATGGCATTTTTTCATACTTTGTTCACACACCATTGGGGGACAAAAGAATTTGAACTAATAAGTTAGGATAAGGTATTGTAAATTCTGTATGAAGTAATAAAAAATGAGGGTTTGGCAAGTACTTGGAAATTAGGAGAAGAATCAGAGAAAAAGGCACATTTGAAAGAACTATTAAAAATGAGTAGGAAAATTATAGAAAGTCAATTCAAAATAGCTCCTAGTAAAATGGGATAAAAAAACAGAACTATGTCATAAAATCATCAGTAAATTAGGAACTGGGCAAAATGGATGAGAGGTGAGGATTTGTGAACAATAGCAGTTATTTTCCTTTGATTAGCTTCTCCAACTCCTCCGACTCTCAAATCCACAACTTGACCTAAGTCAGCAGTCCCTTGAGCCACTCTCAGGTTCTATTTAAGGCATAGAATATTGTTTAACATCTTCAGTTCTACTCATCACAAATAGCAAGGGCATAGAGAGGGGAGCTGCTCCCCCATGGAAGCAAAAAAGCAAAGAGAGATGGAGGGGACACAGGAAGAACAATCCTTTCAGTCCATGTAACCCACATCCTTCAGTCATGCCCCATATGCCTACAGTCACCACCCAGTCAGTCCATTCAAAGGAGGATGGACAAATTGGGTTACAACTCTCACAATCTAATACCTTTACCTCTGAATATTTCTGCATTTATATGAGCTTTTGAGAGACCTCATATGCAAACCATTACAAGAGCCTTCTCCAGTCTTTTGACATTCAAACATTTTTACAAGATCATACATTTCCACAAACTGGAAATGTAAATGATTAAAATAAAAATAGAAAAGTAGAAGGTATACTAATCCTATATATTTAATATAACTAATCCTATATATTTCAGGGTTCACCATTCCCTACCTACTTCAGTGACCAGATATATGGATATCATGTCATCCTGCTAGAATATTTTAGTGTTTTATCTCTACAAGAAAGTCCATTTACAGATTTACAGCACCATAAACAGACAGTCCACTCTAGAAAGAAAGAGAGAGAGAGAGAGAGAAAACCATCATGTTTCCTATTTAAAATCTTTTAATAATTTATTCTTTCAAGGAAAAAAAAACTATCCTAGAGCACTGCCTTTGGCCTTTTGGTCTGTTATCTCCCCCAGCTCATATCTTTGATTCTTTCCTTTCCTTCATTGTCTCAAATCTTACAAGGAAGACCTTCCTACACCCTGCCCCTAAATTCCCTGAGCTTATTCTTATTTACTGTTGAATATTTAGCTCAGAATTCATATCCACCTCTGGGAAAAAAAAAAAAAAACTTCCTACAGAGGCACAGGTGGTTCTACTCTGTGCTTCCAAGTTATCCTGAGCTTTTCTTTTATAACTCATTTGCTTACAAATGTATTCATCTCTCTGAGCCTGTCCCTGATACCTCTCAAGACCATAGACTATTTGCTTCTGTATTTTTGCATCATGCAAATTACCTACCACAAAATATGTACTCACAAATTGAGTCTTTTGAACTAGTGGATATTGTGAACTTTGAATTTCAATTTAACTTTTTGTTCTTTTTGAAGAGAGAGAGAGAGAGAGGTAGCAGGAAGATTAAGAGATCAAACTTCAGAATCATGCAGACAAATCTCAAATTCTGCTAAAATTCTGACTTTGACATTTCTTGTTTATGTGAGCTGGAAAGAACATCTCTGAACCTTAGTTTATGCAACTTTCAATGCAGCAATAGACCTTATATGTTTGATGAAAGGATAGCATATGTAAAATCACAGCATTTTAAAGATACATTATAGAAATGCATCTAGTGAGCATTTATCCCTTTTTAAAAAGCATTTCCCAAATTGGGAATTTCAAGATATTAGGGTAGACAGCTTTATCTAGTTCTTAATTTGTTCATTTAAATTGTTGTGCAGTATGTGTAAGCTGCTCGGCAAGCCTTTAAAGAATTTGTTTCATATAATCATCTCATTGGAGGTTTGGAACTTATTTCTGTTTTATTAAAAAATGTTATTTACCTCATCTCATTTGATCCAGGGATATTTTAAAATCTTCTCTTTGTTTCTTTTATTTAAATGTATCTTTTTCAATCCGAACTACAATTTTTCTTCTATCAGATCTTTTTATCTATTTCTAAAGTCAAGATTTTTGAAATCAGTGTCCTGCATTATTTTTTTTACTTGTATTTAGAAATTGTACCTACTTACCCATAAAGTAGAGCTTTTATACTATTTCAAGTACTTTATTGTAAGCCATCGATTTCTGTAGACTACTATATTAATATTTCTCCAGTTCACTTTTATATCTTTTCACCTAGAGAAGCACTGAAGCTAATATGCCATCCTGTAGTTGGTTTGAACCCTCCTGTGTACATCATCTATGTTAATGCCTAACCAAAGATATAACCATAAAAATAAAAAAGCCATTAAGGCTAGAAGAATCAGTGGTTTATCTGGCATGGCATTCTGTATCCCTCACTGAGTAATGTTTAGTGCTTAGGGGAATGTATAGAAACCCATCATGCTCCTAACTGTGAAAAAGAATTCCAAGAAAAAAATTACTTTCTTCTATTAGCTAATCATCAGCTTGAGGCCAAAACATAACACTTGGGAAATATTCTCCAAGGTAAAATTGCAGAAGCGATTCTTATGCTTAGGTGTCTGCTGATAGTCAACAGCTTCGAGTATTCAGCTTTATATCACACCCTGATGACAATTATTTTTTTTATAAACAAACAAGTAATTCTTTTCATTCTTTCTCTTTATGTCCTAACTTTGGTTGAAGGTAACCTTTGAAATAACTGATCAAGTTATACATCTACAGAATACAGCAGCAGGGATTTAAGACTAATATTTAATTGACATTGTGTGTTTTTTTTTTCTATTTTTTATCCTTTCGGCACAAACTTTTATAAAAAAGGGCTAGAACCTAGTCAATTTATGGATAATATAGCAAAGCATGAAAACCACAAGACCATGAACAAATTATTCTATAAAATTCATCAAGATACTACAGACATTACATGAATCTTTGGTCATATCTCACTGTCTGTAAATTGGGTTGGGGGTTCTACTAAATCCCATTTCAAGCCTTGGATTATTCTGACTATGAGCTTCGAAGTAGATTTTTACCAAAATAATAACTTGTAATATGGAGATGTTCTTAAGCAACAGCTTCAATCATATTCACTACAATCAGCAGACTCTATCTGTGCTATAAACTTTTGATTCCCTTAATTCTGAACTGTGATAACACATTACTTGTTTTACAGCTTAGCATTAATGAAACCTAATGTTTGAGAAATATAAGTTGGCATTTTTATTTAAAATTAAGTCAAACTGGCAAAACACACACCAAGGTAGAATCAATCCCACTTCCAATCAAATACCACCAAAAGAACAATCATTACCAACAGAGATATGGAGAGACTTCTTGGCATTTGTAGGGTGTTGAGTCAAAGGGTAATACATGCTAGATGATTTTACTGAGAAGTGGTCATTCTTTAAAAAATAGAAATTTTATTTTTATTTAATATGAGCTACTCATTTAATCCTTACTACAATTCTACTAATGATAGGTATTATTATCTCACATTTTAATGAGAGAAAACTGAATCTGAGAAAGATTTGATAATTTTCTCGAAGTCAGTGTGCTTTAAAACTAGTTTATTTTTCAGTTGGCCAAAAGTTCTTCTTGCCCAAAGTTTCTTAATAAATTCTTCAGTGATGTTCTTTGTGTCTACAATGCAAAGCATTAGATGTTTGGAAGGACTTTGCTAAGTAAAAAAGACTGTAAATATTTTCTTGAAATAAAAAGAAGACAGATTAGATTATTAATAAGATAGCATTAAACCAACATTTATTGGGTCCCAAACACATACCCATGTCTTTGCCATATCACACATACAAAATATACCACACATAACACATTTATTCACTCATTTTTTTCAGTGTTAATTGAATGTCTTTATATTTAATTTATATTATCGATATCATCTTATCTTGCCTTCACAGATGAAGAAACTGAAGTTTGACAACTCTAAGTAACATGTTTATAGCTGCACAGCATCATGTATGGGAGTCCATTTAGAGCTATCTAGAGATAGGGCTCCAACCAGCAAGCATTCAGAAATTATTCATGAAAATTATGAAGGTTATCTTAATAGAAAAAAGTGAACTGCTTCAAAATATGTAGATACCAAAGGAAAGCATGGAACTCCTCTTACCCAACATGCTTATGATCAGATGACTTTCACTTATAAATGTCTTAAATTCAGGTGAGACACAAAAAACTATCAATTAGAATTCCTTGGCTCTTTATCTTTCTCAAGTGTACATACCATTTAATTTTTATTCTCTTAATTTCTTGCTTCATAACTTTCCATCTATATATAAACTCACCCAAATATGCTCTTGCTAGTGTTCCCTGTCAGTAGGAATCTATTTTTTAAGTGGAAGGATGATAGTGACTTTTTCACATAACCACAGAATCTGAGATTTCACAAAACAGAAACCTTAAACCTCAAGAAGAACAACCTGCCTACCTTCAGGGTTCGTGAAAAGCAATCAGATGTGTTCTTCAAGTTACCATGTTTTGGCTGATAATGCTGTTCTCCAAAAAAATGGAATAGAGCTCCTGAGTAATAGTGGTTTAAATGTCCCTGTTCCAGGAAAAAGCAAAATGAATATGGGATTTTTTTAAAGACTTTATTCTTTTAGAGTTGTTTTAGGTTCACAGCAATATTGAGAGGAATGGGACTAGGAATGTAGCTTAGCAGTACAGCAATTGCCTAGCATGTACAAGGCCCTAGGTTGAACTCCAGCAACACACACACACACACACACACACACACACACACACACACACACCACAATTGAGAGTGGAGAAGAGGGCACAGAAATATACAATAAGCTCCCTGACTCCACACATGTATAGTTTCCCCCATTATGCACATCCCCTACCACAGTAGTACATTTGTTAAAATTGATGAACCTGTGCTGACATATCATTATGCCCCAAATCTATAGTTTACAATAGAGATCATTCTTAGTGGTATTCTTTGTGTTTGTATGAAAGTAGAATGTCATGTGTCCATATCATAGTATCATAGAGAACATGTTTGCTGGACTAAAAATCCTCTCTGTTCTGCCTATTCAGCACTCTCCCCATAATAACAGGCATTGACAGCCACTGATGTTTTTGTTATTTATATTTTTGTCTTTTCCAGTTGTCATGCAATTGGAATTATATGATATACAGCCTTTTCAGATTTATTTCTGTCACTTAATAACATACATTTATGTTTCCTCAATTACCTTCATGGACTATTGGCTCGTTTCTCTTTAGTGCTGAATAATATTCCACTGTTTGCATATATGATAGCTTATTCATCCATTCATCTACCAGTGAATCATGGCTTCCAAGTTTGGGCAATTATGAATAAAGATTCTATTAATGTACATGTGTAGGCTTTTACAAGTGCTTTATTTCCTCTAGTTAGGATCTGGGATACATTTTTTTGTAAAAGAATGCTTCCAGAGGACTCTGTAGTGTAAACAATAATAACAATGATAGCTGACAGAAAGGGTAATCTAGAACTAAAACTAGTGGTCAACTTAAAAAGAAGAGTTGAACAACAATGTCAAAAAGTTGATATTGATTCTTACAGGGGTAAGTTACAAAAATTTTGCTTAGAAAGTAATTGCATGCAAATGTATTTCTCATTGTCTTTTATAAAGATTTATATTGAACAGCTAAAATACTACAAATATGATACTTAAAGTTTAGTCAATTGCAAGATGATAAAATGCAAACACAGACTTGTTTTGACAGGGAGATATAATATAGGAAGCAATGTAAAATGAAAGTAAGTGCTTAATAAAAATTACTCAACTTAGAAATTTTAGTGATCAGCATGGAGAAAGTCATATATCCTGTACATTTGTGGTAACCTCCTAGATGTCTCTTAATGTTTCTTGCCCCCGGGTAATCACAGCCTGTGTTGTTCTCTTATGCTGAATAGGACTGACTGGGTAAAAGTTGTGTTTTCTGATGCCAGGTTCTAAAGACACTGTAGCTTCTGTCTTGTTCTGCATGTACTCTAGAAAAACTGAGCAGCCACATAAAGAATTCAAACCACTCTTTAAAGAGAAATACTTACCAAGGGTCTGAAGCTTCTTGCAAAGAGATGGCAATAATTTGCAGGGAATATGGCTAAGTCCTCAGGCCTCAGTCAAACTTTTGCTGACTTGTTGCCTGGAACACAAAAGAGATTCCACAGTGAGAACTACCTAGGAAATAGGAAATAGTTCCCTAGGAAATAGTTCCCTCATTCCTGTTCCATAGAAACAGGGTAAGGTAATACACAGGCATTGTACTAACATGCTAATTATAGGTGAATATGTTATGTAACAACAAGTAAATTATTCTGTATCAGTGGAAAAAAAAATTGTCTAGAAGAAATTTTAAGGAAGCACAAAATTTGATAAGTCCTTGAAAATGGAAAATTAGGTAGAATAAAGAAATCATATAATGTTTCGAAAAGACACATATCCTTCACAGAATAAAAGAAGCAGCAAGTCAAAGCAAGTGAAAGGGAGAACGGAAAGAGTAAAAAAGTCAAAAGATAAGTAACAAAAGTCCATTTAAAGAAGGGGAAGAAGTCAAGAATGACATCATTTTTAAAAGAAATTAAAAATAGTAACCTAACAAAATCTAGGAACATAGCAGAAATAAATTGTCTAGCTCTTTATATTATAATTACAATACAATGAAAAGAATCAGATATACTGGCTTAATGTGATTTTAAGTGGGGCAGCTTTAAGAGACATACTGGACACTAATTAGGGTAATTAAAGAAAGCAAAAGCGGAAGGATTATTTTAATTGCCTTGTATGTATAAAAAATACATGAATCCAAACCCAATATTTAAGAGTATCATGAGTACCATAGCAAGGTATACTTGTTGACCTTAATGTTGCCCACACAAGTAATAAATCATTTATTCTTGTGCTACTCCAGCGGGTTGGCTCCGCTAGAGAGAAGAGTGAAACCTTAGTTTTGATTTCCATCCACTGACATGTTTCTTCAGCACATGAATGCAGAAACATTTGCTGTGCAGTCAAGCACTGGGTTGTATATTCTGTCTTTTTCTCAATTCCAAATAAAATTCAAGCAGACATATGTATCAATAATTTCAATATTGGGTAAAAATTATTTCCCTTTATCAAATATGTCATCTAATCCAGTGATTTCAATTGGTATTTTCTACAAAAATCAATTGAGAAAGGCAGACATGCTTGAGGTCAAGTAAAATTTCATGTAGCAATATTACTGTAGTTTATTTCCTTTCTATGCAATTTTAATGCTAGTGAGTTTCTTTTGAAGTAAAGCAAAAGACTATTTGTCCATTTCAGAGTATAATAAAAAAAATAGCTTAGGTAAATAAATGACAGAATTGTCAATTTTGATGTTTGGTTTGGTTTGTATCATTCAAAGAATTGCTTGATAAAGTATGATCACTGATTTGGAGTAAGTCTGCAAAACTTCATTGTAGAAATCTCTCTAACTCTTTGCATATATTCCCAGAATCATTAGTTTTATTGAAGAATCAATCAAATCAGAGCACTTTGAATATTTCAGATTTATCTCCTTTACATTTTATAAAGAATAATACTTTATAACACAAAGTTATAAATTCTAAGTACAATTTAATGCAAACTGATAGCTATTTGGTATATATTCTAACGATAATTGCTTATTCCAATTAGTTCCTAATAACAACACAAATTGTTTTGTAGAAGAAATGTTCTATGCAAAAGAAAGTCGAACTTTTCAACATCACGAACAAGTCAACACACAGACTCATTCACAGTCCTCTGCTGTTTTATTATGGATTTCCACGTCTTCATTCTGTAAGGCTTGGAGAGCCAAGCCACTGTCTAACCTTGATTTTGAATCAGAGTACTCAGAATCCCAGAGTGTAATAATCATGTTGGCTGCATTATAGCCTCAACATTTTTCTCTCTACATCCTTAGGGTGTTTTATTCAATATGATACAAATGTACTTAATTTTCCTTATTTCTTAATGAAAAAGCATTCTACTTAAAAAAAAAAAGAAAAAAGAAAAAAAAAAAGCCCTACACCTTAATGCAACTTGTTGGTCTCTATTTCAGTAGTGCACAGACTGAAGTTTTAATTTCCCTCCCCTTTTTCTGGACCTGGATTTACTTACCTAAACTAGATTTAGAAACGTATTCTAAAATGTTAACCCAAAGTTCATCCTAAGCAAATAAAATCAAGATTCTGAAGTTTAATCCTTAAGCAGTATGCAAATTTCATCTGGTCATTCAAGTGCCATGGTTTTCTAAGGCATGGCAACAGGGAAGTCACTAATGCTAATCCTTACACAAGTCACTGAGAGCACCTGTGAGGTCAAACAAAAATTCCTACATGAATATGTTTGAGTATTTTTATTAAGGCATATATTTGAAATAAAATCTGATATAACCATTTATATATAAATACATCTACTGACCAATGAGTTGCTAATATTTCTATAAACTTTTCAGTATTTATTCACACTGTATCTCTTGCTGAAATTAATGAACTGTGTGAATGTTAACAAATGGTACAACTACAACGCAGATAAAACACAACTCTTCAAAATTCTTATCTTCAATACCTTCTTGCTGTGCCTTAGGCTTTCAAGTTTTGCTTTTCTACATCCTTTTCAAGTACAAATTTTAGAACATTGATTCTATAGTCAACATTTTGTATTAGATAGACATAACCAGAAGTATTTCAATAATAAGCTATGTCATATAATTGCTAAATATATTATTTAAATAACTTTGAATATTTAAAGTTTTTTTTGAGAAATGGGCAATAGCAATTTTTTTACCTTTGCTTTTTTAAAAATTCTAATTTGTTATGTATGACAGCAGAATGCATCACAATTCATATTACACATATAGAGCACAATTTTTCGTCTCTCTGATGTCCATTGCATTCCAACATCTTTCCTACCCCCATACCAACTACCTTCCTCTCCCTTCCCTTTGCCCTATCTAGAGTTTGTCTATTCCTCCCATGCTTTGCCTCCCAACTACATTATCAATCAGCATCCTTATATCAGAGAAAACATTCAGCATTTGTTTTTTGGGGGGTTTGGCCAACTTCACTTAGCATTATATTCTCCAACTTCATCCATTTACCTGAAAATTCCATGATTATTCTCTTTTAAATCTGAATAGTGTGTATATATTATTGTTATCCATTCATCAACTGAAGGGCATCTAGGTTGGTTCCACAGTTTAGCTATTGTGAATTATGCTGCTATAAACATTGATGTGGCTGTGGGCCTGTAGTGTGCTGTTTTTAAGTCCTTTGGGTATAGATTGAGGAGTGGTGTAGCTGGGTTAAATGGTGCTTCCATTCCTAGTTTTCCAAGGAATCTCCATACTGCTTTCCATATTGGCTGCACCCATTTGCAGTCCCACCAGCAATGTATGAGGGTGCCTTTTTACTCCCAACACAGTGTTTTATTGTATTGATGATTGGTTGTTTAACCTAAAAGAGAGGTAGACATAATGAATAATATTGACTTGAACTATGCCATACCAAATGTGCACTCCTCTTTAACCAGTATTGTTTGATATAAATACTGGCACCAGTAATTATATCATTATTTTTAAAGTAATTATTCCTTAAAAATTGGAAAGTAGTAGACAACATGACTCTATATTTAGAAGATCCAAAAACCTCCATTAGAAAATTTCTAGAACTAATGAATGAATTCTCCAAAGTAACAGGATATAAAATCAACACCCATAAATCAAAAATGTTCCTATACATCAATGATGAATCCACTGAAAGATAAATTAGGAAAACTACCCTGATCACAATAGCCTCAAAAAATAAAACAATATACTTGGGAATCAATCTAACAAACAAAGTGAAAGACCTTTACAATGAAAAGTGCAGAACACTAAAGAAAAAAAAATTAAAAAGACCTTAGAAGGTGGAAAGATCATCCATGCTCTTGGATAGGCAAAATTAATATTGTCAAAATGGCCATACTACAAAAAGCATTATACAGATTTAATCCAATTCCTATTAAAATTCCAAAGACATTCTTCATAGAAATTTTAAAAAAACATGAAATTTATTTGGAAAAATAAGAGACCCAGAATAGCCAAAACAATCCTTAGCAAGAAAAGTGAAGCAAGAGGCATCACAATACCAGACTTGAAACTATACTACAGAGCCATAGTAACAAAAGGGACATGGTATTGGCACCAAAACAGACATATAGACCAATGGTACAGAATAGAAGACACAGAGAAAAACCCACATAAATACAGTTATACTAGACAAAAGTGCCAAAAACATTCATTGGAGAAAAGATAGCCTTTTTTCAAAAAATAGTGGTGGGAAAACTGTAAATCCATATGTAACAAATGAAACTAAATCCCTATCCCTCGCCCTGCACAAAAATCAACTCAAAGTAAGTCAAAGACTTAGGGATTCGAACAGAGACCCTGTTCCTAATAGAAGAAAAAGTTGCCCCAAATCTTCACCAGGTCGGCTTAGGAACTGTCTTCCTTAACAAGACTCCTAAAGTGCAAGAAGTAACATCAAAAATCAATAAATGGGATGGATTCAAACTAAAAAGCTTCTTCTCAGCGAAAAAAACAATAATGTGAAAAGAGAGCCTAGGGAATGAATGGGAGAATATTTTTATCACACACACATCAGAGAGAGCATTAAACCCCAGGATATATAAAGAACTCAAAGAACTCAACACACACAAACACACACAAAACCCAAATAGCCCAATCAATAAATGGGCTAAGGACCTGCACAGATATTTTACAGAAGAAGAAATATGATCGATCACAAATATACAAAAAAATGTTCAATATTTCTAGCAATTAGAGAAATGTAAACAAAACTACTCTAAGATTTCATCTCACTCTAGACAGAATGGCAATTCTCAAGAATACAAACAACAATAAATGTTGGTGAGGATGTGGGAAATACATACATTGCTGGTGGCACTGCAAATTTGTGTAACCAATCTGGAAAACAGTATGGAGATTTCTTGGAAAACTTGGAATGAAAGCACCATTTGACCCAGCTATCTCTACTCCTCGGTCTACACACAAAGGACTTAAAATCAGCATACTACAGTGATGGCAGCTACATCAGTTTACAGCATCTCAATTCACAACAGCCAATCTATGGAACCAAACTGGATGCCCTCTAACAGATGAATAGATAAAGAAAACTTGGTATATATACACAATAGACTATTACTCAGCCTTAAAGAAGAATGAAATGATGACATTTGCAGATAAATGGATTGAGCTGGAGAATATGATGCTAAGCAAAATAAACCAATCCCAAAAACCAAAGGCTGAATGCTTTCTCTGATATGTGGATACTAATTTATAATACGGGGCTAGGAGCTAGGGAAAAATAGAAATAATTTGGATTATGCAGAGGAGATTGAAGGCAGGGGTATGGGGAAAGGAAAGATAATAGAATGAATTAGACATTATAACTCTATGTATATACATGATTGCACAACTGGTGTGATTCTACATCATATAAAAGCAGAAAAATGAGAAGTTATACTCTGTTTATGTATGATGTGTCAAAATGCATTCTACTGTCATGTATAACTAATTAGAACAAATTAAAAATCAATTAATAAATGAATAAATAAAAATATGAAAGTACCAATAATCATTCATTTTATTATTTCAATGGGTTTAATATGACTTTTGTTTAACTTAGAGGAAAAAAATCCTACCTTACAATTTTCTTTAGAATTTCTTTATAAATATTTATCAGGATTCCAGTTGTCACTGTCAGTGATCTATGAAGTTTCTAAAAAGTTAGCAATTATATTTCATGTGTTTCTGTGTCCCAATGTCTCTAATTATATTTCTTGAAAAATTCTTTGTATCTAGAGCTAGGGATGTAGCTCAGTGATGGTGTGCTTGACTAGCATGTCCAAAGCCCTGAGTGTGATCTCCAGTAAAAAAAAAAAAAAAGAAGAAGAAGAAGAAGAAGAAGAAGAAGAAGAAGAAGAAGAAGAAGAAATCTTAGTTCTTTATTTATTTATTTTGCTTTATGTTTTTTTTTTATTTTTGGGTTCTGAAAGTTTATTGTTTACATAACAAAGGTTTTAATACAATAATTAACTCTTGGTATTTTAAATGTATATGGATGGTACTCTAACACTTAAATAAGTATAAAAACTGAATTGTAATATACATTTATTAGTTATATTAAAAAATTTGTATTGCCTGAAATTTTACTGAACCTAGGTACTACACTTTATTAGACTAACACACACACACACACACACACACACACACACACACACACACATCTATAAGCCCTCTAGTTTACTGTTTCCTGAAGACCCCACATTTCAGTGACTAACTAATCAGCTTACATATGGCCTGCACCTTATGAGCTCTAGGCTTTGTGTTCATTATTTAATTTTATGTTGTGTGTATTTCCCCTAGAGTATGACATTGCAATTCTGTCTTACTTCTAAAGGCTACTTCAGCAGATGTTTCACACATAGCTGGAGAGGAGTTGCCTGGTAGTTCGGTTTCTATAATTTTAATCAAATGTTCAGTCATGCGAAGCCAGAGGGAGTTTTTGTTTGAATTACTATAAATTTCACACAGAGCTACTGTGTGGTGTAGGGAATCTAAAACAATGTTTCCTAAAAGGTTAGAAAGTCAGTTAAAACACAGCTGAATACAAATAAAACTATGCACAATACAACAGACACTAGTATGGCAGTATGTAAAAAAGTGGATGTGTAACCAATGTGATTCTGCAATCTGTATACGGGGTAAAAATGGGGGTTCATAACCCACTTGAATCAATGTGTGAAATATGATATGTCAAGAACTATGTAATGTTTTGAACAACCAACAATAAAAATTAAAAAAAAGACAAGCTCTTCCCTGAATTTTAGATAACAGACTGCAAGAAAAAAAAAATTGGAAATGAAAAATTGAAATGAAAAAACAGGAAAAACTGAAGTGATTAAAGTCAGGCTCATATACTAATTTCATAGTTCTTAGGGCAGCAGCGGTATCATTATATTGTTCTGCTTTATAGCCATGCACAGATATCAATTTAATGAGAAAAACTTAAAACTTCAAAATGGTAGAAAATATATTTCAAATTTACAGATTTACCCTAAATTTTATGGTCTGATGATATGATATACAGTTTAAGCTAATAGTTTTAAGACAATAATAGGGTGTCAGACTCTTTTTTTTTTCTGAGTGCCTATATACACTTTTGTCTGAACACTTGGCATTTTAAATAACTTTAATTGCTATTTTCACTAATGCTTTAAAATCAAAATTTTTGTGAAAATACAATTTGTATTAGACAAGTAGACCTTGCAAGGTACATGGTAAATTTTAAAGTAAAAAAAAAAAAATAAAAAATAAAGTGAGTTTCCATCACACACACACACACACACACACACACACACAAAGATTTAACAAAATTTGTTTCCTGTGATTATTAAATGATAGTGTTCTGTATTTTTTAAAAAGAAAAATAATATTCTGTTGGAAATTAAATTGTAGACCCATAAACATCAGCTACATCCAGTAAAGCAGTCACATTCAGTGAAGAATCAACTCTTAAGTGTAAAGTCAGGACAGGCTGTTGTACTGGGATAATAAAGAACTTTAAAATTTTCAGTACACTAAGGCTCCACGTGCAATGCTTGAGAAAGAGTGAAGTGAGTGGCCAATCACTGTCACCTAAAGGCTTCTGCTCAGCATTTTGTTGACCAAGGCAAGTTAGATGACAATGCCTCATTATGTAATTATGCAATTATGAAATGACCTGATGACCACCATAAGAGAGAATGTAGACAATAAACTAAAGAAATTAGGCCATGTGTTAAGCTTAGGCAAAGCACAGGCTTGAGCAGAGATAGTTAAAATGCAGTTGGGTATGCAAAGTAAATTTTGTTTCATGAGAAAAGTGATTTGAACTTTTCTCATGATATAAAAATGACTTTTAAGGCAACAATAATAGCTGTACCCTAAGAACCTTGATGCCACTAATTCTCACTGACAAGAGAAGTTAACTTTGATATATAAATAGAACATGAGAGCTCAAAACACATGTTCAAATGACCTGAATATATCAATGTCAACTACATTAGTAGCTATTTATTGGTTGCTCATGGATTTCATTTTCTTTTTCTTTGTTCTATAATGAAAAATCACATTATTTTATTATTGGCATATTTTTTATCTTCATGAAAATGGACTGAGTATTTAACACATTGTAGGCTTGAAACCTTATTCAGCCTGAACATAATCTCCACTAATTTTGGCTTCCTCGGCAGTGCTTATCAGCCATACTGCTGCATACCAAGAAACAGACGCAAAGACTAGAAAAATGTTCTTGTCCCTACCTCTGAACACTAATGGAAATGCATGAATATCAATTTACTCATCTCTCTATGAATCTACATAAAGTTATTTTATAATTTTCATATAGGTCTAACATATAGCTTGTTTCATCGTAGAAAAGAACTGTCTAATATATCCTATTAGAGTGAAGTTGAACAGAGAGCAAAAGAATGATAGCAGTTTCTTCTCTATGAACTTAAAATATAAAAAGAAAAAATAAATAAACTGACCATACCATTACTAGAGCTCCTGGCTGTGTATACATCTGTCTTTCATATATATCACTGTATATCTAAATTTTCCTAATCCTTCTCTTTATTACTTCAAATCACCCTAAGGTTCAGAACTTTGTCAATAGATGATATTGAATTTCACTGAATTTTTGGCTTACAAGATATACTGGAGCCAATAGAATGTGGCCTTACTTATAAACATCTCCTAGACCTCTCAAGTGTTAGATAGTAAAATTTTAACCCCTTCCATTTTATCACTGATGGTTACATAAAGACTTGAAATAGACTTTGATAATATTCTCTTTCTTCAATCAAAGGTATGTGCTAATTAAATTTGGGGGCAAATATGAGTGGCACTGAATTCTATATCAGGGAATCACATTCTGGCATGATATTATGGGTTAGTATTATGGTAATTACAATGTATTTATCTTGTAACTATACTGCTCAACCCTCAATAAATTTGTTATAAAAGTTTAAATTGTATATGCTCCAAGTTCCCGTTTTCTTTTGGAATGCTTATCAAATATTTCACAAAATATTCATTAACTCCCTGTTAATATGAAGAATGTAATAGAAGAAAGTATTATCGAATATTATGTTTATTCATAGTAATCTTTAATGTAATGATTTTACTATATTCCCCAATTTTTAATTTATCTTTCTATGGGAAAAAAAACACACTTATAGAGATTTTTTAAAAAGATTTTTAAAAAAACATTGTTTTCTTGGATTTTTTAAATTCTTTTCTTTGTATTCTTGAAAAGAATACAAAAAAATCTCACTTCTACTCTTGAGTGAAAATTAAGAACAAAAAGCACATTTGATTTCTTCCTTCTATGATAATTTTATTTGCTTTCACAATCTCTAAATGTAAGTAGCTTAGGGGGATTTTCTTTTAAAATAAATAATATTGCCCACAAGCATTCAGCTAACTTTAGAGCAATAAACTATGTTAGTGAAAATTAAAGCTCAATGTTAAACAAAATAACAGTAGATTTAAAATTGAGAGGATGGTTTATCAAATTCACTCTTATCTACAACAACTATGAAATTTTAAAATACCTTTATTTTGAATATAAATTCCAATTTATCTTTTCTCACTATCAGTGGTAGAATATTAATTAGTTCATTGTATGGTTCCTGTTATCTTTAATAAGATAAAAAACTGAATATGGGGGCTGGGGTTGTGGCTCAGCGATAGAGCGCTTGCCTTGCACGTGCGAGACCCTGGGTTCGATCCTCAGCACCACAAAAATAAACAAGTGACATAAAAGTGTTGTGTCTAACTACAACTAAAAAATAAATATTTTTTTTAAAAATTGAATATTGTCCTATCAAAAGTTTGGAAAAGGTCCCTGGTCTATCCATGATGATATAATTACCTCTTAGCACACTTCAACCCTGAGATCTACAATACTGATATCAACAAAGGACTATAATACTGACTTTATTTGAGTGAAAGCAAACATGAAAGGGGCAAGTTGGGTACCTGCAATGTAAGAAGCATCTCAACACAAATAACTAGTATTGCAATGCAGGTAATGACTCACACCAGAAATCTCAAATGATCCCTCATTTCTCTTTTACCTCACATTCTGCCCCAATCCAGTTAATAATTGAGATAAAGCCTACATTTAATTAATCTTTAAGTTCCACTTGAGTACCATTTGAATCTACTCACATCTCTCTACTTGCACTGTAACTAGTTTATTCCAAGCTTTGTTTTTCACCATTTATTCTTCACGAATATCTATTTAGTGAATAAATATTTGGCCACTAATTTCATCTAAATTATATTATTCTCCTCTCCCCAAATCTATCCTGAATCAGGTTGTGTTGTGAGTGCTCATTTTATTGTTCATGCCTGGAATGCCTTCTTCACGTGGAGCCTTTTAAGACAAGTAGTTTATCAAGGCCCTGTTCAGAGAGCTGCCTCAATTATTCTTCCCTCTCCCAAAGGGGAAGCAATCTGCTCTCACATTTAATGTGATGCTTTACCTTTTTTATGACACTGTTATTGCAACTTTCTTTCAATACATTAAGTCCTTTAAGAACAGAATCCAGAAAAAATGAATGTTTTATATGTTTGCAAGAGCCTACAACAGTTTCCTCTCCATAACTGAAGCACAATACACATTTGTCTTATGATTAATGATATTTTTGCCTGTTGCAGTATGTACCAAACTAGTTGCAAATTATTGGAAGAAACATTTTTAGTTTGCATATTTCCAGACCTTATCCTAGCCTAATAAACTCAAAATCCTGGAAGTGTGCTATGGAAAGAAACCTCCAGGTGACTCTGGTCCATTCTTTATGTGGATCCTTGAGCTGAAACACACACATGCCCATTATGTGATGCCAACAATGTTATATGCTCATTGAGAGTCAGAAAGCATTGTATCTGTTCTCTCCAAGTCCTCTTTTTTTTTTAAGAGAGAGTGTGTGTGTGTGTGTGTGCGTGAGAGAGAGAGAGAGAGAGAGAGAGAGAGAGAGAGAGAATTTTAATATTTATTTTTTAGTATTTGGCAGACACAACATCTTTGTATGTGGTGCTGAGGATCGAACCCGGGGCCGCACGCATGCCAGGCGAGCGCGCTACCGCTTGAGACACATCCCCAGCCACCCAAGTCCTCTTTTTTAAACTACAAAACCTACTACTGTTTTTTCTTTAATTAATTAAGATAAAAGATTTAAACAGAATCAAAAAAAAACCCACATCACATTTTCATTTCATTTTAAAGTTCCTAATGCCAGTTAATATAAAATATGAATATTTTATAATCTGTCTCCTTAACATGTATTTACTTATAATACATTTTCTATCATTTCCATTGTTTTACCTTCTTTTCATTTTATTTTCACCTTTGTTCATAATCATTAGAAATGTTTTCATAATTCAGTATTATCACTGATTCTTTAAAAACCATTCTCAGTTAACAGTTTTTTACCTGTTTTTTCAACTTTTGAAGTTATTTTCTAGTATTCAATCTCATAATTATTCTTAAATTTTGTGATTTATTTTCCAGCCAAATCATCTATTCTCTCTGCCAAAATAATGACTTGACATTCTTTGACAAACACAAGGCTACTTAGGTCCTCATTCTATTCTTAGTTTGAAATGATTAATACAAATTTACCTGGTGAGAAATATCCATAGTTTTCTGGGTTTTCCCCTTTGGAAAATTACGTATTTTAGCACATTCTGATGTAATTCAATCCAAAGGAGTCAAATGAAAACCATGAATTAATCATGAAAGTACTATTAAATCAAAACAACTTCATATCAAAATTCATTCTAAAAAACAAAAAAGTATGCATCTGTGTGTATATATGTATATTATATTTATAATATATATACACGCATAATGTATCTTGATTTCTTCTTCTCAGTATTGGGATATTGTATTTAAAGTTTCCCAAACCCCCTGTAGCACTGAAAGTACAAAATGCTAATGCAGAAATCTGTCACCATTTCATCTGTGCTTTCCTATGAGGTAAAGAATAATACTTTATAACACAAAGTTATAAATTCTAAGTACAATTTAATGCAAACTGATAGCTATTTGGTATATATTCTAACGATAATTGCTTATTCCAATTAGTTCCTAATAACAACACAAATTGTTTTGTAGAAGAAATGTTCTATGCAAAAGAAAGTCGAACTTTTCAACATCACTGCAATTCTTTCTTTGACTTTCTAATTCACATAACTTCTAACTCTTATTTATTTTCTAAGAATTCTTTAATCTATTAATGGAATCACTAGTTAACAGAAAATGGAAATTTTGCTCAGTACAGCATTAACATATGTTATGTTTCATTTGCACATTTAGACAATTCAAGACCTAATTTTTCATGTGTGCCAATTAATAATGTGTTCTCTTGATGCTTTTGTGAAAACAATGATCTCTCAATAGCAGTGCATTAAACTGCCTTCTGTTAGTTAAGTAAAATATTTCTAATGAAAAATTGAAAAAACAAACTCTCCCATTATAAAAATGGACATTTGAGTTCCTTCAGTTAAAACAATATTTGAAACATTGGCCCATAAATCTGTTAATGTATTTGATGGATTTCTATCTAAAGCTGGAGTGATATGCTTTCAATGAAGGGTTTAATTAGGTGGGTTTAAATATGAATTTGAATTCTATGTAATGAGTTGGGGGCATTACGTAGGGATGTTTTTAAACTAACTTTTGGAAGTATCCTCTAAAATCATTGATGAAATAGGAATTTATCAATAGTGATTTTACATATTTGGATATGACAACATCATGGATGAAAAGAATTCAGGACTTAGAATTAAATGGTTTAGGTTTGAATTCTGGTTCTATTTTTTGTTAAGTATATGAACAAATTACAGAACTTCTTTGGATTTTAGTATCTCCTTCTGAAACTAAAAGTAGAAAGCACCTACATTTTTTATAGTATAGTCCTTCAAACAATCTATGGAACTACAAAGTCTTAATTTCAACATATCATTTGAAATTATGTTCCCCCCCACAAGGAAGAATAACTTATTATGTCAACTAATTCTGTTGTTTAGTAAAGAAAAATTAAGGTGTGTGTGTGTGTGTGTGTGTGTGTGTGTGTGTGTGGACTTTAGTAAGAGAAGTGTCATTATTCTTATAATAGGAGTCTAAAATAAGAAAAAAAAACATGAAAGAATGAGAATATTTTGAAATATGAGGCTACAATTGGCTGGGATTATAGCTCAGTTTCTTTAGCATTTGTGACGCCCTGGCTTCAGTCCCCAGCACTGAAAACAAACAAAATATAATAAGACTACAAATTTCCCAGAATTAAAAAGCAATAAATGAGGTCAGAATGAAAGTTAAATAAGTATCAGACAAATAGAGTCCCACATCTAGAAGCACAGAAAAAGAGCCTGAATCTTTTAACAAAGGGAGAAAAATCAAATTGACAACTGCTACTCAAAATTAACATTTTAAGAGAAAAAAAGTCAGTGTTTTCAAATGTACAAGAATTTATTTATAGCAAAACTAGAAAGTATGAAGGGGGTAAAATGAAGTATTCTCAGGCAAAAATACCTTATGGTTTATCACAGAAATGTTTCTTTAAAATATCCTGGAAATAGACAAATAAATCAAGAAAATACAATAAATCAAGAAACTGCTAAAATGCATAATGAAAAAAGGCTGGAATAAATAACTTGGAACATTTTATCATTGCCTAAAAAGGAATACACAAAATCCACCAAGAAGAAAAAAAATAACAAATGAAACCACAATGGCAAGGGTAAGAGATGGGAAGCAATTAAAAATCTAGAGAGCAGAAAGGGGAGGGTGCTGAGGACATTACCTAAAAGCATAAGATACTGATATGTTCCAGAACAGTATACAGAAAGGTAAACTGAAGTACGATTCTTAATAAATAAGAGATTGCCTCCAGAATATTAATAGACATTTTTAAAAATCTCAGATTAAAGTTAAATATAAAACAAATAGAACAAAAAAGCAAAACTTAAATACAAAAATACAAAACATAAATATAAAATAACCATAAATATAAAACATAAATATAAAATAAAATGATAGAATAAGACCAAATATTGTCCCATTTACATAATACATCAAATATAAATATTAAATATACTAATAATAGAAATATATATGTATGAAATGAATTAATTAAAAAATAGGACCCTCAGCCTTGATACAAAAAGAGAAAAGAAATATTTTATCTATAAGAGACAAATTTACAGCAAATGAATGTCAAAGATTGAACTTAAGTCAAGGAAAAAATGTATAAGAAAATTTTAAAAAATGAAAGGAAGCCAGGTAAGAATTTTAGGAACAGACAAGATAGTAATGCATTATTTATATTAACTTCTGATAGGTTATTTTTATTTTAAGGGAACCAATAACAGTTTTTAAATTTTCTATTATAGCTTTTAATGTAAAAGATATCACCACACATAAATGAAAGCTTATTGATAATTTTGACCTCAATAATTTGGGGATCAACATGTATAATTACAATTAGTAAAAAATCAATAAAGGAAAAGAGAAAAAAAATAGTTTAGAAAGGAGTAATTATTTTTTAAGATTATAAGGGGATCCTGAGATCAAAAAATTTGACTGCTGGTATATACGGGCAACTTGAAAATATCAATAACAAAAGTCTATAGCAGAAATAACTAACTAGATAGAATGACAGATATAAGCCACTATTCACAATCTCATCAAACCCCAAGAATTACCTAGATGTTAACATGAAAAACTGCTTAAAACTCTTTATAGAGAAAAATGTTAAACTAACTATGGAATATTAAAAAAGATGTAATTAAACAAATAAATCATATACACATATGAGACAACTAAAGGGAAGCAATTCAGACACTAAATATATTAAATACACAAGCTTTCTCCAAAATGCATCAGAAAATGCAATGAAATCAAAATTTGAAAGAAAAAAAAACCTCTGTGAATAACCAATAAATTTTTATAAAAGAAATAGGGAACAAGTCCAAAAAGATTTTTAAGACATATTAAATCATGATAATAGAAACAGAGATGGAAATAGTTTAGCAATAGATGGAATTTTTACTCTGTTCCAGATAACAGCTTATGAAGCTGGCTGATACTCAAGTTGCATTGTATATCTCCCCTCACAGAGCTGGTCCCAATTGCATTTTAAATGGAGGCATTCTCTTGCCAATAGAGTTTATTGTCTACTTGCACAAGTGCTGTGAACTTAATCTTGATAAACAACCCTCAATCAATAGCTGCTGGTGGGGTTTTCAGTGTTGGATTCAGCTCCTGTAAACTCAAAAGAGCCAATAGCTAAAATGTTAGGAATTTCACCAACTAGTTGAAGTCATTTAGAAGATTGTAATTATCCATGGTGAAGATATTTGCAGTGCAGACATCAGCAAAGACAACAAAACAAAGGTTCTTCATTCATTTCCTAAAAGGCTGTATTTAACTCTTTACCAGCATACCAATGTTCGGAGGCCTTAAACACTATTGATGGGATTATAAATAAGCACATTCTCTATGGAAATCAGTTATAGATGTTTCTCAAAATACTAGAAATGGAACACTACATGTCCAAGAGCTATACACTCCTAGGTATTTATCCAAAAGAATTTAAGTTGACATACTATAGTGACAACAGGCCGACCTATGTTTATAGTAGCACAATTTATAATAACCAAGTTATGGAACCAGCCCAGCTGTCTGTAAAGAGATGAAAGAATGAAGAAGATGTACTATATATACAAAATAGAGTTTTATTTAGTCATAAAGAAGAATGAAACCTTGGTATTTACAAGAAAATGGATGGTGCTGAGGGCCATTGCCAAGTAGGAATGACGCATCAAAATTTCCTTGCCAGCGTACCCCATGTTAAATGGACTTGCCTTGGAAATTTGCTGTGACCTTGCATGTGTGTTTGAGAAAGGTGACCCTGCTCAATGACCAGGGTGGATCCAGGTTTTAGGAAGTATCCGGGTTTAAGATAATTTGGTTTTAAGGCGTTCCCGGTTTAAGACAATAGGGGTTTTAGGGAAGTTGGAGGTTGAAGATTATTGCTGCTGGGATTAGGGTGTTCCTGCTGTTTGTTCCCCTTGAGTTCTCGTGAGATTCAAGTGGGACTGGAAAAAAAGCCTTGTGGAGTAGGTGAATTGGGCAGCAGAACTGGGATTTCCCCAGAACGTGTGTATAGAGGCCGGTGTGAGTTGGGGAATAAAGAATTGCTGTTTGAATCTACAAGGTGTGTGGTGGATCGTGATCTAGTGCCCAGCCAAGACATTGGCAGGATGGAACTGAAGAACATTGTGTTGAGTGATATAAGACTCAGAAAGTAAGAATTGTAATTTTTTCTCATATATGGAAGCTGGAGAGAAAAAAAAGATAAAAAAGGAATCTCATAAAAATAGAAAGGATACCTGTGTAGGGTAAAGGATGGGATCAGGAAGAGGGAAGAGGAGAGAGCAAGGGGAAATACTGGGGAATGAAGTTGATTAAATTATACAAGTATGAATATGTCACAATGATTCCCACTATTATTGTGTAATTGTTATGCATCAACAAAAATTTTTAGAATAGCATAAATTTAGCAATTGATGTTTGAATATATAAATCAGAATAAGTATTCTTCAAAGAAGGATTATATAGCTAAAGATAGAAGATATAGCAATTGATGTTTGAATATATAAATCAGAATAAGTATTCTTCAAAGAGGGATTATATAGCTAAAGATAGAAGATGTCAAATAGAAGACATTTACCATCTCCCAATCTACTAACTGATTGTTTTATCTATGCTTTTAAAAATTAATTAACTAAAAGAGATATGTAAAACATTAACCCAACAATAAAAGGTGCAGTAAATATGATGTCAATTCCTATAAGAGAAATTTGAATGATCTTTAAATACATAAAGATGCTCATTTACACAAGTAATTAGTAAAACCAGGATTAAAACACCAATGAGACACCACTTAACTTCAATCATATTATCAAAACATTAAAAATGAGTTAACACCAAGTGATGACAAAGAACTGATATATGGAAAAATGTAAACTACCACAAACTTTTGTAGTCATTTTCCAGAGAAATATCCCTTGACTAAACAAAGCAGAATAAGTTTTTGTATCACATAATCCAGTAATTTTATTCCTAGTAAATATCCTAAGAAAATTTTCATGTAGTCCTTAAACAAAACATGTATAAGTCTGTTTATCTCAATGTTGAATGTGATTGTAAGGGTTGGGAACAGCCTAAGTGGTCTTTATAAGGGAAATGAATAAGCTAGAAGCAAAGACAGCAGAAAAAGTATTAATACAACTCTTACAAGCAAGATTGCAAAAAAAAACAGAAATAGAGTAAGCTCTGTAGCCACATAATACTTACATAAATAAAAATCAAGATCGTATATAAATATGTATGAAATCCTACAAATTTCGATTGGGTGGTATTCATATTAAATTATATTATGTCAACACACTAGAATGAGACTTATAGAAGGACACAGGTTAGAGAGATGGAATTCAAAAATAAATATAACAAAAGAGAGATTCTAGAAAATGCACTTTTTCAAAACATAAGGATTTGCACTCAAACCTGTGATTTCAATGGAATGTTTTCTGTTACTGAATGATCTCTGAATACATTTGGCCTTCAGTTTTACTTGAAAATTCTAGGAGTGGCTCTTTGGCATGGGAGTGCTTTCTCCCTATAATGTGACAACTCTGTCCACTTTGACTTTATTATCTGTATTTTCTCTGTTAGAGCTGTTTTCTCGGAGGCTTTAGTAGGAATACTAACATTGGACTTGCAGTTGAAGCGCAACTCGTCTCTCTACCTACTTCTCCCCATTTTTCTACACTGTGATAACTGACCTCTTCCCATTTGTTGAATCTTTACAAGTAACTCAAGGTGTGTCATGCGATTCTTTGAAGAAATTTAACTTAGCTCATTTTAAACAACTCAGTGTCATTTTAAATATATTGTAAGCATTCTATTGAGGAGATTTCTTTATCCCATGAATAAGAGGAAAGTCTCTTAAGGGTTTCAAACACATCACACTCAATTTGAAGGAAGATACTAGTATGGACAGAAAACAAAAAACATATCTTTATGATAAACAAGATAATAATGGCTTATATGCGAAAAGGATCAATCACTTCCAGGCTCTAGGAATAGAACAGTCTACAATTATATCAGCCTACAAGATTCCTGGGAACCCTGAAACAACAGTAACAAAAGAGAAGGTAATAACTAAGAATCCTTACTAACTACGTAAAGGACACAAAGGCTTAATCAAAAGTTACTGAGCTTCCTTTACTGGGCAAGTCTAAGTTTTCCATTATGAAACAGAAATGAGAGTTTATATACTAAATTGAGTCTGGATAATGGAGAAATAAAGAATGTAACAAATTATGTACATGTAATTTAACTGCAAAATTCATGTATGTCATCTTCTAGAAGGGGCCTCTGGGTTCCCAAAAGCCTATTCCTAGACTCAGCCTATCCCTGACCAAAGAGACTAGATAAGTATCTACTCATAGGCTTGATCATGCCAAGTGAACCACATTTATTTATCCAGCTTTGTAGCAAAAGTGACAGAGCTAATATTGCATCAGTGCTCCAGAGAATTTTTTCATACAGAAAAAATAAATGTAGACCAGGAAAGGAACTGACATATCAGTGTAGAATCTTCCACAAAAAAATACTAGTGAATGTTTTCTTTTAAAACAAATTGTATTTTGGAGAATATTTTTAAAATAATGTCATATGTACAATGAATTATAAAAGCAAAACTCTTCAGCTTGTTATAAAACATTATAGAAAAATTTTAAAGTTCACATTGCATAAATGTAAGAGATAAATGAAAACAAAATTCAAAAGAATAATTTAAGAAATTGTGTATCAATTATCCAAGCCTTTGTATTTTACAATATGATGGAAACCAGGAGAGCAGCCAAAATATTTGGGGAACCATAACAAAGCATTAGAAATGACTCTTATCTTCAGCTCAAAAGAATTACAGAAGTTTTGCCCAAAGGAGACAATCATAAAAGTTAAGATGGACAAAATGAATATAAATATTGGAAAGAAAATAAAAATTTGTATAAATCTTATCCTAAGCATTCATAATATTAAATATCCTACCTCTATTAGAACATTCCCAAATGTTTAAAAATTCTCAACTTGGTAACATATTGTATTTTCTAGAAAACTATTTTCTTTTCTGGTCATCCTCTTTCAAAACTTTCTATCATCTTTTATAATATTCTATGACTTCAATTTTTAAATGCCCATTTTTAAATTATTACTGAGAAATAAATAAAATGTTAATGATAATCTAGTCAGAAAAAAAAGAGAAAAAAAAACAAATCCATGAAAGATGGTTAACAGTAAGTTCATAACTACTCAATAAATATTCTTACATATTTATTTTATAGATATGATTTTGCTCTATAAAGTTATTTTTTTCCTGTGGCCAGGCATGGTGGCACACACTTGTAATCCCAGCAGCTCAGGAGGCTGAAGCAGGAAGATTCGAGTTCAAAGCCAGCCTCAGCAAAAGCAAGGCACTAAGCAACTCAGTAGGACCCTGTCTCTAAATAAAATACAAAATAGGGCTGGGAATATGGCATAGTGGCCAAGTGCCCCTAAATTCAATCCCTGGTACCCTCCCCACAGCAAAAAAAGAAAAGAAAGTTAACCCTAGTACTTCAGTTTATTCCAAATAGATTTTATCTTGTGAGACACAGAACAGCTTTGTAGCACATAGAGTTTAATTTAGATGGTGATTCTGTCACTTAATGTATTTATTATACTCCCAGGTTCATGCAGTCTGCAAATTTAGCAAGAGTTACTTTGACATAAACATTCAAAGAAGTTATAAAAATGTTAAATTCAATGGCATACTGAGATACCACTTGAGACCAATGTCCTACAGGCTGGCAGTGATACAATCTGCAGGACTCTTCAGGTATAGTGGTTCCACTGATTAAAAATTCACTTAATTTATTATCAGGTACTACACATGTATTTCCCTTGGAATATACATTTTTAAATTGTTAAATTATTGTTAATATCCAAATTTTCTATATTACTTTTTCCACCACTTGAGTAACTATATTACAAAAAGAAATATATTCCATCAAAATGTGCCTTTTTAGTAAACCCACTCTACCCCACTCTAAGGGAGTTGTTTTCTAACTACTCATAATTATTTTTAAAAAATTTATCTTCAATGGTGACATTCAAATCTTGTTTATCTAAATATTCCTCTCTTTTTGAAAACTATGATATGATTTCTGAAAGCCTGGTATGCCTGTTTTGATACTTTAAAACTTTTCAATGTTCTGGACTATAAATATGTATAGATATATATGCATATTATATATTTATATATTTTACATGTATATTTATATTATATAATAATTATTATATTATTTTATATTATATAATAATTTAAAAAATTCTATCTCATGTATATTTGAGTTTTATATTTGAATTAGGTATCTGATAAATATCTCAAAGAGAATCTAAGTTCATGAGAGAGTAATCATCCTGGACATTTACATTGGAAATCATCAACAAGGAAATAATAATATAAACCACAGGATTGCATGGAATAAGTCAGAAAGAACATCCTAATAGAGAAGAGCTATTTGGAAACTCAAACTAAGAAAACAAGAAGAACCATCAAAGGAGAATACATTAACTAACTCTCAATTATTTGACTGCAAATTTCCAGTAGCTCTTTTATACACTACTTTCATATTTTCTTACACACACACACACACACACACACACACACACACACACAGAGTCATGGTTGATTGTATGTTTTCGTTAAAATAAAACAAGTATTTTCTAGATTATATATCTTACTGAGGTAAGAATAGCAAAACCGAGGATTTTTAGTCCAAGCCAATAATACTAAGTCAGTTCATAAGCCACAAGTTACTTAATTTTATACTGAGAGGATCATGCTGTTTTGTTATGGACAATTTACTTACATTATTTTATATAACAAAATGGGGAGGGTTTGCATAAAACAAGACAGTGAAGTAATTCCTAAACTTCCTTTCACAATCAACTTCATTAATTGTGAAATCTCACATCTACATAAAGAAGTTTATAGCGTAGTTAATAAACTGCTGCTGAAGACATAATTTGGTATCTAAATCTATTAGATAATCTTCCTTCATTCAGCAATTCCTAATAATCACTGTTAAGAACACAGTACTGTGAAAAGTTTTCACTATTTTCACTATTCTTAAATATATCAATGTGTTTAATCCTTACAATAACTATTCTTAAATATATTAAGAATATATTTCACTATTTTCACTATTCTTAAATATATTAATGTGATTAATCCTTACAATAACTTTACAGGGTAGTATGGTTGTCATGTCTCTTTTAATTAACCATTTTGAAATACATCAGAACATTCTGTTCTTAACCAACCTCCCCTTAAGAAAACATATAAACAATTTAGGCAAATAGATGGAAATCCTAAGCAACATAATGCCAGAGATTAAAAACATATGTTAATAGAATGAACAGTGTCTTTTGTGGTTCATTAGTAGACTAGACACAGCTGAAGAAAGAATCTCAACAATATCATCAATAAACTCGATATAATTGACATCTATAACCTACTTCAAAAATAACAGATTGCACCTCCTTCTTATTCTGACTTGGAACATTCACCAAGATGGACCACATTCTGAGCCAAGGAACATACCTTAATATATGTAAAAATAATATAAATCCCATATTGTTTGCTTTCACATAATAATGGAAATAAATGGAAATCAATAACAGGAAGATACATGGATATTAAAGGACATATTTCTAAATGATGTATAAGCAAAAAAGAGAGAGACAGAGAGAGAGAGACAGAGAGAGAGAGACAGAGAGAGAGAGAGAGAGAGAGAGAGAGAGAGAGGAAGGAACATGACCGAGGAGAAGAGAAAATCTCAAGATAAAATTAAAAATAGTTTTAAATAAATTAAAATAGAAATGAAGCATCAAAATTTGTGAGATGCAGTAAAAGGAGTGCCCTTTAGGAAAACTTATAACACTGAATGCATATATTAGAAAAGAAGAAAGATAAAATAAATCATGTAAGCTTCTTTCTTAGAAAAAGAGAAAATTAAATCCAAGTAAACAGAAGAAATAATAAAAATTGAACATAAATCACTGAGATTGAAAACAGGAAATCAATAAAGAAACATCAGATAAATCAAAAGTTGGTTCTTTGAAAAGATCAATAAAATTTAAAAGCCAAACCAAGGGTAAAAAAAAGAAGACAATTACTGATACCAGAAGTAAAAGAAGCAATATCACTATAGATGCCACAGACATTAAAAAAGATAATAAAAGAATATCATGAACAACTTAACGCCCACAAATTAGATAATCTAAGTGAAATGGACCACTTCCTTGAAAGATATAATCTTCCAATATGTACACAAGATGAAACAGAAACACAAATATATATTAGTCTATTCAGGCTTCCATAACAAAATATCATAGAACAAATGTCTTCCAAGCAAAAGAAACTTAATTCCCAGGGTTCCAGAGTCTGGCAAGTCCAAGGTCAAGGCACCAGTAGATTTGTGTCTGGTGGTCCACTTCTTAGACAACTGTCTTTTGACAAAAACAGCATATGAATTTTGGAAGAAGACTAACATCAGACCATGACTGACCATCAATTAAAGAAATTGCGTCAGAAGTTAACAACCTTGAAAAATAAAAAGCACCAGACTGATATGGGTTCTGTATAGATTCTATCGAATCTTGAAGGAACATATAATACCAATTCTCTACATTCTCTTTTAGAAGAGAGAAGTAGATGGTTACTCCCTCATCATTTTATAAGTTTAGCATTACCATAATATCTAAACTTTACAATAACAATACAAGAAAGGAAAGACATGTACCAATTTTACTTATGAACATAGATGTAAAAATTGTGAACAAATATTATTAAGTCAAATGTAATAAAGGCTAAAGAAAATTATACACTATAACTAAGAAGGATTTATGCCAAATATTCAAAGCTGGTACAACATTAAAAGACAATGAATGCAATCCATTACATCCTAAGGTTAAAGAAGAAAAGTACTGATCATGTCAACAGGCATAGAAAAAGCATTTGACAAAATCCAACACCTAGCATAATAAAAACTCTCATAAAACTAGAAATATGAGGAATATCCTCAAATTGATAAAGAAAAAAACTTTAACATTATACTTGATAGTGAAAAACATAAATTTTTTTCTGCTGAGATCAGGAGTAAACCAAGGAATTCTCACCACTGCTGATAAAGATTGTATTGGAATTTCAAGCTAATGCAATAAGAAAAAGGAAATAAAATCTATATAAATTGGTAAGGAGGAAATAAAATTATTTTTGTTCACAAATAATATGAGGACATGGGATATTAGGAACTCTCTGTACTGTCTTGTCAGTTTTGCTATCAACCTTAAACTACTCTTAAAAATAGAGTTTATTGATTCACATATTTACAAGTTATAATAAAAACTTTTTGAAAAACTTTGAGTTTTAAACCACAATTTTGAATAGTTCTATTGTACTTGGAACTCTGGAAAATGACATTCATCATTTTTTTGTCTGAAACACATCATGAATGAAAATAGCTCTGATGTATATTCCAGATATTAATTGTTGAAGCCTTCCATTTGACTTTATTTATATTTTGAATTATTTAATGTTTCATATTTTCCAATATAAGAATTAGACATTAAACAAAGAAAATAAAATTAGTTTTTAAATATAGTGATATATTTATCAGTTGAATCCCTTGGATGTAACAATGCCTTGCAAATGGATGAAGAGTTATGTTAAGCTAGTTCAATATGAGAAATGAGGTAATGGAGGAACTGTTAGTTTAAAAATCACCTCACATTAATCATAGATGTCCTATAAATGCAATAAAACCCATTTTTCATTTGTATTATTCTTAAACTTTGTGTTTTATGTAATTTATGTTAAAAGACTATTGCCCCAAATTATGTTAACTCTATGTTCATTATTTTCTTAATAATATGTTCTTGAATCTCTGGAAAGTGACAAACCATACTATTTAAATAACAAAGGGGATAAATATATGACAGAAATCTGGGGTCCTAGGATTAGCTTATGGCATCACAACAAGTATTTTACTTATTTTTTGACCATCAGTTTTGTGAATGGCACTAAGTAAGCCACACCAGGTACACATCAGTAAACAGTTTCTGTCCATGAGGAGTTCACAGCCTACTGGAGGAGGCAAATAAAAGCAAAAATCTCACAAAACTGAGTGTTTTCATAAGTTGTGCCAGCATGCACAAAGTCACAAAGGCATGAAAAAGCATGGCACATTCTGGAGGTTGAGTAACGTTTCTACCTGCCTGGAGAACTGTGTGCTCAGAGATAAGTGACAGAAGGCCACAATCAAATCTCAAAGTACCTCTTGTGCACTACTAAGAAATTTAGACATAATTGCTGTAAAAAGAAGAAAGAAATTGAAAAGAAGAAAATGATGACCATAAGAAGGAAGAAAAAAGTGAAAAAAAAAACCCACATATTTCTTTCTTTCAAGGTTGATTTTGTACATGTCATCTCTAGTCTTTTAAGCAACCTACAAGTTCAATATCATGCCCATATGTCAAATAAGTAAGTTGGTGAAAGGTAATGCTTCACACATCCCTGTATGTCACACCACCAGCTACCAACTAGCTTAGCCTTGAACTCTGGTCTCCAGGGGTCTTGATGTTGAACTCCTGCCTCTCACAGGAATCACATGGCCACAGATAGACAATAAGCAGATAAAGGATTTTTGTTGGCAGGAAAGAAAAGTGAACACATTTTTCAAAATATCGGTAGCACTTTGGAGAAAAACTTAGAATTAAAAAAAAGAGGAAGAAATAATGTAAAATATTATAAAAATACAGGAGAAAAATCAAAGGTAGTCTATATAGGGCCATTCGAGTGAGGTGGAGAGAAAGAAACTATTTCAAAGTACAAAAACTTGGTCACTCGTTAATATCATATGGAAATAAGGGAATAAGAATTAGTTTAGAAATATTTTCAGATTTCTAGCCTGGGGAAATTACAATATAGTATTACAAAAACACAAATGAGAAATAAAAATACTGATTGAAGAGATACGTGGGTGTTTCAAAGGGTTGAGAAATGTAGAGATACTAATTTGGAAATCATGAAAACACAAGTATTATTAAGCCATAAAGTTCATCTCTCGGGCAAAGGATAGAGATGAAGAGGAGAATCCTATAGAAACATCATGGCTCAATATTGTTAGATATGAAAAAAACAGAGTAAAAGTCATGAGGCCCTTTAGTGAGATAAGAAGTGGCCAAATAAGGAGGAGGAAAGTAAACAAATCCATCTTTGATAAAATGAAGGAACTATGATATGTGAAGAAGGAGTGCTAAGAAGAAATGGGAAACAGATCAGAGAACACATAAAGATAACACATAAAAAAGGCCTAAAATGTGTTTGCAGAGGGAACAAAACTCTGAATTTCTGAACTCAGAAGCACCAGTCACCCCTGAAGTTAGGGGCAAGCTAGGAAGAGTCTTTACTCTTCCTAGGGAATTGTTCAAAGTTATGAGCAATTCAAAGGTGACAGCCTCTCTCTTCCCAAACTTCATAAATGAATGAGATTTAGATCCTGGATCTGAACTAGGAAACAAAAGAGAGCCAGTTAGGAAGCATATTGAAAACACAGGGATTAATTGAAAGCTTTTCTTATGGAAAAATGAAATCTCCCACACATCCTCTCTCCCTCCCAGTTCCACCACTCCAGTAACCCTGTTTATTCCACACTCTCTGCAGCCCTCCAGGCCAGGGGAACACTTGCAGGTGCTGACCCCAGAGGTTTCCCACCAAAAACTGGGACTCCTTTGCCAAGAACAGACTCTCTGCTCTCCAAGCCCTGCCAGCGCTACACAAAACTAGCTTGCCATCAGTTTGTAATGCCTTAGTTCAAGATTAGACACTTGAGAGAAATTCTAACAAGAAGTACAGGGGAGAAAAGACAAGAGAGGTGAGGTGGGGGCAGCGTATAAAAAATAAAGACAACACAGGGAATGAAATAAGATGTTGCTACCTAATAGAAGGTGTAGATTATTAACAAAAACATCTGAAGAAACAGAGAGAACAAAAGATCTACTCAAAGTTTATGATAATGGAAAAGTATGATAAAAATTCAACAGAGGATTTGTAGTATAAAACAGACAAAACAAAAAAATAATAGGAAAGACAGCATTAATTTAGAATGTGAAGCATTGAACCAATAGGAATTTCAGGAACAGAAAATAGAAATGAAAAAGAAAAATGGGGGAGGGGAAGGGAACTACTGAAAACAATTTAAAAATAAAATTTCCCAAAATTGAAGACCTTCTGAACTAAAGAAAATGCTTACTCAAGCACCCACATTTTGGGTGAAAAGCCTATACTAAATAACCCTAGATTGAGACACAGTTTTAAAAATATCAAATAGATAAAAATGAAGCCCTAAAAGCTTTCCCAAGAAAACCAAGGTCACAGAGAAAAATAAAGGATGCAATCTCATCTTTTCCAAAGTTGCAGAAGAAGCTGAAAACAGTGAAGTCTTGCTTTCAAAATTCCAAGTGAAAATAAAATCCAGTGTACAGTTCTTCCCCCATTTAAACCAGCAGTAAAATAATGTGGAAAAATTAAGCTCAAACCGATTGAGGCACCCTGGAATACTAGGATGAGAGGACGGTACAGACCAGGCTTCATGTCTGCCCCAAAGTAAGCTTTTGACCCCATTCAAGCTGTGCCTTCTTTTCCCAGCACACATGGATTCCCCCCTAGGCCCACACTGACCACATCCTAGAGAGTTACGATTACATTCATTACAGTGGAATGAATGTAATTCATTACTGTTCATTACAGTGGAACATGTTGAATCTGCAGATTGCCACCAGGGTCATCTACCTGTGACTCCCTTTCCTCCCCAAGAAAGTTGTTGTTCATTTCCTCTCTTTCTGAGAACTTCTTTACATATACATTAAGTTACTGAATCCCTTTCTTACAAGATAGCTTGCTACCCTAACTGCACCTATGTAAATTCTTGACAAACAACTGATCTAATCCCCCTTTTTTCAGTAGTGGTTTTTGCCTTTAAAACACTTGAAGTCTATAAGCCTAAGTGCATGTTCAAATTATTTGAATTTGTGCCTCTTGAGATGCAACTCTGATGAGCCCAAATAAGCACTCTTTGTTTTTTAATCAATTTGTGTTGCCTCAGTTTCTCTTAAGCCTTGCCAGTGATTAGATAAAAATACATAAATTTCTTAATATTCAAATCTTTATATATTTTGTGTCCCATTGGCCTATTTTCAGGAGAAATACATGTCATCAAAAAAAGAGTAAACCAAGAAAAACGAACATGGGAACAAAAAGGCAAAGATTCCCAAGACAAAAGCTATGCAACTGCTAGTGGAACTCTTCAGGCTAGAAAAAAAGGTCAGAGTTCCAGGAAGTTATCTCCAGAGAAATATAATTGAACTGATAAATTATTTAATAGACTTTCCCAGATGGGAAATAACATTGAGAAGTATTTTACAGAGGTGTGCAAATATTCTGAAAAAATAAATAATAAGATACTGTTAATGAAAAGAAAAAAAATTAAATCATGTATACTATTTGATTCAGAAATGAAAAAATATTCAAATTATCATAAGAGTAAAGGTAATAAATATGATTTTATCCAAAATTCATGAATAATTATGCTGAGAAAATATACTTTTAAAGGAAGAGAAGGTATGAGCTAAGATATTCATGGAATATAAAATTAACCAAATAATATGAAAATGAATATAAAATAGATAAAGTCCAGAATTGATAAACCATTAATTATTGTATTAGTATCACAACTACAATAGCAAGTACAAAAAAACAATTAAAAACATATCATTTGCATCTGGAGAGTTTGGGTTGGGTGGTGCTGGCTGATGATCAGGACTGTTACCTTTTATTACTATGCCTTTAGTAAACAATGATCACTTATGAAATTTTTTGAAAATGTGAATTTTTATTTTTTTAAGTAAGTGTTTGAAAAAGAAGACACAATGAACCAATAGAATCAAATATAATAGAGAAGCTAGTGTGCTGAAGATTGAAAACATCCAGATGTGTTTGTGTCAAAGAAGCTTGTTCTTGACCTTGACAGGAGCAGTTTTCAGTGAAGTGGAAGTAAAAACCAAAGTATAGTAAGTGTAGAGAGTACTGTAGGTCTTATTCGAGAAGTTTGAGAAGGGAAAATCTATAACAGTAGCTCATTCATTCACCAATTACTAGATGGGAGAAACATCTTCTATTTTCCTAGTAATTCTAGAATGTCATAATTTCTCTTTTTTAAAAATACTCCTTGAAATAGGATATTAAGAGTAAACACTGTGTGTCCTCATCATCAGCTTCTGGCTTTGCTGTCCCCTCCTGTTTTCCATTCATGAAGAAGCCCGGGTGTTGTCCAATCTTCCTTATTGTTTGTGGGGGTGTTTGTTTTTTTATCTTGATGAAACTGTTAATATTATCCACTATAGATTTTAAAATCTCAGACTATTTTGTCAAAGTTTTATAGTCACCACATCCAAACATAAAAGTAGTGTCTCTATAAATAAGCCTAGAAAATATTGACAAAACATTAGCTATTCACAGTAGAATGGATTGCATTAAGTTTAATCATACAAAGGTAAGTCACCTTACATTCTAGTTATAACATATGCATAAACAAATATGTTGCTAATAATTAAATTAATATAATTAGATAATTAATAAATTATACTGCTGGGCAATCGTGCAATTCACTCATACTTTGCTTTCTCCTCTACTTGGTACCAAAGGATTCCACTCACGTATGACAGAAGTTAGTGGGTCTCTGTTGAGGCTAACAAAAAGTGACATTAGACATAATTAATAATGTCCATCTGTGCTATGGTTTGGGTATGAGGTATCTCCCAATAAGTTCATGTGACAGACAATATAAAAGTATTCACAGGTATAATGATTAGATTATGAGAGGTATAACCTAATCAGTGGATTCAGCCATTGGATGGATTAATCATTTGAAAGACCATTCACTATGTGGTAACTGTGGGCATGTGGGGTGGGCTAGAAGAAGTCGGTCACTGGGGGCATGTCCTTGGGAATTTATTTCCCTGACTTCACTGAAGCGTGTGTTCTTTCTTGTTCTTCTCCAGCCCCACTCCTAGACACCATGAGCTGAAGAGCTCCCTTCTACCACATCCTTTTGCTATATTGTTCTGCCTAGCCTTGGGCACAAAGCAATTGATTAAGCCAACCATGGACTGAGACCTCTGAAACCATAAATCCAAGCAAATTTTTCTTCCTGTAAGTTGTTTTTGTCAGGCATTTTGGTCACAGAGATGAAAATTGAACACAATCTGAACTCAGAAAATTATATAACATTTTTCTTTTGACTTAAAAAAATAGAATTAGTAGCTGTTCAAACATAAGAACATTATGGAAAATAATCTAAAAGACTCTCAGTGATAGTTTTTCAAGAAAAATTGCCCTTAGGTCTTTTAAAACTAGGACAGATACAAACAAACCAAAAAAGAATTTGCCATGAAATAATCACAGTGAAAGCAACTAAACAAAATTTACCAAATATTTTGGTTAATGTAAATAATTGGTCACAAGTGCACCTGAAAGCAAATTTCCCATTGAGAGAGAATATATCATGCATCAGAGAGAATTTCATGAAAGATTTCTAGCCACTGTTCCCTTTTTGGCCTTTCTCAGCTTTTATTTTCTCACTTTCTTATCATAAGATCTCCTTGGCAACATTAAGATATTAAATTGAAAGAATTAATAGGAATGGTGGCTAGATCACACACCTCTTCTTTAGCTTTCCCTGGTCCCCTGCTAGTGAATAGCATGGTGCACTCAAATATGATGAAGTCTTGCTGAGAGAAGAAGGGCTGTTTACCTGATCTGCCCAGTGCTCAGCTCCAAAAGCAGGATATCAATTTTGTATAGACGTTCCTTTAGAAAAGATGTTTCTAAGTAGCATTGGAGACTTTTATTTCAACCTTTGCAAAGAAAAATTGATACAGGATACATCTATGGGGACAACACAGAACCTAAATTAGAAAAGAAAAAGTATTTAATTTACTAAATGTTTCATCAGCTTCTTAACTAGAAAGTGATGTGAACTTATCACTACTTCAAAACTTGCATATTGTTCATAGTTGGTTAGATACTTCAATTAGCTGGATGGTAACTCTGTGGAAATCCTAATTCCCACCATGATGGTTATTGGGTGATGGGGCATTTTGTTTGTTTTGAACCCAGCTTAACCACCCCTTTTTATTTTGTTTTATTTTGAGACAGGGCCTCACTAAGTTGCTGAGGCTGGCTTTGAATTGTGACCCTCCTACCTCAGACTCTAGGCTAGCTGCTATTACGGGCATGTGCCATCACAGCTTGATGGGGCCTGTGGGAGATGATTAGGTTAAAAGGAAGATCCCTAACAAATTTGATTCATACCATTATAAAAGAGAACTGAGGGAGCTTAGTCACTCCACCATGTGAAGACAGCAAGAAGGTGCCATGAACTAGCCAAAATTAAGTTCCCACCAAACATTAAATCTGCCTTGATCCTAGGCTTCTCAACTACCAGAACTGGGATAAATAAAATTTTGTTGTTTACAAGATACCCAGATGGACTGAATTTATGTTATAGAAGTCCAAATGGACTAAAACACCTGTCATCCATTCTTCCTCTTAATGCCATTTCCATTTCCTTTTGAGAAAAACATCTGTTTTTGTATATTATGTAGGAATCCTTTCAAAGTCCTTAGTGCTCTTTAGCTAAGATCCAACTAAGTCAACGGATATCCCTCCTGAAGTTTTGACTCTTGAACAAAGAACTTCAAATACTTAAAAATGGCTGGTGTAGGCTTAGTTCAGCTGTCCTTCCCAGGCAGGACAGTTAAGTGTGCAATCACCCAGAACAGCCCTGACTCCGATCCTGGGGACTCCATTGTACTGGCTGTGTAACCTTGGGCAATTTACTTAATTCTCTGTATTCTCTACTTCTTTATCTATCAAACAAGAATAGTAATATCATACCTTGTTGGGTTATGGTGAAGATTAAATGAAACAATCCATATGCTGAGAATGCTCATTTTACCTATTAAGCATCCAATAAATGCTCTACATTAGGCCTGGTTCATCAGTATTACAATAAATTTTGGGGAGCTAAATTTAGCCTGGATTTGTTCTGTTTTGTGAGATTGATGAACCCTGTCTGGTTTATTCCTTATCAGCCATGATCTTAGATGAGGATTTCTGCCCCCAGCTCATCAGACCATGGCCTAGCTAGACAAGTCTAACTACCATAAGTGAAGGACAGTCATTGCCCACCCTCTAAGGATAACTTTTAAGTCAAATGAATAATGAATTTCATTTTCATTTATTCATTTTCCCTCAAAAACTCCTGTCTTCAACTGGAAAAAAAAATGCTAGATATTTGGAGTACCAGAAAGAATAATTGCTCAGGGAGTAAGGTGAACATTAAAATTGTAGAATTTAAAAAATTTCCTCTACTTTTTAAATGTGTTACTTTAAAGCAGCTTCCATTATATCTATAGCTGACAAGGATGAAATTACAACAAATGCCTCAACTAGTCAGCTGAAACCCTCAAAAGGGCAAATCATTTAGTGCCCATTACATGACTGACTGCTCCGTGTGATCAGTGTTATCAGTCAAGACTCAACACAATATTATCCTAACTTGCATAGTTACAGCATATAGTACAAGTCTCTAAGGATGAAACCGTACTGGCATGATAACTTCTATTGAAATTTAGTTACTTAAAATACTGTATAAAATATAAGCCAGGTGTGGTGGCACATGCCTACAATTCCAACTTGGGGGAGGCTGAGGCAGGGGAGGATTGCTAGTTTCAGGTCAGCCTCAGCAACTTAGTGAGAACCTAAGCAATTTAGCAAGACCCTATCTCAAAATAAAAAACAAAAAGGGATGAGAATGTGGCTCAGAGATTAGGTATCCCTGGGATCAAATCCCAGTACCAAATAAGTTAAAATAAAATACTATATAAAATATAAGAATATTGCAATTAAGTTTTGAATTAGAAAAATACCTTTTATCCCTCTTTAGACTTACTACTTATTATTTTAATGTTAATGTTACATAGGCTTTACATGAATTTTGTGAACTTAAGAAATTATTTCTTAAAAAGTTCAGTTTTTGCATTCAATTACCAACCTAACAGAAAGCGATTATGTTTGTCATCATCCGAACAAGTTAACATAGTGCTATGCCCATCATTGTTTAGAATACAATGTGAAATGGTGGTTCTAAATAGGAAATTAACATAGTACATGTCAGGTAGTAGGTTGATGATAGATCATGTCAAAATTTTCTGGTTTTGCCTTAGATAATAAAATAGTTAAGCTTAGAACATGTTTTGGTATATGATTATTTTTGGTATATGATAATTTAACATTCTGTCCACCAAAATAGCTATAAAGAGGCTTTTTATTGATTTTTAAGAAAAATTCTTTATTCAGTTTTACTTAATTGGACAACAAAACTTAAAATGATGGCCAAACTACATAAATGTGTAGACTTGGAAAAGAAATTGACTTACCCAAGTGTTTCATTCATATTGAGACATCAACGTTGGCAGGTTATGAAATTAAAATATTTTCTATTAAATCCATGAGAAAAATTCAGTGCAACTAAATGCTAGACTCATACCTATGGTTGAAACCTCAATGAATTGCAATGTTTCCTGTCAGTCTCCAAAAACAACAGCCCATCGATTGTGCCAATGACCAAATAGCCCATTTAATTTGAAGGGAAGGGGTGGGAGAATACACTACCATTCAACTCAGCTATTCTCAAAATAATTTTTAGATTTGTATTGAGATAAGGAAAACCTATTCTGCTTTCTATATTTCACTGAATCTAAAGCTTAAACTAAATTTGTGTCTCTATTTTATAGAAGATTTGTTATTCAGTGCTCAAGTAAAACATAATTTTCAGCAATGGCACACACTAAAACTTAGGTTAGATAAAAGCAATTGCATTGTTTTACCTTCTATTATTGTTTCAGGGAACAGTATAGTGACCATTTTACATAAACTATTATAATAGTATCTTTATTAGAATTCCCACCTTCAGCAAATCATGTCAAAGTCAACTTTTCTTTAAAAAAAAATCTGTACTCTAGAGTTAACTCATTTTAGCATATGTTTCTTTAGTCTCCAATATATAAATACAGATTATTAAAAATAAGTATTCATAGTAATTTCCTATGGATATGAGAAACCTGAATTGGATAATAGTTTTGGATTCTTTGCTTTCTAAGCTAATCAACAAGTAAGTTAGAGAATGTTTTGCATGGATTTCTCACAAAGATTGATCCTAAAATCAATCTTTATCTTATGAAACTGAGAATGGTAGTCTAGGACACATGGCAGAAATTTTACCTAATTTATGTTTTATTAACAACCTTGATTGATGCTAATCATTCACTATGTAATAGGAAGTGGCATAGAACTTAATCAGTCTTATTCTTTTTTTGCTACATCATGACAATTTTAAAACAAAACATTATCCCCTTTTATCAATCATGAAGTGAAACAATTAATTTTATTCTCTAATAACAAATATACCTAAAACTGATTTTATGGCTTTTAATGTTATTAATTTAACCTTTTAAATATTATTTTAATAATATTAATAAAATACCAAATTTATCAGTAAATGATTTATATTCAATTGCACTAACCTATGAATTACATAGAGATTAACAGCTGGAAAATTTATATATAGCTAAAATAACATCAATTCAAGACCATGAACTTGTATAACCTAGTCTGGCAGCTTAATTTACATTCCCTTGCAAATTAGTTTATTTATATTTTCAGGAAAATCAACTATTTTCATTTCATCAATACTTTCGAAGAAAAAAAGTAGAAATAAAAATCTAAAGTAAATACTGATCAAATTTTAAGATAAAAAAGAATTTCTGATTTAAAAATATTTTATCATCATTGTTCCCAGAACTTTGTTCTCAATAGTTTCCATTTTAGTATATTTGTGTAACAAATTGCAATAAGGATCATATTCTTAATTCCTTTCTATACCTACATCTTTTGCAGTGTGACTTTCTTCCTTGCATCTGAGATGACTTTATGGTTTGGGGGGCAAATACAATGCAGTAAAAGTGACAGTGTATCCTATCCAGGACAAGACACTCCAGAAACTTTACAGGCTTCTTTCTCTATTGGCTCTCTGCTCAGCCACCAAATGAATAAGCCTGGGCTAATCTGCTGGGCAATAAGAGAATGTGTGAACTAGAGCTTCATCATAGGTGCCCTACAAAAGGCCCCAGAAATATGAAAAAAAATTCAGTCAAGATGAGCAAAACTGAGGGAGACCATGAGGGAGCCAAGCCAAGTAGAAAAACTACCAAGCTAGGCCCAGCTAGGCCCCAGCTAGGCCCAGCCCATAATTCCACATTGCAAAATCATTAGCTAAATAAATGATTGCAGTTTTATGCCAGGAGTTTTGAAACAATGTATTTCATACCAATAGCTACTTGATGCAATTAGACATTGCTAAGTCTAATAGATATGGGCTGTGAATTAATATATCACTATGAAATGTTATTTTCCACCTAAGAATGATTCTTGTGCATAATGTCAATAAAATGTTTTCTCTCTTGTCATTATCTAAAATTATATATGTTGTACTTCTCTTTCTGGAAGTCAGAGGAACGTTGTACTTTCTATTAATCAATCACTCATTGTCTCTTCCTTTCCCTTCCGTTTGTCCATATTTCTATTCCATTTTTCTTTTTCTCTCACATCTATAAGAAAACAGGCAACCCATAACTCAAAACAGACACCACATAGATAGTACACTTTTTCTTTTGGTAAACTGCATTACTTACTGAGGTATATAGAAATCTGTCAGAACACACATTCCAAGACTTCGTCTCAGAAAACTTAGTGCAAGAATTTAACAATATGCCACTTGGTCTAGTCTGTATTCCATTATTTATTAGGGATTTAATAAGACATTAAGAAATAATGATAGAAAGTTTCAATGGCTTCCTACTATTTTCACTTAATGAAGCAATCTGAATGGAGAAGAGATTGTCACACTTTTGACTTTAAATAGTTCCTCAGCAATTTCAATATAATTATATTGCCTAAATCTACTGGACCTTTCAGCATCTAGTTGCTTCTTTGAGATATGTTTTTATAACATGGGGTTTCCTAGTTGATATTTTAAAATTATTTTTAAATAGTTATGTCAGCATTCCATCATAAAAAAAAGAAATCTCTAAAATAGTACACAATTGTACATAAGACATTCTAAGTTAGTCATACTATTTCATGTATATTTTCTTATGTGCATCAACTATATAAGGAACTTATCTGGCTTTTCCTTGCCGTGACTTGCAATCTTAGATTGCCAAGTTTTACTAAATCATAAGTACCATAAAGGATTGACCCAGTGTAATGGTTGTAAATGGCTGCTGTCACAGTTTTTAAAAAATATATTTGAATATATTGACTTTTCTGGCAAATAATTCTGAACAAACACTTAAGTATTATGAATTTTACTAGTTACTAGGGAAACAAAAAAAAATCCCCTTTGAGATGCTCACTGTATGAAAGAAGACAATGCATATTAGCAAAAGTTATGTCATGGTATAAGAAAATTGAATAAAAGTGAGCAAGAATGAAGAAGATAACATAACTCAGTAAAAAGTTGGGAAATATTCACAAATGAACTCACTTTAGGCTGGTAAGTCCTTTGCTTTGTCAAATGTAGAGAAGGAAAAATATAAATTTTCTAGCAGAGGAATCATTTAGTCATTTCCTATTTACACCATTGGTGAAGAAGTAGGGCAAAGAAGGTCCTATGTTAATAGAGATAACTTCACACATGCACAAAGCACTGATTGGATAGATGAGATTAAAAGCTACATTTAGTCACAGGGACTCACAGCCAGAAGGAAGAGGACACTCACCACTTGGGATCAGAGTGAGCAACTGGGGACTGTGAAGGCAGGCATTGTAGCTTTGAGATGGTGGGCCATCCCCTACTCCTGGTTACTGTGGGATACTTTGATTGGATTATTCAAATGATTCCATGGCTAGCTCTCAGGGAACTGAAGCCTACTACTCAGAGATAAGCAATAACTATGCCCAGTCTCTTGAAAACTAGGGCTTAATAGCTAGGGGACCCATTTGTGAAAGCAGAATATGGAGAGAATTTTGAAATTAGGTTGTTTAAGGCCCTCCAAAAGTCCCAGATGTCAAGGTATCACAAAGATTTTGGTTATTAATTACTAGAAATCCTAACCACTATAATGGAATGTAGAAGGCATTGAATTCTGAATATTCTTGATGTTTTATAAAAATGGTGAAGCACAATATGTCAGGACATAAATGGATAGAAGGTGATAAAAATGAGAACTATCTATAGAATATTAATTCAGTATATCTTGTTTAAACCTATATATCCAGAACTTACAGTATGGGTTTTCAAAAGGTGCCTTGAATAGATTATTCAAATAGTATTTTGTGCCAAAACTTATGTTAGCACTAAGATACACAGGTAAATAAAACATGGCTCTTTCCTCAGAGGAAAATGGTCTGGAAAAGACAGAAAAAAAATATAGTCAAATAAATGAAATTAACTATTTAAATCATACTCAGGTATCATGTTAGTAATAGATTTTTAAGTACTCTACTGACTAAATTAAAGGTTCACATTTAATTTTATAGTCGGTGGTGATTTGAGATAAATTTTTAAACATCATAGAGGCATATTTGCACTAGATTATTATGTAGAACTCTCTGGAGACAAAGGGAAGTTTTAGCTGACAGGGAGAGGTAGAAGCTTATGACACTGCGTTAGGAATGTTGTATTAGGAATGAAAAGACATTATTTGAACATGAACCCAAATATTGGCAATTATGGTGAAAATGATAGATAATATGACTTCAAATTTCTATAAGATAGCACATAGAAGAATGGTACTTGGTATATAGTATAGAAATCCACCTACTAAAAATGGGCATACAGGGATGGACGTAGCTGAGTAGATCCTGGAAACATAGTTTGAGGCAGCAGTTTGAAAAAATTGTGGTTAGGAAAAGTAGAACACTTGAATAATGAGTATAAAACAATGGAACTTTCCACTTTAGTATATAGAATGACTGCCAGGCAACTATCTATCCCTTTAGCAATAAAGAGAAAAGTAACAGAATTTTAAAAACAACCAGAAACGTGTTTATCTTCAAAGAAAGAAATAAAATGCCCTGGCAGTTTTGCTTTAGCACATTCTGAAATTTGAGATACTTTTTTCTCATTTCTGGGAAAGCCTGCAGAAGATAGATACCAGCTAGTATCTCTACAAATATTGTTTTTAATTACAAGTACATATGCAAGAAACAATACACATTAAAGATAACTGACAATGTAAGTGGGAAAAAATTAATTTAAAAAAGTGACTGCTGATCCAACAGTGACAATTCAGAGAATAAGACCAAGTGAGGAGTTCAATATCCAACTAACAAGAATAACAAAACAAGAAAATGAAGGAGAATTTTCTAAAGAATAATGGTAAGAATCTAATAGAACTGAAGTTATACATGAATCTAGATAAGAAATGCCCACATTGTGACTTGTAAATAGAATAAGGAAAATTAAGACATCCAGATAAATCATTGTAAAATAAATTGATAAATCATTTCAGAGTATTAAATATAAATAAAAGTTCAAATGCTTTCAGGAAGGAAAAACAGCCAATTTGTAAAGGATCATGAATAAAAATAACATCAAATTTCTTCCCTATATCACTAATTATTAGAGTTATGGGACAAAGAACCAAATATTATATAAATCAATGGGGTGGAATCCTCCCATGGCTGCAGACCATGACTAAACCATCAATTGCCCTTTGTTCTTATTTCATTAGTCTTGAAATTAGTTGAAAACAATTTCTCTTAGATTCCAACAATAGGGCAATACATTCTGAATTTTCATATGAAAATATGAGGTTCTATCGTTTCATTATTTTTATCGGGACTCAGATGAAGATTTGAGTGAGTTCCTAAATAGCCACTGTAAACCAATGTCTAAACCACATTATAAAGTGCTAAAATAACATACTTCAGCAAGATTGTCCAGACTCCCCTTACTGCTCTCATGGGCCAAACCTAATAGAAGCATATTGACAAAGTAAAAATATGTTTCAAAAGTTAGAGACCTAGCATCACAAAGTAACACACAATAAGGGGTGTGGGGTGGAGGATAGAAGTTCAGTGGGTTACACAAAAGGGAATGAAGGTAAGGGAATGGGAATGGGAATAGGAAAGACAGTAGAATTAATAGAGTACAACTTTCCCATGTTCATATATGAATACACCACCAGTAAAAATGCACATAATATACAACCACAAGAATGGGATCCTAATTAGACTAAGGTACTTGATGTATGAGTGTCAAATATACTCTGCTGTAATATATATATATATATATATATGACAAAAAATTATACACAAAAATAAAAATTTTAAAGAAGGAAAAATCTATTTTATAAATATTGTATTGTTCTAAGAGCTATCTTATTTGATTTATTCCTTATATTTATCCACTTATGTTTAGCCTGCCTTCATGTGCTTTTATTTCAGCTATATCTTTTATACAAATCAGCTCAAATTGATTTTTGACAATCAATGTTTTATAGAATTGAGACCATTTAGAAGAATTATTAATCACTCACTTGTATTCATTTATATCATCTAAATTTGTATTTTCTATTAGTCTCATTTTTTTTCCTTTATCAATTTTCTTGCCTTGTTTGGATTGGTTTTTTTTTTCAGAATTCATTATTCTATTTTCCTTTAATGATTACCAAAGATATGTCCACAAAGATATTTAAATCTGAATAAAAATTCAAGGACAACCAGTAGCTCTGTCTTCTGGAAAAAAATATAAGTTACTTAGAATGTTTTAACTAATATCCCTGCTCTCCTAACTTCTACACTGTTTTCTAGGATTTCACTTGTAGCTTGATTGTAACTTTCCAAGTTAGATGTTTATTATTTTTATACAAATAGTGCTTATTTAGTTTACTCAATTTTTTTATTTTTATTTGTTGACATTTTCCTTTTGTATTCTGCACCTGTGGTCATTTTTCTTCTTTCTCCCTGAAATGCAACCTTTCAAAAGTGCAAAATTTCCTTTGTGAGATTTTGAGTCTGTGGATAACAAAAAATGCCTATTGTTTGACAACATCTTTATTCCAATATCTTTGTTGTAAGGTAATCTTTCTGAATTTACACTTATGAGCTGAGTATCCTCTCTCAGCACGTGAGATTATTACCATTATTTTTCAGTTTCTACTGGTGTTGAGATGTTCACAGTTTCTAGGCATTTTATCTTTTTTCTCTGACTTTAATATCCTACTTTTTTCTGCTGGGTTTTTCAGTTTTGCTATGGGTTGTCTAAGTGTGGATTCTTCTTTAATTATTGGGCTTGTGATGTTCGAGCCTTTCTGAATCTGAGGACTTACTTGAGACCTTAACAAGTTCTAGGTGAAAGTACTTATTGTCTCACGTAATACCAGCCTTCTACACTTACTGTTTTCTTATGGAACCTTTTTAGTTTCACTATCATCTTCTATGCTCTAATCTCATCTTAACTCCTTCCATATCTTTGTCTCTCATAGCTTCATTCTAATTTTCTCTGCCCTATCTTCCATTTTACTAATTACATCTTTAACTCTGCCTTTATTCAATTGCTATGTACTCCTTTGAATTCTAGAAATTCTATTAGATCCTTTTAAAAACAGGAGTTTTCCATTAACTTTGACAGGCTCTTATTTCCTAAATACATTTTCAATTCTTTTATTCTTTAAACACAGTACCCTCACATTTTATATACTTATCACTTCATCAATTACCTCTAATTTCTGTGAAAATATGATCTTGCAGTTTGTTATTCCTGCTGAATCATGCAAGTGGTTGTTACTTTTATGTGCCACATTTTACCTTTTGGTGAGCATTTAATCTGTTTCCAATTCATCTATGTTCCCATCTCTCTTGGCAGATGATTAATCTCTTTTGCAGATACCCAGCATTGATATTACTCGTCACAGTATGTACATCTTCAGTTTATAGCCTCTAAAATTACTGCATACATTTTGTCTGTCAAAGAGCAGTTGTTTTCCAGAAAACCTCAACCCTTGATATTGTTAGAATTTTACATCTTTGCCAATCTGTGGGTTATAACTATGTAACTATTTTTGTTTGTGTTCTCCTATTTATCGTGAAATAACACATCTTTCAAAATGGTTATAACTATTAATTGATTTTTATGCCTTTTGTTTATTTCTCTAAAAATAATGTTTGGTATTAGTTGAGTTGCATATTGTTTTCTACTGAAGTTTCTAGAGAAAACATACTTGGCATTGTTGACTGAAAAGAGATGTGCATGCCTTAGGGAGATAGCAATGTTGCAAACTTTTTACTTTGTGACAAGCTGTATTAAGAATTTACAAGCTATGAAACACCATTCCCAATCCTCCCTCCCCTCAAGTCTCTGCTTCTTACAACCATTTTGTTTCTGAAGAAGCACCTGGAAATACAACAGTAGGTGACAGGAAAAATAATTTGCACACACTTGCCTCAAGTACTGTGTGGAAAACAAGACTTTACACATGATAAATAAGATTTCGTTTTTCAAAAAGTCATATGATGGCTTGAGAAAAGAGAAGAAAACTTCAGATGGATTTAGGTTTTAACTGGTCTCTCTTTTTAGAAACTAAAGTTAATATCCTGAATTTCAGGTCTCAAGGAACCATTCATCTTGCTAATGCCAAAGAATAAGATGTTAAAGAACAAATGCCAAAACTTTAGGTATCATTTGTCTACAGTATTACATCAGGCTCTACCAATGAATATTATGATTGCCTCAAAGACCGGAAAAGAATAAGAAATAATACCTGCGCAACAATTAGCTAGTCCTACAGCAATTAACATAGTCACAAACTAATTAGCTCTAATGTGAACTGTTAAAACTATTTTAAGGCTGATTACAGAGAGATATCTGATTCCTCCAAATGCCTGAACACTCAGTGATTCACATAGTTACTTTAAGAAAAAAAATGTGCTTTAACAGAACCTAAGAAATGCAAGTATTATCCCCTACTCTCAAATTATGAAAGGACTTTTTCTAACCAACTGACACTAATACACATGAATACGTTGACATTTAGTAAAACTAGAGGCTTATGTGAGGGCAAAAGCCAATTTGATCATTTTCATAAACTGCAAAAAACCATTAACAAAAGGGTCTGTTGACAGGTCTATCATGCAGGGTAATTATTTGCCAGCTTAAACAAAACCTTATGCTTAGGCTAATGTTATTATTACAAGTGTGAATTTAGTAAGGCTGGATACTTATCAGGTATATAGAAAACAGACTTTAGTAGATGTTTGTGAAATACAAGGACATTAGCTCTTTGTGATGAACAGGGTAAACAAAAGGGATTTCAGATAGGTAATACAACAGATAGGTAAAATCTAATTTCTAGAAAAAGAAAAATTCTTAAAGTTTTTAACCCATGTAGGTCCTTAGTCATGGTCATCAAATCCTCTTTCACATGATTAACTGCAGAAGTTACAAATTTGTTTGGTGAATGTGAACAGTAGTTTAGTAGTGCATACTTGTGTCCAAAAGCTATGTTGCTAAAGAGGTCATTCAGGAACTGCTGTTGCTAGGCAACAAATGCCCTCCTAACTGCAGCCATCCATTTTGAAAGAACCAATGTGAGACTAAGAAAAAATATGTCAGGAAGGTTTAAAGAACCTGATAGTTAGTCATTATACAAAAATAAATTAATTTATAAATTTAATAAATTTCATTACTTGAAAAACATCTGAATAAAGAGATTAGACTTCATATGCAGATTGTTTTTTGGTTTAAGAAGCATTTTAAAATCTCTGATTTGATCCTCATAACATGAGACAAAGCATGCTATTTTGTTATAATTTTTAATCTACTAATGAGGAAACTGTGACCCAGGCAATTACACACCTATTAAGTAGAGGCATACAATTCAAACTCAGGTTTTTGATACTTACAAGTTTCTTTCTTTCTGTCACTTATTTTTTCAAGCAAATGACTTTAATCCTAGAAGACATAAATATATCAGAATAGCACTTCTATTATTGCTAATAATCCAGTTGACATGGAAAGAGTATTTTTTAAAAAGAATCCTAATAAAACTCAATATATTTTGCTTCAAATACAGAAAATAATGAATGGACAATAACCTAAACAGATAAATAAAACTTGTATCCAAAGAGCAGCTTGAATGGTTATCAAAACTACACAATGCACACTAACCTTTTCATAATTTCATTTGAAAAAAAGTTTAAAATGAAAGCTCATATAATGAAATAAGTAGTACTCTTTCATTCATAAGAGACAGTTGAGGTTTGACAGTTGAGGTTTGAACATGTTGTCAAAACCAACATACTTTTTAAAATTCCACAAGGCATCACAGAACTCAAAGAATCCATTAAAATAGTAAGATTTATAGCCAATGCCATCTTACATGTGAACTACAGTGTCAGAGCCTTGACAATTAGTAGTCATGTTATATGTGTACTGAAATCAGTTTTTAACTTGTGTGAATAGATAGCAAGCATTATTTTTTTGTAATACAACTCTAGATTGAAGAGTATTCATTGACATACATGTTAATCATCTCTATCTTGCCTAAGTAATTAGGGCATTAGAGGACAATATTGCTTTTGGAAAGTTTTTTTTTTTTTAAGTAAGTGGATTGCAGAAAGATTTCAAATACATTTCTGAGAGAAAACAAATGAGTTTTTGTATTTAAATTTAAATAGTTAAAACAAGTTTATCCTCATGTAATATGCCTTAGAATAACTATGAAGATCATCATATATACTGCCCAAAATACAAGAGACATTTTTTTTCCTACAACTGAGGCAACTAGAGAATTAAAGCATATAGAAGAGAGTTTTTTTTAGTCATGTGGCAATTCTTGAAAGTGATAGATGAAGACTGGTAGCTTGAAAAGGGTTAGACCAAGCTGATGTCATAGTGTTTACTTCCAAATGTTCAATGACAGTAAATGTATTTCTCTCCAAACCCTAAGAGCAGCTTAAAGATGTTATCTAATTAATCCATTGCTTTAAAAAAATGGTACTTATATCACCCCATGAGATAGTCATCTGTTCTACTGCAATTATGCTGAGAGAATCAAAGAATCTATGACAAAGGACTTGTCATTCATCCACTTAGCAAACAGATACAAGGCAATGTCACCAGGTGTTGAGAATAAGCAGCAAATAAGATATAATCTCTGTGAGAAATGCACAGTTCAAGGTAAAATAGGTATAGAGATCATGTCAGCATGATATGGGTATTCTGATAAGCAACTACAACATTATCTTTGGAAAGATAATTAAGAGGATGTTTAGGAAGGGTTTGTCATCTATAGAGAACCTAGATATACAAGTTGGCCAGGAGAGGAGAGTGATCAAAGAATGTTCCAGTGAGAGGGGACACAATATGGAAAACTCTAAGGGCCAAATACAAAGGTTATGTTAGAGGCTCAGGAATCATTCAGTGTCACTGAAGTAAGAGTTAGAGAAGGGGTGTTATGATACTATGCTGACGACATAAACAGAATCTAGACAATAAAGGCCACAAATAGCATGTCAGGGATTTGAGGCATTATATAAGTTTTTCAAGCAAAAACTGATTTTTGCTGGATCTGAATATAAAACAGATTGTTCGTACTGGAAGTGGAGAAGTGTGTGAAGGTGAGCAAGACTGTATGCAAGGAGAAGAATCAAGAGGGAACAGTTCTTCAGTAAGAGAATTCAAAATTTCATTGGGACCAAACAGAGGTAGCAGAAGTGAGGACAGAGAAAACTGCCCCAATACAACTGGTCTTTATGAGGCCCAGCAGATAAGACTTTGCAGCAGGAAGGACAGAGTCCAAAAGAAGGGAAGTAAGAAGCCTTCTGGGTTTTGGTCTTGGCATTGGGTGTCCTTAAATGGGGAAGACAGGCTGGATTCTGTTTGATGAATTTAGTTTTTAACATGTGGAACTTGGGGTTTCTGTGATTCCCCAAGAGAAATTCTTGTGTTTTCTCTATTATTTTCTTTACTTTTTAGGTACTAGGGATTAAACTCAGGAGCACTCTACCACTGAGCTACATCACCAACCTTTTTCATTTTCTGAGTCAGGGTCTCTTTAAATTGCTGAGGCTGGCCTCAAACTTCTGATGCTCCTGCTTCAGTCTCCCGAGTAGCTGTTATGATAGTTGTGCACCACACACCTCTTGGAATTTTTGTTCTTATGATCCTACTTTGTTGAATGTAACTGCATTAGATGAAATAGGACAAATTGAAGGAAAGATTATATACTGAAGGCAAATATTGATGAGGAAAAGGGAGATAATTGGAAAAGAAACCACTGAGCCAGTGAAAGAAAATGAAATGCCAGGTACAGCGGCTCACACCTGTAATCCCAGCCACTTGGGAGACCAAGACAGAAGGATCACAAGTGGAAAGCTAACCTTCACATCTTAGTGAGACCCTGTCTGAAAAATAAAAATTAAAAAGGACTGAGAATGTAGTCCAGTGGTAAATCACACCTGGGATCAATCTCCAGTACCAAAAGGGAAAGAAAAGAAAGAGAGAAAAAAGACACTACTCAGTGAAATGGAATTACAAAATCATAGTATCATAAGTATTGTGAGTAGTTTTCCTCATTTACAAGATTAAAGAAGCAAGCAACACCTGAATTGCATGTTGTCTGTATAAATTCACGTAGGCAGAGCATGAACACCTGTGTGTACACAAAGAAGTCAGTGGAAACATGAGTTTAATAGAAAATAAGGTCAGACCACCTACCTGACATGGGTAGCCAATAAGATTGGCTGTCTTGACTTGATTGACCTGATTGGCCTCAGTGTCAGTGTTCAGATCTTAAGGACATATGTACATCTCATATTGAATATTCTGAGGTTTCTTGACAGGTGATTTTTAGTGACGAAATGTTCCGGTTCTGAAAGACTATCGTTATTATGCATGAAACTTTGTTGGTCAATTTTTTTTAACCATCATGACTTATGCAGAATGGAAATACTCTTAATTTAAGATTTAATGGATTTTCTTTTCCATGTAATATATACTAGATAATTGTCCAATCTTGACAATGTAAAAAATAAAATACAAATAACAGAAGTTGAAAGAACTCAGAGGGGGCTGGGGTTGTGGCTCAAGTGGTAGCATGCTCACCTGACATGTGTGCGGCCTGGGTTCGATCCTCAGCACCACATTAAAAAAAAAAACAAAGATGTTGTGTCCGCCGAAAACTAAAAAATAAATAATTCTCTCTCTCTCTCTCTCTCTCTCTCTCTCTCAATCTCTCTTAAAAAAAAAAAAAAGAAAACTCTGAGGAAGAGTCCAAAGTACTAATACCTGTATGTTATAAAGCAGAGAATAAAATGAGTGTTTATGATTGATGGAACAAAAAATACAATTATGAGTACTATTTAATGTTCAAATATAAGAATTTAGGAACAAAATGATAGAAAGCTTGTATGCTATGTCACCTAACGATTAAAATATGGCTACCAATTTATCACAGTGCTTGGCTGTAGTCATGAATATGATATGAAGGTGTGTGAACAGAGATTGTGTCGATCAGAAAGAACATACCATTAAAATGCACTATTGTGTTCCTAACAAAGTCAAGGGAGACAGGTCCACTTGTGAAAGGATCACTCAAAATACATTGAGTGAGAAACTTTGCTGAAGGTCACATGCACACCATGTGTTATGGATTGGGGTTCTTGAAATGTTCTGTTACAGAGGCAATGGCTGTCTTGGGAATAGTAAATGGAGAGCATATTAAGAGAGAAGGATTACCTCTGAACTGAAAGGCATTTTTGCAGCAATGAACTTTTTGGAATTGTATGTCTTACAGGGGTCCTTCACTCTTTTTCAGGGTCTCATGAGTATAGGGCATTCGAAGTACAGGCAAGCTTCCATTCCCAGGCTTGGTGTTATTTTCCTCAGATTTCACGGTCATGATGTAGAAGATGGAAGATGGAAACGACAATGCCTGTCTGAAGGAGCAAGTGGATTAGGGTTCTTGAAATATTCTGTGACAGAGGCAATGCTATCTTGGGAACAGTAAATGGAGAGCATGTTAAGAGAGATAGATTACCTTAGAAGTGATAGCCAATTACAGAGCACTGAAGTGTTAGGAATTGGCAGGTCTCAAGTATGTCTTTCTTTTCTTCTCTGACTTAGGTCTTTCATAGTAAAGGCCAGCATCCACTCCCAGGCATGGTGTTCTTTTCCTCAGATTTTAGTGTCATGATGTAGAAGATGGAAGAAGGAAATGACAATGCCTGTGTGGAGCAGCAACTGGATTAGGGTTCTGAGAATTTCTGTGACAGTCAATGGTTGTCTTGGAAACTTTAAATGAAGAGCATTTAGTAGAGATGTATGACTTCAGAAGTGACAGCCAATGAAGGTGCACTGAACTGTTAGGAATTGGCAGGTCTCCAATGGGTCTTTCTTTCTTCTGGGGGTTCCATGACTTCAGGGCATTCAGAGTACAGGCCAGCATGCACTCCCAGGTTTGGAGTATTTTCCCCCAAATTTCACTGTCATGCTCTAGAAGATGGAAGATGGAAATGGCAATGACTGTTTGAAGCAGCAGCTGGGCTAGTGTTCTTGAAATCTTCTGTGACAGAGGCATTGGCTATCTTGGGAACATGAAATGGAAAGCATGTTAGGAGAGACATATAAACTCTAAACTGAAAGGCATTGATGGAGCACTGAACTGTAAGGTATTTTCAGGTCTCAAATGAGTCATTGTTTCACTTTCAGGGTCCCATGACTTTTGGGTCTTTCATACTAATGTTCAGCTTTCACTCCCAGGCATGGTGTTCTATTCCTCAGATTTTCAGGTCATGATGTAGAAGATGGAAGGTGGAAACGACAATGACTTCTGAAGTAGTAACTGGATTAGGGTTCTTCAAAAGTTCTGTGACAGAGGCAATGGCTCTCTTGAGCACATTAAGTGAAGAGTGTATCAGGAGAGATGGATTACCTCTCAATTGAAAGCCACATATGGAGCACTGATCTGCTAGGAATTTGCATGTCTCAAGTGGGTCTTTCTTTTTCAGTGTCCCATGATTTTAGAGCCTTCATAGTATGGGAAGCTTCCACTCCCAGGCATGGTGTTCTTTTCCTCAGATTTGACAGTCATGATGTAGAAGATGGAAGACGGAAACAACAATGCCTGTGTGAAGCAGCAACTGGATTAGGGTTATTGAAATGTTTTGTGACAGAGGCAATGGCTGTCTTGGGCACATCCCATGGAGAGCATGTGAAAAGAGATGGATTACCCCTGAAATGAAAGCCATTGATGGAGCAGCACTGTAGTGTTAGGAATTTGAAGGCCTCAAATGGGTCTTTCTTTCTTTTTTGGTGTCCCATGAGTTTAGGGCACTCATAGTACAGGCCAGCTTCCACTCCCAGGCGTGGTGTTCTTTTTCTCAGATTTTACTGTCATGATGTAGAAGATGGAAGATGGAAACAACAATGCCTGTGTGAAGTACCAACTGCATTAGGGTTCTTGAAATGTTCTTTGACAGAGGCAATGGCTGTCTTGGGCACATTAAAGGGAGATCAAGTTAGGAGAGATGGATTACCTCTGAAGTGAAAGCCATTGATGGAGCACTGAACTGTTAGAATATTACATGTCTTAAGCAGGTCTTTCTTTCTTTTGATTTCCGGGTCGCATAAATTTAGGGCATTCATAGTAAAGGAGGGCTTCAACTCCAAGGTGTGGTGATCTTTTCATCAGATTTTACAGTCATGATGTAGAAGATGGAAGGCGGAATTGACACAATGACTTCTGAAGCAGCAACTGGATTAGGGTTCTTGAAATGTTCTGTGACAGAGGCAATGGCTCTCTTGAGCACATTAAATGGAGAGTGTATCCAGAGAGATGGATTACCTCTGAACTGAAAGCCACTTATGGAGCAGTGATCTGTTAGGAATTTGCATGTCTCAAGTGGGTCTTTCTTTCTTTTTCAGTGTTCCATGATTTTAGGGCATTCATAGTATGGGAAGCTTCCACGTCCAGCGGAGGTATTCTATTCCTCAGAGTTTACTGTCATAATGTAGAAGTTGGAAGATGGAAATAACAATGCCTGTCTGAAGCAGCAACTGGATTAGGGTTTTTGAAATGTTCTGTGACAGAGGCAATGGCTGTCTTGGGCACATTAAATGGAGAGCATGTTGGGAGAGATGGATTACCTCTGAACTGAAAGCCATTTTGCAGAAATAAACTGTTGGGAATTGTATGTCTTACAGGGGTCCTTTACTCTTTTTCAGGGTCTCATGACTTTAGAGAATTCACAGTACAGGCAAGCTTCCACTCCCAGTCTTGGTGTTTTTTTCCTCAGATTTCACTGTCATGATGTAGAAGATGGAAGATGGAAACGACAATGCCTGTGTGAAGCAGCAACTGGATTAGGGTTCTTGAAATGTTCTGTGACAGAGGCAATCCTATCTTGTCAATAGTAAACGGAGAGCATGTTAACACAGAGAGAAATTACCTCAGAAGTGATAGCCAATTGCAGAGCACTGAAGTGTTAGGAATTGGCAGGTCTAAAGCAGGTCTTTCTTTTCTTCACTGACTTTAGGTCTTTCATAGTAAAGACCAGCATCCACTCCCAGGCATGGTGTTCTTTTCCTCAGATTTCAGTGTCATGATGTAGAAGATGGAAGAAGGAAACGACAATGCCTGTGTGGAGCAGCAACTGGATTAGGGTTCTGAGAATTTCTGTGACAGTTAATGGTTGTCTTGGGAACATTAAATGAAGAGCATGTTAGTAGAGATGTATGACTTCAGAAGTGACAGCCAATGAAGGTGCACTGAACTGTTAGGAATTGGCAGGTCTCCAATGGGTCTTTTTTTCTTCTGGGGGTTCCATGACTTCAGGGCATTCAGCGTACAGGCAGAATGCACCCCAGGTTTGGAGTATTTTCCCCCAAATTTACTGTCATGCTATTGAAGATGAAAGATGGAAATGACAATGACTGTTTGAAGCAGCAGCTAGGTTAATGTTGTTGAAATCTTCTGTGACAGAGGCAATGTCTATCTTGAAAACATGAAGTGGAGAGCATGTTAGAAGAGACATATAACCTGTAAACTGAAAGGCATTGATGGAGCACTGAACTGTTAGGAATTTTCAAGTCTCAAATGGGTCATTCTTTCTTTTTCAGGATCCTATGACCTTTAGGTCTTTCATAGTAAGGCCAGCTTCCACCTCGGGTGTGGAAGATACTAACAACAATGCTAGTATGAAGCAGCAACTGGATTAGGGTTCTTGAATGATCTGACAGATGCGATGGCTGTCTTGGAAACATTCAATGGAGAATCTGTTAGGAGAAATGGAATACCACTGAAATAAAAGCCTTTAATGCATCACTGTAGTGTTAGGAATTTGCAGATCTTAAATGGCTCTTTTTTTTTCTTTTTTTTTTACATTTCTGGTGTCCCTTGATTTTAGGGCATTCATAGGAAACTGCAGCTTCCCCTCCCAGTCGTGGTGTTCTTTTCCTCAGATTTTACTGTCATGATGTAGAAGATGGAAGATGGAAATGACAATGACTGTCTGAGGCAGCAACTGCATTAGGGTTCTTTACAGGTCTGTGACAGAGGCAATGGCTGTCTTGGGATCATTCAATGGAGAGCATGTAAGGAGAGATGGAGTACCTCTGAAATGAAAGCCATTGATGGAGCACTGTACTGTTAGGAATTGGCATGTCTCAAATGCCGCTTTCTCTCTTTTTTTTCTTTTTCTTTTTCGGCGTCCCATGACTTTAGGGCATTCATAGTAAAGACCCGCTTCCACTCCCAGGTGTGGTGTTCTTCACCTCAGATTTTCAGGTCATGATGTAGAAGATGGAAGTTGGAAATGACAATGCCTCTCTGAAGCATCGGATTAGTGTTTTTGAAATGTTCTGTGACAAAGCCAAAGGCTGTCTTGGGAACTCTCAGTGGGAAAGCACCCCTTGAGACGTCCCAGTTGCTATGGGAACCATCTGTTCAAACAGAGGTTCTGTGACACTCATGGAGTTCTTCACTTCTTGACCATGAGGTTTGGATGCCAGGTGTGGGAGTTAGAAGTTTATCAAAGCAAGCTGGTCATCATAATCGGGTTGCCCCTATTTATGACCCTGGTTGGGCTTGCTTTGCACAAACTTTCTCCCAAAACCCCTTTCATTGATCACACTGAGATGGCTTGTGGTCATTGCACTCCACAGTGTAATAGCCTGTTTGGGTCCCATCTCCTGCCACCTGCAGGGTGGTTGATTGAGGAAACCAGATGAGGGGCCATGGGGGATGAGAAAAGACAGAAATCCAAGGGGTGAAAAAGCTGGAACTTGGTGTCCATTACACTCTGGTAGAGTGCAACGGTCAGGAGCCAGCTCAACACGTTTGTTACACAAGTTTTATCCTTAAAAGGTTTTTTTTTTTGTGTGTGTGTGTGTGAGAAAATTTGGACAAAGCCATCAAAACCAATGTCATATGTATGACCAGTCCAATTATGAGTAGCAGCTTGTGCCCATAACGTTCCACCGCTGAGCCCTGCCACCTGAACCACAAGTTCAAGAACTGAATACCTCCCTAGGTGGAACAGGTCTTAACCCAAGTAACTGGGCAGTCTTGACCAGCGCCTTGCATCAAGAATTCCCACGAGGGGCATCACCTCCCGGGACAATTAGAGAAAACCCTAATTTAGTCACTGCTCCCAACAATTGCCTAGATGTTATTCTATATGTCCTGAGGACATATAGAAGCAGCAGTGTTGCTGCTTCATTTTGGTTCTAATGACTGGGTTCCAGTTGGAGCTCACTGGCAATTTTCAAAGCCATATTTTTGAAGGCCTTTGATTTCTTGGATATCGGCTTTAATCGGACCCCGTTGAGAGATAGTCTGGGGAGTTTACATACCTCCATCTCCCACTGCACCACTTCCTCGGTGTACCCATCTCCATGGATGCAGAAGAGCAGAAAGGGCGTCTTGTGCATATACTGGCAGTTGTTGGCATCCAGCACCCTGCGGATTTCCCTCATGATGTCACTGGGATCCATGGCACTGGTGATTTTCATGCTCCAGGTGAAGTGCAGGGAGCGAGGTTTTGCTTGTTGGTTCTCCTTTCTCTGCTCAGCAGAGACATGATGACTTGAGCCCTTATATCTCAGGGTCTTCTCAGACTCAGCTGGAGGCCTTCTTGTGAATTTAGATGTAAAACCACAAGTGGTGCCTCTCTGAGTCTGGGGCAATTCTTCAGCTGGATGGAAGCAGCTGGGTGAGGCAAGAGGACCTTCGCGTGTTGCAGTTTGGCATTCCCGGGGCTGGCGGTGGAACATTCGACGAAGGGCACTGGCTCTGGGGAAGCAGATGCAGCCCCGGGTGGAGGTACTTGGGACACTGTGGGTTGAAGTCGCTGGAGGGCTCTGAGCAGGGAAGGTGCTGTTGTTCTGACCATTCCGGCTAACTGAACGTGTGTCTGCTTTTGTTGTTTTGCGGCAGATATACTTACTCCACAGTGTCCTCCCTCCAGATGGTGTGCTGCTCTTGTAGGCAGCAGGCATTTTCTTGAATTCAGGAGTCTCCAGCTCCTTGGGACTGATGGTGATCCCAGGTACGGGCCTGGCTGGAGAAATTCCCTTTCCTCCCACAGCACTGCCGCCGGATTTCTGGGAGGCCATTTGATGTTCTCTGAGGTGACTCTGGGCAGTGCTGGTCGGATATGGCCCAGTTCCAGCATGGTCCAGGGACTGTGTCTGCTTCTCAGTTGAAACGCTTCGCTGCACTTTGCGTTGAGGAGGCCAGCTGGTGCTCTTTCTGAGGACCCTGCTTGGCTGCACCTTAGCCAACGAGATGTTTCTGTGGGAGATGGCCACCCCTGGACCAACAAAGGGTTGGAGGACATCAAGGCCTCTGTTGATCCACCTGTCTCCCATAATTTCGGCCAGGGTGCTTCGCTTAGTTGGATTGAGCACCAGGAAGCGTTTCAGCAGATCTTCACATTCTGTTGACATGTACAGAGGGATTCGGTATCTACCTTGTAGCACCCTGTCTCTGATTTCTCTGACATTGTGCCCAACAAAAGGACGCGACCCGGTGACTAGGGTGTACAGAACCACGCCAAGACTCCACACATCGGCTTTGGGACCATCATACTCTATGCGCTGGAAGAGCTCTGGAGCTGCATAGGGCGGACTGCCGCAAAACGTGTCGAGTTTACACCCAAGTGTAAACTCGTTGCTGAGTCCAAAATCGGCTAGCTTGATATTCATCCTAGCGTCAAATAACAGATTCTCCGCCTTCAGATCTCGGTGGGCGACCTGCTTTTGGTGACAATATTGGACTGCAGACACGATCTGCCGGAATATAGATCTTGCCTCCTCTTCCTGCAGTCTTCCTTTCTTGGCCACATAGTCCTTAACTCTCCCTCCACTGGCGTACTCCAGGACCAAACAGAGTGCTTTTTCGCAGTCCAGAGCTTCATAGAGCTTCACGATGTGTGGGTGGTCTAACATCTTGAGGATTCTCACCTCTCTGTACATCTTTTGGAGGGCTTGTGGCTTCAGATGTCTCTTATCGATGATCTTGATTGCCACTTCTTTATCTGTGACGACGTGACGGGCCAGCATGACTTTGGCGAAGGCCCCCTTGCCGAGGGTTTTCAGGACTCTATAATCTCCAATGCGAGGCTGTTCACCTGCAGAGGAAGCTGTGGATTTTCGGCGCTGTGCTCCAGAGTGCCCGGTCTGGGAGGTGTCTTCTGCCCGTCTAGCTCCATGCGAGGGGTGCATGGTTTGACCCAAGTTGATGATCGATGGGTCTGGGTGTCACTGGAAAAGTTAGGATAGGTGAGGGCTAGGCAAGGACAGGGGGTGGGGGAAAACAAGGAGAGAGTTGGAGATGGGTTGGGGAAAAAACAGCCACAACTGCCTTTTACCAACAAATATCGTGCCCAGTTCAAAAACTCGCTCTGGGAACATCAAAGGCCAAAAGGCAAATGAGGAGTGGTTCTAGGCCCACTCATTTCTAGGATTCTCATTCTATTATCTCCTAGGCAGTCAATGCAGTCATAAAGGTACTGACTGCATAAAGAGGGGTCATATGCACCCTAAGTGGACCAAGGACCCAGGCGCTTGGTCTGTCTAAGGAACTTGACAGTTTGTGGGTCAAGACCTGATGAAAAAGAGAACTATTTTTTTTCCACAAATATTCAGCTGGACATAAACACACTTGACAATTCAATTTGGACGGTGAAGTTGATTGATGAAAGCACTGGGGTTGTAAGAGTGGTCCACTTTACCTTTTGAATATAACCCTGGCTGCTTATTTTAAAAGGGAAATGTTTTTCTTTCCCCCTTCTCCCTTTCTCTCTCCCTAACCTGGGGGCAGGGAACAAGATTGCCTTGAGTTATCTGTTCTCCACAGGAAGGAGAAGTCACCAGAAGAACTAGGAAGTGATGATCTCCCAGATAAACTAGTTAATCATAACACACCATCAGGATGCACCTGGGAACCCCTGGTCAGGGCACACCTGGAGTGGAGCCTTTGAAGAGTCTCCTTAAAAACCCTCTGTTTTCCCTGATGGGCAGAATCAAATCTTCTGGCACAGGAGTCCCCTGTGTTTCCCCTTTGCTGGCAAAGCAATAAACCTCCTTTTACCTTGATCTCAAAACCTTCTCCTCATTGTTGCATGGCCATCAGGGACAAGGCCCAAGGTTTTTGGTAACAGGTCAGGGACCCAGGCTCTAGTGTATTGCTCACCTGCTTTTTTTCTCTAGTGTCTTTCAAAAGTCTTCAAACCTCCTTTATTCAATAATTGTAGGGGCCACAATATGCAAATACTAGCTTCACCTCTCTTCTTTGTAAAAGTTGTCTTGCATGTCTGCCAAATACCTGTATCTTTAAAGGAGATTATTAATTTACTTCAGATATTGAACATGTTGGCTTTTTAATATCAGTAAAGACACAAAATAAAATGTGTCACACATGTGGCCACTTATGACTTACAAGTCATTCTCAAAATAAACCTGGATGCAATTTCAAGTGTAGCCGCACTCCATCTGCTGAAATTTTATATCTTACCCTCTGGTATGATTTTTGGAAATTAAGTCATTTTTTGAACAAATACAAAATATTCAAAAATTGGCCTGGCATATGGTTTCAAATACTTGTGAAATAAATGGTTTACCATTGCTTTGTGTTCTTAATTACCAGGAGAGAGAGAGAGACAGAGGGAGAGAGAGAGAGAGAGAGAGAGAGAGAGAGAGAGTGTATGGGCACATGCACATTGGTGCAGCTTTTCCTTGTTAATAGCAGTCTTCCTGTCCATATTGAATGCTTTCACACATTATATTCTAATAGTGCTACACACATCTGGTGTCAATGTAAATGTGGTCCACCTTGTGTTTTGATTAGAGCTCTTGCTGCTCTGCCCCGTAACTCATTTTTAAAATACATTTTTTTCTCTTCTTCTCTCACTGCTTCTCCCTAATTTTAGGGGAAACAGGATTATCTTTTTTTCCCCCATTTCAGGCAGATTTGTCTCTCTTAGAGTTCACACCCACCAAAGGAAGGAAGTAATCCAGTCTTTGGGGATGGTACAAGATCTCAGAAATGACTCTCTCCCAAATTAACAAGTGAATTACAACCCCAGACACAGAGCATGTGTAATGTAGCCTTTGAATCACCTCTTTATAAGCCCCCTGTTCCTGCTGATAGGCAGAATCACAGCCTTTGGGACAGAAGTCTCCTGTGTTTCTCCTTTGTTAGCAAAGCAATAAGCCTTCATTTTCTTTTTTCTCAAAACCATGTCCTACTTATGGGACTGAGATTTCAACAATATCAAGATGCTATAACAAATTCAAAATACATACTATTTGCAATTAGTAGACAGGTATCATTTGAGTCCACCAGATTTGCACAATAACTATTAAATATTCTCCCCCATTAAGTGGGTGATACTGTGAATACTTTAACCTATTCTCAGTGAATCATGTTCACCTGTAGTAACATCAATAAATGTAAGATTTCCAGCCTTATGGGTCTTCAATAAGGTGTTCTCAATAGAGGTCTGACAGATTGTTTTGTTTTGTTGGGGGTTTTTTTGGTGTTGTGTTTTGGTATTAAACAACCACTGAAAAACTTAGATTATTGTGTCTAAATTATATGTTGTGACCATATAATTTAAGATTTAAAGTGAAAAATTTTGAGAGTTATAAAAAGGGGGAGCATGAGTAGTCAACAATAAAATTACACATTATTGTAACATTTTATATGGGCTGATGAGTAGCTTTATTTTCTCAGTATGCCTATACAACGGTATAGTTAAAAACTAATGATTCTAGTAAAACAACAGTTCCATTTAAAACAAATAATGCTTTGATATACTACAATGGTTCTAGTCAAAAACTCATTTTAAATAAAATATTTTATGCCAATTAAAATTCCAGAAGTTCATAAGTACCAAAGTGTCTTTAAAAAAGATAAAATCTTTATATTGGCTATAAACTCTTGGAGGAAGAATGATAGCTCTTTGAATATATCCATGTTCTTTAATCAGATTCTTAACCTCATGTGTTCCTTAATCTCATGTCAGAGATATATTTTCTGAAGAATATATTTTTAAAGAAGATATCATTTAAAATTTTCAGTGCATTTCCCACAATCTTGGCCTGCTTAAATTTTATAATTAATATTTGCCTATATTGATTTTCTCAGTTGACTCTTTTCAGCATATTATATTTTTAATCAGGAAAACAATCTTTCTACAATTACTGATATACCTGTTATACTCAGTGAGAATTATTATAAAGAATATATTAAATTCAAATTTTTATTTAAAATGTGTATATATTTTAGCCAAGTATTTTTATAGGTCCCCCTTCCCTTCAAAGTGCCTCTCTTCATCTAATGTTTTCACCATGCAAAATGTGCTAACATGTTATCTCTGTTTATGATTCTTTCTACAGTAGTGCCAAATTTAGATGATATAAAACTCTAATCTTTATTTCATGTCAATAAGGCTGTTATGATTTGATTCTGTGTCCTTTCCAAAACTCATGTTGAAATTTAATGTCATTGAAAGAATATTATGAGGTAAGTTTTGTTGAGGTGATGAGGCTCTGCCCTCATAAGTGGATTATGCTGTTATGGTGGGAATAGGATTTCATAATGGGGTAAGTTAGTCCCCCTTACCCTTCTATACCTTCTGCCATGGGATGACCTGGCAAGAAAGTTATCACCAAATCCTGTCTCATGGATCTTGGACTCTCAGCTTCCTGAACTGTAAAATATATGTTTCTGTGATATGTTACTATCACAGCACAAAATAACAGAATTTTTAACTTTCTAATTAAAAATAAATGTTCATTACAAGTTTTTTCACAATCAAGATTCCAAACAACAATTTCAGAATTTCCAAATTAAGACTAGAGAGCCTAGGCACACATCATTCATTTGTTGAATTGGTCCCTTGATTTTTGTAGGTAGAGATTTTGTTTGTAAGCTTAGTGTTCAATAATCCAAATTTGCTAAAACGATTCAAAAAATGACCTTTTTAAACATTCAATTGATTGGATATTTTGATTTAAGATTTCCAACTGGTTTTAGGCAAAACGCAATAATGACTTGCCAGGCTCATTTCCAAAATATCTGATACTATTTTCAAAGAGGATTCACAAAGCTTTTAATAAGTCTCAAATATTTGTAAAGTCTGATAAAATCCAAATGAGAATATAAAGCACAGTTCTGCTGTGCTGAAGTATTTTTAATACTTTAATTACTTTACTTAGGTATCAAAGCATTTGATATTTTTCACATCTATTCATTTGATGGGTTGACTATTGCAGTTTATTTGGATTCAGTTATGAGCTATGTTTTCAGAAATGCTGATTCCAAGTTCATGTCTGATAATGGATTTCTCAATTTAGCAAGAAAATTGCTTTTACCATTATGCCATAGCCCACTAAAATGTGCCTCCTTATCATTATCACAATAACAACTAAATTTGTCTGAAATCTTACATGTTTTCACCAAATTTATAAAGCAATCATAATACTCTCAAATGTCTCATCTTTTTTTATTTGCTCTAATAGTTACACATGACAGTAGAATAAATTTTGATACATCCTACATAAATGGAGTACAACTTCTCATTCTTCTGCCTGTACACAAAGTAGTATCATGACATTCATGCAATCATATATGCACATACAGTAATTATATCCAATTCATTATATTATCCCTCTTACATCATATCCACTCCCTTCCCTTCCCTTCCCTCTGTGTAAACTCAAGTACATCTATTCTTCCCTAGCCCCATCTCCTTATTGTGAGTTAGCATTCACATGTCAGAGAAAACTTTCAGCCTTTGTTTTTTTGGATTTGCTTATTTAGCTTAGCATGATATTCTGCAGCTCCATCTATTTACATTCAAATGACATCATTTCATTGCTCTAAGGCTGAGTAGTATTCCATTGTGTATATACACATTTTCTTTTTTTATTAAATGATTTATTCATTCTAATTTGTTATACATGATGGCAGAATGCATTTCATTTCATATTACACATATGAAACACAATTTTTCAAGTCACTGATTGTACACAAAGTATTTTCACACCTTTCATGTCCTCAAATGTGTACTTAGGGTAATGTTTAACTCATTCCACCATCAATCCTACCACATTTTCTTCATAAATTTATCTGTTGAAGGGCATCTAGGTTCCATAGTTTGGCTATTGTGAATTGAGTTACTATCAACATTGATGTGGCTGTGTCACTGTAGTATGCTAAATTTAAGTCCTTTGGGTATAAACCAAGGAATGGGATAGCTGGGTCTAATGGTGCTTCTGCTCCAATTTTTCTGAGAAATCTCCATACTGCTTTCCATAATGGTTGCACAAATTCGCAGTCCCACTAGCAATATATGAGTGTACCTTTTCCCCCACATCCTTGCCAAGACTTCTACAATAAAAACTATAGAATGCTAAAGAAAAAAATTGAAGAAAACCTTAGAAGATGAAAAGATCTCCCATGCTTTTGGATACGCAGAATTAATATTGTCAAAATGGCCACACTACCAAAAGCATTACACAGATTTAATGAACTTTCTATTAAAATCCCAATGACATTTCTTATATAAATAGAAAAAACAATTGTGAAATTTGTTTATAAAAATAAGAGACCCAGAACAGACAAAGAAATTGTTAGCAAGAAAATTGAAGTAGGAGGCACCACAATACCAGACCTTTAACTGTACTACAGAGCCATAGTAACAAAAGTGGCATGGTATTGGCACCAAAACAGACATGGAGACCAGTGGTACAGAATAGAAGACACAGAGAAAAACTCACATAAATGCAGTTATTTTGTTCTAGACAAAGGCACCAAAAACTTTCATTGGAGAAAAGACCGCCTCTTCAACTGATGGTGCTGGGAAAACTGGAACTCCATATGTGAACCCCTATAGCTCACTCTGCACAAAATTCAACTCAAAGTGGATCAAAGATTCAGGCACTAGAACAGAGACCCTATGCCTAATAGAATAAAAAGTAGCCGTAAATCTTTACCACGTAGGCTTAGGAACTGATTTCCTTAACAAGACTCCTAAAGTATAAGAAGTAAAATCCAGAATCAATAAACACGATGGATTCAACCTAGAAAGCTTCTTCTCAGCAATGGAAACAATCAATAAAGTGAAAAGAGAGCCTATAGAATGGGAGACTATCTTCACCACGTGTGCCTCAGACAGAACAATAATCTCCAGGACATAAAGAGAACTCAAAAAACTTAATACCAAAAATCATCATCATCACATTCATCACCATCATCATCATCATCATCATCCAATCAGTAAATGGGCAAAGGAACTGAACAGACACTCTACATAAAAAGAAATATAATTGATCAACAAATACATAAAAAGCTGTTCAACATCTCTAGCAATTAGAGAAATGCAAATCAAAATTAAGATTTCATCTCTCTCCAGTCAGCATGCCAATTTTAAAGACTATAAGCAATAATAAATGTCTCATCTTAACAGAGTGAAATTCTAGATGTATTTGTGTTCATGTCTTGAAAGAAAAAATATAAATCATTAGATAATGTGAACGTCTAGTGCGTTCGGGTCCCTGGGTAAGGGTCGCGAAATAACCGGGACACAGGGGATGCAGAGCCAAGGCAGCAATTGCAACTGCATGCTGAGGTTTATTTGTAAGCTCCTTTTATATTCTTCTTCTAACAAAGCAAGCAATTCTTCAGTAACACTTTACCCGCATTGCCCAAAAATCATGCCTCAGCGGGTACACAGAGCTAAATTCAGATTGTTCCTGTTCATTTGATAAGTACCCTCCCAAAGTTCTTTGTAGACATTATCTAATCCCCGAATGTACTGTTCCCAGGTCCAGTATGCAGGAAGCTTCTTCCTCTTGGCCAAACCTTGCAGAACTTGTGACTTGCGATAAGGGGAAGAGAACTTTTCCTCCTCCTAACTGAGGTTTGCCTCAGCTGACCTAAATCACAGCCATAGCTCTTGCAAAAAGTCAGGCCTGCGGGAGCTATACTCTGCAGACTCAAACCCCAACAAGATAAGATAATTTCTAAATTTGATTTCTTCTGTTTTGACTGATCCTTAGTTTAATACCATTGTTATGAAACCATCAAATTTCAAACATCTTTTAAACATGAAGCTATTGATTTATTGATGAAATCAAATTCAATAACAGGAATACATGTGGTCATAAAAATTCAGAAACAAAAATGAGATTAGTACAGGACACCTATTATTTGATCTCAATGAAATGCTGTATCACAAGAATGACTGCATAAATTCACATTCTGGAAGGGCATGCATTAAAAAAAAATACCTTTATGTTTAAAAATGTCTACCATTTTGAGTAGGTACCAATGTTTGTTTAGGGTATCCATGTTTTCTGGTTTTCATGTGACCAGGAGTATCATCAGTTCAAGCTCCATGGTGAATATAAATACCAGAAGACAAGCTACAGCATCATCAACTTTCTTGACTTCCAGAAATTTAGCCCTTAACATTTAATATCCACATTCAATTTTTTCAATGTATTTGTGCTAAAGGACATATTGAAAGTAAAATGTTTATCAAATAATATAATGAATTTTATAAGCCAGTGTAATGGAACATACTTATAATTCCAGCAACTTTGGAAGCTGAGGCAGGAGTATCACAAATTTGAAGCCAGCCTGAACAACTTAGTGAAGCCCTGTGGAACTTAATGAGAAGCTTTCTCAAAATAAAAAAGGGCTGAGGATGTAGCTTAGTGATACAAGTGCCCCTGGGTTCAATCTCTAGTGATGTATAGTGGTGATTTACATTTCCATAGAGAGAAATAGAGTAAGTAGTATCTTATGGTGACTGACAAAACCATAGTAGGAAGCATGCTCAGCTGCTCTCTGTCTGTTGTAGAGAACAAATCCCTGTCTTTAATTTCTGAAATAAGCTTCTGCTCAGAAACACATTTCAGTTCATCTCACCTATCATTTCCCACATGTTGCCAACTTGAGAATTGATGACGTCAAGCCCAGGCACAGTGACTAGTACACCAATTGGCCAGCAGGGACAACAGGAAGATTTCTCCCACCACTTCCTGAGACCACCCTGGGGCCTGAAGGCATCTTCCTTTCAGCTTCCTTGTGTATGTCCTACAAGTTTTCTTCAGGTCATCACAGCTGATTCTATAAATGCGGAGACTAAACTAACTATCAGACTGGAGTTATATGTACTCCAGATATATCTAACCACATGGTAAAGCTAAATCTAGTCCAGCTCTAAAACCAGCTGTGAGTGCATCTTGTCATGGCTAATAACTTCCCCTTTACTCCAGCTTTTGTGCTTCTTCTAACCACCTTCAATTTCAGCACAACTCTAAAATTTTGACTCAGGATAAGAAGTGAAATATCTCTAGACTTGGCATAAAGAAAGTTGAAGAAGAAAAGAAAAAATAGAAAGATGAAATAAGAAAGAAAAATGGGGCTAAGATAATAAGAGAGAGACAGAAAGAAAATGTGTAACAAATCCTCATTGATATCTATCCATAGGTAATTTGATCAAGAGACATTGTAAATATAAAATTTATCTTTTATTTTTCAAATTCTTATCGCAGAATTGCTTTACAAATTAAATGATAATATTTTCATGGTGGATGACTTTAATTCTTTTCAAAAATAAACATTTCCTTAGGGTTCAGGCAGTTCTTTGTTGCAAAAATAGCAGGTGTAAACAGTGACAGTTGAACACCAACTGAGACCCCACAAGGCAGGAAATTGGAGGGGATATTATTTTCTATAGTGTCAAAATTAAAATGTGTCCATTTTATAGTAGCATAAAAAGCTTATTTGTGGCCTTTTGACTCTAGTGTAACCTCTTACTGTCCCCAGAGACAACATTATACAAATGATGTTCATAAAGTAGACAACTAAAAGAACCTTAACTTTGTACCTAGATTGGTACCTCTCACTATGAAAAGAAATTCATGTATGAAGTATTTTAATTACATTTCAATAAAGAGTAATCTGTATGCTTATTATAGCACATTCTTAAAAACCCCTTACCAAAATATTTTTTTGGAGGGAACCAAGGATTGAACTCAGGGGCACTGGACCACTGAACCACCATCTCCAGCCCTTTTGTGTATTTTATTTAGAGAGCGTTTCACTGAGTTGCTTAGCACCCTGATTTTGCTGAGACTGGCTTTGAACTTGAAATCCTCCTAACTCAGCTTCACAAGCCATTGGGATTATAAACATGCATCACCAGGCCCAGCTCTTACTAAAAATTTAAGAGGAAAAATTTAAAAACTTAGATGTTTTTAAAACTATTTTTGTTTTAAAAATTCCTAAAATGCCATTAATATAAATTAAGAACTGAGTTTTTAAAGATAAAATTATTTTAGTACTTTAAAAACCAACCAAACAAAGAAAAACACATGTACAGACCTTAAAAGCTCAGATCTTGAAAATGTATGATAACTGTTATCTGTTAACCTTTATCTGTTAACTGTTATCTGATAACTGTTATCTCCAGGCTATGTGATATATACTGTAAAGACACATGTCTTTCAGCTTATTTATATTGATGCATGAAGACAAATGATAGAAGAACATTATTTATATATAAATATAGAATATTATTTATAAAATATACCCCATGATTCCCTGAGTAAGTAAAGTTATTTATTTCTTTTTCAAACTTGGTCATGGTAAAAAACAATGTTTGAAACTTTCCTTACCCAGTTTGATAAATGTCAGTACATTATGTTGTGCTTCAATTGATGTTCTATTCTCAGTGGGAAAACTGATCTATAGAAGAGAGGTTTTTATTATAATATGTTAGATGTATCACAATAATTAAGCCATCAGGCTTCTTTGAATGGGAGGTATGGAAGCCACCTTATCAGCTAAACATTATTGAGAAGCTTACTATCACTCAAATGCTTGTTTGAAAAATAATCTTTAATTAAATTTTAAATTTGAAAAATCCTGGAAAGTAAATTCAGTGAAATGCATTGAAGCAGTCAGTGTTCAATCCACAGAAGTAGTTTTGGTCAATCATCAAAGTCAAGAGAAACAACAGGCCCCTCTAAGCACCTGATTATTGAACTTTATGAATAAGCCAGTAGAAGCCACCTGGCAGAGATCCACAACCTCCTAGGAGCTCCAAACACACTTCATCAGGAGAGACAAGGCTTGGTGTGCACACACCACCTCGGCTGAAGGAAGCCATTCATTCAGTTTCCTCACTGTTCCCTTAGGGTGCATGACAGTACCCTGTCTTTATGCCTTGCCAGTCACATTGCCCTCTCAGGGTACATGGCTACCTCCTACTGCCTGGTAGAGACACTTCTCATCATTATGCCAGTTTGGCAAAGTACAGTTTACCTATTAGCTATTCCAAGGATGAGGCAAAGATGCTCCCTAGGCTTGTGCCATTATTATGGATCTGATGTCCTCCTGTCATTCTGTGAATTTGTCACAGGAGGATTCAATTCAGCATCAAATCCTCAAGTGTTTCTGGAGCTTGAGGAAATGTCACAGACCACCTATTAATCATGTCCCTCCATAGATAAAGTTAAATTTAGTAAAATAAGCATTGAAAGGCCAGGGAAACCTTGGCTACTTCTGATTCATCTCCATTCATTTGGCCCTTCAGTTTCTTCTACTTATTTACAACGACTTACAAAAGATCCCACCAAATTACAAGGTCTGATTCAGAAGGCTGTTCTTGAGCTAACTTACTTCCATATCAATGATGCCAAATGTTCTTGTCTCAAAATTTCAATGACTCATGTATGTTCCAATATTTCATGAGAGGACCCGATGTTGTGGTATGTATTATTTCAAGTTATTTTATCTTTAATAGAAGTTACTTTTCTATAACTGTAAAAGGATTCAAATTAGTTTTATCAAATAAAGCTGTAAAAATGGGATGGAAGAAACACTAAGAAACCTAGTATCTCACACTCCAAAGAAAACCACTGCAGCATTTCTAGCTCTGGGATGAGCAACATCAGTATGTGAGTGGGCATCTTTGTAACTGCATTCAGGAGAGAAAACTAAAAGGAGGAATAAGCTAAGATTGAGAGTTACAGCAGGCCTGCCCACTCCTCTCTAAGGGGAATGCTTCCAAGTCTCAATCTCAGGAGGTTGGGCACCCATGTTCCCTACCAAGTGGACACCTACCCACCATCATCTTGGAACAGAGTACCACAATGCTGGAGTCACCTAACAAACTGTCTCCAATACACACACACGTGCACACACACACACAAGTGAATAACAGGACAAACAAAGACCCCTTCTCCCATGCTCCCTTTAACCATGTCGTCTCTGTACTTCTCATTCTGATGGCTCTATTTACAGACTGACTTGAGAATGCATATATTCTCATATGCTGAAAACAACCATGGAAAGTGAAACTTTCAAACATCCACTGTTAATCACCATGTTTCCTCAAAAACTCCTTAAAGCCAATATACCAATGAAATGGGAGTTTGGGTTTTAGGAGAAAAGTGGATGGAAGATATGAATAAGGGTATTCAGCTCCTGACTCAAGGAAGTGGAGAAGTGGAGATGCATTTTTCATCTTCACCACCATAACACCCCAAAACTGAAAAGAGATTGGGAAGGACAGTTGAAATGAACAAAGTTAAATTTGTCCTCTGTAAATTTCCCAAGGCACAATAAGTCCTCTCAGCAAAAGCCAAATGTAAAAACTGATCTAGAATTACAAAGAAGAAATGGTTTTGAATTCACTGGGAATAAGTGATGCATTTTTCTCCCATAAAGAGTATGTTAAAGAACTTCAAAACCCATATTGCAGATAAGCTTCTCACATAATTTTAATGATCCATGAAGTTATCAGATAGGTTATCTGATAAGCAGAGTTTTTTATTATTAATGTAGTTAATGGACTAGATCAAACATTTATTTGCATTTCATACTTTGCCTCTTCCGGATTTGAACTTTAACTCTGATTTGCCTAGTAAGATGCTTTTAGACCACAGAGATCTCTTCACTTCAGAAAATAATATAGAGCTTAATACTATTGCCTTTTTCTCTCAATTCAAAATTTTCTTATACAAAGCTAAATATATTCTTGGTATTTGTTCACATTTTACTGTGTTTTGTACATTCAAGAAGTTTTCATTGTGTAACTCTAAATTCTGCTTGGCATATTTGTCTAGAGAGCTAGAAAAATCTATACACTTTAAACACAATGTATGTGATCATAATGATAATTATAGGACTGCAATGACTTTTAAATAAGCAATGTACAGTACTGGTAAGAATATCTGATAATGATATTTGAGTAATTCTTATTTGTTAATGAAAACTAGGCATAGCTTTGGGTGTGTGTGTGGGGGGGATTCTTCTGTAGCCACTCCATTTAACCTTGAAGTATTTAATGAATTTGTGGAAACTTAATTTGCTATAACATGTGAGTACCTCAAAATATATACCAGTTAGGTTTTTGATAACTGCTTAGAGCCATAGCCAAGTAGGAATGATGCATGGCAATTTCCTTGTCAGCCTACCCAATGTTACTTAGAGGGAGGACTCTCCATTGTGAAAATGAGCTTGTCTTGGACCCAGGTCATTTGCAGTGACATTGCATGAATGTTTGAGAGTTTTGGTTGAAAGGTGACCCTGCTCAGGATTTAGGGTGGCTCCGGGGTTAAGGTGGATCCTGCTGGATTAGGGTGGCTCCAGGTTTAAGGTGGATCCTGCTGGGAATAGGGCATATCCTGCTGCCTCAGGCACCTGCTCCTTGAGTTCCCATTGAGTTCTTGTGGGATTCAGAGAGTATTTGGTACCCAGAGCCCGGTGGAGGTAGTGGATTTTCCCAGAACATGCGTGTATAGTGCCAGTGAAAGTTCGAGAATAAAGAGATGCTGTTTGAATCTACAAGGCTTTTGTGGTGGCTTGGTTATTTTGTGCCCAGCCAGACTGCAGCATTTGGCGGCCCGTGCGGGGAACGTCTGAAGCTTAGAGGTAAGTGAAAATGCTCGCCCCTGAGGGAAGCTGAGAGAATGGGTGACCATTTCAAAAAACAATGTGTTCTTGTTTTGATTTATTTTGTTTTTGTTTCCAGCTGCCTATCCCTAGAACTTTCTCAGGCAAACTGGGAAAAATGGTTGGCTCAAGGTTTGAAGTTTTTCGGCCCTGAGGAAGAGAAAATTGATACAACGATTTTTTATTCCATTTTTGTTTCATTCAGTTTTGGTTTTGTTTTGTGTTGTCTTATTGGGTTGCATTATCTTTATAGTAGATTAGAAATTAGTAAAAAAACAAACCGAAAGAGTGTTAAGTAAATTGTTAGAGGTTCAGACCATGGAGAAAAACATTTTAGATCAAGCAAAAAAGAAGGTCTCTCGAGCTACTCAGACAGAGGAAGAAAATTTAAAGGAAAAGGGGCTATTAGGAAAAAAGCTACAAGAGGAGGCCACTACTAACTCCACTCTATCACTAGAGGGCGTAATTCAACCAACAGCTCCACCTACGGAGACAGCTGAGTGGCTCTCAACCCCCGTAGTTGTTAAATGGGATCCTGAGACAGGACCTCAAAGATTAGCATGCCCTGTATTTGAGCAGGCAGGAGGGCAGCGAATTCACTGTGCTTTAGGTTTTAAAACAGTGAAGCAGTTAAAGGAGGCTGTAACAACCTATGATCCCCAAGCACCCTTCACAGTAAGCATGTTCGAATCCATTACCAACTTGGACATGACGCCAGCAGATTGGGCTAGCATGTGTAAATCTGTGCTAAATGGAGGACAACATTTGTTATGGAAGGTTGCCAATGAGGAATTTTGCACGGAGAAAGCTAGGCGAAATGCAGCAGCCGGTTACCCTCAAAGAAATCTAGATATGTTGTTAGGAAAAGGACCTTATGAGAGTCAACGGCAACAAATTGAATATGATCCTGCTATATATGCACAAATTGCTGCAGACGCAGTTAGGGAATGGAAGACTTTACAAGGACATGGAGATTTACAAGGCCAGCTATCTAAGGTAATACAGAGAGCTAATGAACCTTACACTGAATTTGTAGATAGGATTATTCAAACAGCTGCCAGAATTCTGGAGGATACAGAACAAGCAATTCCATTAATAAAACAACTGGCTTATGACCAAGCAAATTCTTACTGCAGGGAGGTCATTAGACCATGGAAACATGAAGATTTAAACACATATATTAAATTATGTAGAAACATTAATGAACAAGGGCAAGTCTTGGCAGCTGCAGTACAACAGGCTTTAGATGACAGGCCAAAAATATGCTACAATTGTGAAGAAACAGGACATTTTAAAAGTAATTGCCCCATAGGAAAAGAGTTTAACAAAACTAGGTATCAAAGGAATAGAATACCGGGTATTTGCCCACGATGCCATAAAGGGAGACATTGGGGTAATGAATGCCGTTCTCAAACCACCATAGAGGGTACTCCCTTATCAAAAAATGGACAAGGACCAGGTATTTACCCATGATATCGTAGAGAAAGGCATCAGGATCCATTGCCAAAAAACGAACAGGGGGGCCCAATGCTCCGGGGCCCACAACCACAAATAAATGGGGCAGTGGCGGAACCCAGCAACACCATCAGGTTAGTGCCCAGGACACCTTGATCATTAATCCCTCATCAGACAAACCAGAGGGAGTGCAGGGTTGGACATCTGCGCCTCTGCCAGAGCAGTACTAACACCAGAGATGGGAGTTCAAATCATTCCCACAGGAGTAAAAGGACCTCTTCCCCAAGGAACAGTAGGCTTATTATTAGGATGCAGTTCTTCTACACTAAAAGGACTTATGATAAGTCCTGGGGTAATTTATCCCGATTATGTAGGTGAAATAAAAATTATAGCTAGTTCTCCAAGACATATATCAGAAATTTCACCAGGAGATAGAATAGCACAGTTATTAATAATACACAGCCTGAATGATAAATTTTCCAGCCGTAGTGTAGAAAGAGGTTCCAGGGGATTAGGCTCCACAGGTGTAGATTGGGCTATGCTGTCTTTAAATTTAGATTCCCCCCCAATGCTACAACTAAATATTCAAGGACATGAATTTAATGGGCTACTGGAAACAGGTGCTGACCTTAGCATCATATCTCGTCAAGAATGGCCAAAACATTGGCCATTACAACAAGCCACTCAAACGCTTTGAGGCCTAGGAGTGGTGACTAATCCCCATAGAAGTGCAATGGTATTAGATTGGAAGGATCCTGAAGGATGTGAAGGAACTATACAACCATATGTATTGGATCATCTTCCCGTAAATTTATGGGGACGAGATGTCCTAGATCAATTAAGTTTGACATTAACAAATAACATCAATCCTAATGTGCCCACTACTAGGGCTAGACAAGGTTTTAGGAAAGAAAAAAGATTAGGAGAACAAGAACAAGGTATAGAAGCAACAATTCAAATAGATCAAGGAATAAATAGACATGGATTAGGTTTTCAGAAGGGGCGACTGAGACAATCAAAATTACTTGGAAATCAGAAAGACCAGTATGAGTTCCTCAGTGGACCCTAACTAAAGAAATGATACAAGTAGCCCATTACCTGGTCAAACAACAATTAGGGGAAGGACATATACAACCTTCCGTATCTCCCCATAATATTCCCATTTTTGTCATCAAAAAGAAATCTGGTAAATGGAGATTATTGCAAGATTTAAGAGCCATTAATAATGAGATGGTTATTATGGGACCTGCTCGATCAGGGATTCCTCAATTGTCTGCTTTGCCAAAAACCTGGTATGTTTTAGCTAAAGATATTAAAGATTGCTTTTTTTTCAATTTCAATTCATCCTGAGGATAGTCCACGTTTTGCATTTACTATCCCTGCACTGAATCATGAAGGTCCTGATCATAGATATGAATGGAAAGTACTCCCTCAAGGGATGGCTAACAGCCCAACTATGTGTCAAATTCATGTTAACAAAGCAATCCAACCACTTAGAAATCAAAATCCTGAACTACAAATATTTCACTATATGGATGATGTATTATTAGCACATAAAGATAAAAACGCATTGCTGGAATGTTATGCCACACTTACAAACTTATTAAAAAATTATAATCTAGAGATAGCAATAGATAAAGTACAATTAAATTTTCCAATTAATTATTTAGGAGTTTTATTATCCTCAACCATGGTCCGACCACCAAAAATTCAAATATGAGTAGATCAACTCAAATCACTTAACGACTTTCAAAAGTTATTGGGAGACATAAATTGGATAAGGCCTTATCTAGGCATACCAACAGGAGAGTTGGGACCTTTATTTGATATCCTAAAAGGTGCATCAGGTCCAAATTCACCCCACATGTTAACTCCTAAAGCAAGAAAGGCATTAAAAATTATTGAAACATATATGGAAAATATGCACTTGGATAGAATGGATATAAGTTTGCCTTTATTATTTATTGTACTACCAACAAAAAATATTCCTACAGGAGTATTTTGGCAAGAAGTTCCATTATTATGGATACATTTATCTTATTCTCCTAACACTATTCTTACTAGGTATCCTGAGGCTATAGGACAATTAATACTCAAAGGAATAAAAGCAGCAAAGGGAGTGTTTGGAATTTCTCCCAATAAAATTATTACTCCATATACTATGAATCAAATTGATGAGTTAGCTAATGAGTTAAATACTTGGGCAATAATCATGTGTAAATCTAATGTTTCATTTGATAATCACTTACCATCTAATCCTTTGTTGTCTTTTTGGTCTAAGCATCCTGCAGTTTTTCCAAAAATGACAAGAAAAACACCTATCATGAATGCTCCAAATATATTCACCGATGGGTCAAATAATGGTACAGCAGCAGTAGTTACCCCTGATCAAACTTTTACATTTTTAGTACCCAAACAATCAGCTCAAAAGGTAGAGCTTAATGCAGTTTTACAAGTTTTTGTGATGTTTAAAGATTCTGTATTTAATTTATTTTCTGATAGTCAGTATATAGTTAATGCTATAGTATCCCTTGAAGATGCTGGTAGGATTTCCCCTTCCTCTACTGTTGTCTCTTTGTTTTCCACTATACAAAGTCTAATCTGGGACAGAAAAGATCCATTCTTTATAGGACATATCAGGGCACATACAGGATTGCCTGGAGCCCTTAGTTTGGGCAATGATTTAGCAGATAAAACTACACATGACGTACATATTTTCTCTACACTAGAAGAAGCTACAAATTTTCATAAAAGTTTCCATGTCAATGTTAATACTTTAAAAAAGTGTTTTAAAATAACTAAGGAACAAGCCAGACATATAATAAAACAATGTCAAAATTGTTTGACCTTTTTACCACAAGTTAATCTTGGAGTCAATCCTAGAGGATTGATACCTAACCATATTTGGCAGGTGGATGTCACACACTTGCCAGAATTTGGAAAATTAAAATATTTGCATGTTACAGTTGATACTTCTTCTGGATTTTTGATGGGCTCCCTTCATGCTGGAGAAAAACTAATGATGTTATAGCTCATTGCTTACAAAATTTTGCCACTGTGGGTGTTCCAAAACAGTTAAAAACAGATAATGGTCCTCGCTATACCTCTATCTCTTTTAAACAATTTTGCTCATCATTTGGCATTACTCATATAACAGGAATCCCATACAACCACAGGACAAGGCATAGTTGAAAGAGCTCATCAAAGTATTAAAATGTACTTATTAAAGCAAAAAGAGGGAATTGGAAAGGGTTATATATCCCCCAAAGGTAAACTTAAAATAAAGCTTTTTACTCTACACTTTTTAAATTTGGATTCATCAGGACTTAGTGCTGCAGAAAGACATATGTATCCAAAAAATCTACATAAGCCTAAAGTACTTTGGAAGGATATTCTAACAGGACAATGGAAAGGTCCTGACCCAGTGATTGTCCGGAGTCGGGGTTCTGTTTGTGTGTTTCCACAGGGAGAACAGCAGCCGATTTGGATTCCAGAGAGACTAACCAAAGCGATTTCTACAGACCAAAAAGGAGATGATTTGACTCAAATCCATAACAGCTGATATCCAGAGCTCCAGCTTGGCTATTCTTACATCTGCGACAGTGATTAACAAGGATGCTTTTTTCAATATCTATTTTATCATTGCCTTTTCCCACATCATAAAGTTCTATTTTATTTTTTGAGCTCATACAGACCTAGGTTAATGTTTTTCTGATCAGTTTTATTTTTTGACTGTGGAGGTTTTAAACATTGCAATGGAGATTTCACCTGTGTAAAGCTATAAGGCCTTTACTATTGTCTTATGTGTTGTATGTTTGTGTGCACTCTTGTGTTTTGTGTTGTATGTCTGTGTGTGCGTATGACCACATATTATATATGAGGAGTGCTCATGAAAAAATGGATCTGAATTTTTTTTTTTATTCATGTGATTTAAATGGTTTAATTTAAATTAGGTAAACAGCTGTTAAGGATTGTTTTTAAAGGTGGTTAACAGATCTGTTTGTTTACTTTCACCTTTCCTTTTTTTATATTTAATAATTCTGTTCAGGATAATGTAAATTGTTCAGAAAATTGTTTTCTTAGTAACTGTTGGAAGGTTACATATTTTTTTTTAGCATCACTGCCAGAATTCCTATCTTCATCCCAGTGCCGGTGAAGACAAAGATAAAACCAAACTACAGCTTCATGGATAGCTATCACAGTAAACTGTATAAACTGATGCATCAATGAATAATAACTCAACAAGTAATGCTCAATCAAGGAGTCGATTTACTTTCAGAGGAAATGGACATATTGATAGATTCTTCCGCTTTGAACTACTTGCAAATATGTAGAAAATATAAAATAATAGGATTTAAATGTAGTCTGAACATTTAAGGTTAGATTAGAACAATGCTTTCTCTGTATGAGGCTCTCTGGATTTAATATTACCATTATTGCACCATTTCCCTTTCCGTCCTGCAGAATTTCAGGACAGTAACTTTGAGTTTAGTCAAACAGCATTCTGTGAAAAAGTTTTGCATTTTAGTCAACAGTATATAGACTTCTGTTGCCAACAAAAGAGTACTTCCAAGGTTTATCATTGAAACGATAAGATTTAATGGAAACACACTTGACTCTCAGCATGATGAAACATACCTATCATGAAGTATTTGACTACTATCTCTAATCCATTTTGCCACAGACTTGGAAAAACTCCTTATTTTTATTAAATAAACTCTAAGGCCTTTAAAATATAGGTTAGAATTTCTAGTGAAACTGTTGATTGAATACATATATTTATCACCAACACTCCTTAAAACCCCACCATACTTACAATGAAGAAATTAATGAGATACTAATCTATAAAGACAATGAGAATAAGGAAAAAATACCCAGAAAGCAAGAAAAAAGTATCTTTTGAAGTTTAGAAAATAGAAAGCCAATAGTATGTCAAGGCTAAGTATGTGGTGGTGCACACCTGTAATCTCAGTGACTGGGGAGGCTGAGACAGGATGATCTTTACAACTTTGGGAGACCCTCAACAACTTGAAAGACCCTGCCCCAAAATAATGAATAAAAAGAACTGGTGTTTTAGGTCCATGATAAAGTGCCCTGGTCCAATCCCTAGTATCAAAAAAATTTTTAAAAATTTAAAAAATTAAATTAAATTAAATTTAAAAATCTAACTATGCAAAGCAGAATAAAAGATGTTACTTCAGAGCTCAAAGGTATGGAAACCAGGAAATGAAAAAGTATATATCTTAGAACCCTGTAAAATCTTAAGAATGAGATGTGTAATGAGTAAAAATTAGAGATACCCAGTAAGCAGAAATACTGTGTAGTTTCAAAACAGAAGAAGGATTGGCTGAAAATCTTTATAGCATGCAGTGAAACCCCTAGGTCACTTGAAATAGCCAAGCAATTCTCCATTGTGAGAAGTCCAGCCAGTAACTCTCCAGTGAGGCTGAACTGAATATCTTTTGACTTAAGATACTAGACAAAGGTCAGGGAGAGGTTCTAGAACCAAAATCTGGGAAACTGAGCGAAATATGGATCTATGAGGATTGAAACCCACTGGACCCCCAGAATTTTGGTTTATATCTATAGTATGAGACTGAAGATATTCTCTTAAAGAGAAACTCAGAGAAAAAGCCAGTAGATATTGAGTACTGTGGATATACTAATGAAATCACCAGTCTCTGATTTATTGGTGAAATACTGCCATCAACAAATCTTAACAATCACCTGACAATTAAGAAAGGCCTGTTATATGATATCTAGGTACCAAAGCAAACAAGCAGTCAGGAGCAATAGAAATTATGGTAGAATCAAAAGAAAATAATATATAGAGAGATGGTTAATATGCATCATCTATTAACTAGTAGATTTCACATAATTAAAATATAATTAAAATAATTATAAAATGTAACTAAAATATACTGCATGTACTTCAAAGGATGCTAATTTTAAAGAAACACTCAGAAAATAATTTTTAGATATCAAAAATATGATCACAAAAAACTTTAGATTTTCAAAATTTGTTAAAATCTATCAAAAATACTTTTTAAAGTGAAATAAAAAAGTAAATAAAAATTAAAGTAAGGAGGAAAATTTACAGTAGTTGGCCATATTTGACATTCAAGTAAAAGGAATTCCAGTCTGAGAAAAGAGAATAGACAGGGTATATATTGTCATATAAGTAACACAAACAATTTTTTTCAAGACCCAACCCAAAGTACATAAACCTCCATTTCAGATCCCTGAATGCCAAACAAATTGATTAATATTGCCTTCACCAAGGAAAAACATCAAAAATTTGAGAACCCCAAAGACAAATAGAAACTATTAAAAGCATTGAAGAGTGGAGGATATAAGTATTAATATTGTAAAACCAAAAATCAGCATACTTCCTCCTGGCAATGTCAGTAGCTTGAATAGAATGAAAGTTTCAAATTTCTGAGGCTAAATTATTTCCAGCCTAATTTTCTATAGTTAGTTAGATTATCAACTATATTTGAAGGAAGGATAAAGACATATTCAAATATGCAAGGTCTCGAAATTTTAGTCTAATATATTCTCTTTTAGTAAACTATGATGTGAGTCTCACTGAAGTAGAGAGTGACTACCAAGAAGACAGAAAATGAAGGCTGCAGGCGCAGGAAATCAGACAGAAGAAAAGACAAACAAGAAAGTTCTAGATGGTTGTGCCACAAGCTGAAAGAACTAGTTCTGAGTGAAGCCAAGAAATAGAAGACTCCCAGAGGGACACTTTTAGGCAAAAAATAAATAAAACTTACATATTTTGAAAAATGAACAGTTGTATAGGAAAGCATCTAGGTAAATTACCAGTAGGTCTATTAAAATTCACAAACTTTAAAGTATTGAAAAAATTTTAATCAATTATGTAAGCAAATAAATTTCTTTTGTGATATAATGAACTGAGTAGTGCTCATGTAGCCACTATAAGATTATTAAGCCCCATATGTTTACCCTAAAATTTTGATATTAGGAAAATCAGTTGAAAAATAAAAGGTGTATGGTTCAGTTAGGAAAATATATCCAGAAGTAAAACAAGAAGTTATGAAACAGTAATAAAAGTATGCTTTTACTAAGATATAGAGGTAGACAGCAGCAAGAATTATGGCCTCTTGAAATCAGGAAGCTCTTAAAGTGATTGACAATTTCTGTATGAATCTTATGATTTTTTTTAGTTTTTAAAAATATATTTAAATTTCACTTTGGTAAAAATTAAATTAAAAAACTAAAAGTAGTCTAAGAGTTCATGGGAATAAGACCTATGTAAGCAGTGGGGACCTATGGCATGGTTCACAACCTTGTTTTATGTGAAATGCAGCCTTTCCTGAGGACCCAATTCTTCATGCTCCTCTCCAAATGAAGTCCATTTTGTGTCTAGTCTCCCATGTACCTCAAGGCCTTCTCCCCATTATCACTTCTAAATCATTTCTCCATTCTTTTTTAAAGCCTATGGCTCCTTGGTATTGATATCTTTTAAGAGTAGCCACCCATTATTTCTCCTCTTGTTTTTATTTACATACCACCTTGTCATTTCTTCATTATTGAAGAAGTCCCATCTGACTTTCTCACTTAAAATGGTGCATTTATTATATGTAAATTATATTTTAATATATTTGATTTAAAAATAAAAATAGAGGAAAGTCAGTGTCATGGGCTTCCAGGCCTATCTAGAGACACTGTCTAGAGATCTAAGATGAACAGGAAAAAACAGTTCACTAAGAAATTCTTGTGAGGGGTTGGGGTTGTGGCTCAGTGGTAGAGCACTCACCTCTTACATGTGAGACCCTGGGTTCGGTCCTCAGCACAACATAAAAATAAATAAACATGTATAACTAAAAAATATTTTTTTAAGAAAAGAAATTCTTGTAAGAAGTAGAGGATGGTACAGGCAAGGAGAAATGGGCAGGTTTCATATCAGAAACTAGTTGGTAGTTAAGAAACTACCAACTTCTCAACCACACACACACACAAACACATGCACACACTTCAAAGGAGATGTGCATCTACAGCAAAGAATAGAGCAAATTTGGTAAGAGGATATTTGAGACAATAAACCCCAAATCAAAGTTTTGAGCTATACAAGCTCGGTTAATACTTTTCCTACATTATTTATGTAAAACATATAATCTGACCCCGTTTATTCTTTTTTATTTGTTCTTTTTAGTTATACATGACAGTAGAATGTATTTGACATATCACACATAGATTATAACTTCCCGTTTTTGTGGTTGTACATGATGTGGGGTTACACTGGTCTTGTATTCATATTTGAACATAGAAAAATTATTGTCCGATTAATTCTACTGTCTTTCCTATTCCCATTTCCCCTCCCTTCCCCCTATTTCCCCATCTCAATCCAGTGAAACTCCACTCCCCCATGTCCCTCTGCCTATTGTGAGTAAACATTCACATATCAGAGAGAACACTTGGTCTGGCCCCATTTAAAAATAAGCAATATTCAAAAAGCAACCAAAAAGGATTTATGAATAGATAAATAGGAAAAAGGTGTATGAACAAATTAATCGCAAAATTTCTCCATGTTTTTTTCATCCTCTATTAACTTACCATAAATTGATACTTCTATAAAGGAGCAAAGTTAAGGAAGAAATAGAAGACTTCAAAGAAGAGATTTCACAAAGACAGAAGGAAATGAAGAGTAGTTAGAGCTCAGTAAAGTAAGAACAATACAGAAATATCACCAGAAGAAAGACAGGTTTTAATCACCTTAGTACAATAACATGACTAAATTCCAGTAAAGTACTTCATGGTTTTCCCAAAGGACATTAAGTGACAACTAACAGAGATTTGAGGGGAAATAAATAATCTTTTTCTAGAACATGACAGCAAAGGAGATCCAAATATGCATATTCATTATTCCTGAAAAGGAATACTCGGATGAAATTATAAAAGATATTATATAAGAGAACTTCCCTGAAACATGAGCACATTATATACCAGCAAAAATAGGCATAAATTATTAATCTCAAGGAATATCTTGATGAATTCACTGAACTTTCATCATCAGTAGAATCTTATAAACCTTCAAGTAGGTAAAGGATACCCCAAGCAAGGAGAAAATAAACAATCTCAGACTTCTCTATGACATTAACATAGGCAGGCAGACAAGGTTCTGAGGAAAAGATGGTAGGATCCAAATCTTTCTGTCTGGCCAACTCGTTCTGCGACTATAAAGAAAACAGACATTCTAAAGTAGTCAGAGTTTCTGGGATTACAACATCCATGATCTTCAACCATGAAACTACTGGCCCATTCAATCCAGTCAAAGAGGGATGGGGCATAAAGTAAAGTGAAGAAACCAGGAAAAACAAAGCTAATCAGAAGTAAGCTTAAAAATCAATTTAAATATTAAGCTAATGCTAAACATGTGTGGTTATGCAGATATTAGTAACATTATAAAACAATAACCTTAAGTTCAATGGCCTGAAATTATTTTCAAAACTAAGTGCAGCCTTCATACTAATATTGATATAGTGTCTGAGCTTCTTCAGCTGAGATGATATTAATGCTGTCCCATGGCATCCATGCTTTTTCCAGTGGAAGATGTGGATCATTTATTTGGATGTCTACCAGACCATTATCCCCATTCTAAATTCTGACCCTTAGGATCCCTATGGCAATAGACTTTCCTCAGTTGTATGTGGTCATATCTCACAGACATTGCTGATGAGACATCAATGCATAATTCACCCAGCTAAACCAATCACATCTCCCCTGTGGACTGGTATGAAGAAAATATATGAGGATAGAACTTGTACAGGGGCTCAGCATAACTCTATAGTCTGCAGGTAAAAAAAAAAATGAAACAGATATATAGAGTTGAGTGATCACCCAAGTTGAAACTAAGAGGGTGGCTGTTTACATTCATATTTTACATCCTTCCTAAAGCCTAACACAGGTCCTTCCTTTGGTCTGCAGTGTACATCTATCGGTGTACATCTATAACTTCTTTTTTGTTCAATTCATTTTGAGTAGGTTTCAGTTGTTTGGAGCCAAAATAGCCTTAAAGACAATAAAAATTACAATGAGAAATAAATTTATAATTAACAGATACACATCTATTATGGTTCAGATATGAGGTGCCCCCAAAAGGTCATGTGTGAGGCAATGCAAGAAGCTTAGAGGTGAAATGATTGAGTCATCAGAGCCTTGATTTAATCAATGTGTTCATTCAATTGAATAAATTGTCTAGGTGGTAACTGCAGGCAGGTAGACTGTGGCTAGAGGAAGTAGGTCACTGAGGGTGTACTTTGAAGCTTATATTTTGTCCTTGTTGAGTAGAGCTGTCTCCCTCTGTTTCCTGGTCCCATGCCCTGAGTTGCTTTTCTCCACAACACTCTTCAGTCTTTAATATTCTGCCTCACTTGTGGCACAGAGCAATGGAGTCAGCCATCTAAGGACAGAGAGACCTCTGAAACCATGAGACCCAAATAAACTTTCCTCCTCTACATTATTCTTGTCAGGTCTTTTGGTCACAGCAATGCAAAGCTGAGTAAGAGAACATCTTTAGAAAAAAAAAATAATGTAAAGTTGGAAGAGCTGAGGTGGAATCCAAATTGTGGGGGTAATAATAATTCCTCAGTTAAGGAATGGGAAGTGGGCAGTTTCTGTTTTGCAGTGATAAAACAGTTCAGATATCACCTTTTATTCCTGGCTGTCAGATCATATTTTCACAAAAAGTGAGACTTGGTAGAGTGTCATAGTCAATTTCAAGATATCAGAGTATGCAGATTAGAGAATGTGAAATATGCCACAACAGAGGCAAGTTTAAGACTAGAATTTTCCATCTGTAGACAGAGAGGAAAACAGGGTAGCACCTGGGGAATACTGGGCTCCCAATCAAGAAATCATGTACCTTGCCAAAAGGCAACGTCCAGTTATCTGAGTGCTCTTGCATCTCCAACTTAGGCTGATGTCACTAATGGGAGATGCCAATAATGGGAGAAGTACTATAGTAACCTTTGGAAAGGAGTCATCATCCATGGTCCCTTTGTGAGTTATAGTATGTTCTCCTACTGTGGGCCTCCTCCCCAACACCCCAGCTACAACCCAACACATAAACAAATACTGTAAAAACTAAAAGTGATTTCATGACTTGTGAGTGAAAAGCATGAGTTGATAAAAAAAAAGCCACTGTTTTTCTTCTATGATTTAAAACAAAGACCATTAAACAGTTAAAAATGGGGTTAGGCAGAATTCCAGGAAGGGCTGAACAGATTGATAAACCCTGCTCTGATGGTTCGGCTACCCAAATCCAGAGAGCATCACAATGCAACAAGTCCTCTGACTTGGTTTTCTGCAAACAGAGCTCCATCAAACCAAAGAATATAGACAACAATTTCCCCCAGAGTCTATAAGATTGTAAACCCAGAAAATAAAACAAAAAAGAAAAAAAAAGAAATAAGGAGTAGGAGAAAAAGACTCACAAATTGATCAACAGAATGTGAATGACTCAAACCAAGATGAGAAACTAAACACCAATAAATCTTCAGAATAGCTCTGAAGAAATTCAGATAAGAAGATCACACCTATGGGCAGAACCTGGGGAAGTTAGAATTACTCTGGAGCTCAGTCTCTTGCAGAAAAAAAAAAATGTGTCAACTGGTTGAACTGCCTGTGAGACTGACTCATTGGCCACTCTGTCTCAGATCACAGCTACTTTCCCTTGGGTCTCAAAAACATCTCAGAAAAAGGACATTTTGATAAACCAATATGAGGGGACACAACCTGAAGGCATAGTAAATGAATGATACTCTTGATTCCATTCTCTTTTATCTCTGGCAATGCTGAAAGTTTCAGTTTTTATCAAGATGAATGCTAAAAACAGAGCAATATGGAGTGTCATCCCAGGTAGGCACTGATCAATACCCTCTTAGGTTGGCCCTCCACCAATCATTTTAGTCACTCGACAGCTTTGACCTTCTCATAGCAGCCATGGGCCACAGGAGGTTCAAAGCACAAAAGGCCAGAGGCAGCGAAAGCACAGAGTAATGAGTGTAAAGGAACAGTCGGAATTTTGGTGCCTCACAGAGAGCAAAGCTGCTCCCAGGGTATGAGTAATCAAGAGCAAGCATTTTGCAAAGTATTTTGGAAAGGAGTAAATGCTCCCTGGTAGAACTGTGATTAAAAAGTCAAGCTCAAATGAATGCTATGCTAAGTCAAAGACATAGGCAGCAACTAGAAAGCCTGTGCAAATTGTAGTTTCAGCCAAACATCCTAGAACAGATTGACATAGTACAAAAATACTGTGGAACAAAAAGAGGATGGGTATAGGAGACTATCAGCAAAACCTGGAAGAAGAAACATGAAAATTTTTTCATAGATATAAATATAATTATATTTATGAATATAATATATTCATAAATATAATTATATAATTTTTTGTAAATATAAATATAAACAAATTACTCCCACATCCACACTTTGATTTTTACCAATTCCATTACAAGAAAACAATGATGATATGTAACAGACCACAGCTGAGAGTCCATAATTACAGAATCCAGAATCACTATACATAGTTCTTGTGACACAGAATAGATGTTCTTTTTATCATTTTGTAAGATACTAACTTTATTTTATCCAAGTTTTGACTCTTAAAGGAAACAAAACATGTAAACAAATAACTTTGGCTTTTAACATGGCTTATTGGCTGAGTAGGCATTGAATCATTTGAAAACAAAATTTTTATTAAAAATGGATTTTTACTTGATATAAATGCCCATATCAATGTTCTGGATTTTCCAGTCAATTCAGTAAGACAAAGAAAAGCTTATCTGATATTCTGAGATATAAACATTGAAAAGGAAGAAACAGGTTATTATATATAAAAATGTAGCTGGAATAACTAAATAATCCAACATTTCCGGGGTTAAAGAAGAAGAAAAAACTTTGAAATACACATTCATTTTCATGCAATAATTCAAGTTCAAGAAATTTATTTGAAGTGAACAATTAGAGCTGTGACCAAACATTTGTGTGAAGAATGTTTATTATACTTCATTTCTCTGATTTAAAAAAATAGAAATAACCTTTGTAGCCCAAACAACATAATTAGTTAAATAATTTATAGTAAACTTTTAAAGTGAGATGGAAGATATTATAATATAAGCAATCATATGGATCAATTTATCTGACTACAAATCAATTAGGAAAGGCAGCTGCTATGGGCTTTGGCATCCTTGAATATCCTTTCTCTGGATGACAAGCTACAATGTCTAACCTCCTCTGACTTGAGCTTTTTCTGTAGCTATACATACACAATTAAGTCAGTTGAGATTACCACAGCATGACTACCATGTAACTTCGCAAGACAGGCTTGTTTACTGCTTGCTGCAAAAGGTACTAGGCCATACAGGCAACCACATTGTCTCTCGGGGTTTATGATCTAGGTAATTGGAACTACCATGCTAATGTTTCTGCTATTTGTTATAGTATGAGTTATGAATTGCTTTGCCCTGACCTATTAACCATGAAGGTGAAGGAGACTGTACCTTACAAATCAACTTCCAGGCTTCACTTGGTCAGACTGTTCAAGTTACATGAGGTAGCTCTAAATATAAAATTAATTAAAAATTTATGATTACAAATGAACACACTGATCAGAGGTTATGATCCTTCATTGAATGAGAAAATTAGAATAAATGAAATTCCAGAAAAGCCTGCTAAAATGAAACGAAGAATAAAAGAATCATCAGAAACAAGTATAAAAGAATAAAACCAGAGTTGGCAGAGTCTCAACAAGCAAATTTAGGTTCCAAAGGAGTCCTTGTTTCCTGGTTTGGTTTTTTGATGCACAACACGGATCTTAAAGGGCTCCCTGGAGTGAGGAAAATAATCTCTTTCATGAAAACTTTGCTGAAAGTTTGTTTGTTTGCTTTAAATGAGAAGTCTAATAAAGAAAACTGTCGTTCTCCCAAATAGTGTAGAAAGTACCAATATTCGTGTTTCTGCAGAAAAAAATTCATATTCTCCAATAAACAATAAAGGAAATTCTAGCATGTGAATATATTTGAACACTGTTAACTCTTGGATCATTTTCCATATTCATCATTTCCTTTGCTCTTGGGCATAACAACTGAATAAATATTTAACAGAACTTCAGAGAGTGAACTTGTTTCTAAAGGAGAAAAGTATTAATTACAAAAGTAATTCTGATTAACAAGAAAAAGCTTCTTATAATGAGTGACATATAAAAAAAAGTAAGTGTTTTCTTTTAATTCTGAATGTCCCCAGGAGAATTCAGTACTGGGTCAGAGCAAAAGAGATATTTCACTGTACATTCTTTCACTAAGGAAGGGAGTATAAGAGAAGAATGCCATAAGAAGTTTTCTCCTCATCTCTCATAACAATAAGAGCCCCAGCAGGTACTTCCCAGTGTGGCTGTGTCAGCCATTCCATATCAAGAAGAGTCTGCAGCAGCTTCTCTCCTGCACTCAGACACAGGTTAATTGTCATTTGTTTAAGCAACTCATCTCCGGAGTAATATCCAAAGACCAGAAAGATCAACTTGTCTTGGATCCCTTTTCCAGAAGGTCCCCAAATACATCCTGTTACCTGCACTGACCAGACTTTTATCCCACTTCCTGTAAAAGCCGATCACTGCAAAGGGGGACTTCATGATTTAATTAGTTTATACTAATGAATATTCAATCCATCCCTGTAGCACTAAATAATGAGTCAAATGCAGATTCTGTTTGCCAATAAGGCCACAGTCATGGGATAGACAGCGAGTATTATCTGCCTCAAAAGAGTGCCAGGTAGTGCATGACAAAAGCCAGAGTCTTTGCCATCCTATATGACACCTGTGCTGCTTTTTTGTCTTGATTGGACCAAGCAATTATTCATCTCATCTTTGAAAATTCAGTTTCTTGATCCTATATGGAATTTCTAATTATTTCTTTCTTCCAATCACAATTATTTTTACATCCCAAAGCCTATTTCAAAAGCATTTTGCTATCTGTTCTCTGTTCAGAAATGTCAGCAACAAGGTCCTCACAGGACTGGCTCCTCTTCATCTGCCCCATTCTCAGCCCTGTTTCTCCGGCTTCCTCAGAAATCCTGTGAGCTTCCTAATATCCATTCAGACTCCTGTTAGGGAGTCTCTATAACTTGTGAATGGAAACCATGACCATATTTTATGGAAATACTACAAATATATAAATGCTCACATCCATTTTGCGTGGTACTATACAGTTTCACGTTGTTTATAAAACATTGTTTCATTAGTATTTGAAAATTGCAGTTTTTTTTCTTATTGTTTGTGAGTTTTTGTCTTTTTTCTTATTGTTGTCATTTCTTTTTTGTTTCTTTTTTGTGAGACTAAGATAAAAGGTTTTGATGATGCACTTTTCCCAGAACTTTTCTACATTCCCTTAAAAACAGAAATTCAGATGTGGATATAGAACTCCTGGGATATTCTGGGAATACTAAAGATACAGTGTAATTATCACTGACCTTCAAACATCCCATATGGACCAAACAGGGAAAGATGTTTTTGGTGCTTGAAAGGCCAACTGATTTTCTCTTGGCCAGCTTCTTTTTTTTTTTTAAGTAGGCATGGCATTGCATTTCCTGAATAGTAATAAATTTTAATAATGAGCAAGGAAGGTTCTTTTGTTCTAAACAGTCTACATATATCTTTGTGTATGTTTATGTTTTTATACCAAATGCACAGTGAAAAGACTTAACTTTTTGCCTCAAACAGCAACAGATACCTGAGAAAATTAGTCTATTTTTAATTCAGCCCAGCTAAAGCACTCTGAACAAGAACCTGGCTAAACCAGTTGGAACTAAAAACTTCAATTTATCACAATGGTACATAAATAAATAGAAAATTTCACTCATCCAATCAAAATCATGTAAGAAAACAAACCAGTAAAATAATTGTATTGTAAAATGATGAGCAAGGCCCACAGGAAGACAGAGAGCTTCTTGTCCATCTGTCTAGCTCTGGAGTCCAGGTGGCTGTCTCAGAGGTTGAGCTCTTTACTCTGTACCTGCCCCTCACATACTTGCATCCCAACCCCAGCACCCATCTCTCCCTCCTATTGCCTGCTCTGAAACCTGAGAGCCTGGCTTGTAGTATCCCCTGGGCTCACTTGCCAGCCTGCTTCATTCTGGCCAGTGGAATTATAGTCAGGAGATCAGAGAGTAGGAGGAGAGAATGGATGTGGCACTTCTGCCCTGTGTCTTCTCTGCAATTCTGGCCAGCCTCTTAAAATAGTCATTTCCTTCGACAACTACAGCTCCCACGTGCTTCAGCTTTCATTGAACTCATATAATTCCATTCCTGCAGGTAGGGAAGACTTTTGCCATCTGTGGTATCTCAACACTCCCTGCTTGTTCTTTTAGTCCTGCCTTGAACCTAGGCAAGAAGTGTCATAATTCTCTTCATTTGAAACACCACAAGTAATATTCTATTTTCTATTGAAACCCTGTTTACAGGATGGAACTACCTAATGCATTTAAGATGAACCAAGGACTTGTTTTCATTCATTCAACTCAAGAGCATTTCTTGTTAGCATACTGTATTCATTCCTAGGAGAAGGACACATGGAAGCAAAGCTCAGGAAGGCAAAATAAATTCAGAATGATAATTAAAAACACACCAATGTATATTATTGTTCAGAGATTAGAAAACAGACTTCTAGCCACTTTACTTTTTTTTATGCAGCATTTCCCTGAGAAACCAACCTATAGTCAAAATAATCAAGTGTTCTTGGTAAATCTAAATTAATACTGGGGGGAGTTAATTATATTATTCAAATATTTTATGACCTCAGGCTAACATAGCCAGGGGCCTCTACCATTGCCTTTATGACTTCTCCTGAGACATAGGAGGCCAGGGTAGTCCATCCTTTTGAAAGTGCCTTAATCTTCTTTATTGAGCTGAAATTTATCTTACTGACTCCTTTTACTGAGTTGTCAAGGCAACAAATGTGTCCCCATTCCACCTAATCCCCTTCCACATACAGTTACGATTAGTGCATTCCTTCTTGAGAGATTTTTTTTAATGTAATTAAATCTTGTGGAATAAGAGCTATTCTATCTCTATAAAGTGATTTTCATTCATGTGTTGCACAAATATTTGCTGAGAGTCTTCTATGTATCTGGCAGAGACTATGTTTGAGAACATGCCCTAAAGAATAAATTCATGCTCTTACCATTTTCTATTGGCTTCCCATGTTAACTGTCAGAAAGTAGACTTATATCCTTCATTCCAAGCTCTTCAGGGACACCATATGGTATCCTCCAATTACTGATGAAACAGCTATTTTCTATAAGAATAATTTTAAAAAAAAGAATCAAATCAGGGCCAGAGTAACAAAAACGGAAAAAAAAAAAGAAAGAAAAATGTTTCACAGCCATGTTAAAATTTTAAATATCCTGAAATTTACCAACAAAAATAATTCTTTGTTAATTACTTGACCAAATTAAGACTGTTTGTCTTATTGAAATTATGGTTTCCTATTTAACTGTGAAATGTGTAAGTACTGGCTTCCCTTAGACATCAGAAGTTGATTGTGACCTAGCAAATCTCTTTTTCACCTCGGACTCTATCAAAAACCAACTCTTATCAGCACACCATGCCTGGATACACACACTCACAAGTCAGTACTTTTTATTATTCATTACAGTAGATTTCTTCCTAGCTTACCTGCTTTTCCTGTTCCTCTGGAAAGTTCTCCTCAGTATCATTCTCACTACAGAGTGAGTGTGACAAAATACAAATGTGACCAAGTCACTCCCTGAATTCAAAATCAGATTTTTCACTTACGAGTTGTGTGATATCAACAAAATACTTTTTTGAGCCCCCATCTTATTTGTAAAGTAAGGACGCCCATAGTACTTCCCTCACAGGAAGGTCTAGATCATTAAATGAGTGAATACACGTGAAACGTTTAAAGGATGCCTGCCATCAGCAAGCTAGCCATTATTTTAAACCTACAAAAGTGGAGTTTTTTCCCCCATATCCCCTGTGACACCCCAACTCAGGCAGCAACTTGGATATTTTATGCTTATTGCCTGAGGGAAAAAATGGCATCAAGGAAAAGAGAAAAGTTATTTTGACACTCTTGGCAGAAGTATTTGTTTGAGAATACAGAAAGACATTTTGAGTTTCAAAGGTTTCAGGGCATGGAGTTTGTACTGTAAACAGATGATTTGAAAAAACAGAAGAAAGATGAAAAGGCACATTGTTAATCCCCAGGTACCATAAAGTTCCTCTGCTCTGAAGAGAATCATAGAAAGCATTAGGAGAGGGCCCCTAGCTTAGCCCCCCTCACTGGGCCAAGTCTAGAGAGGGTAAAACACAAGTTTGGATATACCTGGAAAATCTGAGAACAGTGAGGGGCCCTATGCCCAAAGTAGAAGCTAAGAAAGTTGTAAAAGCCCAGAGTTTTCTGAGCCTAACATAGGACAGCAATAAGGACGGGAGAAAGCCTGCAAGAAGCAGAAAGGGAATAGGAAGACACCCTAAAGTTCTCCTCATCATTAGACCTCCATCAGAGAACAATCAAATATGCCCATGTCTCCAATAAGGACACAGAGAAGAGAGAGGGATTTCATATAGTCTCTAGAAATGAGGTGATAGACAAAAAGAAGCAATCTGCATGGATCATAACCAAGGACCAAATGAGAAGAAATGTGCCTCAACAAATGTGGGTCTGGAAAAATGGAACTGGCCACCCCTGATCACTCCTCCCAAGTGCTTTTGCATAATACAAGAACCTTTCCCAGGATTACTTACAATATTTCATATTTTATGCTCAATGTAAAAGTCTCAAAAAATTAAATTCAACTGTATAAATATAAAAGTATCCACATTTCTTAAACTTTCCTTCCCATTTCTCATAAAAACAAACATCAGGCTTCTTACCTTTACCTGCATGACCAGGCTCCTGCCTCCCTCTGGTACCTCCTCTCCTATCATTTCCTCCCTTTTTCACTGAGCCCCAGACATACCAGTTTCCTTTCTTTTTTGATAACAGGAAAGTCCTTTTCCATTCTAATTAATTTCTGTTAGGTGTGCCTGTGCTCTTAAAATGTCTAGATCATTCTAATTCTTGGGGTATCATCATAAATGTCTTCTCACAGAAGCTTTTTCTGATTTGAAGAGTATTTCTCTATGTATTCTTCATCTGATCACATTGATTTCATTCATGATAATTCTCACTAATTTCTTATACTTTTTTCCCAATGTTAATGAAAGCTGGAACTTTTTCCATCTTGTTATTTGCAATGTCCCATGCATTCAGCACCTGTCCCAGCACAGAGTAGATGGTCAAGATATATTTGTTAAATGAATTACTGAATGCATTTTTCATCCCACCATACTAAGGGAACCCATACTGTGGCAACAATGACTTACTATTTTATCATTTTCACTCAAAACTCATTTTTTTAAAAGAGAGAGAGAGATAATTTTTTAATATTTATTTATTTTTTTAGTTATCGGCGGACACAACATCTTTGTTTGTATGTGGTGCTGAGGATCGAACCCAGGCCGCACGCATGCCAGGCAAGCACGCTACCGCTTGAGCCACATCCCCAGCCCCTCAAAACTCATTTTTTAAAATAAATCTTGAAGGATATGTTCTATCCTAAATATATATATATATAATACATTATATGTTTGGGGATCCCCAAGACCTCCCTCAGATCCCATGATTCACTAGAAGGAAACACAGAATTTAAGAAAGCTATTTTATTTAAGGCTACAATTTAGTGGAGCAAGAAGATAAAGATTAAAATCAGCAATGGGAAAGACATAAGGTAGTGTTCAGGAAAGACAAGACACAAGGTTCCAATTGCTCTCTCCCAGTAAAATCACAAAAACAGTGTTCAACTGTCCCAGAAACAATGTTTTACAGCATTCACAAAGTATTGCCAACCAGGAAGGCTTATCCAAGCTTCCAGGGTTTTCTATGGAGGTCAGTTATGTAGACATGGTTACCTGCCAAAGGTCAAAATGAGATCCTGTAGCCCAAGGCCTACACTGTATAGCACATTTTTAGAACAGACTACTTAGCATAACCTAATATTCCCAGATAAATAGAAACACTCTGATAAGTCAGAATAATCCATAACTTAGAGGTTATCTCTTAAGAGAGGTGCCAAACTTGTGCAGGATATGAACCACCCAGATTTGCTGTGTTAATTCTGTACTCCACATGACACTGTATCTTTAGTCACTAATATACCTTGGAATATTGGGAATTCACAGGAAAAAATAAAAGCCTTCTCTAAACCCCTAAAATCAAATATAGTTAAGAGATTATTATGAAAGAGTAGTAAGAAATAATTGACTATATGTGTATATGTGTGTATGTTTGGGTCTGACGGAGTAAAGAACTGACTTAGATGGGTTGCTTCACATATTGTGAGAATTCCCTGAAAGAGAAAGTCTGAGTCTACCTTTGAGAAACAGAATCTGTTACAGCAGCTCTAAAGTTACCTTTGGGAAGAGAATTTCCTCCTTACATAGCAAAAGGAGCTTTGATGGAATAGCCTCCTTTTGAGAGTTCCCCCAAGGAGTAAAATGCCCATAGGATTCTAGAAAACAATTGATTAATACTAACTCACACCTATTTTTCAGCACAACAAGATGTCTATTGACACTGGCAGAATCTGAGTAGATAATAAGAGTGGAGGCAAGAGGAGAGGATCAATAAAATCAACCATCTAACTTGATAGCCTGTGGGACTGCACATGTCCACAGTCCATCAAAGAAAGAAACACAGAAACAAGGAACAACTTTGTTCAACTTCTTAAAACAGTGGTTATTTTCGTTTTTCTCTTTAAAATTCCTCAAAGACCTTAGCAGTGAACTCGAAAAGGCAGAGATGTCCTTTACTTAGTTTTTGTTGGCAGAGATAAAAAATGAATACCTAAAGATATGATGCCTTACCTGGCTATATATCTTAGAGATACCAAGAAATAACATAGGTAATGGTAATTGTGAATAAGAGGGAAAAGCAAATTTAATCTCTAGAGGTCTAAAGTAAAAAAGAAAATTGTTCCTGAGCCCATAATTTGCAACCAAACTGTGATGCATGTTGTTTAGGAACAGAAATCTCATGTGGTTCTTTCTGGGAAAATCCTGTATGCTAAATGCACCAAGAGCATGTGAACATGACTAAAAATAAGTTCCTATTGCCATCCTATTAATGTTCACTTTATTCAGTCTCAACACAAAAAGAATTTGACACATGTTGTTTTTTTGTTTTTTAAATATTTTATAAGTTGTTGATATTTATTTATTTATTTATTTATATGGGGTGCTGAGAATCGAACCCAGTACCTCACACATGCCAGGCAAGTGTGCTACCGCTGAGCCACAGTCCCAGCCCCACACATTGTTTTTAATAATGTGACTGACACACAGACAAAATGTCTGCATGAGGCAATGATATAACATAGAGCTATAGGAATGTTATACAGGTTTAAAGAAGAACATTGACTACTCCCATTGCAGATGAATTCTGAAACACTGCAGGAATCACAAAAGTGTAGTGAAAGTCTTCTCTCTGCCTGCTTTTCACCTCAATTTCTCAGCAGCATGAACCTGTGGTATGCAGAGTCAAGAAAACGCTCCACACGCAGAAGTTCTGTTCGGATATTAGTAACCCTAATTTACAATTCATTCCCCCATTACCCTTCTAATTTCGAGTTTTACTCCTTTCTTCATCATTTTAGGAATTACACTTCCATGTAATACCACATAGCTAAAACTAAAAAAGAAACCAACAGTACATTCTAGCCTAGAATGGAAAATTATTGATAGGAAGCAGAGCGATTTAAAAATTATATGAATGAATACAATAAAAGAACTGAGTAAATCCACATTTACATGGTAAAAAATAATCAGGAAGTAAAGTAAAAATAGTCCTCAGTCTGGAAGAGCCACATTCATCAGACATATTGACACTATCACTTTGACTTCAGGATGAATACTTTAACCAGGCTGAGATGGAAAAGAAAGCATTAAATACCCTCTAGGAGAAGAGGAGTAAGAACAAATTCCACCTTGCTAATTGATAATGACAATACATGACCCGTCTACTCTACCAACTACACTTACATCTCTTCAGTTCCATTACTCCCACTTGCCTCTTCTTGAATGAATAACTCAAGAGTGCATGCTAGACCTTGGAGTACAAACTAATTTTTCTTTTTGCACATGAGTTAAGAAAAGTATTACAAACCAAACATAATTGGTAAAATATAAGTCTACCTATAAAATGTAGATCTGATGTGTGGAAATATGAATTACTGATATGGAATAGGAAAAATCAAAATGATTCTCCAAAGACAAAGAAAAATAACAAAGACCGAAAAAGGAATGAGAGAAGTTAGGCAGAGAGAAAAAGATTCAAACTACTAATAACTGATATTGTTAAAGAGTAGGTCAGAATAAATAAAGCAGGAAAAGTAAAAATACAATTAAACAAAAACTTTAAAAAATGCTTAGGTCCAGGCCTATCTAAGAGTCTATGCAGATTTCTGAGTAACTATGGGGCCATCCTCCACGTGGCGCCCATCCAGAAGGTATCCAGAAAAGTAGTCAGCATTACCTTTCATAATGGGTATGAATCATTAGAGCATCATTTCCCCAATCAGAAAGGAGTCATGGAATATATCAAATTATATTCAAGGTCATAGAATATAATAAAGACTCACATGTATTTGACCATCATCATCATCTTCTTTATCCATCTCTAAAAGGTAAAACTGAATGGCCTCTGAACAGACAAGTTTGCATGTCATAGATAGAGGGAATGCTTGGTTCCCCCAATAGAATACAAAAGTACATGTTGGTTTAGGTGCATAGCTATTGAATAAACAGACAGTGTAACATTCTGTTAAAAGAGACAAATCTATAGACACTGTGATGCAGAAAAAAACAGTATGTAGCTGATTGTCTAAATCACTGTCATCAAAGTCTCCAAAGGTGTACAACAAAAATATCCATCATGCAATGTTTTTGCCTGCTGCTGTCTGTCATTACTCCATCATCCTGGTTCTGTTTTATATGTGACTCCTCTTCTACATCCTATCCTGTAGTTGTTAGGATCTCATTACAATTTCTTAAAATTGTTATTACTTCATTTCTAGTCCTGTGCTAATTGTACCTGCTTTGCTTAAATTGCTGTTTATTAAACTTTTACTATGTTCCAACAATTGAATCACTTGCTTTGAATATTGAACTCATTTATTCATTGCAGCTGCTCATTAAGGTTGGTACTAATATTATTGTCTTTATTTTTATGCAAATGAATGAACTGAGGCTCAGATAAGTTTATAAAAAGATCTTGGTTGTAAAAGTGAAAATAGAATTTGAACCAGAGCATTTCTGATTCCAAAATGCATGCACTGTTTAACCTCTACAATGATAATTTTTCTCTTTTCTTTCCATCAGCCTATTACCCTAAAAGGGATTTCTCTCTTTACATGCTTGGAGTAATATGACTGAAAAGTCATATACAGTAATGGTGGTAGGCAAAAATAAAGCAATTTGTAGAATGTGTATTTCCTATAAAAGTGCCCACCATTATATAGATGTCACTAATCCATGCTCTTCCTGAGTTATACCATCATATAGAAAGAAGTCTGGGTTTTCACACACACACACAAAAAAAAGATGCTTGTTAATCCACCTATTTTACCATGGGCTAGATATTATGTTGGGTATGGACATATGATTTAGGTGAGCTCACAGTGATAATTTCATTCATGGAGTTCACTGTCAAGTGTGTGTTTATTTTTAGCTCTCCCATGTTTTACATTCATTTCTATAGCATTTATTACATCTATGATAGCAGTTAAATATATCATGATAGACATTAATTCATTTGTGAGTTTCTGAAGGGCAGGAATAATAAATGACTTGTCCATCTCTGTTTATCCTCAAAACCCTAGCATGATGCTTGGTACAGGATATATGCGATACATAATTATTGCTAATTTTACATTCTCCAAGGTCTCTCACATTCTTAGCTGGGAGTGGAAGAAAAGATCAAGTGACTTGACAATAAACATAATGTGACTTCAAGACCCCAATTTGCCAGTATGAGAAAGCCATTCTTGAATTCCTGAGGTATGACTTCAGAAAAATTTGTCTCTTTATATCATTTTATCTTAATTGTCTTCAAAATGGACTACTGAGGCGAGAGTGGGGGGGGAGGGCTCAGGCTGTGGATTCTCAGTCAATGCACAGCAGGTTTATGAGAGCTCTCCAAACACAGCTGCCTTTGCCAACAAAACTGCAGAGACAGTGGCCACAGCATCAGTGCCAATGCACCAAGACAGTGCCACAGCCAGTCAGCTGCCACCTCACAGGTGAAGGCCATTTCTCTACCTCTGGACACATCCACTCAAAGGAGAAACAGCCATTGCTCTCTGCATGAAATTCTGCAATAAGCACCTGGTGCCGCTGCTAGCCTCAGGTCCTACAGCTCTGTTCTATTAGATATTGACATTCAGCACTTCATCCGATACATCACAGGCAAAAGCCACTGAGAGGGTGCAACAATCCAGAAACAGCTGAAGTAAAAGAAAGGCGTTTGCTTTTACTTTTAAATGATGAAATTTCTTTTAAAATATCTAGTTTTCATAGACTTACTGCACACAGCCCAAGGGGTTTTAGCAATGTGCCTCACAATTTCACCAAAATATATGATTCTCTGTAATCTTCCCTAGTAAGTTTTCCTCAGGATTCAAAAAGAAAGAAAAAAAAAAAGAAATCCTTTTAATAAAATTGTCCACAACTATCTGCCTGTGGAGGACCTGTGTTTGAATAATCAGGATTATTGGCTCAGATAATTTTTTTTATTACATGAAAGAAAATAGCATCTATATCACTAAAACTATTATAAAATTTTCATAGTATATATAAAGTACTTTAACATTTTAAATATTTTAGTATAAGTGTTAACTATTCGGATTATAAAAGTAATAGATGTTCAATGTAAACAGTTTCAAAAATAGAGGAAAATTGAAAATAGAATTATTGGTAATTTTATCACTTTAATAGATAGCAGCTCTTAAACTTTTCATGTATTTCTTCCTAATTGTCCTAACTACCACCAATGCTTAGACATTTTCAGACAATGTTAAGACAGAGTAGTCAGGATTTTATTTCAATAGCACTTGAAGGTTTTGCTGGGAAGGACCCACAACTAACACAACCTAATAACAAGCAGACAGCAGAGAGAGACAGCAGGTCTGGCAAGGAAGTAGTTGCTGAGGTTTGTCCTGTGGTTCAGCTCCACTGGAATCCCTGAGAGCAGGATGCTACAAATGAATGATCACCTTCTCCAAGACCTCAAGGGACACTACAAGGATGTTCAGTTTTGGTTACTTTCTAGCTGACCATGACACAAAAGGATGAGAGAGTTCTATTCACTTCATCAAGAACAGCTATGGCGGGCTGGGGATGTGGCTCAAGTGGTAGCGCGCTCGCCTGGCATGCGTGCGGCCGGGTTGGAGCCTCAGCACCACATACAAACAAAGATGTTGTGTCCGCCAAGAACTAAAAATAAATATTAAAAATTCTCTCTCTCTCTCTCTCTCCTCTCTCTAAAAAAAAAAAAAAAAAAAAAAAAAAAAGAACAGCTATGGCTTTGACATGCAAGTTTTTTTTCAAGGAGAGGAAGAAAGAACCAGGTTAACATGGAACCATTTTGTCATTGCTTATGCAGATGGCCAAAATGTATAATGTCTATTGATAGTAAGAAAATTAAGATTTTTATCCTTCTCTTAGGAAAGACCAGTATATCAATAGGAAGGCTTCCCAGAACATGCTTTTCAAGACAGAAAAAATAAGAAAATATTACATTACTTTGCATCAGTAATAATTTACAATTTTCTAGCTACACACACACACCCACACACACACAAAATCGAGAACTGTTCAGAAAAGGATAATGATGAGGAGGTCTGGAGAGGAAAACAAAGAGATTGGCAGGAAGCAAATGTGCAAGGTAAAAAGACAACCTGTTAGAAATACCTGGTGAAAGAAGTTGCTAGGAATGTAAAGAGAGATGCTGATATTTGATTTTAGATTGAAAGTTTGATGTGTTATAACCCTTCTCCATTGCCTATAAACAAGCAATGAGAATACTCTGCTACACACAGCTGCCTTGCATTGGTGATGCTTAGAAGAAATCGAAGAAAATTATACTCCACATATGAGGGAGTAACATGAAGGATTGCAGAAGGCAAGATATCAGGTTGTACAGGAATGGTATTTGAAGAAGAGATCACCATAAGAATATAAATTTTTATTAGTGGGAAAAAACTTTTTACCATATAATATTAATAAGAAATATCATAGAAATTATCATAGAAATATTAATAATATCTATGTGTATAATGAAATTGGAGAAATGCTATTTTTTTACTTAAAGAAACAACATTTTTGTTTCCAATGTTCTTTTTTTTATCTGCAAAGTTTCATTTTTATCTGCAAAGAATTCCATAATAATATGAAAGTGAATTTTAGGGGTTTTGGTTATTGTTATTGTTTTGCTCTTTTTGTTTGTTTTTCAGTTTTTGCTTTTCACTATCTCCTATCTTTAGCCCTATGGATTATTACCAGTTTTTCCTTATTATAAAACGTCATAAACATAATTGTGTGCCTACATCTCTGATTATTTCTTTAAGACTATATCTTAAAGGGGAATGAAAGAAGTCTAAGAAAATGAAAGTTTTCCAAGTTTTTGATGCCTACTGATAAATTGTCCTCACAAAGGATTGCATCAATTTGCCTTCCTGCCAGCATAACAACATCAAATTCCTTTAATGCAACAAATCACTAAAGGCCAAATTAGAGCTAATATTGAAAAAAAAAAGGAGCTAGCATAATTACACAATGAGAATTTATCACAGTCTCTAAAAAATGATTAATGTTGAGTCCTAGAAAAGAGTGGTAGATGCAAACATCTCACCAAAACAGAATTCCCCTCAGTGATACCAGGATTGTCACCTTTTTGTTGTAGCATTAAAAGGCTCCTAATTGTAAATTCTTTCACTGCCTCTTTAAAATGGAAACATTGTATAGTCTTCTAGTCTAGTTGGGAAGGTAGGAGCCTACTTGTAGGAGCATGGGAGTCTCCAGTCAGGTTGTGAAACTACCTCCTGTTAGGAAAATGTAAGTCTACTTTTCCTTTGGGTAAGAGCAGTTAGCAGAGGCAAGTAGCCTATCTTTCCCCTGACTCCAATCTTTAAAAAACCCAAGCCCTATGTTTTCATGAAGCTGAGCACAGACTGAGTATTGGCCTCTCTGCCCTTATGGTAATGGTCCTGAATAAGCCTTCTTTGCCTGTAGAACTTTATCAAGTGCAATTTTAGTTCTAGTTTACTCCATGAAGCCACCAGAAAAGCAGAATATTTGATTTGCTGTAATTGCAAACATCAATTAGTGTTGAAGTAAACTAATCAAAAAATATTTTAAAATTCTATACTATTTCTTTTACCTATCATAAATTTACAAAGTACTCCCAGTTATGGAGCACTGGGAAATATTTATAATTTAAAAATAATTTTAAATTAAAATAAAATTTTTATTCTTTAAATATTAAATTACTATAAAGCCTTACAAAAAGCATGCAGTTTTTCTAATTTTCTGTATCCTTATTTATAAAATGGCAGTAGCTAAACTACTACTGATTATCGTAGACTTAAAAGGATGGAGTCCAATTCACTCTACAAAATTACTATACAAACTTCTCTTCTATGGATTGTGTTTCTGCAACACCAATCAGCACAATTGGGAAATAGAAGAATTATGTCAATACAATGGAGACACAATCTGGTTCATGCATGATTTTTTTATAAGCAAAGGAATCCAGAAAAGGAAGTAAAAACACAACCTTCAGCAGTAAAGGATAAAGCCCTTAGCCCACAGCAGCTCCAACAACAGGAGACTTTTCAGCTCTGCATTAGCAAAACTACAAATAATTTCTGCACTAAAGAATTCCTCTCCAGAGAGAAGCATCCAAGCTTTATATGGTTTTGCATCCTAAGAGGTCCTGTTCCTCCCTAGCTCAACTTCAATGCAGCTGCCACAGGTTAAGATCTCCACTTCATGAAATGTGCCAGCTTTGTGCCAGTTAGGTTTGCCAGTGCTTCCTCTATACATTATCTGTTGTGGTTTTAGTATCTTCTGTGGCAGTCTCCAGCCATACTGAACTGCCTGCGTGAGTGGGATCTTATCTCCTAAGGTACTGATTACTCTCTTTGTTAGTTCTTTGATCACAAGTTGCACTGGGGGGAGTGGTCTCCCATCACCCTTACTCTGTTTTCCCCATTAAATCCTGTGAGTAGTTTTAGTGGAAATTTTTGCAGAACATCAGGGTTTGATATGGATATTTTCTCAAAAACACAAAATCACACCTCTTTTCCAATCTACCCAAAATGGGTGGTAATAAGTCTCCATATATTGCTCACATATTTATCTCAAAATTATGCAGGCACTTGCCATGTGCTCATCTTTCTATTGCCACACTGAAAAACACCTGAAAGTTTTGTATCTCCAATAGATATGGAAATATTCTTGGTATGTTTTCGTTAGTATTTTCCCTTCAAATACCCATTGTATATATCACATGTATCAAAATTAATTCCTGAACATAAGAGAACCTTCTGGTTCTAAAAACTCAATTCATGTTGCTACTTTGGCAGAGCTGTAACTCTGATTCCCTCTCACTGGCATTTCAGCTTTTCCTCACCTCACTGTCATGAGGCTCTGGATGGGCATCAGCCTCCATAAGACAATCTATTGTCAATTCCCACATGCCAGCTCACTTCACAGATGCTCACTCTTTTACTTCCACATCCTCAGGCTTTATTTCACAGCTGTAGGTTTCACTCAATAAACTAGATCATGTTTGATTTTTCATCTTCCTGGAGCTGATTCATAAAAGAGCCCCTAAAACAAAGCAAACCTGAACAAACACACACACACACACACACACACACACACACACACACACCACTGATTTTATTTTAAACACCTATTTTTAGCCCGCAGCCAGCACAGGCTTCATAGGTGAAGGTTCGGCTTCCTGGGAAATCCAAAGGGAGTTTGAATTAAAGAGACAGACTCCAATTACCTTTAAACCAGCTCCAGGACGGCTTCTCATACCCTTAGCCTCAAGCTACCCATTAAGGTAACTAGGTTTACTGAAGTGGTTAGGGAGAGAGAGAGAACACACCAGGGAGTGGACTTTTACTGGGGAACAAAAAATTCTGGGGAAAATCCCATCCAATGAAGATTAAGGGGGGTAGTGTCCCAAGGTCAGGTGAGACGATTGGGTCTTCAGGGGCTGTGGTCAGGAACGCCTCCATATGGACAAGCCCTTGGAACCGAGAAGGGTGGGGAAACCTCTGAACACAAAGATGTGTCTAAGCGCCTCTTGCCCAACCGGGGAGGTAACTCAGATCACGTGCAAGGATGGCCTCCCACACCTATTTCTCTCCCAGTTGAGGGGGAAAGTTTCCACTTGATGCACTGCTTCAAAAGCTAGTATTTAAAATACTATAGAAAATATTCCTGATGCACAAAAATTACTAGCATCCTATAGTTATTATATATTTCAGAAAGAATTTTAGACTCTCAGGCATGTTGTTTGCTTATATAAGGACTGGTTACAGCACAAATAATATTTAAAAAAATCAAAACCTTGCCCTAATTCATAGTGGGATGACAAAGGTGAATTTGTCTTTGGAATATATAGAATGGAAGCAAACAAAGTTGTGCATTAATACAGATGATACTGCAAATTGGAATAAAAAATCAAATTTTCTCTCCACCCTAACCCATATACTCAGAATAGGGAGACGTATAAATATTTGTGTTCTGAACCAAATATTTTGGTGTCCCCAAAATTGACACATTGAAATCCTGTCTCCCAGGGAGATAGAATTAATAGGTGGTGTCTTTGGGACATGATTAGACCCTGAAGGCAGATCTCTCTTGAATGGGTTTAGTGCCATTTTTTATAAATGAACCCAAGGGAACTCATCACTTCTTTCACCATGTGAGGACACAATAAGAAAACACCATAAATTAACTAGAAAGTAGACTCTCACCAGATACCAAATTTACCTCATTTTGGGTTTCTCAGCTGTCAGAACTGTAAGAACTAAAATCTTGTTGTTTGTAAGCCATCTACTCTATGGTACTTTATCACAGTAGAACAAAGAGGCTAAGACACTTTATAAAAAAATTAATCATTTATAAGTAATTATTTTAATGTTCCTAGGTACTTATGTAGCTAAGGCAATGTAAGAGACACATGATTCAACTGCAACCTAAGGGCACAATTTCATAGCAAGGGACTCAATTACCACATACTAATATGAACCATTAATTGCCTTACAGTGAGACAGCCTTTCATTATCTATTATAGTTAAGAAAATATGTTCTTCCTCCTTAACGTTTTAGAATATACTATCTCAGGGAATTAAATATACTCTCCAAAATTGTGTCATCTTGGTGCCTCTGAAACTTCTGGACCAATAAAAGACCCAAGAGGCACACACCCAGCAGCCCCTTGTGGGGACCCTTAGCAATGACCACATCCAAAGTTACTGGTTTTAAAATGATTACATTATGAGAACTGTGATCTGATTACTCCATCGTAGTTTGCATGGGCAGATAGTGTGGTAACTGTCAGTAGAAGAGTTGTAGCTGAAGGAGGTGTGTCACTGGGGGCCTGTCCTGGCAGAGTGCACCTTCTCTAATGTCCCTTCTCCTCTCATTCTCTGCTTTCTGGCCACCATAAGGTAAGCAGTGCTCCTCCACCAGGTTCTTCTGCTAAGATGTTTTAAAAGCCCTATATTGCGCCCAACACAATGGAATCAGCTGACCATGGACTGAACCTTTTAAACTATGAGCCAAAATAAACATTTCCTCCTCTAAACTGTTCTTGTCAGATAATATGTTTATAGTGATGAGAAGCTAACACATGATGTACATGAGCCACACAGCACCATGCATTTCCCAGGCCCAAAAGTTAAGTTCCAAGCATCTACAATGCCCAGCACCACTAACTATGTTACCAAAGTAGTCATGCTACTTGCAGGGTTATTTCACCTGTAAATTACCCAAAATATACTATTGCTTTTTGTTGTAAACATGGAGACAAAATAAAAAAATTTTGTTAAAGATATAAGCAGACCAGGGACAAAAAGCATTCTGAAACTTCTACCTTGAAGACACAGCTTTTATAAACAGAAGAAAGAGGGCAGAACACCTGATCCTGGCTGTTCAGCATAGTCTTACTCCATCCCTTTGTGTAAAACATGTATTTTATATGTTATATCTTACCACACCTTTAAATATAAAATACAATGTAATACTGGCCTCACAATAATCAGTACTGAATAGTCAACACAAACAAAGCACAAATCAAAGCCAAATCAGTGAAACCAATAATTGTATTTATGTTACATGCATTTTTAAAATGTCTACAGTACTCATAAGGGAAGAATCCTTTTTTTTCTTTTTTATACAGTGCTTTGTATGGAAAACAAAAATATTTTTGATCAACAACATTTTTCCCAGTTTGAATGTGGATATAACATTCTCAGAGCTTCACCACTGGCTTGGTTTATGCAATAGCTCATGGCTCTTCTATTGCAGCTAATGGCATATAGGTTCCTCTGCCTGGGAGTACTGTTGCTTAAGGCCTATTACTGCATCCCATGAACAAGGGTATAATTGAAAGAAAGAGAATAATTCTACTTAGGAGCTTATATATGGGCGGTAACCAATGGAAGAAAATGAGAATTTAACATGTCAAAAATTGAACAAGAGTCTAGAAACTACCAAAAATCCAGTTTTGTTAGAATACCAAAGGACAAGCAGCAGAAGCACTTTGCTCTCACCACTTTTATTATATTTTTTATTAAATTGGTTTATTTATTCTAATTTGGTATGTATGATGGTAGAATGTATTTCAATTCATAGTATATACATAGAACACAATTTTTTGTGTCTCTGGTTGTACAAAGAGTAGAGTTACTTAATTTGTGTCTTCACACATGTACTTGGGGTGATGATGTTCATCTCCTTCCACCGTCCTTTCTATCCCCCATCCCCTCCCTTCCCATCTCTTCCCTTTGCCCTATCTAAAGTTCCTTAATTCCTCCCATGCTCTACCCCTAATCCCCATTATGGATCAGTATCCTCATATCAGAGAAAATATTTGGCTTTTGGTTTTGTGGGATTGGCTTACTTCACTTAGCATAATATTCTCCAAGTACATACATTTACCTGCAAATGCCATGATTTAATTCTCTTTTAATGCTGAAACTTCTACCTTGAAGACATGGCTTTTATAAACAGAAGAAAGAGAGCAGAACACCCGATCCTGTTTGTTCAGCATAGTCTTACTCCATCCCTTTGTGTAAAACATGTATTTTATGTTCTATTGTGTATATACACCATAGTTTCTTTATCCATTTATCTACTGAAGGACATCTAAGTTGGTTCCACAATTTGGCTATTGTGAATTGTGCTGCTATGAACATTGATGTAGCTGTGTCCCTGTAGTATGCTGATTTTAAGTCCTTTGGGTATAAACCAAGGAGGGGGATAGCTGAGTCAAATGGAGGTTCCATTCCAAGTTTTCTAAGGAATCTCCATACTGCTTTCCAGATTGGCTGCACCAATTTGCAGTTCCACCAGCAATGTATGAGTGTGCCTTTTCTCCTGCATCCTTGCCAACACTTATTGTTGTATGTATTCTTGATAACTGCTATTCTGACTGGAATGAGATGAAATCTTAGTTTTGATTTGCATTTCTCTAATTGCTATAAATGTTGCACATCATTTCATATATTTGTTGATTGATTGTGTATCCTCTTCTGAGAAGTGTCTGTTCAGTTTCTTGGACCATTTGTTGATTGGGTTAATTGGTTTTGGGATGTTAAGATTTTTGAGTTTTTTAAATATCCTAGAGATTAGTGCTCTATCTGATGTGCATGTGGTAAAAATTGGCTCCCCTTCTGTAGGCTCTCCATTCACCTCACTGATTATTACTTTGCAGAGAGGAAGCTCTTCAGTTTGAATCCATCCCACGCATTGATTCTTGATTTTGCTTTTTTGTGCCACAGGAGTTTTATTAAGAAAGTTGGGGCCTAATCCAACAAGATGGAGATATGGGCCTACTTCTTCTATCAGGCGCAAAAACTCTGGTTCAATTCCTAGGTCCTTCATCCACTTTGAGTTGAGTTTTGTGCATGGTGAGAGACAGGTGCTAAATTCATTTTGTTGCATATGTATTTCCAGTTTTCCCAGCACCATGTCTTGAAGAGGCCATCCTTTCTCCAATATATGTTTTTGGTACCTTTGTCTAATATGAGATAACTGTTTTCATGTGGGTTTGTCTGTGTGTCCTCTATTCTGTACCATTGGTCAACAGGTTTATTTTCATGTCAATACTATGTGGTTTTGTTACTTTTGCTCTGTAGTGTAGTTTAAGGTTTGGTATAGTGATGCCTCCAGCTTCACTCTTCTTGCTAAGGATTGCTCTGGCTATTCTGGGTGTCTAACTGTTCCAGATGAGTTTCATGATTGCTTTTTCTATTTCTATGAGGAATGTCATTGGAATCTCATTTTGAATTGCATTAAATCTGTATAGTGCTTTTGGTAGTATGATCATTTTGACAATATTAATTCTGCTTATCCAAGAATGAGGTAGATCTTTCCATCTTCTAAGGACTTCTTTAATTTCTTTCCTTAGCTTTATGTCATTTTCATTGTAGAGACCTTTCACCTCTTTCATTAAGTTGATTCTCAACTATTTTTTTTGAGGCTATTGGAAATGGGGTAGTTTTTCTAGTTTCTTTTCAGAAGATTCATCACTGATGTGCAGAAATGCCTTTGATTTATGGGTATTGGATTTATATCCTGCTACTTTGAATTTATTAGTTTTAGAAGTTTTCTGGTGGAATTTTTTGGATCTTCTAGGTATAGAATCATGTTGTCGGCATGTTGAGAGCCACAGCCGAAGGGGCCCCAGCAAACTTCCAGCTGCCAGCAAACTTTCAGACTGCCAGCTGATGATTGGCTCACAGTGGCCCCAGCAACATCTAGCTGATTGGCTCCTCTGGGGTGATGCTCATTGGGCTGTTTCCCCGCCCTTTCAGACTGCCAGCTGATGATTGACTCACAGCGGCCCCAGCAACATCTAGCTGATTGGCTCCTCTGCGGCGATGCTCATTGGGGGACTTCTTTGGCTCCACTCAGGCGAACCAGCCAATCGGCCTCAAGAGCAGGAGGATTGTGGGCGGTGGTGAGGCTTGTGTTTGGTGAGAGGCTTGTGGGAAGCCGGTGGTGGCAGTTGGGCTCTGAGGGGTTTTCCTGAGGAGCTATTTTGTTTGGCCTGTGTGGTTCTAAAAATAAAGTTCGTTTCTTTTGACAAGTGGCTCCTGAATTGTGCCCAGCCAGACTCTGGCATTGGCAAATAGTGATAGTTTGATTTCTTTTTCTATCTGCATCCCTTTAATTTTTTTATCTGTCTAATTGCTCTTGCTAGTTTCAAGAACTATGTTAAATAGAAGTGGGGAAAGAGGGCATCCCTGTCTTGTTCTGGTTTTTAGAGGGAAGGCTTTCAATTTTTCTCCATTTAGAATTATATGGGCCTAGGGCTTAGCATAGATAGCTTTTATAATGTTGAAATATGTTCCTATTATTACTAGTTTTTCTAGTGTTTTGAACATGAAGAGATGCTGTATTTTTTAATGTTTTCTGCATCTATTGAGATGATCATATGGTTCTTATCTTTAAGTCTATTGATATGATGAATTATATTCATTAATTTTTATATGCTGAACAAACTTACATCCCTGGGATGAACCCCACTTGATCATAGTGCATAATCTTTTTGATATGTTTTTTGTATTTGATTTGCCAGAATTTTATTGAGAATTTTTGCATGTATGTTCATTAGAGATATTGGTCTGAAGTTTTCTTTCTTTGATGTGTCTTTGCCTGGTTTTGGCTTCAGGGTGATATTGGCCTCATAGAATGACTTTGGAAGTACTGCCTCTTTTTCTATTTTTTTTTTAATATTTTATTTTTTAGTTATCGGCGGACACAACATCTTTGTTGGTATGTGGTGCTGAGGATCAAACCCGGGCCGCACGCATGCCAGGCGAGCGCGCTACCGCTGAGCCACATCCCCAGCCCCCTCTTTTTCTATTTCCTGAAATAAATTGAAGAGTGTTAATATTAGTTCTTTTTTAAAGGTCTTGTAGAACTCGGCTGTGTAACCATCCAGTTATGGGCTTTTCTTAGTTGGTAGGCTTCTGATGGCGTCCTTTATTTCCTTGCTTGAAATTGATCTGTTTAACTTGTGTATATCATCTTGATTCAGTTTGGGCATATCATATGACTCAAAAAATTTGTCTGTGCCTTTGATATTTTCTATTTTATTGGAGTACAAATTGTCAAAATAATTTCTAATTATCTTCTGTATTTCTGTAGAGTACATTGTGATATTTCCTTTTCATCACTGGTGTTAGTAAATTGACTTTTATCTCTCCTTCTCTTCATTAGCATGACTAAAGGTTTATCAATTTTGTTTATTTTTTAAAAAACCAACTTTTTGTTTTGTCAATTTTTTTCAATTGTTTCTTTTTTTTCAATTTCATTGATTTCAGCTCTGATTTTAATTTTTTTTCTTCTTCTACTGCTTTTAGTGTTGTTTTATTCTTTTTTTTCTAGGGCTTAGAGCTCTAATGTTAGATCATTTGTTGACATTTTATTTTTTTAAGAAATGAACTCTATCCAATGAACTTTCCTCTTAGTACTCCCTTCATAGTGTCCCAGAGATTTTGATATGTTGTATCAGTGTTCTCATTTACCTTTAAGATTTTTTTAATCTCCTCCTTGATGTCTTTTGAAACCCACTGTTCATTCAATAACCACATTATTTAGTCTCCAGGTGTTGGAGTAGCTTTTATTTTTTATTTTATCTTTGATTTCTAATTTCATTCCATTATGATTTGATAGAATGCAGGGTAGTATCTCTACTTATTTATATTTGCTAAGAGTTGCTTTGTGGCATAACATATGGTCTATTTTAGAGAAGGATCCTTGTGTTATTGAGAAGAAAGTGTGTTTGCTCATTGATGGATGAAATATTCTATATATGTCAGTTAAGTATTACTGAGTTCTATAGTTTCTTTGTTCAGCTTTTGTTTGGAAGATCTATCCAGTGGTGAAAAAAGTGTGTTAAAGTCACCCAGAATTATTGTGTTGTGGTCTATTTAACTCTTTAGCTTGAGAAGAGTTTGATTGATTAAGGTTGATGCTCCATTGCTTGGGGCATATATATTTATAATTTTTATGTCTTGCTGATATATGTTTCCCTTGAGTAGTATGAAATGTCATTCTTTATCCCTTTTGATTAACTTAGGCTTGAAGTCTACTTTATTTTATATGAGTATGGAGACCCCTACTTGTTTCCACAGTACACGTGAGTGGTATGTTTTTGCCTAACTTTTCACTGTCAATCTGCAGATGTCTTTTCCTATAAGATGAGTCGTTTGGAGGCAGCATATTGTTGGGTCTTTTTTAAGAATCTAATCTGCTAGTCTGTGTCTTTTGATTGGAGAGTTTAGGCCATTAACATTCAGGGTTATTATTGAGACATAATTTGTATTTTCAGCCATTTTTGTTTATTTTTGTGTTTAAGTTGACCTGGTTTTTCCTTTAATTAGCTTTTCTTTTAGTGTAATACCTCCTTCTGCTGGTTTTCATTGTTGTTTTTTATTTCCTCCTCATTGAATATTTTGCATAGGATGTTCTGTGGTGTTTATTTTTGGTATTTTGTTTGACTTGGTTTCTCCTCTGATTCAGTTTTTCCTTTAGTATAATCCCTCCATCTGCTGATTTTTGTCATTGCTTTTGTTTCTTCTTTTTTTGCATATTTTGCTCAGGATGTTCTGTAGGGCAGGCTTTCTAATTGTAAATTCTTTTAACTTCTGTTTAGCATGGGAGGTTTTTAATTTCATCATCAAATCTAAAGCTTAATTTTGTTGGATATAAGATTCTTGTTTGGTATCCATTTTCTTTTAGAGCTTGGTACATGTTGTTCCATGATCTTCTAGCTTTCAGGGTCTGGGTTGAAAATCTGAAGATATCCTAATTGTTTTTCCCCTGTATGTAATCTGATTCCGTTCTCTTGTGGCTTTTAAAATTCTCTCCTTATTCTGTATGCTAGGCATTTTCATTATAATGTGCCTTGGTGTAGATTTGTTGTGACTTTTTATAGTTTGTGTCTTGTAAGCCTCTTGTATTTGATTTTCCAATTCATTCTTCATTTTTGGAAAATTTTCTGATATTATTTCATTGAATATATTGTTCATTCCCTTGGTTTGGAACTCTATGCTTTTCTCTACATCAATGACTCTTAAATTTGGTCTTTTTATGTTTTATCATATTTCCTGAATATTTGGTTCATGGTTTCTTACCATCTTCACTGTGTGATCTACATTCTTTTCAAGATCATATATTTTTTTCTTCATTGTCTGAATTCCAGTCTTCCAAGTATTCTAATCTGTTAGTGATGCTTTCTATTGAACTTTTAGTTTGGTTTATTATTTCTTTTATTTCAGGGGTTTTTTTGGTTTTTTTTTGTTTGTTTGTTTTTTGTTTGTTTTTGTTTTTTTAGAACCTCTATCGCCTTATTGAAGTATCTTTTGCTTCCTGTATTTGTTTACATAGCTCTTTATGGAAATGATCTTTTGCTTCCTGTATTTGCTCTCTTATATCATTCTTTAATTCACAGAACATTTTAATTATATACATCCTGAACTTCTTCTCTGTAATTTCTTCTTTTGTGCTGGCCATGGATTCTAATAATATAGTATCTTGATTTGTTTGGGGGAGTTTTTTCCCTTGTTTTTTCATGTTGTTTGTTTGTCTTCCATTCAAGCACTGCGGATCCGAGGCATTACTGTTTGTACCTTATAGGCTTATAGTAGCTTTTCAGGGTTTCAATACCTCTCTTTTGAGGATAGGAACAAAGTTAATATATCTCAATATAAACAATATACAACCTTTAACCAAATGGTTGCTATTAAGACATATGCAGTTTTGTAACAATATACAGAAATGATGAGTTCAATTATTATCTACAATATAAACAGTAGGTATACAAGAGGGCTTATAATTTCTGATGGTTGAAAAAGAACATGGGATGATGTGTAGGATGAGATGTTGAGGGGGAAGGAGGTGAGGATATATAGTTATTAGATCTTAGAAGTGTGAAAGAGGAATCTAAAGAAGTTGGTTAATAGCAGGAGAAGAGAGAGAAAGTAACTTTAGGGAGACAAGTAAGTGGGATGACAGTAGAGTACAAAAACAAACATATATATTAAGAAAAGTAAAAAATATAAAAATAGGAGATAAAAGAGTATACAACACCACTTTAATATACTATTCAGACATCCCAGTCCTCAATAGCCTGATTTATGAAAAGTACTTGGTTTCACAAATGTTGAGATGTGATGGCAGGAGAAGAGAGAGAGTAGGAAAAAAATCTCGAAGGAAGTTACAAGAATAGTTTGGGTTGAAGATCAGTATCTTCAGTTTCCCTTCTTATCCAATAGGTTGGATTGTCTGTTGTTTGCTGGTATCTTCACCTTCAGGATGGTGAAGGTTATTAGGATGGGAGGGTTGATCTAAGGATCTCCTTTGGGGCCAGCTTGTGTGATGTGGACACCTGGTCTTATTTCACCTGTAGACCCTGCAATTTCTGGTCTTTAATTTAGTCTAAACTGTATCTCACTCGGCCCCTCCTTTTCTACTTCCTAAGCAGGGACCTTTTTCTCTGGAGGTCTCATGGGCTGCTCTATGGGAGTTATGCCACAGAGAGCTGTTTTATATTTGGCAGCTCAAGACCCGAATTTGAAACCTGATTTTGCAAGCCACGGACAAGCTGCATAGTTGCAGGTACTGTGCCCGGTTGGTAGCTGCCAGGGAGAAAAGGGAGTTGGGGACTTTCAGTACCTTGATAATGCTTCTAAGCCCCAGCTGGTGTTTCAAGCTGGGAGTTGCCCCAACTGAAGATGGCAAAGAAGGTGTCCCAAGATGGAAGTGGCTACTTTAAGGAATGAGTTTTTGGGGGTCGGGGGGGGGGGCGGGCGATGACGTTGAACATGTGTTCAGGGATGCACTTTTGTGGCATGCAGTATTGTAGCTGGTGGCTGTCTCTGGACCCAGTGCAGTGTTACCAGGTGCAGGCTACTGCGTGTAGGGGACTGTGGCAGTAGTTGCAGTGCCCCAAGATGGAGGTGACCAGAGGAGCCCCACATGGTAGAAGGGGATCCATATGGGAATGGTGGCCAGAGTTCCTGTGAGTGGGCAGGGGCTGGGTGTCCTGCAAGGGGCTGGTGACCAGGATTCCTGGGTGGTGGGCGGCTAGAGGACCTGCATGAGTGCTAATCCTGGTGGTCTTACTTGGGCACCCAGAAGACCTGCATGGACAAGTGGCCAGGAGCCCTGTGCTGATGCTGGGGCCTGGAGACCTGTGCAGCAAGGCAGCTGTTTCCTGCATGTGAGCAGCTCTCCAGGGTCCTCTGATCACTCACAGAAAAACAGTATTCCCACTATTTGAATCCCAGGACCCTGAGCAACACAGAATGCAGCCTCCCTCTAGCCATCTTGGATTCCCCCCACCACTTTTATTATATTATATCTACACATTTAATATATTTTTATTAAGTACTTAGTATGTACTAGTTATCTAAACCTTGGAACCCAACAGAAAACTAACAAGTTTCTTTGATTATTCTATTTGGAGGGATGAAGAGGTGAAGTATAAAGACAATAAACAGTTGAAGAACTAAGATGATTTTATTCAGTATTTTTAAAAGCAGGTAGTCAGAGAAGTCAGGGAGTCATGGAAGATATCTGAGGAAGTGAACTATGAACAGAGAGCCTTGAACAGGGAGAAGCCCCCGGGGAGATCTGAAGAATGAATTTTCCCAGCAGACAGAACACTTGGTCCCTTAGACTTTAGATAGCAACCAGTAAGATGGTTAAATACCAATATAGCCAGAGGAAGTGAGTAAGGAGTGAATAGAGAGAAATGATAAAATGTGGGGAGTGGCCAAAACAGGCAACTAGTGCAGGATTTTAAATAGGAGGGTGATGGGATCAGATGTGTGCTTTATGGAGATTTAAATTCCCCTTGAGGGCTTGCACTGGCGGGAGAAAAGATGAAAGTAAGTATTATAATGTAGAGCAGATATCATCAAGAGAATTCTGCTAACCTTTTCTATGTCTTAGAATTAGGCTAGAACACTGCATTCTTCCCATGGACTGTTAAATGAAATCCTTAGCAGACAGACCAGTGTTTTCTCATTTTAAGTTATCTCAGAATCAAAATGGGCCATGACAACCAAATAAAGGTGGCAGATAAAAAAAAAAAAACAGTCAAATCTCAGGTTATATTCAAATACTTGCCTAATCAATTTTCTAATATTAGTAAACTCAAATTTTTCCTTTTCAGTGCAGTAGATTTGGGAGATTTAAAGTCATTGTTCCTTATCAGTAACATTCATTGGTCTTTACCCAATGATATTTGTGGGAAATAAGACAACAATTTTTCTACTTATTCACATCAACAGATGGTTTATGGTTGCTGTTAGTATCACAATGTGTTATACAGATTGAAAAGCTCACATAAGTGTGAACTTGATCAATTGTCATAACTTAAAGCATGCATGAAACTACCATAAATAATAAAAATCTCCAGAGGCCCCTCATGCCGTTTCAGTCATTACTTCCCCAAGGTAGTCATTATCCTGACTTTTAACAGCATAATCATGTCTATTTTTGTTCTTTATATTAATGAAAGCATATGCTTATTTCCTTCCATACCAGGTTTCTTTTTTTCAATATTATATTTGAGATTTATCCAAATTATTGTGTAGTTGTAGTACACTCATTCTTAGTCCTGTCAATGTATTATCTTGTCTAGAGATATGTTGCTATAAACATATCTCTGGCTTTAGGTGAAAACTAAAATATGTGTATGTGCATACTTATATATATACATATATGCACACATATATGTATACATACACACACATAAAAACACATAAACACTTTTTCTTGGATACATATGTAAAAATAAAACTGCCGAGCCATTGGCTATGCACATTATAAATTTTAATATGTATTGCCAGTTTTCCAAAGAGATTTACGCCAGCAGCATGTGCTTGGTTTCACATCCTGGAAAGGCCTAGTTTTGTTTTTATAACTATTAATACTTCAGAGATAATGAAATACTCCTAATACATTGTGAACTATACTTTAGGAACATTATTCTATCCAGAGATGTGTTACATATCCCATATAATTGGTATATTTTCCTTTTGGAAGTCATTGCTAGCCTCAGTAACACAGAAATGGAAAAGGCATGAGATGACAGTGTGAAGATGACACCATACATCTTCATCATCAATGCCTGTGTGCCACTTATTTAAAGCTACTTATTTACATGTAATTCTCATGTCATAACAAATAAGAGAATATCAGTCATACACCTAGGCACTTGATGATTTGATATACTGGTTAAAAACAAAATATTTTCCATAATATCAAGTTTTTAAACATACTTCCTATATGAATGAAATATTGAATCTAGTCAACTATTTTATATTAAAATCAAGCATGATTTTGTCAAAAGACTATCTCCAGATAGTTCATAAAAGCCATATTTTAATCAGTAAGGAAACACACTGATTCTAAAATAATTATTTAGGAGACATTTGTCTAAAGCTGTCTCCATATTAAAAAGTTTCACCCTTCAGTTTTAGAAACAAAATCAATTTTAACAACACTTCATGAAATACTTATACTCTGTAAGCATGAGGAATGGTTTGCCGGGAAAACTATACACACACTGAGAATTTAATATCTATTCTATGCTGAAATACTATACTAGTATTTAGGAACAGTCAGCCAGCCATTGAGTAAGCTATAATTCCAGCTATTCCAAAATGCTCACGAGTGAAACTGAGTCATGATATGTGCATTATATGTGCATGACAGAGGTCCTGTTTTGGCCATCCAGCTCAGTGATTAAAATGGTATATTTTTCACATACTCATAAAGAAAAGGCAGAATATTCAACAGGACAAAGTCATTAAATGTTGTGCTTAATCATGTCTGTCTTTGTCTTCTGTTGCTGTAACTAAAAACCACGGACAGTAGTTCATAAAACATAAAGGTTTATTTGCTAAGAGCTCTGAAGGTTGGGAGATTCAAGCTCAAGTGGTTGCATCTGGTGAGCTTCCTCTTACTAGTGGGGACACCCTGCAGAGTCCCAAGGCAGTGCAGCAGTGCAGGGCATCAACTCAGGTCTCTTCTCTTATAAAGGCACAGACATATTAGACTAGGGCCTTATTTAATCTAAGTACCTAGCAAAAGTATGTATTAAAATTACAATAGTCTAAGTACCATAGTCAGATTAAGTTTCGTCCATCTTAATACCACACAATGAGGATTACATTTCAATGGAAGTTTTGGTGGGAACATTCCAACCACAGCAATGTCCAAGTAAGGGAATTATAAGTATCTATCTTCTTTCACTTCTCCACGCATTTTTTATCTTAGTTTCTGGGTAAGCATATTTTTCTAGAACACAGTATGATTGTTTAGGAGACAGGTTGAGATATTTTGGTCCTTTATTCAAAATTAAGCACTGGTAAATTTCTTAGTGAGATTTTAAAAACAGAATGGTGATGAGAATATTTTTCTTTCTGGAGAAAAAAAGGTAATGGATGTGATATTTTAATGTGTGTTGGAAGCATTTTATATATTTTGATAAAAAAAATCCAGAACTTCCTCAAATGCAAGATTCTCCAACTACTGACTATCTTAACTATTTACCAGGATTTATTATTATAGTGCTGGTGGTTTACTTATCATTTAAATACTGTGATGATCATTGATCATAGTCATAATCAATTATTACTGGGGGAAAGGAGTTCATTTGGAAAACCCATGGACAAGGTCATTTCGCATTGTGGAATGCTGGAATTTCCACTGGCTATTGAATGTGTACCATCTTCCTTCCCCTCTGGTGAGACCAATGCTTCTATAATAAGTCAGGTAGAACAGGGATAACAGGGATTCTCTGCTCCTGTTTACTCTGGCCTGTGGACTTGGTTCTTACCAAAGCCAACCTTAACTGCATATACTGAGATCTGCTCTGCACTTCTTGTTTCATTCAGCTTCTCTGCCAAAAATTATTTAAACTTGGTGAAATAAATATCATAAAAATCCAGTATCATGATATTTAACTTAAAAGAAATTTAAGAAGTTTAGTTGTCCTTTGGGTTTTTGGTTGTCTTCCTAAATAGGACAGAGTAGATAATTCAGCACAACGCCTAAGAACTCAGATATCAAGGGAAGACAGAGTCTAGACTCTCTGCCTCATGAGATATGAGAATTTGAGCAAGTTCATGAAGTTGGAAACTATTTCCTCAGCTATAAAATTAAAGTCATAATATTTACTTCACAGAATGTTTTATGAAACAGAAACATGAGAAAATAAATATATAGTCTTGCAAACAGCATCTGATCCAATTCTCATTGCATTTTAAGATCATTGTTGAATGCTAATATTTAGCAAAAGTGTCAACTTGGAGATGAATATGTTCACAGACATAATCTAAAAAAGTTCATCTTCAAAAGCAGCTGCAGAATTGGTAGTGGAGCCAAGGTTAAACTAGAACATTTTTAATCACATTACTACAGGAATTTAGCATCTTTCTAAAACCGAGCAGCTTTCATCTCCCCCCACCTCACCCTTTATGTTTCTTTCTCCTTTGGTAAAAGTCCACATGTTACCTGGAAATAGAGTCTTGTAATTTTAGTGTTCTAGGCCAGGCCTCAAAAATAGCTGATTAAAAGGAAAATACTATTAGAAATGCCTAAATTTCTTATTTCTGCTCTAAACAGCCCATTTTAGGTGAAAGGGCATTAAGTGGGAAGTCAGCAACCAGGATGGCAGAGCCAGTTTGGCTTCTGAAAAGCTCCGTTGTCTTAGACACTCAGTAAACCTATCACGTCTCCACAGCCTCACGTGCAAAAGGCAAGACTGGTTATGTGAGTGTTTATTTCAAACTCTTAATCAGAGGGTTCTTTTCTACATTGATGGATGACCAAGAAAACTAACTATAATCATCTCAATAGCAGCAGAAAAGGTATCTGACAAGATTCAATATCTTTTCATGATTAAAAACTCTCGATAAATTAGGTATAAAAAGAATACAACTCTTTATAATAAAGGTTATAGATAGCAAGCCCACAGTTAACATTTGACTCAGTGGAAAAAAGCTAAAATAAGTTAAACATACCCACTTTCAACACTTCTATCAATATAGTACTAGAAGTCCTAGACAGATTATTTAGGCAAGATAAAGAAATAGATGACTTACAAGTTGAAAAAAATTTAAATTGTCTCTATAATATGAAATTCTCTTATATAGAGAAAATCCTACTAACACCACCAAAAAAATGTTGAAACTAATAATGAATTCAGTTAAGTAGCAGAGGAAAATGAATATACAAAAATCAGATTCATTTTACTAACAATGAACCATCTGAAAACAATCCTATTTATAATACCATCAGAAAGAATTAAAATATTTATGAGTAAACAATCAATGAGATGAAATATCTATAGACTAAAAATTAAGAAACAGTGATGAAAGAAACTGGGATGCAGCACAAGATTATGGTTAAGATCTTCTAGCAATTCATCTCTCCATAAGGCGCCAATTGTAACAGCTATTCAAGCAACAAACTCCCTTCACAAGAGCTAAGAAAGCCAGATAAGAAACCTTAGTGCCTGGTCTTAAGATAATAATAAGAAGAGACATATGGAAGAAGAAAGAAATAAGTTCCCTGCTTTACCTGTCCCCCAACCCTAAGCAGCATAAAGATAGATGCCTCCCTCTCAGAGTAGGGAGAGGGAATTAAGTCCAGGCCTTAGACTTAAAATCCATTACCAGGCCTGTCACTAGGAAATCTAGTTCCAGGCAGAGTACCATGGCCTCCATACCCAGTCTAATAGATTTGAGTTGCTGAAACTGCATTAGACAAGTAGCTGATTCCCTCCACACTAACCCTGATCTCCAAATCCCAGGAAGCAGAGTACTGATGCAAGACTCCACCTGCAGAGGTGAAAAGCATGAAGCCAGCACAGGACTTTACGTTGGAGCTCAGTGCCAGATTAGTACAATTGTACTTTATTCTAGAAAAATATGCTTACCCAGAAACTAAGATATAAAATGCTTGGAAAAGTGAAAGAAGATAGATACTTATAATTCCCTTACTAACACTGGACAGGTCCTAACATCCCAGGAAAGTGTTTACAGATGAAACCTCTGGAACAGCCACAGTATCAGGGAAAGACATCTGGGTCCAGTCTATTGGACTTCCGTTTGACTCAACATCACATGTGGTTGGTTGAAATGGTCTGGGTCATAATCCTCCTCAGCGGCATGGGCATTAGTCCTACCCCATTGCCGCACTGTTCTTAACAGCTGTGGGTTCAAGATGCAATCCAACATTGTCATACTGGTGCCACAAGTACGGCACAAGGGGTTCCTTCATGATTCTGCTCAGAGCCAGGATGATTATTATTCTTACGTATTCCCTTAGTTCATGCTAAACAATCCACCAACTACAGATTTAGGATACACTGGGGACAGTCAGAGGAGAAAACATGAAAAATAAGAGGAAGGAGGAAAGCTTGTGGGACCTTTGGGTCATAATTGAAAGAGCAAATATTTGAGGCTGGGGATATAGTATAGAAGCAGAGCTCTTGCCTAGCTTGCATGAGGCTCTGTGTTCAATCTCTGGTACTGAAAAGAAAGAAAGAAAGAAAAAAGAAAAAAAATATATATGGACTATTGGAGTTCAGGGGAAATAGAGATTGTCAAAGGTGTAGAAAGCTTATTCAAAGAGATAATAACCGAAAACTTCCAAAACCTAAACAAGTATACAAATATCAATACATTCATGGGTCACAGCTTACCAGTCAAATTTAATTCCAACTATACTGTTGGAGGCTGTGTATGAATTATGGGTTTGAGCCATCACAAGGCAGCGGGTATTGCTTTTTTTGGGAAATTTCAGTGAAATTCCACAATTGAGACTGCTCAGATTATGCAGAAACCCTGCTTTGGATCAGATAGCCCTAGATTCAAACACAGCTACCCAGAGGTAGAGAGGAGGTAGGCATAAACTGCCAAGCCACATCATCATTCTGTTTTACTCAAGAAGCCTGTCACACTGAAACCCTTTCATGTTCTTACTTATAAAAATAAAATGTGGGCTCTTATTCTTTGTTAGATCCAGTCTCCATCAGAGCTAGTCCCTGTCAGATCCTGCTTTTCACTTACTTCTGTGTCTTGTCTTTATTTCTTAAATTTCACATGCCTTTAATATTTCTAATCTAACTCATCACCCTAGCTAAGGGAAACTGTGTAAACATCATGCCCATAATAAATTATAAAAAGGCTCTTTTGTGTGTGTGTGTGTGTGTGTGTGTGTGTGTGTTTGTACCAGAGATTGAACTCAGTGGCACTCAACCACTGAGCCACATCTCCAATCCTATTTTGTATTTTATTTAGAGACAGGGTCTCCCTAAGTTGCATAGTGCCTGCTTTTGCTGAAACTGGCTTTGAATTCTCTATCTTCCTGCCTAACACACACTCCCGCCCCCACCCCTGCCCCGCAGAGATGCCCAGCCTATAAAAAGGCTCTCAAAGGCAAAAAATAAAGAAAAGATCCTCAAGGTTTCAAGAGAAAAGGAACAAATAACACGTGAGATGTTTCAATTTACCTTACAGCAAATTTCTCAGCAGACACCTTAAGGGCCAAGTGAGAGTGGCATGAGATTTTTATAGTATTGAAGAAAACAATCATTGCCATCCAATAATAATGAACTCAGCAAAGCTATCCTTTAGAAATTATGAAGAGATAAAGACTTTCCCAGAGGAACAAAAGCTGGGAGAATATATCTTGACCAGATCTGTCCCATAAGAAATGCTAAAAAGAGTTCTTCAAATCAAAAGAGACATTACTGAGTGAAAAAGAAAAAAAAACTGAAGTGTTAAAAACTCTATGATAAGAGTAACTGGAGACAGCCTAATGTCCTTTAATGGGTGAATGGGTAAAAACACTGGTTTTCATTCATATTATGAAATATTGCTTTTCAATAAAGACGAAGAAACTATGGATACACACAATCTAAGTGAATATTTAGAGAACTGTGCTATAATCCCAAAAGGTTACATACTATATAAAAATCTTGAAATTGCAAAATTATAAAAAAAGGACCACAGATTAGTCATTTCCAGGGGTAAATGAGGGATGGTAGTGTGAGGAATCTGGTTAAACAGATGAACCTGGAATGCTTTAATATTCTAAGAATGTATAAACCATTCATATCTTACTATGAAGATTAAAATAAAAAAGTAATAATTTCTTGACATGCTAAAAACATAGAAAGATGTACAATGGGACATTAACAATTCAAAATGTGGGAAGGAATAGAGTACAAGAACATTTTTATTAATAAATTTTCTTTCTTTGTTTCTTTTCTAACCCTTATAATAATGGATTTTTTATCTTTTAGAAATAGCTTGTTTTAATCAAAATATCTTGTATAAGCCTCATGGTAACCACAAAGCAATGATCTGTAATAGACAAACCCAAAATAATTATCAAGGAATCAAAACACACTGTGAAAGTAATCACCTACCATAAAGGAAGAATGTAAGCTATAAGAGAGGGAGAAAGAGAGAGAGAGAGAGAGAGAGAGAGAGAGAGAGAGAGAGAGAGAGAAACAGAGAGAGAGAGAGCGTTAGTTTAAACTAGAAAGAAATATGCACAGTGGCTATTTAAGACCTCATCTATTGACCATTACCCTAACTGTAAATGGATTAAATTTTTTTAAGAACAAAGATAAAAATATTACATTTCCTGGTTTCAAGTATATTACAAATTTACAGAAATAAAGGCAATGTGGTACTTGCACGAACAAAGATAGGTGGGCATACCAGTGGAAAAAAAATAGAGTACCCAAAATAAAAGGATGCATGCAGGGTTAGAATCACCGATATATTCACATGTACATTTTACAACTCTCCTCCCCCAGTTGATGTTCTAAAAGCAGATGCTGTACATCTTCATTTTTATCCAAGCCAGGGGTTAGAATTACTGATAATTTTCAAATTAAAGATGAAATAAAATATACAAGTTCTAAGTCCCCTAAACTTTTCTTTGTGATTATTATAGTGTGTGTGTAACAAAATACATAAATAACCACTATGTTATCTCATAGTTAATACTTTCCTTGTCTGGACCTTTCTGTCTTAGAACTAAACCCACAGGGAACATAGCCCATTAATTTTTAATAAAGAATGTACAATGAGAAAAGAATAATCTTTTCCATAGATGATGTTGTGAAAACTAGATATCCACATGTGAAAGAATGGAATTGGACCCATATATCATACAAAAAAAATCAACTCAAAATTGCTTAAAGACTTGAGTGTAGGTTCTGAAACTCTCACACTTCAAGAAGAAAACATATGGAAAAAAACTTCCTGACATCAGTCTTTCCAATGATATATATATTATATATACACACACATATATATCAATATTATATATACACAAGTATATATCAATATATATACACATACATACATACACACACGCACATACATATATACACATATGTATGTATATAGATAGATAGATAGATAGATAGATAGATAGATAGATAGATAGATATAGAAAGATAGTGCACCAAACTCTCAGGCAACAAAAGCAAAAATAAACAAATGGAATTATATTTTTTGTAAATATTCTGCCCAACAAAGAAAATATCCACATGCAAAGGCAACTTATAAAGTGAGAGAAAATATTTGCAAACCATATCTCTAATAATGGGTAATTTCCAAAATATGAAAGGAACTCATAGACCTTAATAGTTTAAAAAAACTCAATTAAAAAATTAACAAAGGACCTGAATAGATATTTTTTAAAGGCAGACTTACAAATCGCCAACAGGTTCATGAAAAAACAAAAATAGGCAAATCAAAAATCATAATGAGTTCACCTCACACCTATTAGAACAGCGTTTATAAAAGAAGATAAAAATTAACTCTTGTTACCTAGGATATGGAGAGTATACACTATTGATAGTAATATAAATGGTTTAAATATTATGAAAAATAATATAGAGATTCCTGAAAAAAATTAGAAATAGGACTGCCCTATAATCCAACAATTGTGCTGCTGACTATATGCATTCAAAGGAAATGAGATAAATTGAAATAATTATCTCAAAGAAATATCTGCACCTAACATTTGTTGTCACATCATTCAATAAAGCCAAAATTTAGAAACAACCTAAGTCTATCGATGGATACATTGACAAAAAAAAAAAAAAAAATTTGTATGTGTGCACACATGCACACACCCACATAAACACACACACACACATGCATGGATTGCTACTCAACCATAAAACAGAAGGAAATTCTTGCCATTTGCAATTGCATGGATGAGCCCAAAGGACATTATCCAAATGAAATAAGCTAGACAAAGACAACTACTGAATAAATCACTTATATGTGAAATCTAAAAAGTTACATCAACACAGAGTAAAAGGTAACAGTTACCAGAGCTGGGGGAGTAAAAGAAATTGGAAGATGTTGGTCAAAGTGCAGAAAATTTCAGTTATACAATAAGTTCTGAAGATCTAAGGTACAATACTGTGACTATAGTTACTTGTAGTGTATACTTGAAGTTTGCTGAGAGTAGATATTAAGTGTCCTCAATGCATGTGTGTGTGTGCGCACACACACACACACACAGATAATTATGAGATGATGGAAATATCAGTTAGCTTGTGGCCATTGTATATGTATATATAAACATAATTTTGTATATGTATATATAATTTTGTATATGTATATATAAACATAATTTTGTATGCCTGAAACACATATGATTTTTTTGTCAATCATATCTCAGTGAATCTGGAAAGAAACAAATAAAGGTTGAATTAAAATTGCCAAAATCCTATATTTAAAAAGGAACTTGTCTAAGACTTGTCTAGGTCTTTGTAAGGCTTTCCCAATATCTTCCCATCCTTCTCATGACCCCGGACCCTCAAGGAGGTACCTTCAGAAAGACAACTAGTAGACTGGACAACCGAAAACCACTGGGTTGGAAAATTGTTACATTTAATTCTAACTAAAATGTTAAACATCAATGTTGCCATATTTAATGGTGGTCCTGAATCATTGTATTTTGTGCTTTGAAGTCTGATATCTAGGAGCACATCAAGAACGCTGTGGGGGTTGGGGTTGTAGCTCATTGGTAGAACATTTGCCCACCATGTGTGAGGCACTGGGTTTGATTCTCAGAACCACATATAAATAAATAAAATAGAGCTTCATTGACAACAACGATTTTTTAAATTAAGACAGAATATTAAAAATAAAGAAAAAGAAAAGGAAGCTGGGCCAGCAAATATGATTGTCAGATAGCAGAGGTGGAGCTCTATGCTGACTGCAGTGCTCAGAACTGCCCCTCAGTGTGGCTTCATAGCCACAGGCTCATTCTTTGGACTATGGTTTTCAAATGGAATTCAGTACTGCAACAGCAGCAAGAGAACACTAGGATTTCTGAAGGCCTGCCTTGCCCCTCCAACAAAAACAGCTTTGCTTATTGTGCCATATGTGTGAGTTCATCAAAACATGGTGTTTGAACAAAGGATTCTGAGCCCATAAAATTTGAAAGCCCCTGTACGGTGCCATCACTGTTCTCTCTTTGCTCACAGCTCATCCGTGTATGTCCTGCTGCATTTTTATCTGGCAAGGTCAGTGCACCATCAGTGACAGGAGCAAACAATTTCGACATTTTCGCAAAGATTGTTCTTACCCTTCCCGGAAGCCTGATAGACAGTCTGTATGGTAAGGACATTCTGATGTCTTTGTCCTGATACAATTTACTGTGTTCATATAGCATTTTGAAAGCACAGTCAGTTTTTTTTCTCATTTGTTCCTTCTTCAGAACCTATGGCAAAAATAAGGAAGTAGTAGTTTTTTTACCTTGAAACCAAGGCTAGGAGAATATATGTACTTTACTAGAAATAAAAAGCTGATAAGCAGAAGAAAAGAGACTAAGTCCTCTAGGCAACATTATTTGGACAGAAAAAAAAAATATTCTAGGACAAGGAGGATAAAGATGAAGGCTTTCTGTATTATTATTTATATTTTCTTGCAAATGTACTTTACTTCTATATTTCACAGAAAAAAATATATGCATATATGCATACACATGTATGAAATAATATATATATAAGAAAATATTCTCAGAGAATTAAATGCATTCATGCAGCCAATATTTCACAATGAAAATGTCACTTTACTCTTCAGAAACCTGGGTGGCATGTTTTTTAACACAAATATTTCAGAACCCTATATTTTATGCTTACCTATAAATTTTTGAATTAAGCTTAAGAACATGTGACCCCCTCAGACAAGATATTCAAAATCAGGAATATTACAAGAGGAGGGACACACGATCCACCTACCTAGGTGAAGAGTGTTGAAGGAAGCAGAAGTGACCACAGGACTACTGATGATGCTGTCTTATGATGAGAGCCCTCTATGGTATTGCTCCATTTCATCTACTGCTTTGGGTATTCTCTCACCTTGGGTATTCTCTCACAGTACCATAGGAATCTATAGTCCATCTACTTTTTGAAGGTGCTCTAAAGAAGTCAGAAAATGAATACTGTTTGAGTCCACACAATCTCACACACTTTGAAATAGGATGTGTCTTTTGAAGTCAAGAATCTAATTAGCAGATTTTCGGACCCTGCCATGTTTGGTGAAGAACTTTCCCCTGGAGTGACTACTGTCTTCGGTCTCTGCAAATTTAAGATGGCAAACCAACTCAATTTGCAAAATCAGATATTTTTACTTGTACATTTTACAACTCCCCTCCCCCAGTTGATGTTCTAAAAGCAGATGCTGTGCATCTTCATTTTTATCTAAGCCAGGGGTTAGAATTACCAATAATTTTCAAATTAAAGATGAAATAAAATATACAAGTTCTAAGTCCCCTAAACTTTTCTTTGTGATTATTACAATGTGTGTATAAAAAATATATAAATAACTACTATGTTATCTCATAGTTAATATTTTCCCTGTCTGTACCTTTCTGTCTTAAAACAGAACCCAAAGGGAACATAGCCCAAACACTCAGGTAAAGAAAGGTATTGCTCCATTTCATTAACTTTTTGGGGTATTCTCTCACTCATTGAAAAGAATTGTTGTGCACTAATGTAGACAAGGCTCTGCTAAGCATTGAGTATAAAATAAAATGAGTAGCAAAAGGTACTATATTCTCATTAATTATACAATCAGATTTTTAGGCATTCCCACAGCCTAATTATTTTTATTTTACAGAAAATTCTAACAAATATATATATATATATATATATATATATATATATATATATATATATCAATCATTCATTCATTCCTGAACAGAAATATCAAATCACAAGGAAAAAGGACTACCAGAAATTATAGTAAGAGCAGAGGAAAAAGAAGAACTAGCAAGGAAGAATAGAGAAGCCTTAAGATTCATTTGTTCATCAAGAAAGATCTATCTTAATAAATCTTTGGTATAAAAAATTATAACCAGAATTTTTTAATAACAGTAAAAAATGCCATGAGTATTTAGAACACAAGATTTGTAATGTTAAGCATCAAATGAAAGTTTTAAAAAAAAGTGAGTCAAGCATTCCATCTCAAAAAGCTATCAAAAAAAAATAAGAAAAACAGAAGACAGGGATTGAAATAAAGGTTAAAATTTATGAATCATAAATGAGAAAAGGAGTATAACCAATAAATAAAACCAATAGTTGGGCTCCTAAAAATAAAATAATAAAACAATAATTAAAAATGAAATAATAAAATTATTATTGATGTGATTAGTTAAAACAACAGAGAAATCACAACTACATAAACAAAATATAATGGAAGAAAAGCATAAACAAAAGAAATTAAATATTTTTTTAAAAACATACCCAACATAATACACTCATTAATAAAATATAAACATGTACTATTCATTCAAATATATAATTAAAAGTGCAATTTAAAAATTCATTCTTTTTGTATGCAATTCCTAATGAATCTAATAATTGAACTTAGGAGAGAACAAATATATAGCTTCTTATGAATAATACACATTTCAGAAGGAATAAACAGACTCTCATAATCTGTCCCTGAGAAAAAAGTCAGTACTTCATACAATTTTCATAAAGAATCTTATGTACTGCATTTAGCTCAAAATAGATAATGGAAAGAACTGTGAAGGAGCTGGGCATGGTGGTGCATGCCTATAATCCCAGTGGCTCCAGAGGCTAAGTCAGGAGGATAGTGAGTTCAAAGCTAGCCTCAAGAAAAGTGAGGTGCTAAGCAACTCAGTGAGACCCTGTCTCTAAATAAAATACAAATACTGAGTTCAATCCTCAGTACCTAAAACAAAACAAAACAAAAAGAACTTGTTATCTGTTGTGTTTTGGCAGTGTCTAGGAAATGGAGACAATATTTGAAAAATGGAAATAAATACCTCAGTTTTCCTAAGGCTTACCTTCTGTAGCAGGCAAATAAATAAACACATACATCTGAGAAGATTTAATATAAGGTAAAGATGTATAAATAATAATTATTATTACAACTAACACTTTTCTAACACCACATTCTAAGCATTACTTCAAGTATTTTAATTATAATAATTCAGTTAATTACACATCCCTCTAGGATAAAAACTTTGTTTTTCCTCATTTTATAAAACATGAAATTGAGCACCTCCACAACAGCAATTTTTTGCACAAGCAAACATACAATGTACAAACATATAGTTATTCTTGTCGAAACCTCAGTGAGTATCCTGCTACCATCTAGCACTCTCACCTCATACTTCTGGTCACCCTTGGGGATTCTTCAAGAAAAGGGACCTCGTAGGCTTTGTACAAGATAACTTGAAAAGCTCTGATTAAGAAAAACTCATTTCCTGTGATTTTGAATGGGTATTATGGCACCTACTCATTATACTCTAAAGAACTAATGAATTTTTACACATTTTTTTCCTTTCATCTTTTCTTGTTATCTTTCTCTGAAGTGAGTGGGGAATAAGCTATTCCTGTTTTATAAGTAAGTTTAAAGAGCCATAAAAATGAAACAATGTGACTAGAACTGTTTTTACCAGGTAATGAGACTCATTGAACCATAAAACTAGAAATGTTCTCCTATTCTTCCTTCTGAATACCAACTAGAATAAGTCATTCATTTAACTAAAAACAGATACTCTAGAGAAGGTCATTTCAAACTTGTGCAGAAATGTTTTCAACTTGGGATTTTCATCCTCTGCTGATATTTATTGTACATTTATTATGCAATTCATCACCAAATTAGAAGCCAACATCACAGAGAAACATCAAGCTAGGAATACAAGGAATAAAACCTAATTAACATTTTTTGATGTATTTTACATTCCAACTAGTGTATCACTGCTTTTATTGGAAATGAATGAATGAATAGATGAGTGAAAAAAGGATGGAAGGATGGAGGATGATCTGCAGATGAATGGAAAAGGAATGTGTGCAGACAAACTACCATGGAAAGTAAAGATAGGAAGGTCACTAGTGTATAAATAATGCCACATCATTACAGTTGATTAAACAGTTTACTGTTAAGTGTTTAGGAAGACAAGAAAACAAATTCTGGACATTTTTAAAAGGTTTTTAATGTACCTAATAATTTGAAAGGAATAAATTCTTAAATGTCTCTAGAATAACCATCAAAAAAATCCACATGTTTTGATAAGCATATTGGGATCAGGTGAGAGACAAATTTTGTGAGAGAAACAAGGAAAAAAATAAAGAGTGCCTTCACTACCAGGTTGAAGCATTTAGAATTTCTCTTCTATATACCGCACACCATTGCAGATTTGGGCCTTTATTTGATCTTTTTGGGGGGTTCTTGTGGAATTTATATTTGATTTTTTTTCTTCATGCTATCATTTAAATTTTTTAAAATTTGTTCTAATTAGTTATACATAACAAGACAATGAATTTTGACACATTGTATACAAATGGAGCACAACTTCTCCTTCCTCTGGCTAGACATGGTGCACTGTCACACCAGTAGTGTAAATCATACATGTTCATAATGGTCTCTCTCATTCTGTCATCCTTCCCATCCCTATACCCCCTTCCCTCCCCTCACTCCCCTCTGCACAATCCAAAGTCTCTTCATTCTCCCCACCCTAATTATAGATTAGCATTCACTTATCAGAGAAAACAATCAGCCTTGGCTTGTTGGGTTTGGCTTATTTTACTTAGAATGATATTCTCCATTTCCATGTATTTAACCTAAAAATGCCATAATTTCATTTTTCTTTAAGGCTGAGTAATATTCCATTGTGTATATGTACCACATTTTCTTTATGCATCCATCTGTTGAAGGATTTCTAGGTTGGTTCTGTAGTATAGTTATTGTGAATTGAGCTGCTATAAACATTGATGTGGCTGTGTCACTGTGGTATGCTAACTTTAAGTCCTTTCGATGTAAACCAAGGAGTGGGATAACTGGGTCAAATGGTGGTTCCATACCAAGTTTTCTGAGGAGTCTCCATACTGCTTTCCATATTGCACCAAATTGCAGTCCCACCAACAATGTTTGAGTGTAACTTTTCCCCACATCCTCACCAACACTTACTGTGGTTTGTATTCTTGAAAATTGCCATTTCCACTGCAATTAAAGAAATGAAATTCAAAAGTACTCTAAGATTTCATCTCACTCAAGTCAGAATGGCAACTATCAAGAATACAAATAACAATATCTAATTTATTTTTAAGAATAATATATGCCAGCTGCTATCTTGGGAAGAGTCCATACATAAATGGTGAAAGATTAAGAGTGAAAAAATATACTATATTTCATTCCAAAGATCACCAGTTTTCCTACTCTTTTCTCTACTTCTTAGAAAGGTGGCCAAGCAACCTAAAATAGACCCACCTTATTATGCATACTACAAACACTCATTTTTTTCATTCTGTTTTATCTGATGTCTACCTGATATAAATGTATATACTTATTTTTTACTTCTTTATTTTATGTTTCCTATTAGAACATGTGCTCCAATAAGGCAGGAAATATAACTTGTTTACTGTTTTATTTCTAGTCCTTAAAATGTTCTTAGCACAAGGTAAGTACTTGGAAAGCATTTGTTTTTGAAAGAATGAATTTTATTAATAATGAACTATTTTACTGAAAAATACACAAATCTATAAATCAGTTATAGTGCACATTTTAGTTTATAAATCATTAAATCAATAGTCTCTTAGAAATTACAAACCTTAGTTAATTATTTAGCATATATTTGACATTTTAATATTATGAATTATTTCACAAAGCACCTGAAAAGAATCCAACTAGCCAACGACTGTCTTGGCAACAAATTGTTGAACTGGTAGAAAACTTACTGTGGCTCTGATACTTGACTCAATGCTATCACAAATTCTAAGAAAAGATACAAATAAAATATAAATTAAAACTTATATGCAGTAATTAAAAGTTGTTTTCAACAAATCAATGATTTGTCAACATCAGAAAAGAATTTTCAACAAAGCTCACATCTCTGAATAATTCCTATCTGTACTTTCATAGTTTTTTATGTGGTATAATTCAGAATTTCAGTTCTGTTTTAAATAACATAATTGAAAATTCAGCAAAAAGAACCCATCATTTGGATTATAAAATTCTTGCTTGAATAAAAATTCTTTGAAGAGTGAGATAATTGTGTTTTCAAGAAATAATTAATAAAATATGAAATGTGCTTGTTGAATAATATTGTTTATGACAACAAAGGAGGAATGTTTATGGTATAAAATTAAGTAACAAATAAAAAATGCTTTGGGATTCCATCTCTTGGGTCTCCTTCTTCCTCCAGGAGAAGTCTTTTCTGCTGTCCTTTAATAAAGTTTTATTTTCAACTCTGAAAAAAAAATGTTTTATCTGTTTATGTAGTGTGGTTCCTTTTTAGTCTGAAACAAATATGTATGTGTGTGTGTTTGTGTGTGTATATATTGATTCAATAAATGAGAAAAAAAATGACCAAAAAATACACTACATTATGATTTGTCTCTGGGTATCGGATTTTAAATGATTACATTTATTTTCTAGAATTGTATGTTTTATAATATTTTCTATAAAACACATTATATTAATAATATTTTGTTATAAATATGCCAATTCTATTTAAAGTAAAAAAGCAAATTAAATAATGTAGTCAAATGTTGACAAAGTACAAAAAGAAAAGCAAATTTCACAACACAAAACTTAGCAATTAATAATTTTAAGAAATATTTGCTATTATAAAGTATAAGAAACATATAAAGATTATGTAGACAAGCAACAACATTTAAGTACACAAACATAATGGGGCTGGGATGTAAACAAGCAACAACATTTAAGTATACAAACACAATGGGGCTGGGGTTGAGGCTCAGTGGTAGAGCACTCACCACAAAATTAAATTAAAGGTATTGTGTCCAACTAAAACCAAAATAAAATGTGTGTGTGTGTGTGTGTGTATGTATGTGAGTGTGTGTATATATATATATATATATATACACACACACACACACACACAAATACAAATATGGGACCTGGGCAGAAGAAGAATCGTGGACTGTGGATTGTAAATCTGCATAGACTTAAAAAAAGAGCTAGACATGGCTCCTCTCTTAGCACTAATAAGATTTGGATGAATTATTTATTAAATTGAAACCTGGCTCCAAGTCTACCTCTTATAGGTTTCCCTCATGGATAACCAAATATTCTGGCAAGAAAAAGAGTAATAAATCAAAAGTCCATCCACCTCATTTGTTTAAACCTAGTCTTTTGGTTCAAGTATTATGTGAAAATATTTATCCTCTAGGACTTTCAGAAACTGGCTGGCCTCATCCTAGTCCCTCTCATGGCAGTTCCATTGGTACAGAACTCCATCCAAATGGGTCCTATAGCTGCCAAACACCATCCCCAAGAAAACAAAATATTAAGGGAAAAATCACTAAGTTGCAAAAACAATCACTTTACATTTGAAGCCAAAGACTTAGATGGACAATTTCTAATTCCTCAACTCTAATGGCCACTCCAGAAACTGTAGATCAAGTGATAGGTTATCAAAAGCAGCAATGTAATTATGTTATACCCATAATCTCATTAAGATGCACTAAACTTTCATAGTGTACTTCATCAAAACCCCTTCTCGAAGATTATTTGTTTCAAATGACAGACATAACACATAAATAAGCACTTTTATTTTGGGTGGTGCTGGAGATTGAACCCAGGGCCTTATGCACTCTATCAACTGAGCTATATCCCCAGCCCCAATAAGCACTTTTTCTTAAGATGAAAAGATATGTCCTTTAGCTGGCAGGAAGCAGGCCTCCTTGGTTGTGTGAAGTTGGCAGATGTGAGAAGACACACTTCTTGTTTAATGGATGATGGGCAGTTACCAAAAAACGATTGGTACAGCATTCTGGGGGCAGACCGGTCTGCACATGTGTCAGACCTAAAACAAAAGTATCAAAAGCTCATACTGATGTATCATCCAGATAAACAAAGTACAGATGTGCCAGCAGGAAAAGTAGAGGAATGTATACAGAAGTTCATCAAAGTTGATCAGGCATGGAAAATTCTAGGGAATAAAGAGACAAAAAAAGAGTATGACCTGCAGTGGCATGAAGATGAGCTAAGAAATTTGGGCCCAATAGATGCTCAAGTATGTCTTGAAGAAATGTCTTAGAACGAAGATGATCATTCTTTTTTTCTGAGTTGCCAATGTAGTGGAAAATACAGTGTTTCCAAGGATGAAGCAGAAGACGTTAACCTGATTTCTTATGATACATGTTCACTAATTATAGAACTACTTCATTATAGCTTAAATTGTTGACTACTATCTGCCGCAGTCTGGCTGGGCACAATTCAGGAGCCACTTGAACTCCTGATGTTGCAGATTGAACTTATAAATAAGAATATTTACTATTCTGACTTACTATAGCTAAAGTGTAAGGCACTTTCAAGAAGAGTAGATTATTTTCACTTTACTTACATAAGACAAAAAATTTGCAAGTGAGGTATAGTTATTCAGGTCCCCCTGCAAATATTTTATATATAACATAAAATTTAGATGGAACACTGATCTTGGGTTATACTTATTTTTACACAAATATTTTGAACAAGAGTTTGCAGAATGGATTGCTTTTCTTTACATTTAACAAATAACTAAAACTAAACAGCAAATAGTTTATTGGTTAAGTACATGGTTTCAACTGCAGTAATAAATTCCCTTGAACAGGAAACAATAATCAAGTCAAAAGAATAAATGCTTGCTAATCATAAGAAAATCTGTGGCCATTTGGGATGTCTCATAGAAATCCAAAATCACTAAGAGGCCAGATCTGTAAAACCATGCAATTGAAGACAATTAATGAAAGTGATGTTATATCATCAAAAAAAAGATATGTCCTTTAAGAGGATTGTGAAGTCAATTTTATAACTAATCAAAGTTTGTGAATGATCCATCTGTATTTACAATTTCTACCCCCGGGAACCTCTTAACCCAGCTTCTTTCAATATTGTGGCAAGGATGACCTGCTAATTCATGATCAGTTCTGATGTCCTAAGCAGAAAGGAAACTTCTAGCCACAAAGAACAATCAATTTAGAACTGAATATTGATATAGCTATGATTCCATCTTTGACCCTGAAAAGTAGCCTCAGATGTAAATAAATCAAGAATATAAATAGTCTGGTGGCCTGGACACACATTTGGTTTTTGTAATAGAGCAGATGAGTTTAAATTTTAGCTAAATATTCAGAAAGAATCAACCCTCTACCTGAAGGAACAGTTTAGTTATCAGTTTTAATCATTGAATTACATTTTTATGACATGTTTTTCCAGGGTTCCATTCCATTGATCAGGATTAACAAACATCAAAAACTCAGTCATCTAAACTCACACTGAGAGTCTCTCTCTCCACCCCCAATTGCGGCCCTTGCAAAAGATTATTTGTTTTAACAGAAAATGTCGTGTAATATATAGATACTGGGTTGCTAACCCAGGGTTACGTTATCCAAAACTTTGTTTCAATAATTTAAATATATTTTTGTATTTTGATATTCTCTTCTCTCCTCTCAATTTTTATTAACACAAGTAGCATGTCTTGGCTTCATTACCCTTCGAAATGTCCTGAACTTCCTCTCCTCTGTAGTATAAACGTGCATGGCTTTTCAAGGTCAAGAGGCTGACAGATATCAGGAGAACATATTCCATTAAAAAAAAAAAAACAGGGAAAACATCCATCACAGTCCTTCAAAAATTTGAAGAGCAGTTTGGCTTAGTAAGGTCCTGTTTCTGGTTTCCAAGAACAAATCCAATTTGGCTCAGTCTCTAGTGGCAAATAGTCATGTAATTGAACATAATTTGTCACAATTGGTCATTCTACCTCAAAAGCAATTTAGGATTGAGCTAGTGTAAACATGTAAAAAGCTCTTGCCACATAGTTTAGCTAACAATAGAAAAGATGTACCATGACAACTTGCATAATAATATTTGTCTCTATATCTTTATTTATGTTGAATATTCCCATTGCCAAATCATCACTATTTGCATAAAGTTTTGATTACTGACTCTAAGAAGTAATATTCACATTTAACTCTGCATGGGGCACATTTTTGAAACTCAGCACTTACATAGCATCTTTCACCTGAAGATTTTTTCCGAAGTGTTTGAAACTTTCTGATGATGGAGAAAACAAAGCAAAGAGAAACATATTCATCTTATTTTTGACAAGTTAATTCCCTTAGCATTGTGTCATTTGACTACATAAATCTCTTGACTCTGGCATTCCTAAACATAATAAACAGAGCACATAGAAATGAAAGATAGACACACTAAAGTATTTCTTGATAAGAGAAAAAAGTAGACCATGACATTTAATATATAGTTGTTATCTTTCACTAATGTAAAAATCCCCTGAACAAGGATAGTAGACTCAACAATATGAGTGCATTATCAGAAATCATTAAATGTTAAGAAAAAACAGCAATAAGACTGCAGACAGTTTTTCCTAATTATCAGGTCCTAGGTCATCTTCACAACATGACTTTCTGCAAAAGCAATAACTTCTTGAAATTCATGACTTAATGATATATCTACAATAACATGGTATAAACAATAGTAAAAATAGTAACAATGCATCCCTGTTCCTTGAGTTATGCCAATGTACCAGACTGAAGGTGGCACACCTTGCAAATATTCGCTTTACAAACACAACCCTAAACACAATCCAATCAGACCGGTGCTATTTGTTGGGATTGATTGATGAGACTGTGGGATATAGAGAGAAATTAGAAAGACTCAAACTCATCTGAGTTTGCCTCTGATTCAAACATTTAACTCTTAAACTTTATTCTGTCTAAAAGTATTAAGCAATAATCATTCAGGAAATCAGTATTAATATTAAAAGAATTTTAAATGAATTAAATTTTAAAATATTTTAAATAGTTAAAGCTTCTAAAAGTTTTTGCATATACTCTTAACTAAAAAGTTAATATTATTTTCTCAAAATGCATATATAATTCATTTTGTATTTCCCTTCTGTCTTAATATCCTATAGATCATCTTTATTTAACCAGGCAATATTACTCTTTTTCAGCCAGCAAAAACTTAGCTTTGCTAATTTAGTAGAAAGTTTTCATAAAGGTGGATAAGGTCTGAGGTTTTGTATGACATTAATATAATACTTAAGGATGTCTTGTGTAGCACAATATGCAAAAAAGCATATAATGTATATTACTCTGAATAAGCCGATATTCTGAGGATACATCTTCATGCCATTGCAGACAAATAAAAGTAGGCAATATGTAAAATAAAATGAACAAGGGGGCTACCTTACAGAACCATTTATAACCTTTTCCTTATATTTCCTAGCTTGGAAATCCTCTATCTTTACATATTTTATCTGGTCAATAGGTGAGACATCAAGTGCAGAGCAGGAACATATTGGATAAATTTGATAATCATTGTATTTTATGAGGTACCAATTCTCTTCTCTATTGGAATATCCACTATTTTGCCTCAATGTAACAAAATGATAATATTTGACTATAGCTCTAAATGCATCTCAGAATAGGTTAATTCCATACCTTTCATAAGCACCAGGAAAATTAAAATCGTAAACTCCATTAAGCTAGAATTGGTCAATTGTTTTATCCACAGAGCTATTAATAACATATGGGAAATACTACAGAATTCTACACTGCTGCACATTTAACACTAAGAAGTTAATGTAGTTCTTTAAAACCATCATGAAACTGTAAATTACAAAACATTACATACATAAGGCAGAATTTTTATGTTGGGCTATTTAAAATAAAGCATTATTTTTTTAAAAGAGAGAGAGAGAATTTTTAATATTTTTTTTTTAGTTTTTGATGGACACAACATCTTTATTTTATTTTTATGTGGTGCTGAATATAGAACCCAGCGCCCCATGCATACCAGGCAAGTGTGCTACTGCTTGAGCCACATCCCCATCAATTTTAAAATGTAAGAATATAGTTCCCATAGATGATATCAAGTTAAAGGCACTAGAATTACAAGACAATAGAATGGGCAAGGGGAAAAAAAAGAAGTTGCTTTTGGCCTCTCTATAAATTTGTTCCTTCCCACCTTCCTTCTGTATTAAGATTGTTAGGTTTACAATAGAGCATCAGGAAAGTGACCATACACGCTGGTGTCCTTGGAACAATCCTGATTTATATTAATTATGTGTAAAAAGCTAGAAATACTTTCCTTCATATGACTTGGAAGATAAATTATACAGGTACTCTGGGTAACACCAGTTCAAAGTCTGATGGATTATAGATTCCTTATACCCTAAATTCCTGATACTCATAAATTTCTCTTTTATAGCTTCTAACCCTTTATCTCTGTCTGCTATGGCTAATTGAGTTCTTCTTAAAGTATCTGAAGTAAAGGACCAGAACTTTTTTTCCAATTCATTGTTTATAATATTTTATAATATAATTAGATAGATCATTAGAAAAAAGGTAGAATAAAAAAGAGAAAAGACAAGTTTCAGTTTCTTTTCATCTTAGGTTCAACAACCTGAAATGATTCTGTCTCCCAGCAACTTGGGAGGCTAAGACAGGAGGATCATAAATTCAAGGCCTGCCTCAGCAACTTAGTGAGGCCCTGTCTCAAAATAAAAAGGGCTGGGGAGGTAGCTTAGTGGTTAAATACCCCTGAGTTAAATCCCTGATACTAAAATAAAACAAAACTATTCTCTCAACTTCTTATAAAATAGTCTAAATGCTGGCTATTAGGGTCTACTTATCTCTTCTGAGTCTGGTAACAGTTCATAGAATTACACTGGCCCACAGACTACATCTAAGTAAGTACTAGTATAGTCTATTTCCTCAAACTTATCTTCCAATTAGCTAACCCCATCCAGATATGTATCAAATATACTTCAAATATAATCATGTAGTTTCATTAATTACATTATTTTTAGAATTTCCATATTGCTTTTTAAAAATTCCCCTGTTCTTGACTTATGATTTAATTCCTTCCTTCATTTCTCTGAACACTCTCAATTAACTTAAATTCTTTAATATTTTCTACTATGCTGACTGGTCTTCATTTGATTCATACGTCAGACCCTGAGCTCTTCTTCATCCAAAATTGATTTCCCTCGAGGTCCCTGTGTGGTTTAGATTATAGAAGCTGTTTACAAAGGATGACTCTGACATTTCTGCAAGCCATTTATCCTTAGGATCTGTGCACATGTCTAACTGTCCCCTCCTTTATTCTGGTTCCTGAATATTTCCTGATACAATTTTATGTGCTCAACTTTTTCAAAATTTTAATTTGTTTGATGTTTATTCTTACAATATCATTTCATTCTGCTAAATTGCAGAATAGGTTGTAAATATTCTGTTATTGATCATTTAAATGTTTAATAAATATTAATGTACTGAATAAAGACATCTTCAAGAGTAACAAGAATAGCATTATGAAGAAAAGCTAGTGTAAAGGATTGTAGAGAACTTAAATTTATACTGTTAAACAAATGTCTGACAAACAGTGACTTCAAGTGTGTAATCAGTACCTATGATTGATTTTTACTATGAAGACCATATCCCCAAATAGTAAATTTTTGACAGTTCCAAAATAAGTAATAAGTACCACATTTGGGGTACAAAATAAGTACAAAAACATGAAGTTGGATTGGGGTAAAAAATAAAGAAAAATATTAGAGGTATTCAAGTACCTATTTGTAAGGTATGATAAAAAGAAATTTTCTCCCAGATAGGGTGATCTTTGGATAGAAAATGTTTCATCCATATCTAATTGTTCTGAATGGGATTACATCATACTAAAAAGCTTTTGCAAAGAAAACAAAAACAGATTGAAGCGAAAATCTTCAATGGGAGAACATATTTGCTAACTATATATCTGATGAAGGATAAATATCCAAAATATATAAGGAACTCAATAGCACAAAATCAAAAATTGGGGGCCTGAGAAAATAGCTCAGTGGTAAAATGATTATCTAACATGTGCCATGCCCAGAGATTAATTCCCAGTCCTGCAAAAAGCAAAACATTCAAAAAGCTTGATTAGACAATAGGAAAAATACCTGAATATATATTTCTCAAAAGAATGCCTGCAAATGGCCAACAAGCATATAATAAAGAAATGCTCACTATCACTAATCCTTAGGAAAATGCAAAATTAAAACCATTTAAGTTATCATATAATAGCAATTAGTATGGAGAGATAACAAATGTTAGTGAGGGTGTGGAGAAGTGGGTCCCTGCACACTGTTGATGGGAATGTAATAAGTAGAACCATTGTGGAAAATAGTATGGCAGTTCCTCAAAATAAAAATATAAATGGAAGTAGCAAATGATCCAGCAATTTTACTACAGTGTATATATCAAAGGAAATGAAACCAGTATGTCAAAAGACATTTGTACACCCATACTAATTATAATATTATTCACAATAGTCAAGATATGGAATCATCCTAAGGGTTCTTCATTGAATGAGTGGCTAAAGAAAATGTGGTTCATAATGGCAGAGAAAGAATGAAATCCTGTGGTTAAACCTGGAGAACAGTATATCAACTAAAATTAGCCATGTCCAGATAAATACTGCATGATCTCACTCATATGTAGTATCAAAAAAGGTTTATCTCATATAAGTTGAGAGTAGAATGATGGATACAGGGGATAAGGTGGATATTGAAGAGGCATAGGTCAAATGATACAAAAAAGCCACTTAGATATGGAAATAAATTCAAAATATTTATTATACAACATGGCGACTACAGTTAATAATATATTTTTGGAAAATGCTGAGAGTGGAAAAAGTGTTCTTACCACAAAAATAACAGCTATATGCCATAATACATATGTTAATAAGCTAGATTTAGTCTTTCATAGTATATATACTTCAAAAACATTGTACTGTACATGGTAAACACATAGAATTTTACTTGCCAATCTCTTAATTTTTTTTAAATCTACTTATCCTTAAAATTCTGATAATGCCAATTTATAGTCATTTTTTTGGTCAAAATACAGTAACTCTTTATCCTAATATTTTGATGGCCTGTTTTCATGCTGCTACACCTTCTGTTAATATATTAATCCTTTCTGGATAAGTGTGGGAACTTTAGAATTGTATCATCCTGATAAATGTTAAAATTTATTTTTATCATCTTTCTCAAAATCCTCTATTAGAAAGCTGTTTTTATCATGGAGAGATTCTCCTGGTTATTCTAATTTTGTTTTTCAGTGGAACTTCCAACATAAATTCTAATTCCTTGGGACATGGTGACTTGTTTACATGTTATTACCTAGTAATAAAGGTGTACTCTGGAACAGATGTGAAGGCTTGGATTTTAGTCCCATGCGTATTCTGTTAAGTTGTATAACTTTGGAGAAGTCACTCCAACTGCTGTAAGTGAGTTGTCACATGTGTAGGAAGAGAGAAATGGACTAAAATTGTTTTATTCTTCTACATTTCTAAAACTTTATATTTTCAAAGACCTTTAGCTATTTATTTATTATTCATTACATTTTATTTTCATAAGATGCTAACAAGGTTTTTTGTTACATGGTTAACATATAAACCTGTGCTATTTTTGCAACATTCTCTCTTAAATATGTAATTAGATTTTATTCACTCACTCTATCTTTCTCATTGATGCAGAAAGCAGGATTTGTTTATTGTGGAACAATATTACTCTAATTTTGGTGATTTAGATGAAACAATGATTCATATTCCCAAGTTTTCTGTTTACATATGATAAAAACTCAAAGATATAATTCCTTATACAAAATAGAGGTTCACTTCTATACTGCATGTTTTAAAATCTACGTATAGCAGTTTTATGCATCACAAATAATCCAACTTCCCCTATCTGTGGATTCTACTATCCCTTTAATTGTAAAGACCAAAGGAAAATATTCACTCCTTTAATTTGGTCTTTCAACCCTCAGAAAGAAAAGTATTTTCATTTAAAAAATGTTTTCCTGTAAACTTTTACTTAGATATGGAGATTTGATTGGACTCAGGAAAACATTTTTAGCAGGGAAATTTCATAGGTGAGGTTGCATGTTCACATTATATCACATCAGGAGGCACATAATGTCAGGTTGTTCCTTATTAGTGACACAGGAGAGACCATTTAGTTAAATTAATGGCAGCTCTCTATTATATGGTACAGTGCTCTCTTGCAGTTAATAGTGGATCTGAATATTGTGCTTTGACACCATGCTGATGTGTCCCTGTCCCCTACAACTTTTTGCCTCATGATGATGGTCTCCTTTGATGATTCTTGCCTAATAGTTATTATATGAGGTTCACAATATGTTATTTGCCTGATTCTCACCATGTTACATGGTGTGGATAGTACATTCAAAGTACCATATATTTTATGTACATTTTGAAATCTACCTTTTCCAAAGTATAAAATACCTATTCAATAACAAAATGTAGAAACTATTTTAGATGTTGTTGTTTGTAGGATATAATTCAGCCCACCATCATAATCTAGTTTAATAAATTTGTGCTTTACTGAATAAACTTTATAAATCCATAAGAAAGAACTTTCAGTGGATGAACCTCATATTTTATCTGTCTTGTCCTAGAGAAAACCAGGACTGGAAGTTCCAGCTCATGCTTTTGCTTAATGCTTCACCTGTGTGATGTTGCTCCAACATGCCCATAAGCTGCAGTAGAACTGCTTCTCTTTCTACTTATCACAGAATAAATTGGAAGAAAATCTTCAAAACTCAAAAATGTTGCTGAGTGGGCAGGGCCAGCCTCCAGCTGAAATAAGAATTTTAGGCTTTTCACCTGATACAATTATTTATGGTCTAAAAATAGATCACAGATAACTTTTTTTGCATTTTATATAAAATCTAAACATTCAAATGAAAAAAAAAATCATGCCCTCACCTGGATTCTTAATCACATTCTCATGATGTTATTTCTCTAAGTATGTTCATTGTTCTTATCAGATAATATTATCAGCATACTATAGACAATATTCATACTCACTGTACTTTAAATTATTCCTAAAACACTGAGCCTAGAGTCTATAAATAAATATATTTATAAACTTATTAAATGTATTCCATATATTTATTATTTAATTTTCAACTAATTTTTTTCAGCTTAATTCTTTAAATGCATATATCAAAGAAAATTCTGGTCATGCCTAAATATCAAAGGATATTTTTTTGTTAACACACATGATGCTTTTACCAAAATTTATAGCATATCACAGTTAATTAAATAAAACTCTCATTAAATTTCTATTAAGCCAAGGAACTGAACAGACACTTCTCAGAAGATAATATACAATCAATCAACAAATATATAAAATAATATTCAACATCTCTAGCTATTAGAGAAATGCAGATCAAAACTACTCTAAGATTTCATCTCAATCCAGTCAGAATGGCAGCTATTAAGAATACAAACAACAATAAATGTTGGCAAGGATGTGGGAGGGAAAGGCACACTCATACATTGCTGGTGGCAAATTGGTGCAGCCAATCTGGAAAGCAGTAGGAGATTCCTTAGAAAACTTGGAATGGAACCACCATTTGACTCAGCTATCCCTCTCCTCAGTTTATACCCGAAGGACTTCAAAACAGCATACTACAGGAACACAGCTACATCAGTTTATAGCAGCACAATTCACAATAGCTAAATTGTGGAACCAACCCAAATACCCTTAAGTAGATAAATGGATAGAGAAACATTAAAAGAGAATAAAATCATGGCATTTACAGGTAAATGGATGGAGTTGGAGAATATAAAGCTAAGTGAAGTAAGCCAATCCCAAAACACCAAAGGCCAAATGTTTTTGTTTTTGTTTTTTTGATATGAGGATGCTGACTCATAATGACAATGTGGGGGAAGCATGGAAGAAATGGAAGGAACTTTAGATAGGGCAAAATGGGGGGAGGGAAGGGAGGAAGCATGGGGATAGAAAAGACGGTTGAATGAGTTAGACATTATTACCCTAAGTACATATATGAAGACATGAATGGTGTGAAAATATTTAGTGTACAACCAGTGACTCGAAAAATTGTGCTCTATATGTGTAATATGAAATTAATTTCATTCTGCCATCATATATAATAAATTAAAATAAATCTATAATTTAATTAAAAAATCCCTATTAAGTACCTAATATTGAGTCAGGACTTAGAATGGATGACATATAACATACTAATTTTGCAAAGTCTAGTGGAGGACAGTGTATACAGCAACTAAATGTCATTTGATATAGCTATTACCTCCTTGAGAATGCTATATGATACTAGAATATAAATTATTTCTTCTTAGGCAGGGGAAATTGAAGAGCCAGGGAAGATTCATAAAAGGGATTTTAAGCCAATGCAAGACTTTAAATGAAGGATCACAATAATATTTTTAAAATATTCTTCTAATGTTAACATAGACAATGATCAGGTTTTGAGTACAGACGACAAAGAGGAGTACAATTAAAAGCCTACTACAATAAACCAGAGACAAATGCTAATGAAGACTAGAAACAGGAATGCTGTAAGTATCTACAAAAATATCCTAAGAGCAAGAAAATAGAACTACTAGAGAACATCAAAATGCATTACACAAATTATTTTTGAGAGAAAAACTGCCTAAGTTTTAGAATATCTGAAGCATCTCTGCATAAGGAACATGAACCATATGGGCACATGGGAATGGTCTCAGAATTACATGGAAGAGTAGTAGGGAACTCACGTCTAGAACTAGAGGTACATAGGTTAAATTTTACAGAGGCCATTTCCTGAGTATGTTAATGTGCCCAAGGTACTTAACTTTCCTTTGAATTTCCTCCCCCCAAAAGTAGAGAGACAATACTTATAACACAGATAATTTAAAAGACTATTAAGTATTTAATAAAATTTACCTATTATTACATTAGAAGTAGTGTTGGTCTACTATGAGGCAGCCTGTTTCGTGGACTTTTTACCTAACATAGGCATTCTTATAATGTAGTTCTAACACCAGGAGTATCCCAGAGTTTTCATCCCAAGTATAACTGCCTGAATGTGCTCAGATTTTTAAACTGAAACAAAGACTATGAAGTCCTATACTGTAACTAACTGCAAATAAATTAGTCATTTCATTGTATCATTCTAAAATATTCATAGCTTATATGTCAGGAGACTTAAAAAGAATAAGGAATGTCTCTATTTCTAGTGCTTTTACATTACATTTCATTGAAACAGAAATTCAGTTTTTGTTCTTCTAAAATGGACTTTACTTTAAAAATGGTAAATATTCTACCTCGTTACAATGAACATACTAAAAAATATACTTTAATAATTCTTTCTCTTAAAGGTTTCACCCTCATCAATGCAGAGGAACATGCTACCACACAATGTCACATTTTTTATATAGGTAATTTTCTACAATAATAAACAATAAGAATTACTAACTGCATTACACCAAGAGAAAAACCAGGACATCTTCAATCTGAAAATAAAATTAAGAACTTTCAAAAACAATTTTTTTGAAAATTAAAATGTTCCTGTTAAACACTAAGAACAATAAAGTACCTTCAATTTTCAGAAATTTCTGGATCACTAGATCTAATGAGAGAATGGTCAGAGTTCTCATTAATATGGATAGTTTCTAGTCCTACTATGGTGAATTCTGTAAAGTGAACAATTACATTTTATTATTTTCATCTGAATCTTGAACATAAATGAGCATGGGATCATTGTCTTATTTTGTTTATTTGATTGACAAAAGCAAAGGTCATCTGTTTTTGCTTGTTACCCAGAGTATTAAAGTCACAACCTCAATGCTCATAGAACCAAAGACAAGGAGCTCTCTTACCTGATACAGGGAAGAGATGAGTGTGATCTCTTCCAGAACAATTAGTGACACAACCCCTGAGGTGCCAGTCCAGATTTCTTTCTTCTTGGGGATACTATTTCTGTTCATATATACATGAATTTCTCATCTTCAGTCTATAGCTAACAATAACAATTTTATTGGAAATTCATGTAAAAAAATATAATTTGTTGTCCTTTTTTAATCAGATACTCAAATGCACTGATATTTCATGCAGAATAATTTATTTAAATCCACAACATTTCATCATAAAGATGAGGGAACTGGGCCTCAGTATGACAAATGCATAATTCCAAATGAAGTCTATCTAAAGCCAAAATTTGCGCTCTACCAACCCTGTGGCAAAAGATTATAATGACACTTGAAACCAGTGCTAACCACATATTGGACAGAGGAAATGTTAGGGTCTGTAAACAAGTCAAGATGGTTTGTGAAGTAACGCCAGCAAGCCATTAAGTGTGGAGATTCCTTATTGGTTGACTGCTGTATCTAGTTTATGTTAATTAAGATAAGCTGTGTGGAATGTATATATACCCCTCCTGTCCTACAATAAATGGGAAAGGTGTTTGGTTTTTGGTTTTGGATATTTTATTTTATTGTTACTCTAATCTAATAGGATTTGTCCTAATATCTCTCCTACTTGTAGCTTGCTAGATTATAAATTTAATGTTCAGCACACACATTCAGTCTCTCCCATATTTGGCTTAGAAATATAAACCTGTATAATATTGATGGATTTTAAGCACTTAAAAAATATAGATAATACTTTCTATAACTCAGGACTATCTAAGCTCTTATCAGATGAATATACCAAGAGGTAATATATATTATCAGATGACAACCATTTTCCTGGAAACATGCTTTACAATAATTTCACATTTCTTTCTTTGTAACAGTGCTTTGGAGAACAAGATCTAGTAGAGCTCAAATAATTTTGAAATGTGGATAATGGAGGAAAGTATGTAATGGATTTCAATCTGTTAGAAAATTAATCCAACAAACCGTAATACTACATGAGAACAATAAATACTTACATTGTATTTGTTCAAGCTGGGTTAAAGCCTATGCATGAACAACCTCATACTATACTTGCTGCATATACTTTATTTCTGAATTCCCTTGGTTCTTATGACTTTCCAGTAATTAAAACCAATGAAAACCATTTGCATTCATTCTAAGACTCAAACAACAAAGAAGACTCTGTCAACTATTCATAGCCAATAGAGCTCCAGTGAAAACCTGCCCCTTTTGGTATACATAATCTTAGTCAGCCAGTTCACAGTACCTTGCAAAATGAATTACAGGTTAAAAAGAAAACTTTATAATAAAGCAGAGCCGAAAAATCACTAAAGGTTACTAGCACATGAAATAGTTATGGTTCATAAACAAATTTAAAATTTGATAGATATATTATTAAGAAAAATATGCATTTATAGAATTCATTTTAATATATAATGCTGTATGTATAGTGTAAATAAAGCTTTATGTTTTATAGAGTGTTGTGTTAGTCAACCTTTCACTGCTGTGAACAAAATACCTGACAACAACTTAGAGGAAGAAAAGCCATTTATGTTCATGGTTTAAGAAGTTCAGTCCATATTAAGCCAACTCCATTGCTTCAGGCCCAAGATCAAGCAGAATATCATGATGAAAGGGTGTGGTAGAGGAGTGTCACTCAACTCATGGCAGCCAGAATGCAGAGGGGAGGAGGAGAAGAGGGAAGGAGAAGAGGGTCACAGGAAGAATGAATTCTTCCAGGACACAGTCCCTGGGACCCACCTCCTCCAACTATGTCCCACATACCTATAGTTACTATATAGTTAGTCTATTCAGACTAGGATGGACTGGTTAGAGTACAGCTTTCATAATCTAATCACTTCACCTCTGAATACTTTTGCATTAACACAGGAGCTTTTGGAAGACATCTAATACCCAAAATGTCACATTCCACCCCTCAATCTTCAAATATCATGTCCCTCCAACAGTGCAAACGTATTTAACTCATTTTCAAGAGTTCCCATTGTCTTCAACACTCTAGCCTAGCCCAAAATTCCAAGTTCAAAGTCTCTTTATGATTCAAGGCAAACCCTTGGCTGTGAACCCCTATAAAGATCAAAAGCAAGTTACATATATCCAATATACAGTGGGACAGAGTAAATATTCCCATTTCAAAAGGGAGAAATAGGGCATAAAAGAAGGGATAAGATCAAATAGGGCCAAAACCCAGTTAAGCAAATAGGTCTTATAACTCCACATAGAGCATCTAGGATACCTGGTGGCAATGGAGGTGGTCTCCAAAATGCTTGGGCCATTCTGGTTGTAGTGCTTTTGATATCTCTCTCTTAGCCTGATTCTGTCTGCAGCCAATAGCTTTTCTTGGCAGTCAGTCTATGTTACTGTTGAGTTTTTGACATCTGCATTGGGTTGATCAAAGTGTATTACCTGTATGGAGTAGCTATAGCTATAACTTTGGATGAAACTGGTATAATAAAACAGGAGTTAGATACATGGTTCAGAAGGCAGGGCTTTTAGCCAGCAGCAAAACTATGAACAAGAAGCAAAGACAAGATTTTGCCTTGTGAGAAAAACAGCAAGGACATCAAAATGATGTGAGTGCAAGAGGTGTGTTGAGGAAGATAGAAAAAAGACTATATAGAAGGAATAGGGCAAAAGTGTGGAAAACCTTGAGGGTCAAAAAATAATAATAATTTGGACTTCAGATATGGTCAGCATGCATTGCTGAGTAGGCATAATAGGCTGATCAAACACTATGGTAGAATTTAACCTGGCAAGGCTTTATGAGGAATTTAAGCACTTCACAAAGACCAAATATTTGATAAATGTTTTTTAACTGGTTCAGGGAGGCCAAATCTTGGTACAGTAATTATCTGAGGATATAACTAAGGAATCTTCTAGGTTTGCCTTCTGTTCCAAAAGGAGCAGTTTAAATCCCAAGTTCATCAATTGTTTGTTCTCAAAATGGTTCCAGTAAATTTTTATGACCAGAGACTTATTCATTATCTTCTTAGCCCTTGACTTCTCAACAGGGCTGCCTTCTAGATACAAGTGATGAGGAAGTAAATACTGGTGAAGCCTCCAGCCAGTGGTAAAAATATGTCAATATTTTTTAGCACAGGATATCCCAGCCCCAGATATCTGCAGCATTAGGTTTGAGCACTGGAATTTTATTTATTCCTCTTTCTAGATTATGTGGACTGTTCAAACTTGATTGTTGAAAGCGAATACAACTAATAGTATGATTTTCTGAGACACACATTAATTATAATAAACCAAAATAGAATTAAGTGGAAATATAAAGATTTGCACAACTAAAATCAAGCCAAATTTCTGAAGAAGTCTTTATAGTGTCCCAGTGTGGCCATTTCTGCAAACAAGGTCCAGACAAAACAACCTCTGGAATCTGATTGATTAGGTGGCAATCTGACCAACACCCTGTAAGGAAAGACTTCCCATGATTTTTTTAATAAAGGCATGATTTGTACTGCTGATTTCACATTCCTATCACTCAAAATGCCCCTGGCAGATACTGCAGCAGAGAGCAATGAGTAGGTCCCCAAATCCTCTATCAGCAGGAGACACTGGGAAGAGTCTGAGATTGATGGTCTCTGTGCTTTTGACAGCACCAGGAACCAAGAGACTTGAAACCCATGGGATGGGTGTAGTCAGCAACAGCCTGTCACCCAGTCAAACACAGCAAGTCTCAAGCAGGCAATAAGCAAGTAGCTGGATGAGGAAGGTATTTGAGGGGAGGAAAGAAAAGAGGGACGATGCAAAATTAAGTTTTGAAATGGATCAAGAATGTCTAATTTATAGTTAGCAGCTGGTTTCAGCCTTTCACATGAGCAATATAAGTTTCCCTGGCTTCTGGGGAAGATTTACTTTCCTATAACCATGGGCAAGTGTGTCTGAGCACAGGGAGAAGAAAGGCCTCCTGCCTCTCTGGCTCAGGCCAGGTGGGTGAGCGTTGCTGTAAGCCACTGTACCACAGGAAGTGAGTCTGTGATTGAGTGGCTCTGTGAGTTTGATAGCATGAGAAACAGAGAGACCTGAAACCACAAGGAGATATACAGGCAGTGAAAATAAACAAAATAAGGAAAGAATTCAAGAGGCATTGTGAAAAGAAAAAGGAAAATAACATGTTAGACAAAGAGTGTTGAGAAAGGACATATCCATGAAGTCAGATTCATGATCAAGCACAGCTCTGAATGTCTGCTGTGCTCTCACACCAGCAAGATCATGTTTGTGAGTGTGTCATAGAATCCACAGGCTGGCCCAAATCTCAAGAGATGTAAGTTGGTAAGTGTTAGCCATTTTTATTCCAATAATTTAGGGAAAATCCCAAATGCCATCTCAAAAACCTATTCTTCTTTAGAGAGCCAGTAACTGTTTCAGGCCAAATATGAAGTGCAAAACACATCATGCTCTTCATGAGTGAGCACTTTGGGGAAATGATTATAGCTATGACAAAACATCTGCCAAAAGCATTTGGGAACATGTAAAATTCGCTACAAGTATTATTATCATCATTACTATCCTTGGTGCTTGGTGATAAAATAAAATATCCTTATTTCTTTCAAAAAGGGCAAAAGAGAAAAACCTACTTCAAGCATTATGCACACCTGAGACCTCTGAGAAACAGAAATAAAAGAGGAAACTTGTATCATCATGCATGATGGAAAGGGGACAGCACTTCTCTCTTCTTAATCAAGGATTTGGATCAGAGGGAGCATCTGGGTCAGTTTCACAAACAGGTTGAACCCCAAACAATAGCCTTGAGTAAAAATTACAGTGCTTTATGCAAGAATGTTGCCCCTAATCTCCACCCACTGTGTACCCAGAGTTCAGGGCAGCAGATAGACTCTCCCTGGGATGGGCAGAAACAAAGAATGAACTAAATGCCTTCATCAGAGGACTATAACAATGAAATGTAAAAAATAAGAATGCATGCCTACTGGTTTTATTCCAAGGGGTGAAGTACTCAGAATGCTTGCTTTTCAAATGAACCCAGGACCTTGTTCATAGAGCACTTGAGTTCCTAGACAAATTAGTTCCTGAAACAATTTTACTGTTTACTCAAATTCAACTCATTTCTAGCTTTACATTCCCCTAAGTGACAATTGAAAATATAACAGGTGTGTGAGGAAGGTTGTTCATAAATGTTATATTAGGGAAGAAAAGTGAGAATCTGAAGTGATAGAATACTGAATACATGCCGCATCTATGTGGCAGGTACCAAAAGTTCATTGAAGGTCTTAGCTTCCTCTCTTCTAGTTAAGGTTTCCTAAGGACATAAGAGAATAAGAATTTTGAGCTCTATGGAAAAATATACAGATAGTTTTTTTTTCAGCAGAGGAGATAAATTGAGTCCTTTGAATTTATAGAGCACCATGAACTCTTAGACAGAGATGCAGAACAGAGAGTACAGCATAAAGGAGTCCCTTGCTACTTATTGGTTGTGTCTGTTTTGGCTTTCTCATAATAATGCTGGCATTTACCAACCTCCAGAATGTAGAAAAGCAATATATCTGGGAACTTTCTTTGGAATAAAAATGAAATTAGAACAACTACAACATGATCAGTAATTAGCATGTGCTATACTTTTTTTAGACAGACAACACACATCCTCTTAATTAACAGTTTATTTTCTTATTTTATTAATTTTAGTTAGGAGTCATATTGGAGTTCATTTTGACATATTACATACGCATGGGATAAAATTTGCTCCAATTCATTCCCCCGTACTTCCGTTTTCCCTCTTCTCCTTCCTCCCCCTTTCTTTTTTATCTACTTTACTGATCTTTTTTTTTTCATTTTGTCCCCTGCCCCTCATGTTGATGTGGCTTCCACATGAGATAAAACATTCAACCTTTGACTCTCTGGGGCTGGTTTATTTCATTCTTTTTCTTTTTTCAGTTCCATCCACTTACCAGCAAATGCTATAATTTCATTCTTCTTTATGGCTGAATAAAGCTCCATTGTGTATATATACTACATTTTCTTAGTCCATTCCTTTGTGGATAGGCAACTAGGCTGGTTGCATAGCTTGGCTATTGTGAATTGTGCTGCTATAAACTTTGATATATTTGTGTTACTATAATATTTATTTTTATAAAAACTATGGTTATGTTCCATTGGGAAAATACCAAGGAGTGGGATAGCTGGGTCATATGGTGGTTCTATTCTTAGTTTTTCAAAAAATGTCCATACTGCTTTCCAGATGGTTATACCAATTTGCAGTCCCACTGACAATGTTCAGGTGTACATTTTTCACCAACATTTGTTATTTGTATTCTTGACAAATGCCATTCTGACTGTAGTGAGATGAAATCTCAATGTAGTTTTGATTTGCGTATTCCTGAGGGATAAAGATGTTGAACACTTTTTTTCATATATTCATTGGCTATTTGTGTTTCTTCTTTTAAGAAGTGTCTTTTTGTTTAGTTGTTTTATCCATTTGTTCATTGTGTTTTCCTTTTATTTTGGTATTAAGTTGTTGTTTTTCTTTATGCATTCTAAACATTAATACCCTGAGGAACTGGTGGCAATGATCTCCCACTCTGTAAATCTCTCTATATGATCTTGTTTCCTTTGTTTCTTCAGAGCTTTTTAATTTGACAGCAGTTTATTTTCAAAGTTACTCTGGGAGATAGATGTTAGTATTCCCATGTTATTCATGATGAAATTAATATATAATATCTTGTCAAGATCTCAGGTGAAAGGATTTAAATCAAATCCTTCTCACTCAAAAACTATAATTTTATTCCATTGTCTAAAAACAAACAGTTCAAGAATTGAAATCAATAAAACCTCAGCAAACAGAAAAATAAAACTAGTATTTGTTGGTTTGCTAAGTGATTCTATTTTTAATTAAAATTGCTTATTTTTAATTTTTGAAATTTTTGGTACTTGTCCAAATGACCACTGTACTCATTTCAAAGTCTAGGAACATTAAAAATTAATGTGTTTAGGTGAGTCACTGTGTTCAAAAAGAAAGGTGTCATTATTTTGTCCTTTTTGCCAAAACAGTCCTCCTGGGGGACCATTCTTAATAACAGATTCTTCAGTAGAATGAGTGCAACTTTAAGAAACACATGTGGAGCATAGAGGTGCAAAGCTGATTCAGTTTACTCCAAACCTAAGAAAGGATTATCTTGCCTTAAGCCCACATCTGTGGGATCTTCTATAATTGCAAAGGATAGATGAATCTGTCCAAATGGGTAGCCTCTTTTCTGAGTTTCCGAGTCAATTGCCCCATGAAAAGGTTATGCCCATTTTTATGATCACTGAGGAATACTTACTGGTTGATATCTCTCCAGAAGTGCCAAATTGTACTTTTAAAAGCTGACAAGGAAAGACAAAATTCAATGTTGCTGACTTATATCCAATGAGAGGGAAATATGCAGAGAACTTCATGTTATAAAAGACAAATATGTTAATTTTAGAAAATTCAGAAAATGCACTCAAGTGCAAAATAGAAAATGACTCATCAAAAAATCTTTTTTTGCTCTATTTTCTTGCTACTTTCCAAAGACTTACTTTGATCCATTTCATTAAAGTCTTTATTATATTTATATATATATATATATATATATATATATATATATATATATATATATATATAAATTAAAATTAAATAATGTTTTAAGTTATAATTATAAAATATATATCCTGAATATATCTATTATCACTTGATGTTTAAGTGATTTTCCATTATTTAATTATGAAATGTTAGATGTTAGTGACATATATCATGTTTGTTAACATAAATCACTCATTCCTTTTGAATAGAGGGATAATAAACATTTTTGTATAATACATCACTATTATTTTCCAAGAACAGCTTCTGAAACTCATATATTGAAATTAATGGGTCAAAGTGGTATGTAACTTAAGTAATTCTTGATACATATTGATGAAATACTTTTCTGAAAAGTTGCACCATGTTATTTATATTTGTAAATTGCCGATTCTTTTCCCTCTCATAAAATCAGCCTTTTAATACTAAGCTTTTTCCTAAGAAATAAAATAGTTCTATAACATATTAATTTCTATTTAGACTACTCATTTAATTGGCTTCATGGAAAGAGTCTCAGAAATGTTTGCCATAACTTAACTTGAAAGCAAGTTGTTTGTCTTCATGAAGTATTTTCGAGCACAGGTACTCAATAAATATTTGTCAAACGCAATGAATAATCATCTTATTCCATAGAACCTGAATTTAAATTGCCAGCCAATGTGTGTTTTATAAATAACATTAACCTATATATGCATTTCATTAGCTTATCAACTACCCCATGAAGCAAACTAAGGTTCATTCAAGTTCCAGGAATGGCTTGAACTCATAACTAGGTAAAGATGACATTGAACCTGAACTCCCAGTTGTTTCAAAGGGTTTCTTCTATGCCATAGCAAAGAGTAACAGCTCAGAATTGGAGGGTGGGGGGAGTTATATATGCCACAAATGCTCAGTGCACCACACCAATACAGTAAAATCTCAGCAACCGGAGTACACTGTGATTTTAGAAAGCAGCCATAGATAATAACTCATATGCTTCATACAGTGTGATACTTTCTTTCAAAAACATCTTATTTAACAAGCTTATATTTTATTTTTTATACTACAAAGGAATATTAAACTTAGATTTGATCCTCAATTCTTCATGGAAATAGCAAAGGTTTTTGTCATGTCACTAAAACAATAAAAATAACAGTTACCATCTGGTGAGGACCTGTGGTGAGCCAAGTAATAAATACTATGCCACTAAAACCTGCCAACCACCATACAAATATTTTCTCATTCTTACATGGAAAAATAAATTATTAATCCTGTGTTATGCATCAGTTCTCATAATCTAGAGTGTACCAAATTCACCCGGAGTGCTTGTTGGAAAATAGATTTCTAGACTCTGCCATGAGTTTCTGAGGATTAGAAAGTCTTCGATTCAGCCTGAGACTATGCATGACTCACAAGTTCCCTGGTGATGCTGCTGGTGCAGAGATCTCACCTTAAGTTTCACTGCCTTCACCCCCATAAATGACAGGGGTTGGACCTGAACCTCAATTTGCCTGACTTCAAATATTATAGTATTTGCATTTCCCCAAGTGGATGATAATGTAGTCTTTGAATTAAAGTGTTCTGAATCCTAAGTCAGACTAAAACTCAAAAACTAGCATATAAATTAATAAAGGGGTTAAGAAATTAATGTTAGAATTATAAGAAACGGGGGCTTAAATTGAATCAATCATCTTTCAATGAGAATTAGATTAACCAACACTTGCTCACTTTGATTCTTCTATTTCATAGAACAATATTTTTAAAGCTAAACATGACCTTAGATCTCATTTGGTTGAACTCTGTCAATGTGTACATGATTGAGTTGATGCCCAGAAAGGGTAAGCTCTTAAGATGCCTTAGTGATTCCTCCACCCATGCATCAAGAAAGCTGGACATCTCCCTTCCTCCATTATAGCATCTTCCACTTCCTCCTCCATGCAATATTGCCTCTTACCTTGCAATCAATGCATCAATAGCTTTCCTGTCATTGGCATTATCACTCATAATTTATCTTTTTGCCATTCATTTCTCTCTCTTCTTTAGGTGATCTAAAACCACCTAAAGTAAGTATTATATTTGTATAACCTTTGTACCACTTAAAAAGATGTTTGTGGTATTGGATGGAATTTGATTTGACTCTTCTTTCTTTACCACTGTACCCATTCCCCCACTATGCTTTCTTTACTCCTGAAAAATTATCATTAACAAATACTTTCCCCCTTTTATTATGTTATTTAAAGGATAATTACTATACAGATATTTCTTCTCTGTAATAAAGGATCAAAGATATTTTAAATATGTTACATATGTGTAAATATGTATACATATGTCAGGGTAGATACATACATATATTTCACTAAGTTGTCTTGAATATATCCACCACCCATTTTTTTTAGAGAATTACAACCCTGTCTATTTGCCACAGAAGAGACAAAAATTATTTTCAGAAAGAATAATGGCATAAAAGACTAAATATATAACCTGAAATTCTTATAATAATCATCTTTTGCTCCTTCAGTCCAATTCCAAAGAAATGAGACTTTTAGATCACATAGATTAGACAACGGGACTTTGCCCAACTACTGAAGTGAAATTAGCAGGAAAAAAAAACAGCACTGCATATGCTTCTGTGTGAATTAATACAAAAGCTAATATTAAAGCAGAGTGGGAAAAGCAGAGGAGGGGTTGAATCGCAGGCCTCTGACATTATTGACATCTCCTTTTGTATAATGTAGGGTCATACAATAGTCCAAACCCCTTTCTCAACAATGTTCAGACCTAAAAAGCCTTTATAAGTCACATGTGTGACACTTTCCTGGCATTGGTATTGAAAGCTACAACACTCTCCCCACAGAGATGGGATATGCTTCTATAATAACAGTGATAATAGCAGCAACTCTTCAATGGGGTGCTCCTCAAATAGCAAGCACTTTGCATTTCTAGACCTGACCCTGAAAATAACCCTGAAAAGTTGGCATAAACATATCCATAAAAGGGATTCAGAGAGATACACTGACCTATTTGAGGTCACAAAATTAGGATGTGAGTCTGGACTCTTAGATACCAAATCATGCTATTAATCTGGATAGTTAACTGTTCTTTTAGAATTACAAATAAACATATATATTTCAAGGGAATGTGATATGTACCAGCTGAATATTTGTGGAAAAAAAATAGTTCTCTTTTTCATCAGGTCTTGACCCACAAACTGTCAAGTTCCTTAGACAGACCAAGCGCCTGGGTCCTTGGTCCACTTAGGGTGCATATGACCCCTCTTTATGCAGTCAGTACCTTTATGACTGCATTGACTGCCTAGGAGATAATAGAATGAGAATCCTAGAAATGAGTGGACCTAGAACCACTCCTCATTTGCCTTTTGGCCTTTGATGTTCCCAGAGCGAGTTTTTGAACTGGGCACGATATTTGTTGGTAAAAGGCAGTTGTGGCTGTTTTTTCCCCAACCCATCTCCAACTCTCTCCTTGTTTTCCCCCACCCCCTGTCCTTGCCTAGCCCTCACCTATCCTAACTTTTCCAGTGACACCCAGACCCATCGATCATCAACTTGGGTCAAACCATGCACCCCTCGCATGGAGCTAGACGGGCAGAAGACACCTCCCAGACCGGGCACTCTGGAGCACAGCGCCGAAAATCCACAGCTTCCTCTGCAGGTGAACAGCCTCGCATTGGAGATTATAGAGTCCTGAAAACCCTCGGCAAGGGGGCCTTCGCCAAAGTCATGCTGGCCCGTCACGTCGTCACAGATAAAGAAGTGGCAATCAAGATCATCGATAAGAGACATCTGAAGCCACAAGCCCTCCAAAAGATGTACAGAGAGGTGAGAATCCTCAAGATGTTAGACCACCCACACATCGTGAAGCTCTATGAAGCTCTGGACTGCGAAAAAGCACTCTGTTTGGTCCTGGAGTATGCCAGTGGAGGGAGAGTTAAGGACTATGTGGCCAAGAAAGGAAGACTGCAGGAAGAGGAGGCAAGATCTATATTCCGGCAGATCGTGTCTGCAGTCCAATATTGTCACCAAAAGCAGGTCGCCCACCGAGATCTGAAGGCGGAGAATCTGTTATTTGACGCTAGGATGAATATCAAGCTAGCCGATTTTGGACTCAGCAACGAGTTTACACTTGGGTGTAAACTCGACACGTTTTGCGGCAGTCCGCCCTATGCAGCTCCAGAGCTCTTCCAGCGCATAGAGTATGATGGTCCCAAAGCCGATGTGTGGAGTCTTGGCGTGGTTCTGTACACCCTAGTCACCGGGTCGCGTCCTTTTGTTGGGCACAATGTCAGAGAAATCAGAGACAGGGTGCTACAAGGTAGATACCGAATCCCTCTGTACATGTCAACAGAATGTGAAGATCTGCTGAAACGCTTCCTGGTGCTCAATCCAACTAAGCGAAGCACCCTGGCCGAAATTATGGGAGACAGGTGGATCAACAGAGGCCTTGATGTCCTCCAACCCTTTGTTGGTCCAGGGGTGGCCATCTCCCACAGAAACATCTCGTTGGCTAAGGTGCAGCCAAGCAGGGTCCTCAGAAAGAGCACCAGCTGGCCTCCTCAACGCAAAGTGCAGCGAAGCGTTTCAACTGAGAAGCAGACACAGTCCCTGGACCATGCTGGAACTGGGCCATATCCGACCAGCACTGCCCAGAGTCACCTCAGAGAACATCAAATGGCCTCCCAGAAATCCGGCGGCAGTGCTGTGGGAGGAAAGGGAATTTCTCCAGCCAGGCCCGTACCTGGGATCACCATCAGTCCCAAGGAGCTGGAGACTCCTGAATTCAAGAAAATGCCTGCTGCCTACAAGAGCAGCACACCATCTGGAGGGAGGACACTGTGGAGTAAGTATATCTGCCGCAAAACAACAAAAGCAGACACACGTTCAGTTAGCCGGAATGGTCAGAACAACAGCACCTACCCTGCTCAGAGCCCTCCAGCGACTTCAACCCACAGTGTCCCAAGTACCTCCACCCGGGGCTGCATCTGCTTCCCCAGAGCCAGTGCCCTTCGTCGAATGTTCCACCGCCAGCCCCGGGAATGCCAAACTGCAACACGCGAAGGTCCTCTTGCCTCACCCAGCTGCTTCCATCCAGCTGAAGAATTGCCCCAGACTCAGAGAGGCACCACTTGTGGTTTTACATCTAAATTCACAAGAAGGCCTCCAGCTGAGTCTGAGAAGACCCTGAGATATAAGGGCTCAAGTCATCATGTCTCTGCTGAGCAGAGAAAGGAGAACCAACAAGCAAAACCTCGCTCCCTGCACTTCACCTGGAGCATGAAAATCACCAGTGCCATGGATCCCAGTGACATCATGAGGGAAATCCGCAGGGTGCTGGATGCCAACAACTGCCAGTATATGCACAAGACGCCCTTTCTGCTCTTCTGCATCCATGGAGATGGGTACACCGAGGAAGTGGTGCAGTGGGAGATGGAGGTATGTAAACTCCCCAGACTATCTCTCAACGGGGTCCGATTAAAGCCGATATCCAAGAAATCAAAGGCCTTCAAAAATATGGCTTCGAAAATTGCCAGTGAGCTCCAACTGGAACCCAGTCATTAGAACCAAAATGAAGCAGCAACACTGCTGCTTCTGTATGTCCTCAGGACATATAGAATAACATCTAGGCAATTGTTGGGAGCAGTGACTAAATTAGGGTTTTCTCTAATTGTCCCGGGAGGTGATGCCCCTCGTGGGAATTCTTGATGCAAGGCGCTGGTCAAGACTGCCCAGTTACTTGGGTTAAGACCTGTTCCACCTAGGGAGGTATTCAGTTCTTGAACTTGTGGTTCAGGTGGCAGGGCTCAGCGGTGGAACGTTATGGGCACAAGCTGCTACTCATAATTGGACTGGTCATACATATGACATTGGTTTTGATGGCTTTGTCCAAATTTTCACACACACACAAAAAAAAACCTTTTAAGGATAAAACTTGTGTAACAAACGTGTTGAGCTGGCTCCTGACCGTTGCACTCTACCAGAGTGTAATGGACACCAAGTTCCAGCTTTTTCACCCCTTGGATTTCTGTCTTTTCTCATCCCCCATGGCCCCTCATCTGGTTTCCTCAATCAACCACCCTGCAGGTGGCAGGAGATGGGACCCAAACAGGCTATTACACTGTGGAGTGCAATGACCACAAGCCATCTCAGTGTGATCAATGAAAGGGGTTTGGGGAGAAAGTTTGTGCAAAGCAAGCCCAACCAGGGTCATAAATAGGGGCAACCCGATTATGATGACCAGCTTGCTTTGATAAACTTCTGACTCCCACACCTGGCATCCAAACCTCATGGTCAAGAAGTGAAGAACTCCATGAGTGTCACAGAACCTCTGTTTGAAAGATGGTTCCCATAGCAACTGGGACGTCTCAAGGGGTGCTTTCCCACTGAGAGTTCCCAAGACAGCCTTTGGCTTTGTCACAGAACATTTCAAAAACACTAATCCCATGCTTCAGAGAGGCATTGTCATTTCCATCTTCCATCTTCTACATCATGACCTGAAAATCTGAGGTGAAGAACACCACACCTGGGAGTGGAAGCGGGTCTTTACTATGAATGCCCTAAAGTCATGGGACGCCGAAAAAGAAAAAGAAAAAAAAGAGAGAAAGCGGCATTTGAGACATGCCAATTCCTAACAGTACAGTGCTCCATCAATGGCTTTCATTTCAGAGGTACTCCATCTCTCCTTACATGCTCTCCATTGAATGATCCCAAGACAGCCATTGCCTCTGTCACAGACCTGTAAAGAACCCTAATGCAGTTGCTGCCTCAGACAGTCATTGTCATTTCCATCTTCCATCTTCTACGTCATGACAGTAAAATCTGAGGAAAAGAACACCACGACTGGGAGGGGAAGCTGCAGTTTCCTATGAATGCCCTAAAATCAAGGGACACCAGAAAAGAAAAAAAAAAAAAGAGCCATTTAAGACCTGCAAATTCCTAACACTACAGTGATGCATTAAAGGCTTCCATTTCAGTGGTAATCCATTTCTCCTAACAGATTCTCCATTGAATGTTTCCAAGACAGCCATCGCATCTGTCAGATCATTCAAGAACCCTAATCCAGTTGCTGCTTCATACTAGCATTGTTGTTAGTATCTTCCACACCCGAGGTGGAAGCTGGCCTTACTATGAAAGACCTAAAGGTCATAGGATCCTGAAAAAGAAAGAATGACCCATTTGAGACCTGAAAATTCCTAACAGTTCAGTGCTCCATCAATGCCTTTCAGTTTACAGGTTATATGTCTCTTCTAACATGCTCTCCACTTCATGTTTTCAAGATAGACATTGCCTCTGTCACAGAAGATTTCAACAACATTAACCTAGCTGCTGCTTCAAACAGTCATTGTCATTTCCATCTTTCATCTTCAATAGCATGACAGTAAATTTGGGGGAAAATACTCCAAACCTGGGGTGCATTCTGCCTGTACGCTGAATGCCCTGAAGTCATGGAACCCCCAGAAGAAAGAAAGACCCATTGGAGACCTGCCAATTCCTAACAGTTCAGTGCACCTTCATTGGCTGTCACTTCTGAGGTCATACATCTCTAATAACATGCTCTTCATTTAATGTTCCCAAGACAACCATTGACTGTCACAGAAATTCTCAGAACCCTAATCCAGTTGCTGCTCCACACAGGCATTGTCTCTTCCTTCTTCCATCTGCTACATCATGACACTGAAATCTGAGGAAAAGAACACCATGCCTGGGAGTGGATGCTGGCCTTTACTATGAAAGACCTAAAGTCAGTGAAGAAAAGAAAGACCTGCTTTAGACCTGCCAATTCCTAACACTTCAGTGCTCTGCAATTGGCTATCACTTCTGAGGTAATTTCTCTCTGTGTTAACATGCTCTCCATTTACTATTGACAAGATAGGATTGCCTCTGTCACAGAACATTTCAAGAACCCTAATCAACTTGCTCCTTCAGACAGGCATTGTCGTTTCCATCTTCCATCTTCTACATCATGACAGTGAAATCTGAGGAAAAGAACACCAAGACTGGGAGTGGAAGCTTGCCTGTACTGTGAATTCTCTAAAGTCATGAGACCCTGAGAAAGAGTAAAGGACCCCTGTAAGACATACAATTCCCAACAGTTCATTTCTGCAAAATGGCTTTCAGTTCAGAGGTAATCCATCTCTCCCAACATGCTCTCCATTTAAAGTGCCCAAGACAGCCATTGCCTCTGTCACAGAACATTTCAAAAACCCTAATCCAGTTGCTGCTTCAGACAGGCATTGTTATTTCCATCTTCCAACTTCTACATTATGACAGTAAACTCTGAGGAATAGAATACCTCCACTGGACGTGGAAGCTTCCCATACTATGAATGCCCTAAAATCATGGAACACTGAAAAAGAAAGAAAGACCCACTTAAGACATGCAAATTCCTAACAGATCACTGCTCCATAAGTGGCTTTCAGTTCAGAGGTAATCCATCTCTCCGGATACACTCTCCATTTAATGTGCTCAAGAGAGCCATTGCCTCTGTCACAGAACATTTCAAGAACCCTAATCCAGTTGCTGCTTCAGAAGTCATTGTGTCAATTCCGCCTTCCATCTTCTACATCGTGACTGTAAAATCTGATGAAAAGATCACCACACCTTGGAGTTGAAGCCCTCCTTTACTATGAATGCCCTAAATTTATGCGACCCGGAAATCAAAAGAAAGAAAGACCTGCTTAAGACATGTAATATTCTAACAGTTCAGTGCTCCATCAATGGCTTTCACTTCAGAGGTAATCCATCTCTCCTAACTTGACCTCTCTTTAATGTGCCCAAGGCAGCCATTGCCTCTGTGAAAGATCATTTCAAGAACCCTAATTCAGTTGGTACTTCACACAGGCATTGTTGTTTCCATCTTCCATCTTCTACATCATGACAGTAAAATCTGAGAAAAAGAACACCACGCCTGGGAGTGGAAGCTGGCCTGTACTATGAGTGCCCTAAACTCATGGGACACTAAAAAAAGAAAGAAAGATAGACCCATTTGAGACCTTCAAATTCCTAACACTACAGTGCTGCTCCATCAATGGCTTTCAGTTCAGGGGTAATCCATCTCTGTTCACATGCTCTCCATGGGATGTGCCCAAGACAGCCATTGCCTCTGTCACAAAACATTTCAATAACCCTAATCCAGTTGCTGCTTCACACAGGCATTGTTGTTTCCGTCTTCCATCTTCTACATCATGACTGTAAAATCTGAGGAAAAGAACACCATGCCTGGGAGTGGAAGCTTCCCATACTATGAAGGCTCTAAAGTCATGGGACACTGAAAAAGAAAGACCCACTTGAGACATGCAAATTCCTAGCAGATCAGTGCTCCATATGTGGCTTTGAATTGAGAGGTAATCCATCTCTCCTGATACACTCTTCACTTAATGTGCTCAAGAGAGCCATTGCCTCTGTCACAGAACTTTTGAAGAACCCTAATCCAGTTACTACTTCAGAAGTCATTGTCGTTTCCACCTTCCATCTTCTACATCATGACCTGAAAATCTGAGGAATAGAACACCATGCCTGGGAGTGAAAGCTGAACATTAGTATGAAAGACCCAAAAGTCATGGGACCCTGAAAGTGAAACAATGACTCATTTGAGACCTGAAAATACCTTACAGTTCAGTGCTCCATCAATGCCTTTCAGTTTAGAGTTTATATGTCTCTCCTAACATGCTTTCCATTTCATGTTCCCAAGATAGCCAATGCCTCTGTCACAGAAGATTTCAAGAACACTAGCCCAGCTGCTGCTTCAAACAGTCATTGCCATTTCCATCTTCCATCTTCTAGAGCATGACAGTAAAATTTGGGGGAAAATACTCCAAACCTGGGAGTGCATGCTGGCCTGTACTCTGAATGCCCTGAAGTCATGGAACCCCCAGAAGAAAGAAAGACCCATTGGAGACCTGCCAATTCCTAACAGTTCAGTGCACCTTCATTGGCTGTCACTTCTGAGGTCATACATCTCTACTAAATGCTCTTCATTTAAAGTTTCCAAGACAACCATTGACTGTCACAGAAATTCTCAGAACCCTAATGCAGTTGCTGCTCCACACAGGCATTGTCGTTTCCTTCTTCCATCTTCTACATCATGACACTGAATTCTGAAGAAAAGAACACCATGCCTGGGAGTGGATGCTGGCCTTTACTATGAAAGACCTAAGTCAGAGAAGAAAGATATACTTGAGACCTGCCAATTCCTAACACTTCAGTGCTCTGTAATTGGCTATCACTTCTAAGGTAATCTATCTCTCTTAACATGCTCTCCATTTACTGTTCCCAAGATAGCATTGCCTCTGTCACAGAACATTTCAAGAACCCTAATCCACTTGCTCCTTCAGACAGGCATTGTCGTTTCCATCTTCCATCTTCTACATCATGAGAGTGAAATCTGAGGAAAATAACACCAAGCCTGGGAGTGGAAGCTGGCCTGTACTGTGAATGCCCTAAACTCACGAGACCCTGAAAAAGAGTGAAGGACCCCTGTAAGACATACAATTCCAAAAGGTTCATTGCTGCAAAAATGCCTTTCAGTTCAGAGGTAATCCTTCTCTCTTAATATGCTCTCCATTTACTATTCCCAAGACAGCCATTGCCTCTGTAACAGAACATTTCAAGAACCCCAATCCATAACACATGGTGTGCATGTGACCTTCAGCAAAGTTTCTCACTCAATGTATTTTGAGTGATCCTTTCACAAGTGGACCTGTCTCCCTTGACTTTGTTAGGAACACAATAGTGCATTTTAATGGTATGTTCTTTCTGATTGACACAATCTCTGTTCACACACATTCATACCATATTCATGACTACAGCCAAGCACTGTGATGAATTGGTAGCCATATTTTAATCGTTAGGTGACATAGCATACAAGCTTTCTATCATTTTGTTCCTAAATTCTTATATTTGAACATTAAATAGTACTCATAATTGTATTTTTTGTTCCATCAATCATAAACACTCATTTTATTCTCTGCTTTATAACATACAGGTATTAGTACTTTGGACTCTTCCTCAGAGTTTTCTTTTTTTTTTTTAAGAGAGATTGAGAGAGAGAGAGAGAGAGAGAGAGAGAGAGAGAGAGAATTATTTATTTTTTAGTTTTCGGCGGACACAACATCTTTGTTTTTTTTTTTTTTAATGTGGTGCTGAGGATCGAACCCAGGCCGCACACATGTCAGGTGAGCATGCTACCACTTGAGCCACAACCCCAGCCCCCTCTGAGTTCTTTCAACTTCTGTTATTTGTATTTTATTTTTTACATTGTCAAGATTGGACAATTATCTAGTATATATTACATGGAAAAGAAAATCCATTAAATCTTAAATTAAGAGTATTTCCATTCTGCGTAAGTCATGATGGTTAAAAAAAATAGACCAACAAAGTTTCATGCATAATAACGATAGTCTTTCAGAACCGGAACATTTCGTCACTAAAAATCACCTGTCAAGAAACCTCAGAATATTCAATATGAGATGTACATATGTCCTTAAGATCTGAACACTGACACTGAGGCCAATCAGGTCAATCAAGTCAAGACAGCCAATCTTATTGGCTACCCATGTCAGGTAGGTGGTCTGACCTTATTTTCTATTAAACTCATGTTTCCACTGACTTCTTTGTGTACACACAGGTGTTCATGCTCTGCCTACGTGAATTTATACAGACAACATGCAATTCAGGTGTTGCTTGCTTCTTTAATCTTGTAAATGAGGAAAACTACTCACAATACTTATGATAACTATGATTTTGTAATTCCATTTCACTGAGTAGTGTCTTTTTTCTCTCTTTCTTTTCTTTCCCTTTTGGTACTGGAGATTGATCCCAGGTGTGATTTACCACTGGACTACATTCTCAGTCCTTTTTAATTTTTATTTTTCAGACAGGGTCTCACTAAGATGTGAAGGTTAGCTTTCCACTTGTGATCCTTCTGTCTTGGTCTCCCAAGTGGCTGGGATTACAGGTGTGAGCCGCTGTACCTGGCATTTCATTTTCTTTCACTGGCTCAGTGGTTTCTTTTCCAATTATCTCCCTTTTCCTCATCAATATTTGCCTTCAGTATATAATCTTTCCTTCAATTTGTCCTATTTCATCTAATGCAGTTACATTCAACAAAGTAGGATCATAAGAACAAAAATTCCAAGAGGTGTGTGGTGCACAACTATCATAACAGCTACTCGGGAGACTGAAGCAGGAGCATCAGAAGTTTGAGGCCAGCCTCAGCAATTTAAAGAGACCCTGACTCAGAAAATGAAAAAGGTTGGTGATGTAGCTCAGTGGTAGAGTGCTCCTGAGTTTAATCCCTAGTACCTAAAAAGTAAAGAAAATAATAGAGAAAACACAAGAATTTCTCTTGGGGAATCACAGAAACCCCAAGTTCCACATGTTAAAAACTAAATTCATCAAACAGAATCCAGCCTGTCTTCCCCATTTAAGGACACCCAATGCCAAGACCAAAACCCAGAAGGCTTCTTACTTCCCTTCTTTTGGACTCTGTCCTTCCTGCTGCAAAGTCTTATCTGCTGGGCCTCATAAAGACCAGTTGTATTGGGGCAGTTTTCTCTGTCCTCACTTCTGCTACCTCTGTTTGGTCCCAATGAAATTTTGAATTCTCTTACTGAAGAACTGTTCCCTCTTGATTCTTCTCCTTGCATACAGTCTTGCTCACCTTCACACACTTCTCCACTTCCAGTACGAACAATCTGTTTTATATTCAGATCCAGCAAAAATCAGTTTTTGCTTGAAAAACTTATATAATGCCTCAAATCCCTGACATGCTATTTGTGGCCTTTATTGTCTAGATTCTGTTTATGTCGTCAGCATAGTATCATAACACCCCTTCTCTAACTCTTACTTCAGTGACACTGAATGATTCCTGAGCCTCTAACATGACCTTTGTATTTGGCCCTTAGAGTTTTCCATATTGTGTCCCCTCTCACTGGAACATTCTTTGATCACTCTCCTCTCCTCGCCAACTTGTATATCTAGGTTCCCTATAGATGACAAACCCTTCCTGAACATCCTCTCAATTATCTTTCCAAAGACAATGTTGTAGTTACTTATCAGAATACCCATATCATGCTGACATGATCTCTATATCTATTTTACCTTGAACTGTGCATTTCTCACAGAGATTATATCTTATTTGCTGCTTATTCTCAACACCTCTTACAGATAGTGACATTGCCTTGTATCTGTTTGCTAAGTGGATGAATGACAAGTCCTTTGTCATAGATTCCTTGATTCTCTCAGCATAATTGCAGTAGAACAGATGACTATCTCATGGGGTGATATAAGTACCATTTTTTTTAAAGCAATGGATTAATTAGATAACATCTTTAAGCTGCTCTTAGGGTTTGGAGAGAAATACATTTACTGTCATTGAACATTTGGAAGTAAACACTATGACATCATCTTGGTCTAACCCTTTTCAAGCTACCAGTCTTCATCTATCACTTTCAAGAATTGCCACATGACTAAAAAAAAAACTCTCTTCTATATGTTTTAATTCTCTAGTTGCCTCAGTTGTAGGAAAAAAAAGTGTCTCTTGTATTTTGGGCAGTATATATGATGATCTTCATAGTTATTCTAAGGCATATTACATGAGGATAAACTTGTTTCAACTATTTAAATTTAAATACAAAAACTCATTTGTTTTCTCTCAGAAATCTATGTGAAATCTTTCTGCAATCCACTTATTAAAAAAAAAAAAACTTTCCAAAAGCAATATTGTCCTCTAATGCCCTAATTAACCTCTACAAACTGTATTTGTATTCCCTCTGCAGTGATTTCAAAATCTCTATGATCCCTGGAATGTTTTTATATCAATGGGAGAGCTGGGTTCTACTGAAAGGTTTGGATTTATTGTCTAACTTTTGCTTATCCAATTCTTCCATGGTACTATATCCATTGTTAAAAGCAAACACTTTCTTTTCTATACTTTATTCTTTGTTCTTTAAGATTTGTTCTACTTGTTTTCTAATAGCAAATCATTACTGTTTGAGGGAATTTTGGTTGAATTTCCCACATTTAAAAATTACTCTGAAAATCATATCGTCAGACTAAAATTTGGCATAGAAATCAGCACAATAAGACTTTTAACATCTATGAGTCCTGCCTCCTTCACTGGTTAGATCAACACTGACTGAACACAAGAATAATGGCAGGAAGAATCTGGGCCTTGGCAAGCTCCCTTCCCAAACTCACACTCAACCTAAGTAGTTTTACTTTTATTTGCTGTATATGTTGAACAGCTGAGTAAAGCCTTCATTTGGGAAAAAAATTAATGGAAAACTTTGCTACAAAATATTTTAAGATCTTTTACTTTAGAGCCTGGGTAAGGCTTAGAGAAGATAGATAGAATATACAGCTCCCTAAGGGCACCAATCCTTTTGGTTATATCTCCAATATGGCCTATTTGATATATAGTTGGCTACTTTATCAACATTGTTCATCATACACAGAATCTCTAGGACAATTCCCATATATTATAAATGGACCCAAGGTTCATTCATTTCATACCGAAGACTGAGGAAGGCTGGTTTCTTTCATTGAGCATTCTGAAAGAGTGTGTGTGTGTGTGTGTGTGTGTGTGTGTGTGTGTGTGTGTTGTGTGTTTGAGAGAACCTCAAATAAGCTTGACTTGGAGATTATTCTGTTTATCTGTACATTTTTAATACTCACTAAAATTTTTAAATATCTAAAATATGCAAGTACATGGCAGAAGCAAATCAGACCTTTTGTATTTCTGTTTCTTTCCAACAGTGCTCCTGCGGTGTTGTCACTTGAGGAGGACATTGCTTCGATTGCATATGACCATCATCTCTTCTCCAGTCTAGAATTAGTGGTACTATTCCTTTTGGGAAAATGGCCTTGCTGTACTCTATGGATTCTAGGGAAAAGGGTATCAATACAGCCCTCTGGAAACTCATGGACACTGAGTCACATGACCCTGTTAGCCAAACAAAACTACTACTATGGGATTTGTACTTCATTTAGAAAGAAATAAGTTCTCTTCTCTTAGACTAGTGAGATGAGGTGAGCCTGAATAATTGCAGACCCTTCTTCGTCACCTGTAGGCTTGCTCAGCTTTCATGTGTGTGATAGAAGGATTGATTTATATATGCTCATGCTAGTATGCTTAGGTGGCAAGGAGTCTATCTCCCTGGCAGGATGCCTCTAGCATGACTCTACCCAGGAAAAAGGCAGTTTCTACAGAGAAGTTTTGTTTCTGAGATGTTTTCAGTTTTAGTTTTCCCACTTCCAAGCACTGCCATCTCTTCTTGCTGCAGGAAAAGTTTGGAAACTAAAAGTAAATTTTATGACAGATTGCTCAGCAGTCTGTCCTGTGGTTGTTATAAAAACAAACATGTACTTAGTAGTTTTTTACCTTTTAACTCTCTCTTGTTTGCATTATACAAATTATTCCAATATGCAATCTACAAATGTTCACTGTAAAATATATGCTTTTCCTGTAACCTCTTTTCTTGTACTGATGACATGGGTCTATCTTATAAGCTTCTGCATTAAAAAGAATTAAACCAATAATCCATTTAAGTCATTACAATTAAACTACCTCCATATTTCTTCTGTGAAAACATGAGCATATAACTATCCTTAAAGTAGAATTTGTTTTCTTTTATTCTTCTGTAAGTTAGTTCCTATCATCTCAAATAATGTGTACTCCACAGACTCCTTTTCACTCCCTGAAAAGTAGAGTGGAAAAGATAATTTGAAATTAAGGATAGTAGAGTGGAAATGATAAATTGGAGTTGAGGATCACAATAAAGTCTCTGCTAACACTTTGGTCCTTATTGCTCAACTTAACTGAGTCCTACTCCTATTAGACCTTAAAATACTTCTATGGTTGAAAAAAAAAGAGCATCATTTTATCAGAGGACATTTCATTAATAATACAAATGAGCAAAGCTTGAAAGTTTCTTTATTCTAGTTTATTTTTATTCTTAGTACTGAGAATTGAACACAGAGCCTTTTCCTGGGAAGGCAAGCATTTTACCCGCCAGCTACATCCCAAGTCCTGAGAGTTTCTTCATTCTAAAGACACAATGGAAATACATAATTCCAATGTATAACTTCTCTAAATTTTATTTGCTTCTCTGTTGTTACATGGGTAGACTCTCATAACCAGACTACCCGTGGCTACAGAGCCTGGCATCGTATGTTACTCCTAAATTGCTCCAACCCTGCAATAATTGACCACCTTCCTGACAAAGGGATGCTGCAAGCTGGAGAGAAATGCATATTTTTTTTTATTTCGTTTGTATGTGGAGCTGAGGATGGAACCCGGGCCGCACGCATGCCAGGCGAGCGAGCTACTGCTTGAGCCACATCCCCAGCCCCTAAAATGCATATTTAAATCATATAAAATCTCAAAGGATTTTAGATTTATATGTGATATTGGAATCTAAATATCAGCTTTGGCATGTGATTTAGATTGAGAGGTTGTAAAGTTTTTCTCCTACTGGCAAAGATTTCCCTGGGGATTTTATTTATTTTGTTTGTTTGTTTAAATTAGGTATATCAAAGTGCTTAACTATATGCACAAAGAATTATGTTTATACTTAAGCAAATAATTTAGCTCCTTATTATAAGTTGTCATAACACTTGTTTGGAACGGAGTTCTGAAGATATTGTAATGTCCAAAAATGCTTGTAAATTATTTTCCTTGTTAATTTTCCAATGCAAATCTTTATTAACTATACTTATATAAGAGAACAACAATTCAAAAAAACAACAACAAAAAAAAAAAGGACACAATTAGAAATAGAGTGTTCATGCCCCTGGGGTGCAAGGGGTTTTCAGTCCCAAAGAAGGAACTTTGAGGATTCAACAGATAGGGTTTGGATATTTTATGACTCACGTGCTCCTTGGTGGTGGCAAGCCAGGATACAATAGAGGGCTGCACGGCATGTACAAGCAGAGGAAAATATGGGGTAGGCTGCTTGCTCACTGAAGAGGTGAAGTTCTTCAGAAGTTTTATTAGTATATTCTTCTACTTTATAACCAAGGTCACTCTGCTTTATTCCTCACCTGAAGATTAGAGAGAAAGTAAACAAACAGTTGCTCCTCTCCATTTTCTTCCTTATCACATTCTTTGGAGTCCTTACCTCACTGCCAGGAACAATACCTTCCTAGGTACTGACTAGTGTTTACCCCACACAGAGATAGGAAAATACAGGTAAAGGAAGAGCCAGCTCCTCACAATAAGAATAAGGATTCTTGCCAGATGTGGTGGCCTATGCCTGTAATCCCAGCAATTTTGGTTGAAGCAAGAGGATCTCAAGTTCAAGGCCAGCCTAGCAATTTAGGAGAGGTCCTATCTCAAAATAAAAACTTAAAAAAAACTAAGAATATAGCTCAGTGGCTTAATGCCCCTGGGTTCACCCACAGTACTAGGAAAAAATTAAAAAGGGATTCTCACAAATCATGTAATTAACAGAAGAAATAATAAATCTTTCTTAAAAATATATATTTTGATTTTTAATCGACACAGCTAATTGTACATACTTATGAGACACAGGTGATATTTCAAGATGTGTATAAAAATGTGTAACAATGTGTCAGGATCATATCAATTTAATTGGCATATATCCTTAGGTATTTATCTGTCTCTGTGCTTGGTACATTCAAAATACTCTATTAGTTATTTAGTAATATATAACTGCTGTCAAACATATTTACTATGCTATAGAACATTAGAAGTTACTCCTCTCATCCAACTGCACCCCTGTACTTCTCCTCAACCCTTCTTCTTCTAGTTCCTTCCCAGGCTCTGATTACCACAGTTCTATTCTCCAAGGAAGTAAACAACTTATCTTTGCCATCCAATATTGGAATGAGGCTGTTGTTATTGAAAACTTAACTGCTATATTTTCTGAGGTACTCACATATTACAGCAACTTAAGTTTCTACATTTTCATTAACTACTTCAAGGGTAAATGGAATGGCAAAAGAAGACTTGTCCCCACCCAAAGCTATGCCTAGTTTTCATTAACAAATAAGAACTACTCAAATACCATTATCAGATATTCTTACCAATACTATACATTGCTTATTTAAAAGTCTTTGCAGGCCTATAATTATCATTATGTTCACATACATTGTGTTCAAAGTGTATAGTTTTTTTTCTAGCTCTCTAGACAAATATGCCAAGCAGCATATAGAATTGCACAATGAAAACTTCTTAAATGTACAAAACACAGTAAAATGTGAACAAATACCAAGAATATTTTAGCTTTAAGATGATTTTGAATTGAGAGAAAAAGGCCAATAGAACTAAGTTCTATATTACTTTCAGAAATCAAGATATCTCTGTGGTCTAAATGCATCTTACTAGGCAAATCAGAGTTAATGTTGGCATCCAAGAGGCACAGAATGAAATGCAAAAAAAAAAAAAAAATTGATTTTGTCCATTAACTATATTAATAAAAAAGTAAAAAATGCTTATCAGATAACCTATCTGATAACTTCATGGATCATTAAAAGTATTGAGAGGCTTATCTGCAATATGGTTTTGAAGTTCTTTAACATACTCTTTATGGGGGAGAAAATGCAACATTTTTTCCCAGTGAATCCAAAACCATTTCTTCTATGTAATTCTAGATGAGGTTTTACATTTGGCTTTTTTTTTAAATTTTTTTATTGGTTGTTCAAAACATTACATAGTTCTTGATATATCATATTTCACACTTTGATTCAAGTGGGTTATGAACTCCCATTTTTACCCCGTATACAGATTGCAGAGTCACATCAGTTACACTTCCATTGATTTACATATTGCCATACGAGTGTCTGTTGTATTCTGCTGCCTTTCCTATCCTCTACTATCCCCCCTCCCCTCCCCTCCCCTCCCCTCCCCTCTTCTCTCTCTACCCCTTCTACCGTAATTCATTTCTCCCTGGAAGTGAGGGGAAAGGGAAAAATAATACATTTGGCTTTTGCTGAGAGGACTTATTGTGCCTTGGGGGCGTAGGCAATTTACAGAGGGCAAATTTGCCTTTCTTCATTCAAACTGTCCTTCCCAATCTCTTTCCAGTTTGGGGGTGTTATGGTGGTGAAGATGGAAAATGCATCTCCACTTCTCTACTTCCCTGAGTTAGGAGCTGAATACCCTTGTTCATATCTTCCATCCACTTTTCTACTAAAACCCAGATTCCCATGTCATTGGTATATTGCCTTTAAGAAGTTTTTGAGGAAACATGATGATTAACAGTGAATGTTTGAAAGTTTCACTTTCCATGGTTGTTTTCAGCTATGAGAATATATGTAATCTCCAGTCAGTCTCTAAATAGAGCCATCAGAATGAGAAGTACAGAGACTACATGGTAAAAAGGGAGCATGGGAGAAGGCGTCTTGGTTTGTCCTGTAATTCGCTTGTGTGTGTGTGTGTGTGTGTGTGTGTGTGTGTGTGTGTGTGTTAGAGACAGTTTGGTAGGTGACTCCAGAGTTGTGGTACTCTGTTGCAAGATGATGGTGGGTAGGTGTCCACTCGATAGAGAACATGGATGCTCAACCTCCTGAGATTGAGACTTGGAAGCATTCCCCTTAGAGAGGGGTGGGCAGGGCCTGCTGTAACTCTCAATCTTAGCTTATTCCTCCTTTTAGATTTCTCTCCTGATGCAGTTACAAAGATGCCCACTCACATACTGATGTTGCTACTCCCAGAGCTGGAAATGCTACAGTGGTTTTCTTTGGAGTTGAGGTTCTAGGTTACTTAGTGTTTCCTCCATCCCATTTTTATACTTTTATTCCATAAAACTAATTTGAATCCTAAAGATAAAATGACATGAAATAATATGTACCACAAGATCGGGTCCTCTCATGAAATATTGGAACATACATGAGTAATTTAAATTTTGAGACAAGAGAGCATTTGGTAGCATTGATATAGAAGTAAGTTAGCTCAAGAAGAGCCTTCTGAATCAGACCTTGTAATTTGGAAGGATCTACTGTAAGTCATTGTAAATAAGAAGAAACTGAAGGTCCAAATGAATGGAGGTGAATCAGAAGTAGCCAACATTTCCCAGGCCTTTAGATGCTTATTTTACTCACTTTATCTATGGAGTGACATGGTTAATAGGTGGTCTGTGACATTTCCTCAAGCTCCAGAAACACTTGAGGATTTGATGCTGAATTGAATCCTCCTGTGACAAATTCACAGAATGACAGAAGGACATCAGATCCATAATAATGGCACAAGCCTAGAGAGCATCTTTGCCTCATCCTTGGAATAGATAATTAGGTAAACTGTACTTTGCCAAACTGGCATAATGATGAGAAGTGTCTCTAGCAGGAAGTAGGAGGTAGCCATGCACCCTGAGGGGGCAATGTGACTGGAAGGCATAATGACAGGGAACTGTCATGCACCCTAAGGGAACAGTGAGGAAACTGAAGGTGAATGGCTTCCTTCAGCTGTGCACACCAGCCTTGTCTCTCCTGATGAAGTGTGTTTGGGGTTCCTAAGAGGCTGTGGATCTCTGTGCCAGGTGGCTTCTACTTACTTATTCATAAAGTTCAATAATTGGGTACTTAGAGAAACCTGTTGCTTCTCTTGACTTTGATAATTGACCAAAACTACTTCTGTGGATTGAACAGTGACTGTTTCAATGCATTTCATTGAATTTACTTTCCTAATTTTTTTAAGAGAGAGAATTTTTTTAATATTTTTTAGTTTTCGGTGGACACAATATCTTTATTTTCATGTGGTGCTGAGGATAGAACCCAGCGCCCTGCCCACGCCAGGCGAGCGTGCTACCGCTTGAGCCACATCCCCAGCACTCCCAAATATTTTCAAATATTAAATTTATTTAAAAATTATTTTTGAAGCAAGCATTTGACTGATAGTAAACTTCTCAATAACTTCTAGCTGGGAAGGTGGCTGCCATAACTCCCATACAAAGTTGCCTGATGGCTTAATTATTGTGATACAGCATCTAAGGTTTTATAATAAAAACCTTTCTTCTATACATCATTTTTCCCACGAGAACAGAACATCAAGTGAAGCACAACATAATGTACTGACATTTATCAACCTGGATGGGGAAAGTTTCCAACATTGGTTTTTACCATGACCAAGTTTTAAAAAGGAATAACTTTTTTAAAAGGGAAAATTATCTTTAATAATTTTGGGGTATATTTTATAAATAATATTCTATGAATTTGCTTTTTCTTTTATTTTGACACAGCTTCTCATTACGTTGCATAGGGTCTCACTAAGTTGTTGAGGCTGGCCTCAAATTTGTGATACTCCCGCCTTAGCTTCCAAAGTTGCTGAGAGATTCCCTTGTTTCCCTTTCCCTATCCCTCCCAATACGTTTCTGCATGCTACTCTGAGCAACAACTCCGAAATCTTTCCAATGTGATCACAACAACCAGTTACTAGCCCATCATGACTGCCTCAGCTCTGTGACAGATCTTTGCTCTGTAACATAAATCATAGGATAAATAGTATTTTTGGCTCTTCTTTTTTAACAGAACATTCATCAATAAATATTATCCCAATTTATTACCTGTATCTAATAGCAATCATTTTATTTTATATTACTCCATTGAATTGATAAACAATGTTTCATTAAACAATTCTACTGCTAGACATTAGGAATATTGCCAGTTACATTCAAAATAATACTTCTATTAACATTTTAACATATGCTAATTACATAAAAGCTTAAAAACAAAGTAAAATACTAATTATAAAACAAACAAATCCTACAACCCCACCATCCAGAAGTAACTATTTTCACTTTGGTAATGTCCTTCCAGTTTTTTCTATATGCATATAAGGAATTTTGAATTATGATAACATTATTCAGAGTACTTTCTATCCTCTCCCTTAGCAAAAAGTTATGTGCATGTCTCTAATTATCCATAAGGTCTGATAGGTGTGATCTTAGAGACAATCACACCTGGGTCTTAGTCTAATTTTAGTCATTATTTGGACATGGAACTTTCAGATATTGTATATTATATAAGATCTCCAAGGCATTAGGATATTATGAGGATTAAATTTTGAAATGTATTTACTTAATATTTAATAAACACAGTAACAACTATCAGTATTATATATCTCATGACTCCATATAATTTTGTTATATAAAAAACATTATTAACTCATCTCCAAGTATTGAATATTTAGGTTCTTTCCACTTTTTAACATTGGAAAGAAAAAGACGATAAACAATCTCAGAGGAATGTCAGTGCATATATTCTTCTTTTTCCTAAGCATATATCCATGATAGTATGATGGTTATGTCAAAGGATGTAACTTTTTTTTTCATTTTTAATGCATATGTCAAAAAATGATCAGAAAGTTTGCACTAATCTATACATCCACATACAACCCTCTTCAATTCCAATTTGCAAAATCACTTGATTGATATAAGGAAAAATTTACCAGCCAAGTTTTCATAAAAGCTTCTCTACAACTGGGGATTTAAGTGACATAATTTAAAAAATGTAACTCATGATGTACTTATATCACTTGAATGTCTGTGTGCTGTTAAGCTACTAAACCAAGAGTGAAAATAAACAGTATTTAAAGAAGCTCTTCAAATAACAGAATTTCAAGTGCCAACTTAGAATTTTTAAAAATAATGAAATATATTGCAAATGCTGTACTTTAAAAATTAATTTGTAGTATTTTATAAGAGCAAATGTGTCAGCATATTATAAGCCAAAATTTAAGAAAAGATAACTCTGATACTGAGAAGTAAATGTTTATGTCACCCAGTCTATGGTAATTTTCATTACCTAATCTAAGCAATATTTTTATAACACCTTTAAAAGAATATTGAGATCAAATTGTACAGTGAAATTATTCAAACTTTCCTAAATTACGATTATTTATTTGCTTTATAAATATTGGGTTAAAACTGATCAGAAAGTCCCAGAATGCTCAAAAGTCTTTCTGACCTCAAGACACTTGTTGGATGCCATAAATTGTTAAACAAAAACATCTTCTAAACTCTCGAGGAGAAAATCATCCAAATGGCTAATGATATAAAAAAGATAAAATTTGCCTTATAAAAGTATTCAATAATTTCAAATAAAATAGAAAGGGGAAATTCCACAATGATTTTAAATCATACTAACTGTACGGTTATTTCAACCTTTTATGCTAAAAAAGATAATGCTATCACCCTGCAATCTTGGATTCTCAGGGAAGACACCCTCTTTGCAGATGTGTATCCACCTTTGATAAGTAAATCAGAATAGAGACTGTGACCGAGTCAATAAAGTCTCATCACCATTTCAGAAAATTACTTTATTCATACCTGATCTAGTAATACTGGTCTACTAGAATTTCTTCACATAATAAAAAGCAAATATTCTTCCATCTGCTATTTGCCCAGTGTTATGGTTTAGATTGGGAATGTCTCATGTGTTCAGAGGTTGGACCTGGGACACACAGAAGTGAGTTGTCACTCTCCTCTTGAAGAGGACCCACCTTCCCTTAGGGCTGCCTTTTTCTTAATAAACTCTGCTACACTTTTAGTACATTTGGTATCTTCTTGAAATCCTCCTAGAACACAAGAGCAGAAAACACTATAGGGTTTATAGTCATTGTTAAATATGCACTAATAGGGTTTATAGTCATTGTTGTTTTCATTTCATTACACATCCTAATATTCAGATTGCCTTATATCTAAGACATTACACAGGTTACAAAATGATAACTTAAAAAATTCTGCCATATACTATTATGTTAGCCTAAATAAATTTCTCAATTTCTCTGGGTCTCATTTGTAAAGTAGGAATAAGAATTCCGTTCTTGTAGTATTGCTTCTGAGTGTTTGTTGCTTGGTTGGTTGGTTGGTTGGTTTGCAGTGCTAGGGATCAAACCCAGGACTTCACCCATACTAGGTTAGTATTCTACCAGTAAGCTATATCCCCATTCCTGCTCTAGAGTTTTTGAAGGTTTAGACAAAATCTGTAACAAGTATCTAGTACATAAAGCATCACTCAGTAAATTATAACTATTATCATTAATATCATTTTTTATAATTGATATTGACCACTAATTTGTTTATAATACACCCTTAAGATTTTTTCCTAACAGATATCAGAGGTACCATTTATCAATAAGTGAATAAACTTTTGACTTAAAAAATAGTGCCATTGCTAAATAACACTTTTTGCAGTTCAGATTTTAAAAATTTAAAGCTAACTCACTTCCAGACATGCATGCATACAGCAAGCAGTTAAAAAAAAAAAAACTAAGGAGTTGCCTAATTGACAAATACACAATAATCTATTTCACATCAACATAAGATAATAGTGCAAGTCAGAATATGATTCAAGACCACTGGCACTCAGTAGAACTCCCCCCTCACCCACACTCTAGGTAAGGCTGTTTGAAAACTCACGTTGATGGCTGTGGCATAGTTTCATCTAACCTTGCAGTCTGTTCTGCTCTTTTACACAGTAACTTAAATCAAGCCTGGTGCATGCAACAAAATGAAATGTAAGATTTTTAAAAATCAGAACAAAGTAGTATGAAAGAGTTGATGACAAATATTGACCTGCTGACTTACAAATATGGGCCAAGAAAAGAAGTAAAATTTTAAAATCAAAAGTCTCTAATAATCAAAAATGTTATTTCAGATACTATGGTAAAATTTCTCACAAAGTATGCCAAGCTATCCTACCTTTCTTTCTTTATCAGATCTGTTCTAGATACCATGTCCATAATAAGTTTACCAAAATGTTAGTAAACACATCCATTACAATTCATCAATGATTCTCTGAAGTTCAAAGGACAAAGTCTCCAATTCCTAGTCTGACTCATATCTCTGCAATTCTATGTCCAACCTCACATTTATCTGAACTTACACTAAAACTTGACTGCTTAGCATATATCAGATATCTGCCACACCTTCCCCTTCCTTGGCCTTTGCTTATGTTCTTTCATTGTTGTTAAAATATTCCACCTTTCCATCAAGACTCAGTCCAGATCCCTTCTTTTACATTAAAGGTTACAAAGTCAAACCTCAAGACTGGCTTGCTCACAGAGGTTAACAGATTCAAGAATAAACAAGTGTTGTAGGAATATGGGACTAGTATTGTTGTATGATTTTTCAAGAGAAAGCAGAAATCTGGATTTTCTTATGAAAGCTTCTTGCAATTAAATGATTTAAGCTTTTTAATACACAGTGAGGTATCATTCTGAAAAATTAACTGATGTGCTCTGCATTCTTGATAATTTCTGATAGAGACATCTTTATTCATCATTCCCCTGCTGCTAATGTCCCCACCCCTGTCAGGCATAGAAACCTAGGACCAGATGTTGCTCTCACACCTACCTTTATATTTCATACTCTATCATCATCAAATTATGGAGGAAAGAGACAAAACCCAAATTGATTGAGGTTAAACATCCACTAATCAGAAGAATAATAGCTCAAAATAAAAATTACATAAAGTTACAGAAAAATTAAATTTATTTTCAATTGAGGCTGTGTCCTAAGGATGATGTATGAGGTCAGACCAGCACATCTGTGACTTCTCTTTCCTCCAAAATGCTGTGTTTCTTGTGTTCCATTACCACAGATGGTTTGCATTTCTATCTCTGTGAAGACTGCATATTCAAAAAAAAAAAAAAACTTGAAAAAGTTTCTTAAAGAGCCATATCTTGTGATTTTCTACTATGCAGAACTAACCCCAGAATTCTCCCCTAGAAGGTTCTTTATGTTTTGCTGAGGATTATGATTGGGAAAAAAGGCTAAAGCCATAAGAGGGAAGCAGGGAAAACAAAGATACTGCTGCAAAAGGTAAAACACTTTCTTTACCCTTTTAAGGAGGGACCATACTTTTATCATATTCCCAAAGGAATCTAAACTACTCAAAGCTGATATAGTTACATTGCAAGTCCCCACAGCCCAGGTCCAATGTCTGTCTCTTCTTCGTGGTTCACCATAAATAACACATATTTCCTTGAAAATTAAGTCCCTGCTCTATAAGTTTAATGTAGCCTTTTTGCAGGTGATTATTAGGTTTATCCTAATTCAGGGCACTTTTCAACTCCAGAGTTTATTCATATATTTGATCAGAATTAAATTCAGGTAGAAATTGATTATTTAAAAAAAAAAGAAATGAATTGGAATATGAAAGTCGGAAGAAATATTTGTCTTTACACAGTTATTGACTCCTGCTCTGTTCTCAGCCAACACTTATTGTAAAAGAATAAATCCAATCATGAGATTTACACTATAAAACACACACACACACACACACACACACACAAAAAAATTCCAGTATGACATTCCTACCTCTCTCCCTAGAGCTTAGGAATTCCATTCTCAACAAAACACCTATCTTCTGAGAGATAAAATACTGTGTGTTCTCAAAGCTGTGTGATGTCTTATATCACTCTTTATTTTTTTTATGCTCTAATACATAAGAAAGAATGGAGCCCCAAGATCTGGATTATACTGAGAAGTCTCACTGCGAAAGGAAACTTTTATCCTCTACCATTGGCAGGATTGTTTCATGGCTTTGACACAGGGCAGCCCTAGTGTTCATCTGTCCAGGAGGCTTTGATAAGTGGCCTCACATGAATTTGCTGCTTCTATTTAAAAAAAAAAAGTGAGTTTTTGTAATCTTCAAAAGCAGGGACCATCCCCTGTGATGTGTCATTAAGTAGCCTGAGGCAGCTAGAGTTTTTAAGAACTGGGACCCAGAGATCTCCTTAAGGGAAAGCCTCAGTGTGCCACTTATACATTCTAATTCAAGCCAGAAGTTCCCTGCTGAGAAGTGACCCAGAACTACTCAAGAGCAGTTGGAAACAAGCCCTGCAAGGGTCAGCTATTGTCAGGAATAGCTATAACAGGGTTGCCAATTCTTTTCTGCATTTTCCTAATATTCTACCCCATTTTTAGCCTTTCCTATAAATACTTTGATTTTGTGAAACAAGTTTGTGTTTTTTGGTGTTTTTTTTTTAATTGCAAGACAAATGTATTTGTGATGTTCAAGCTTAAGTCACACTCCTCATTAAGAAAGACTGATATTTCAAAATTCTTGATCTAAAATAATAACCATCAAAACCTGAGAATAGAAGATCCATCCTGGATCATTTTTCCTTAAGTTTAACGGGCTATTTTTAACCTTCAATGATGAATGTTCACAGAGAAAATGGGTGATATCTTTATGAAGCTACTTCCCTGCTTTATTGAATTTCCCCCTCACAACAAGCTTGTGAGTTATACACAGTTATTATTCTAGTCTTCAGTCAATCTCACACAGAAGGAGCAACAAAGTAGGACTCAGCTGTTAGAGCCCCTGAATGAATAGAACTGCCATACAGAGTGATTCCACTAAGCAAGGAAACCAATTGGTCCAAGATCTAGCTGGGTCCTTCTGATACCATGATCCTTGGAATCCAGCTTTACTTAATATTATCTGTCTACCCTTGAGTAAATTACCTAACTTGTCTATTCTCCTTCCTATCTTTTATAACCATGGAGATAACAAAACCCAACTGCAATGTTATTTTGAAGATTAAATGAGACTTATGAATCTGGGATGCAGTCTTGAGTCACCTCTTTGAATTTAGGACTGTTGAATAAATACTCTGGGGAATTGGACCTCAATCATTATAATGCAACTTAATCAGAGAATCAAATTCCCTTACCTAATTAATTTTGGGCCTTTTGAGTCCAGGAATATGGTTAACTATTTTAATCACTACACAAGAACATTGGTGTCCCTCTTTGGTGACATACACTGTATGACAGTCTAAATAGTGGTGTAGATAGGAACCCCAACCCCCCGAGCTCCAACAGCTGAGTCCAAAACCCTGCTTCATTGTTCCAACTGTGTGAGATTGACCAACAGAATTCCCCCAAGCCTCAATTCTCTCCTCCTTGAAGACTGAAGTATAATAGTGTGTGACCCACAAGCTTGATGTGAGGAGTAAATTCAATAAAGCAAGGAAGCTAGCAGAGTGCCTAGCATATGCACTATCATCACTTCATAAATGCATCACCTATAGTTTTCCCTGTGAACACTCATATATGCAGCAAAAGTCATGATAATCAGACTGATTTATATTCTAGGGTTCTTTCCCAGCTCCAGTTTTAACACAAATTAAATGGTAGAGAATGTTGGTAGGTTCCAAGTTCCAAGGATCTACTGAGAAGGGATGACATTTAATTGATCACAAAAAATAATAAGAAACTGGCAACTAAAGTGAAATTTAAAAAGAAAATGCCAAACAATTTTTGCATCCCTCAAAGAAAGCACACATTTTAAACTGTTCTCTTATCTAAGTTTTCCAAATGGATAACATCAGCACCAGTTTAAGACTAAGATTTTTATGGAGTAAGATTCTTAATGCTATTAAAATTGCTTCACATCCCAATCCTCAAACGAAGGCTTCAAAGGTCATTCTTGCATTTTGTGCATGCCACCCTATTGCACAGGTCAAGGACCTAGTAGAAATCAGACTTAAGTCTGTTTTCTGTTGCCATAACTAAACCCAACAGGTTGGGTAATTTATAAAGAATAAAATTATTCAGGCTTGCATCTTAAGGATGTGAGACCCAAGGCCCAGGGGCTAGATCTGGTGAGAGCCTTTTTGCCGGTGGGAACTCTCTCCAGGTTACCAAGGTGGCATAGGCCATCACATGGCAAGATGAACACTACAAGAGACAAAGCTAAAGTGGCTTTTATAATAGACCTACTATTGAGATAACTGGTTAATCCATTAATCCATGAACAGATCAATCAACACACAAGACCAGAGGCTTCATGACCTTGCCAGGTCTTTATGGTCCCACCTGGTCCCACCTCTCAATACCTTACAACAGGATTAAATTTCAACATGAGTTTCGATGGGAGCATTCAAACCAAAGGAGCATTTTTTATATTTCTTTACCCTTTGGCCCCATATTCAAGTCCTAGCCATATGAAACCCTGCTTTAAGAAACTTCACATTAAAGATGGAAAATACCTGCTCAATAGAGCATCTATAAAAGTTCCAAAACTTAATCATGTACTAGACATAAAGAAAATCTTGAAAAACAAAAAATAAATAAATAAACAATTCATATTCAATTTTTTAATCAAAATGCACTAGTTTCAGTAATGCAGAAAAAAAATTATCAGAAAAGATGGAAGATGTACCTTCATAAGTCTTTGTATAAAAAATTACAAACAGAATTTTTAATAACAATAAGAAAATGCCATGAGGCTTTAAAACACAAGAAAAAAATACCTTAAGAAAAGCAGAAGACAGGGATTGATAAATAACCAATAAATAAAGCCAATAATAGTTGGGTTCCTAAAAATAAAATCATAAACTAAATGAAACACTGACATGATTAGTCTTATTTTTAAAAAAGAGAGAGATAAGGGACAGAGAAATCACAAATATACAAATAAAATATAATGGAAAAAAAGCACAAACAGAAGAAATTAAATAATGATTTAAAAAGAAACCATATACATCATAACAATACACTGTTCTAACTTAACACTCATTAATAAAATATAAACATGTACTATTCATGCAAATATATAATTAAAAGTACAACTTAAAAACTCATTCTTTTTGTATGCAATTCCTAATGAATCTAATAACTGAACTTAGGAGATACCCATTTATAGCTTATGAATAATACACATTTCAGAAGGAATAAACAGATTCTCATAATCTGTCCCTAAGGAAAAGTGAATACTTCATACAATTTTCATAAAGTATCCTATGTACTATGTTAAGTTCAAAATACATAATGTCAAGAACTGTAAAGAGTCTGAAATTTGTCCGGTTCATAAGCTAACAAGTTAGCCTGTTACAGTTTCACTGATTGTGCCTGAAAACTGGAGATAACAAAAGATGTGTTAATCATTGGCATGTCAGGTGGCTATCAGTTCCATGTTTGCATAGGTTCCCCTCAGTCTCTAAGCCCCAAGGAGGTAAAATGGAGGTGTCTACTGATCACAAAGTGGTTTTCAGTCATAACTGAGAAATTCTGAATTTAAGCAAAACTAATCTTTTATATGCAAATCTGCCTAAACTTTGTCTTTCAGATGGAGAGATTATCTTCCTTGTCTTGGACAAAAACAAATCTGCCTTCCCTTCTGCAGAGAGATAAAATCTCTGTCTTCTAAAGTTGTTCACTATAGAACCATCTTTGAAAAATTAGCTCAGAGCCAGTTGTAGTGGCACATGCTTTAATCCCAAGTACTCTAAAGGCTGAGGCAGGAGGATTAAAAATGTAGAGGCCAACCTACACAACCTCAATACACTGCCTCAAAATTAAAAAAAAAAAAAAAAAGTTGGGGGGTGGCTGGAAGTGTAGCTCAGTGGTACAGTGCCCCTTCCCCTGGGTACAATCCCCAGTACAAAAGAAGAGGAAGAAAGAGGAGGAGGAAGGGGAGGGGAGGGGAGGTGGGGGAGGCGGGGGAGGGGGAGGGATTGTGCCTGAAAACTGGAGATAACAAAGGATGCCTTATTCACTGGCACAGGGAGGGATGAGGGAGGGGAGGGGAGGGGAAGAAGAAGAAGAAAGAAAAACTAAAATAAATAAATAAAAAGCTATAGTGCTTCTAATCATAAGACATGCAGAAAATAAAGAGACCCGCAGAAAAATTTCTCCAAATAGTACATGTAAAACATAAAATGTTACTTTCAATAAGATTAAGTAGATACTCCAAAATGCATATAATTCTTACAACCTGGCAATAGCTTACACTTGGAAATTTCAACATTTGTAAATGATCACTACCACCACCCTACTTTTTAAAAAAATATTTGAGGCAATCTGTTTAAGTTGTGTAGGTTGGCCTCTACATTTTTAATCTAGTTTTTAATTTTAATTTAATTTTTAATTTTAATTATCAGGTGTGGTTTTCATATATATGTAGATAGCTTAATTCTAATTTTTAAAATCAGTCTGAAATTTAGTGGCTAAAAACTAGGATTTATTATTTCTCCTTTTTCTGTTCTGCAGCTTTTACCTGGTTTATTCATAGGATTGCACTCATATGAAGACCTGATTATGCTAAAAGGTCCAAGATGGCTTCACTCAGATTTTAGTTGGTGCTGGCTATCATGTAGTATATGTCAATTATCTTCCACATGGCCACTCATCCTTTAAGAGTCAAGATCAGCTTCCTTCTATGATAATGGTCTGTGGGTGGTATTCCAAGAAGGAGTAAAGACTTATATAATGTCACCTTCACTGCATTCCATTAATTAAAGCAAATCACAAAGTCATTGCTGTTCTGATAAATAGAATTTTTTTTCCTTTTAATAAAGGAGATGTAAAGAATCTGTGCCATATTTTTAATCTACCAAAACATGATTCCTAAATGCTTGGAATATATTGACTGGAGGAATCATACAAAAACAATGTCTAGATGGATATTGAAGAATTATTATAAAACCAAGCTCTGATGAACCAAGAAGGTTCACAGTGAAAATGATAGCAAGAAAAATTTAAAAAAAATTTAAATAAAAATAGTTGAGCAAAGTCATAGTTAAGCTTTAGTATTTATGTTTAAATTATTTCGTCAAGTGGATTATGAAGGGATTATGAACTCCCATTTTTACCCCGTATACAGATTGCAGAGTCACATCAGTTACACATCCACTTTTTTACATACTGCCATACTAGTCTATGTTGTATTCTGCTGCCCTTCCTATCCTCTAACTCCTTTATATTCATTTGGATAGTGAGTTATATTTGGTCATTCTTGCTTACACATATTCCCAAAACAGGTTTAAAATTTTCTCAAGAATATGAACCATGAAGAAAAGTTTCTATAATGAAGTATTGGGTCAAATTAAACTGCTCCCTCTACTGTAGAAGCTCTCAAACTTAATTGAGCAAAGAACACCCCCACATTTTTTTTCTTTGACGAAACTTGTCACTGGAACAGTGTTCCATATAGCACTTTTGGGGAAAAGCCACTGTAATGTAGAATGTTAAATTTTGAGTCCAAAAAACATGATTTTTGAAACTGAAAAGGTTTTTTTTTAACTTAATTTGTTCTTTTTAGATATACCTGACAGTAGAGTGTATTTTGACATATTATTCATACGTCAAGTATAATCTATTCCAATTAGGATCTTATTCTTGTGGTTGTACACAATGTGAAGTTTCATGGTGGTGTATTCATATATGAACATAGAAATGAATCCAACAAGTTTTTACTTGAAATAAGTTACTTCACCTCTCTGAACTTTTTCCAAAAGCAAAAATTCAAGGCTCATTGTGAGAACTGAATGTGATAATATATGTAAAACAATGTGCACAACATTCAATAGATTTTGATAATATTGAAAAAATGCTATTCCCTTTCTTCTTACCTTAAAATTGTCTCATTTACTCATTTGTGTCCCTGTCCTTTCTGATTATTTTCTTGTCATTGTTGTTTGTTGCAGTAATGGGGATCAAACCCAGAAGCATTCTCACTGAGCTACATCCCCAGCCCTTTTAAAACTTATTTGTTTATTTTTGAAACAGGGTCGTGTTAAATTGCTAAGGATGGTCTCAAAACTTGTGATCCTCCTGCCTCAGCTTCCAGAAATTTACCACTTCTCTTAAGTAATAAGAGCTGTACATTTGAGTAACCAACCAAAGAGTATTAGTAAACTTGTATCTAGCCAAGTATATTATACATATAATTTTCATTTATCTTAAATAATAGATCTGTAGTTCTACTGCAGGAATATGTGTAGAACTTCCAAAGACTAATAGAAAAAAATATAAAACAACTTTTAAATGGTAGGAAAATAGATGAAACTGGAGACCATCATGTTAAGGGAAGTAAGCCACACACAGACAAGTGTTTCAGGTTTTCTCTCATGTGTGGAGTGAACAGGGAAATGGTGGGGGAAAAGAGAGTAATAGGGAAGGTAGATATGATCAAACTACATGAAGTTCATATATGAAAATGTCACAATGAGCCAGGCATGGTGGCACATACCTGTAATCCCAGAGAATAGAGAACAGAGGCTTGGGAGGCTGAGGCAGAAGGACCCATGAGTTCCCAGCCAGCCTCAGCAACTTAACCAGGCACTAAGCAACTCAGTGAGACCCTGTCTTAAATAAAATATTAAAAAGGGCTGTGCATGTTTCTCAGTGGTTGTGCGCCCGTGGGGTCAATCCCTGGGTCAAAAAAAAGAAGAAGAAAATGTCACAAAGAAATTAATCAGTTTGGTACAATTAATAGCATTAGTAATTATAATAAAAAATAAAACAAAAAAATTAATGCAGGTGATGCCAGATTGGATCCTGGGACAGGTGAAGCACAGGAATACTATGCAAGTGAACCCATTCCATGTGATTGCCAAAATCTGCAGAATAGACAACAAAAGGAGTGAACTTTAATGTAAACTATGGGTCTCAATTACTAATGTATTGATACTGGCTCATCAGTTATAACAAATGCCCCATACTAATGGAGAATGCACAATGATAATTTCAGGGAAAGCTGAGAGGAGTATGTGAAAATTCTCTGTACTTTCTGCTCAAATTTTCTATAAATCTGAATCTTTTCTTTAAAAAAATTGATTCTATTAATTAAAATAAAGGTGACTCATTACACTACTCATAATCTCTTTTCACTTATCATACATAGCTTTTGAGTTTCAACAACAGCAATGACAACTTGGAAGGCAGGAAGAAAGCACAATCTAAAGAGACTAGTGTAGAATCTCTGAGAATAAAAGGCAAGTAGAAAGGTGAAGACAACCAGGAAGGAGCAGAAAACAAGAAAATAAATAAAGTGACTATAGAGAAAGCAATTCTCTTACCCAGCATTCTGGCAGAGTAGACAGCCTGACACAATGAGAGTCAGGAAGCAGCCACTAAGGACCCCATGGAGTGAGGGAAGTAGTGATTACAGTGGATCACAGTGCAAGCTCACAAAAGCCTGGGGAAGAGAGCAGTAGGGGATTGTTTCTGCCCCTGAGCAGGTAGGAAAGGGCTTTCTGTCAGGCACCAGCATTTGAGAACTGCTGTTTGAAAGGTCTGGCTCTAAAGGCTGTGTTCACCCCCTGCCACCATGGATTAGTCTCCAGCACACCTCCTGGAGAGGAGCAAAGTCAGCACATTGAAGAATTCTGCACAGCTGGAAAACAGCAAGACCTGAAGTACAAGGTACACATCAAAGACCCATGCAGGTGAGAGAATGGGCTTTCAAAGATGGCAGGGACCCAAGGTCAGGATGCCTTTTTATTGAAAATTTGATATGTGTGTTATATGATATTAACACTCTCAAATATATATATTTATAGGAAAAGCACCTACCTGTTACATGTTTTAAATCATTCCATGTGCTCGAGAAAATATATGAAATAATATACACAAAAAATTACTTTTTGTGTATATTATTATAAATGAGGAATTTGCTTTTTAAAATATGATACATTGATTTAAGTGAGCAACACTTAAATGTAAAATAAAAAGTAGTTGAGCAAAGTCATAGTTAAGCTTTAGTGTTTATGTTTAAATTATTTCTTCAACTCCTTTCTATTCATTTGGATAGTGAGTTATATTTGGTCATTCTTGCTTAGGCATATTCCAAAAACAAGCTTAAAATTTTCTCCAATCTTCACTGCCTTCTCTTAAGGAATCCCTTCCAGAAACACATTAGAAAACAAATCCAATGAGAAAACTGGGAAAATGATAAACTCTGTATTTGTAAGACCACATCACATAATTTTCATTAAATATTTAATATCTCAGCAATATGAGAGTGTAACATGCTTGATGAAATTTAGGTATTTGTGATATAATTTATGACTCAGAAATGTATCTTCGATTATCCTTAATTAGTGATCAGATAACTCAATAACTAATGCAGAAGTGAAAAGTTCTGAGGAAGAGTGAAAGGCTGATTAAATCAGTGTTTGAAGATCAGCCAATCGAAGGGACATTTTGTCATCAAGGATGATGTTTCGGGCTGGGGATGTGGCTCAAGTGGTAGCGCGCTCGCCTGGCATGCGTGCGGCCCGGGTTCGACCCTCAACACCACATACCAACAAAGATGTGTCCGCCGAGAACTAGAAAATAAATATTAAAAAAAAAATTCTCTCTCGCTCTCTTTCTCTCTCTCTCCTCTCTCACTCTCTCTTTAAAAAAAAAAAAGGATGATGTTTCTCACATCACCACTAGCAGAATATGAATGTTGGTCCTCTGTGTTGTAAAAATTGTAAGACAGTGCAGGGTACAGAAATGTAGAACAGTTAGCCATTCACCTGATGATAACAACACAGGCCTCTCTAGGAAAGAGGTGGAACCATGACAGTGATTTGTTGTTCCTTATAGCAAAGCTCCAAACTATTCATTATTTGAAATAATTATAAGATATCATGTACAGAAATAAAGAAAGTGAAAATACAGCCTGTGTTTCTTGGAAAGCTGGGAATGGAACCACCATTTGACCCAGCTATTCCCCTTCTTGGTTTATTCCCTAAAGACCTAAAAAGAGCATGCTACAGGGACACTGCTACATCAATGTTCATAGCAGCACAATTCACAATAGCAAGACTGTGGAAGCAACCTAGATGCCCTTCAATAGACAAATGGATAAAAACAAATGTGGCATTATACACAATGGAGTATTACTCTGCATTTAAAAATGACAAAATCATAGAATTTGCAGGGAAATGGATGGCATTAGAGCAGATTATGCTAAGTGAAGCTAGCCAATCCCTAAAAAACAAATGCCAAATGTCTTTTTTGATATAAGGAGAGTAACTAAAAACACAGTAGGGAGGAAGAGCATGAGAAGAAGATTAACATTAAACAGGGATGAGAGGTGGGAGGGAAAGGGAGAGAGAAGGGAAATTGCATGGAAATGGTAGGAGACCCTCATGGTTATACAAAATTACATACAAGAGGAAGTGAGGGGAAAGGGAAAAAAAGGGGGGAGAAATGAATTACAGTAGATGGGGTAGGGAGAGAAGTGGGGAGGGGAGGGGAAGGGAGGGGGGATAGTAGAGGATAGGAAAGGCAGCAGAATACAACAGACACTAGTATAGCAATATGTAAATCAGTGGATGTGTAACCGATGTGATTCTGCAATCTGTATACGGGGTAAAAATGGGAGTTCATAACCCACTTGAATCAAAGTGTGAAATATGATATATCAAGAACTATGTAATGTTTTGAACAATCAACAATAAAAATTTAAAAAAAAGAAAGAAAATACAGCCTGTGAGTTTGATTACAAGAATCAGGAACATAATCAACAAGATAGGAAATGTCATGAGTTAAATATTAGGAAAATTTGTGCCACATGTTATGGCATACAGAAAGGAAGAAAGTAGAAGAGCTGTAAATACTGACCATTTTTCTAAAGAGATACAAAACTGATTTATGAACTTTGATAATATCTATTTGAAACCCAAAGAATTAATTAGGTTTCATTCTAGAATCACATTAGACATACCACCAGTCCCATCTCTGACTCTTCATCCTCCAAACCCTCCTATATTTCAGTTTCCTCACCGTTCAAGTGAGGAAAAACTGACTGATGGCTCTGAAGGGAATGGTTCCCCCGCTGGTGAGGGCACATGGTGGCATTGAGAGGTGGCCATGAAATTTTGTCACAAAGTCATCAGGAAAAACTTCTCTAGAGTTTTTCACAGTCCATTGACACTAGCTAATTGTTGCTCAAAATCACATGATCTTCATCTAGTAAATAACCCTTCTCAGTTTGAAAAATTCCCTCTGTCTTTACATTTCCAGACAATGTAACTTCAGTATCTTCTATAACCATTTCCACCTTTGGTTCTTTTCCATGCACTCAGGAATCTATTATAAATAAAGAATGTGGAAAAAACAGGACAGATATATACCATTAATGGAAAAGAGTTCTTTACTAATGCATGAAATTGTGTGACACCTTTCAAAGTGTTAAAAATACTGTCAAAGCCCCAAACATTAGAAAAAAATGGTTTTTTCTAATTTTATTCTACCATGTTTCTCCATACTTAAGATTGACTCCATCAATTTACTGTGTTATTTCCAGGTACAAGGGCTAAGTATAATGAGATGTGACAGATATAAAGATGAAGGCCCTATAACATGTATAGTTGATTGAATTACATTTAATAATGTATCTGTCCTAAGACCATAAGTTCTCAAATCCACTGGATACATATAGAACACTTTTATGAGCACTATGGGGAGAGATGCAGGGGTACAAAAGAAACCTAAGATATGGTTCTAAGCCCTCAAAGACATGACAGTCTAGTTAAGAATGTGAAATATTTTAAGGGAACAGAGGATTAAAAAGAAAATGTGCAACAAAAAGAAAGAGGTACATGATTTTATGTGCTTCCTTCTTCCCAAACCAGCTTGCCCAGCTCCTTGCCCTCTGGATCTATTCTGTAGCTCCTTCCCATTGTTTACAATCCCACCTCTCTCTTCTACAGGTATGTACCTCAGCCTCCCTCTAATACTGAGTGAAGGCTAACCATTCTCCCTGGCCCTTCAAATCCAGGAAGTGCCATACACACTGTCTTTGAATATCATTATAAACTTAAAGGCAGATTTTATAGTCTGTTCCCACTTTGATTTGAACTGAAATACAGTGAAACTCTTGAGATATGACCATGGGGGCTTAAAGTAGAAGTCTTAACAGTCAAGGATGAGTTGTCTCTGGGTACCACACATAAGACAGTGACGAAGTAAGAAAAACAAGGAGGACAAAGAAGAAATAGGAGGAATCCATAATGCATCCTTTGAAAGAAACTCAGCTCCTGAGAACCTATTTATACCCACAATGGCTCCAGTATCTTGATATTAAACCTCCAAACAACAAACTGGTTTAAACTGATTTGTTTGTTTTCTCATAAGAAAACATAATCAAAACATAGACAATGACTCTACCACAGTCATAAAAATTCTATTTGGGGACAGGATTTTTTGTGCCTCACTACTCACAACCTTTCCCCAACATTGATTTCTTCTGGTGTCTTGATTATTCTTATTAATCCACTGATACTTTTACATATCGCCTGACCTATGCCCCACCCCAATCCTGTACCATCCATAGGTAGCTTCCACATCCAGTTGACAAACCACACAGCAATCTGATTGGTTTATTGTTAGTTTTTCATTCTCATCCTTCAGCCACCACAAAATGACCACATCCCACCAATGCCACCCCTAGAAACTATCCAATGCCATCCTCAGCCCTGTGACCTGCTCTCGCCATAACCAAGCTCTTCAATGATACCTGCCATAGTCACTTTCAGTTCCTTCTTATTTGGCATTGGTACAGTGTTTAGCATAATTGGCCACCTCCAGCTCCCTGAAATACTTTTGTCTTAGGCTCCTCTGACACCATGACTTCTTGATCTTCTTATGCCTTCTTTGGATGCTTTTTCTGAGTCATTTTATAGTTTCTTCTTTTTGTACAAGTTGATGCTGTTCACTGTCTAGCGAGTATTTGCAGAGAAAGAAGAGACATGGGCTGTCTCAATTATTATCTTTATGGAAATGACTCCCAAATTTGTAGCCAAAAGCCAAATGCTTAATAGCGATTCTGCTCTAAGTCCTTGGGTGGTTCAAATTCTATTGCCCCATGCAAATGTATAAATCCAAAATCTTGTAAAGTATAGTCTAACAGAAAATTGCTTCCTTGTTTTCCATTTTAATTAAGACATGATGCGAAACCTGTTTCTAAATATTTCTAACATGTTGAGCACATGAGAAACCTAAAAGAATAAAATTTGAAAGAAAATAAATGATTTGTAAAGAATCCCTTGAATTTTAGAATTGTTTTGTAGAAACATTGAGATTAGACTTACTTCACATGTTAGGGATAGCAGGAAAGAGTCTTTGTCAGGTGTATATTATCACTAACATATTTAATTCTTACAACTATAAGAAGGAAGCTAGGCTTGCTACCCCTACATTAAATGAGAAAACTGGGGCACGTAAATCATTCTGACTTTAGAATTTCTATGCGGGTTGATACACTCCTGTCCCATAGCTGGATACTGACCTGGTTTTCAAATGTTAATTTAATCCAATGAGCTCTGCACCATCATATGCTACAGTTTTATGCATTATGAGTTGTTACACTCATATATTCCCACAATTTCCCTGTTCTCTGAAGTAGAGTTTCTACCATAGAGACTTGAAGAAGCATATATACCACAGCTCCAAGGCATTTCTGCAAACTGCTTGACTATTGATCAGTCACTGCAAAGTACACATTTGCAGAGAACACATTGGTTTCACATGAAGACACCTGGAATTTAACAATAAATGCCAGCTGTAATTTGGATACTGGAAACAATGAAGTGTGTGGTTGCCCTAAGATTTGATCTGACAGCTCAGCTCTATCTGTCAACCTGTAGGATACCTTCTAATGACTCCTAAGAACTAACTTACATTACCTGGCAGAAAGCCAAATAACATATCTTTCAAGATTTTTCTCAATGAAAATCAATAACTTTAGGAAGCAATGCAAGCCATTGCTTCTTTTGTTATACAAATCACTTTGTTTATAACTTTGATAGTTCTTTTGTTCCATGTGTCCAGAATCTCTGGACTTAATTAACATATATTAAAATAGACTGTTTCACACTCAGTCAAATTAAATTAGTGCTGTGAAGACACTGAAAAGCCTGGTTCTATGTCTAGGTGCCAGATACTCTCATTTTTCCTCTGAAATAAACATTTTTGGATAGAAGTATTGATCCAGAACCAATGCCTAATTGATTCAGTGGGTCCCTAGCTTAGGTCTGCTATTACACTACCTTATGTGCCTTCCTTGAAAATCATCTTGTCAAATGTATTATAAAAATGCCAGAAGTAAGACACTGGCAAATTCTATGCATTACATGACATTCTGTGTCTGAGTAATAGAATATAATTCACAGTATGTCTTGTGCTCATTTTCACATCAGGTTTGTTGACTGATAGGGAAAAGTAGTATTATGTGTTTTAGATACTAATTTTTTTCCTTAAAATCATCACAGAAACTTTTCTCAGAGCAAACAACAGCAAGCATCTCTAGCAGCAGTGTCTAACAACATGCTTCTGAGAGTTGACTTGTCCTAATGCTCTGCTCAGTGAGAGCCAGCAAGTCACAAAAATGTTGACTTAACATATGTCCACTTATATCTGCAGCTAACCATTAAATTTTCTTGAAACCTCTTGCCTCTCCTCCTTATTTCTTGGGCTTAAAAGCAAAATTGGCGGAGCCTTACTCACCACTGAGATTAACTTCTAATAGAGTCATTAGAGCACATACACGCATATGAATCACTTGCCTTTGTTTCAGAAAAGAGAGAAGTGAAGATTAAAAAGAGAAATTGGCAAAGATCTTCCAAAGGCTGAAAATTACATTCTTGAAAGCTTTTTCCAATTTAAGTAAAAATAATGAAACAAGCATTTACAAAGAAAATAGAGAACACAAAGAACCATTAGTGAAAGCAGTGAGTGTATTGAGGGAATAAATCAGACGAAGTTGATAGCTTTTCAGTGAAATTATAGCACTGATGAATAAAGACAAAGAAGGTATCTTATATGCTGTGAATATATGTAAGAAGATAATTATTCTCTATTATTCAGGTGTTTTAACCACATAAACGATGGCATAATAATGATCTTGTCATGAACAGAATTTATCTCAAGAACATAGATTCTATCAATGAAATTTATCACATTCCCAGATTAAAGGGGGAAAATATGATATCAGTATATTTTGAACGTGGAATAGAGAGTCTTGGGAAACAAATCAACAACTTATTTATAGAAAATAAAATTGCTAAAAATAAGTCAGTTCTAAAAAATTACCAATGGCATATGTTTACCTTGATATTAGCTCTTTACTATAATAAATGAATACACAGCTGCTGTGATAATCAAACCATTATTTTCTGTCTTCCTCTACTTCTATTAAACCAGCTTATAATTCCTGTGAATTGTCTGACTTTGTCTTCTTTCTCAGTCCGTCTTCACACATTCTCCTCCAGAAAACACATTCAATACACAAGATCTCCTGACACAGTTGGGTACTTAGGAGCTCTCAGCAGCTCGCCAGATTAACCTCCAAGCTCTGGTGCTTTCTGCCCTGAGGTCTAGCGCTGCATATATGGACCAAAAATTCTCTCAATATTTTGTGTTTGATCTTATGTATCAAGAGTTCAAATAAAAGACAATTTTTTTTTTTTTTTTGGTACCGGGGAAGACTCAGGGAAACTCAACCACTGAGCCACATCTCCAACCACAAAATAGTTGTATTTTATTTAGAGACAGGGTCTCACTGAGTTGCTTAGTGCCTCGATTTTGCTGAGGCTGAGGCTGGCTTTGAACTCATGATCCTCCTGCCTCAGCCACTTGAGCCACAGGATTACAGGGTTTTCAGGCACGTGCCATTGCATTTTAAATGGCAAAAAATTTAGTGAGTAAGCACTGCAATGCCTTCCTAGATGTCCAATAACAAAGGAACAATAGTATTTGCAGTGTGTATACATTTCATCATATGTGAAAATTAACTCCATAGGCATAATCTCCTTTGGTCTTTATACTATTTCTATATACAATAGGAGTAACTATTATACTCACTCACAGGTAAACATATTGAAGCTTAGTGAAGCTAAGTGTGTTTGCAAAAGTCACTCAAATGAATCATTATTGTTCATATTTCTTCCAAATGAGACATATCTACCAAGACTGAAAATGGTTATATTATCCCTATACTAGTTGCTAATTAACTCACAAAACTAACTTGTCAGCTTATATCTATGACAAAGTCAAGGTGATAATACAGCATAAGGTAACTGATTAAAGGGAGAGGCATACAGTGGAAGAGATGAGAAGTATGGTTGATTATGTCTGTGAAAAAATATGCACAAACAAGGTAACGGATTAAAGGAAGAGTGGAATACAGTGGAAGAGATGAGAAGTATGGTTGATTATGTCTGTGAAAAAATATGCACAAACAAGTCAGCAGGGAGAGTTAGTAAAATGTTCATATAAAACAAGGCAAAGATAATTTTTAAAAAGAAACAATAAAATTAATATATAAACCAACCTTACCTAGAAATGGAAATGAAAAAAAGTCTAAACCAAGACTTTGGCATTGTGATTTTCCCCTAATCAAATCCAGAAGTAAATTTTAAATATGCAGTTATAAGCAGAATTCAATCAATGTAATATGCTGTATTCACAGAATAAAAAAGGAAAACTTGACATATTTGGGAAGAAAATAAATGTGTTAAATTTAATACCTAGATGGGATTCAAAAACAAACAAACAAACAAAAACTTCAGAAAATCCTTAACAATACTAGAACAGAGGGGACATAACTGACTCAAATGTGCTTAACCTACCATATTAGTCATCTATTCTGGCATAATAAATTATTCCAAAATTTATTGACTTAAAACAATAAATATCTATTATCTCATATTTTCTATGCCTTAGGCATCTAGGAATTGCAGAGCTGGCAATTTCTGACTCAAGATCCCTCATGGATTGCACTGAAGAAAGTCAGCTAGAATTAGACTTTTCTGAAGACTTAATGGGGACTGACTGAAGGATCAGCTTCCAAGATGGCTCATTTGCATGGCTGGAGGCTTCAGTTCCTCACCACAAGGGCTCTTCCACAGAGGAACTTATGACATCACAACTAACTTCATCCAGAGCAAGCAATTCAAGAGAGAAAGGGGAAAATCACAATGCCATTTATGTCCTACCCTTAGAAGTGACATAGGCTCATTTATACTATATTCTATTGGTCACAAAGACAAACCCTGACAAAAATTCAGAGGGTAGTATGTGAATATAAGGAAATGAGTGTACTTGGGAATCATACAACAGGCTACCAATCCTATCTCCCACCAGAAAATCAGCATCTGCTATTCAACATTGCACTGAAGGACTTGTTTAACATAGTAATACAAGAAAAAAGAATAAAAATGAAGTTATGAAATTAGCATCCCATGCAAATGAAATGATTGTATAATATATAGTAGTGCATAATTTTTATGATAGTGAGTTCTGAGGATAGCCCCAGCAAGTTCAAATCCTGGCTTTACTACTTAATATGCAACAATGCACAAGTTACTTTCCCTTTCTTCTTCCCAATTTCTTCTTCTTAAAATGATGGGATAACAATACTTATTTGTAGTGTTATTGTGATAATTTAAAGTGTTAAAACTCATTTAGTGCCTAAAACTGTGCCTGGTAACAAGAATGTGACCAGTATCATTAGCTGCTCTTACTTTCAGTCACAAACAAAATTCAAGAATCTGGGAAAGTCACTGGGATAAAATCATAAGAAAAATTAATATTTCTGAAACTGTCAAAACCCAAGTAATTTTAAATAGAAATACTATTTGTATTCACAATAAAAATTATTATAGCTGTGTATCTAAGAAAATGTCAATATTTTTATAGATAAAATTATTAAATAACAAAAATTAACACCTAAATAAAAGGAGAGTTGTACCATGTTAATGAGTAATAGACTACCATAAAGATGTCAATTCTGTTTACCATAGTGACTGTATCAATTTACATTTTCATGAAGAGAGTATAAGAGTTTCAGATTTTCACATCCTCACCAGCACTTATTATTATCTTTTGTCCTTTTGATAAGAGCCATTCTAACCAGAGTGAAGTGATGTCCCACTGAGGTTTTGACTTGCACTTCTCTCCATTATTAGTGATGTTGAGCATTTTTTATACTTACTATCCATTTTTATGTCTTCTTTTGAAAAGTTAAAAATAAAACTATCATATGATACAACAATTCCACTACTGGGTATATATCCAAAAGAAACAAAATTAATATGTTGAAAAGATATATATATTCCAGTGTTTATTGTAGCCCTATTCACAATAGCCAAGATTTGAAATAACCATAAGTTTCATCAACAGATGAATGGATAAAGAAAATGTACTCTCCATGCACAATGGAATGCAAATCAGAAAAAAGAATCATAATCCTGTGATTTGGGGCAACATGAATGCACCTGGAGGACATTATGCAAAGTGACATAAACCAAGAACAGGAAGACAAATATCACATGATTTCATTCATATGTGGAATCTAAAAAAGCTGAGTTTATAGAAGAAGAGAGTAGAATAGTGGAGAGGGTGGGGAAAAGGGCTGGGAGAGATCAGTTAATAGATACAAAGACACAGGTAGAGGGAAGAAATAAATTTGAGTGTACTAGTAAACATAAGGGTAACTATAATTAAAAATATTGTTAACACATAAATCAAAATAGCTAGAAGAATTCTAAATGTTCTCATCACAAATAAATGCTAGAGGTTTAAAATGATAGATAACCTTAATATCCTGAGTTGATCATTGTGCAATGTTTAGATGTACCAAGATATCACACTGTATCCCATAAATGTGTACAATCATTCAGTGTTGATTTAAAAATAAGTAAAATCTTAAAGATTCAAAATCTACCCAAATTAATTTATAATTTTAATGCAATTCTAATAAAAATTTAAAGATCCTTAATATGCATTGATGAATTCCTACAATGTCACAGTCCCTCCTAAACATGAGCCGGGCACACTGGCACACACCTGTAATCCCAGGGGCTTGGGAGGCTGAGACAGGAGGATGGTGAGTTCAAAGCCAGCCTCAGCAATTTAGCAAAGCCCTAAGCTATTCCGTGAAGCTATCCAATGTCTTCCTTCAACTAACTTAGCTTCACCAATATCCTGTCTCTAAATAAAATGTGAAAAAGGGCTGGGGATGTGGTTCAGTGGTTGAGTGTCCCTGAGTTCAATTCCCAGTACCAATAAATAAATTAATTAATTAAATAAAGTAAGACTAAATATGTTCCTAACCACATTGAGGGTTTTAAAGCTTGATTAGCTACCCTCTAGAGAAATTTGCCTTGGTCAAAGTTATTTGGTTGAGAGTTAAAAACTCACTCAAGTTAGGAAGTAGTAGGAGAAAAATGGAGGAGTAATGATTTACAGGACTTAAAGAATGCCAGCACAAGCACTACACTGGAAACCTAAGTCCCCTCAAAAATCATGATTTATTTTGCTTTGCTTCTTTTCTGTGAACCTTCTTCTCTCACTCATCCACTAATTCATTCATTCATTTAGTCAGCAAATTTTTTTGAATATCTTTTAGGTATCATGGGAAGCTCTCTGCACTGATGACATACATTTGCAAGAAAGGTGATGCCCCTGATCTCATGGAATAAGTAATTTTTTTTTCCTTGATGGGTTTGGTGTTGATGTTTTATTAAAATGAACAATGGACTGGGGTTATAGCTCAGTGGTAGAGCTCTTGACCAGCACGAGTGCTAGTTCGATCTTCAGCACCATGTAAAAATGAATAAATACAACAGATGTATTGGGGTTGGGATTGTGATGCAGTGGTAGAGTGCTGGTTTAGCATGTGTGAGGCACTGGGTTTGATCCTCAGCATCACATTAAAATAATAACTTTTAAAAAGGTATTGTGTTCATCTACAACTTAAAAAATCTTTTTAAAAATAGACATTGTGTCCATCTACAACTAAAAAAAAAAAGATACTAAAAAAAACAAACATTATTTTCTCCATGCAGTCTGATGAGGATATTTATTTATAGGGATAAATTGAAACAAATTTGGATAGAATCTTTTGTTCCCTCCCAAAGAACTTTAAAAAACAAAACCAGTGTCATCAAAGTCAACAATAAGTGAAAATAGTCTGCTTCAAAAGTAAAAAAAAAAAAAGTTTGTTTTGTTTTTAAAGTGTGGGGAACAAATCAGCTAGCAGAGATTTTATGCTACATTCAGTGAAACATAACATAATTCAATGGAAAGCCTGCTCTATGACTAGATTGACGTCATTAGCATGTGTGAGGCACTGGGTTTGATCCTCAGCATCACATTAAAATAATAACTTTTAAAAAGGTATTGTGTTCATCTACAACTTAAAAAATCTTTTTAAAAATAGACATTGTGTCCATCTACAACTAAAAAAAAAAGATACTAAAAAAAACAAACATTATTTTCTCCATGCAGTCTGATGAGGATATTTATTTATAGGGATAAATTGAAACAAATTTGGATAGAATCTTTTGTTCCCTCCCAAAGAACTTTAAAAAACAAAACCAGTGTCATCAAAGTCAACAATAAGTGAAAATAGTCTGCTTCAAAAGTAAAAAAAAAAAAAAAAAAAAAAAGTTTGTTTTGTTTTTAAAGGGTGGGGAACAAATCAGCTAGCAGAGATTTTATGCTACATTCAGTGAAACATAACATAATTCAATGGAAAGCCTGCTCTATGACTAGATTGACGTCACTCAAAGCAGCCCCAGCTAAGGACTGTAAAAGAAAAGAAAATCATAGGGAAGAGAGGGAAAGGAGAAAAGATTGGGTAAAAGGAAACAAAGGTAAGAAAAATTAAAACCACATTGAGGGTTTTAAACCTTGATTAGCTCAGGGTCTTGACTGTGTTCTCTAGGAAGCAGATGCTGAGTCAAGGGTTGGGTGCACCTGAATTTGGGAAGTGCAGTAATCCCTTTGCTGAACAGAAAACCAAGGGAAGGCCAACAACAGTTTGCATTATTAAAGCAGCAAGCAATATAGACCATTGAAATGGGTGGGTGGGACAGTCTGGAAAACTGTAATTATATGCCTCTCACTCAAGGATTGAGGGAGGCAGCTAGAGGGCATTTACCTCCACCCTCCTTCCATCATTGGTTAGGAGCTGCACCTGGGAGTATTCTCTCACAGCCTGTTGTGCAAAGGTCCTGGATATTGAAATTCAGGCTGACATGGGAGAAAATGCAAGGAGGTCTCAGGGGATGCAAAGGAAGCGCTGACAGCATCTGCTACATTCTGCTGACCAAAGAGAAATCTCCATTAAGTTATATTGAAGGAAGACAAAGAAGCTCGGTTGAAATATAAAAACTTGGCATGTTTCTAGTGCACCAATTCCTAGATTCTGGGCCTTTATGCTAGAAGATTCTGTTTTGCAATGGTAGGTATCAATCCAAGGAAATTTTGAGACACCATCATGAAAGAATTATATCTAAGCTTCACCAATATCCAGCTTCCTTCACGATTACCTGACTCAGTGACCTTGAGAGAAATGAGAGGGTAAAAGAATCCAAAAAGAAAGTATAGTTTTATGGCAGAAGCACAGAATCTTTCTGATTACTTATGGTCCTTAGCAAGGAACTGATAATTAAAATAAAAGCAACTTCATGCAGCATCTACTTTCAAAAAATGGTTAATCAAGGTGGTTGTAAAGAAGCCATGAAAGTATTCTCCTGGCACTTATTAAATGAAAATATGTCCCTCTAAATTCTTTACATAAGCCCTATGAGTATGAGATTGTTGGTAAAGCTGTGTTTTCTGCTAACTTAAAAGCTCTGCTTACTATTTTAAAATCACATAGATCCAATATACATACACATACATTTTTTTTCCATTTTTGACCGTTTGCAATCATTTCTCAAACCAGTTAATAAAGCTGTCTTTGGAGTAGTTTAACTTAAGAGTCATTAGCATTCAGGAACACCCTTCTGGGTAATGCATAGGGCTAAGCATCATACACGACACAGTGAGGAAACTACAGTCCCTGACTTTAAGAAATATATGACCTAATAAAGGTGATATACATAGAAGAATTAAGATAGATATGGGTCATCACAGAAAATAGGCTGTAGAAAGTCATGGGGGTGAGTTTATTTTGTATGGGGAAAGATAATATCTTATAGGTCAGGTGCCATTTGAACACAGCCCTAAAGAACTTGCAGGGTTTGGAAATGGAGAGAGAACAAGAGAGCAAAGTAACTTGTGTATATTAAGGACATGAACTGGTAGGTAGAATGTACACAGAAGAAAGAAAAATAGAATCAGAACAAGGTTTGTAAAAGATAGTGAAAGCTCTAAAGCCTCATTGGCTAATATAGTGAACATTAGCTTCATGTGACCTGTGAGCACTTGAATATGGCTGAAAACATTTCAATGAGTGGGTAGGAAAACAAAGAACGTAAATTGTCTCATTGACAATTTTATATTGATAACATGTTAAAATGATAATATTTTTTAATATATTGGCTTAAATAAAATACATTTTCTTTTGTTTCTCAGAAATGGTTATAGCAATTTTATTGTTTATTAAACATTTATTTTTAATTAAAAATATAAATTACATATGTATGGGTCATAATGTGATGTCTTAATACATGTATTCATTGTAGAATGATTAAATCAAGTAAATTAACATATCTATCACCTCCTTTTTTTGTTGAGAACATTAAATATACTCCTTTAAAAATTTTCAAATATATCATACTAGTGTATTATATAATATTATATAATGTATTATATAACACTACAGAAACACTTATTGTACAATATGTACCCAGAGCTTATTCTTCTTGTCTAACTGAAACTTTGTACCCTTTGACTAATATCTCCCCATTTCACCACCACACTCCAGCCCCTGGTAACCACCACACCATTGTATATTTACTTCTAGAAGTCTGACCTTTTTAGATCCCACACATCAATGAAATTTTGTAGTACTTGTTTTCTGTGCCTGGCTTACTTCACTGAGCATCGTGCTCTCCAGGTCATGGCAAGCCTTCATTGCATGTTACTGGTTAATGCTACTGTAGAACCAATCGTTAAAATGTCCACACTTTGTAAGCCATTGGAGTCATTAGGGCAAAGCATGAATGATTGGGTGACATAATTTTAACTCTGCTTTAAAATGATTAATATTGATTTAAATGAGAGAGACTAGAAGCAGAAAGAAGAACAAAAGAAAAGGAAATAAATGTAAATGAAGCAAGTGGCAGTTGGGTGTGCAGAGACTCAAATGTCAAGAAGGTAAATTGGGAGCATCAGAAGTATGTGTAGAAGATAGAAGTCAAGCCCACATATAGGTTTCTTGAAAAATGTAGTTTGAGTAAACATGAAGGTATTAACAGAAAAATCAAGGTGGAGTAGCTTTAAAGAAGAAAAAATGTGTTGAACTCGGAACACATGAGTTTAGGGTAGCCTTGGGACCTGTAGGTGGGGAGGTGTGACAGGCAGCTAGGAATGTGTGAGAACAGAGGCTCCTACAACTTGAGAGGTTTCCAGAACCACAAGACAAAGACACTAGCAAATATTTTCAACACAATTTTTACTCAAGGAATAGAGCCCTGTTTTTTCCTCTAAGATCAAACATAAAGGTCACAGCTCCACGTGTTATTAAAAATACTATAACAAATTGTCAAATGTCATCAAGCGACGGTGTCTGAATAGAAAGTTTGAGCCGTGGCAAGGCGTGAGATAACAGAAAACTCCTCTTTCATTCAGCAGTTATTTATTGAGCTCCACTAAGAGTCAGGCACTGCACAGCATGCTAGAGAAATACAGATAAATAAGGCCTCGCTCTGTCCTGGGAACATTCACAGTCACAATTATTTCTCAGGTGAAATGAAAGTGTTAAGAATTGATGAAGAGGATATGAAAATTTGTCAAACGTTTACAACATCTAGTAGAAACACAAACCAAGGAAGAATGAAGCAGATACTGCCTGAATTTCAAGAAGTTTGGTGTTCTGTTTTTGTGGATTTTTTTTTTTCATTTTGTGACTGGTTTTAGTAAAACAATGCTAGCCTTGACACCTTTTAGCATTCTGCATTATTGAGCTTCAATTGCTTTTAATGTTGATATCCAGGAGAAATTTCTTCCCAGTAGAGACAAAAATCTGCTCTGTGCCCTACATGAAATCATGAGTATAATTTTAAAATCTCATTTCCATGATCAAAAATACTTTCAATAGCCTCATTGTAGTGGAAAAGACTACAGCTGGAAACTAGAAAAGACCCTCTGTGTACCAGTGAGGCAAATAAAAACACCACACCAAATTCACAGAGCGTTAACTGGAAATGTATCATGCTTCAGAGGCAATCGTACAGAGGTTGCTCTGTGGCACTCTAACAACCATAAACAGAACACTGTGATACATTCGGGGTCAGGAGAAGCAAGGACATTGAAGATTTGAAGGATTGCTGTCTTCTCATGAAGTTTGACCCCAGTGTTAAAAGAATAAAGATCACAAACATTCTTCAGAGAGACAGCAGTGAGTGCCATATTAGGACACTGAATGGTTATGAACAGGACCTGTAATCACATCTGACAGTTTGCAGTTCTGCATGGTATTAGGCCTGAACTCTGTCCGTTGACTGAAGATAAACCGATAGTTTTTCCAGATCTGTACTGGTAGTTCTGGCAAAGGACAAGGTAATATTCCTTACAAAAGTAAGGTAAAAGACTAAAGAAAACCTAAATCCAGTGATTTCCTGCTACTGATAAAGTATGCAGTTACTTGAACTCACTTTTCTTTCAAAATCAGGACAGAAAAATACATGTGGGTTTAAGATCCTGTTTTGTCAGAGTCCTGATGATACGTTCTAGGATATAGCTATGGCATTGGTTAGTGAGTTGATGGCAAGTCTTTAAGCTTGTAATTAATCCTAAAAGCAGAAGATATGATTGAATGATCATTCTAATAACAGAAGAATAAATGATGATACAGTGACAGATCAGACAAAGGAGTAACTTCTCAGAGGAAAAATATTACTGTAATTTCCATTTTAACTTGAGCTGAACTCTTATTTAGTAAAACTCTATAGATCCTTAAAGAATATTAAATCAGTCTTCTAAGTTGTCAGTGAGATACACTATAAATTTTTTTTTCTTTTTACTGCTTCAGAAGTTCTGGCAGTAGAATGAACATGGGAAACTGGCATTTTATGTGACCCAAATAATGACTATAGAAAATTAAGGCATTGATCTTATCCTCATTTCACATTTAAATGATGTCATGGTCAGTGCCCCTTTATGATTTTGGCATTTGTTTAAGTTTAATTACTGCACAATTAGAAAGCCATCTTGTTACATTAAATGCAGACATTAATTTTAAAAAAAATAAATGTCTATATCCTATGCTCCCTAAATGCCAGCTAGGGGAAATGTACACTCAAAATAATAGAAACTTTAACTTTTTACATAAAAATATCCCTTTGGGTAGGAAAGATAGTTAACTGTGGCTGAGTTTTTACTAAATGCCAAACTTCGGGTGAAATGTTGTATATAAATTATATCATTTAATTCTCACTCTACCTTCATAAGATCTTAAAGCAGAAATATCAGGAGATTGGCATTGCTGAAAATGTGGGGTCCCAAGCAAATTCTACACCACCTGTTCTCCATTTTCCTACCCCACAACTCTACCCCAATAATGTTGCTGTTCCCCTACCCTGTGAGTTCAGCTTGATTAGCTGCATAGTCTATTGTGCTCTGACATCTTGGGATAAGAGAGAATACAAACCTCAGAGGCACCAGTGATCTGTATCTTTGAGACTCTCACACAGAAAGTATCTTTTCTCCTGCCCTTGTTATACTAAACAACAACAACAACAAATTTTGAATATTTTTCTTCACCTTACCTAATATTTTTACATTGACAAACAGAAAATGGTAGGAATATATCATAGATATATTTATTATATTTATTAGCAGGGTAAATCAAGTGGAGTTAATTGCAAGTTATTGACAAGGAGGAATAGAGTTCTCACTGAAAGTTGAATTAGAAACATTGATTACAAGTAACAGAAATCAAGCAGAGTATTATGGTTTACATGAGGTGTCTCCCCAAAAGCTCCTGTGTTAATGCAAAAGGTGAAATGACTAGAATATAAGAGCCATAACCTAATCAGTGGATTATCCATATGATGGATTAATAACTTAATAGGTAGTAGGTGTAGGCAAATGTGGCATGGCTGGAGGAACTGGGTCACTGAGGACATAACTTGGGAATTATATATTTTGTTCCTGGCTCCTCTTGCTCTGTCTCCTGGCTACCATGAGGTAAGCAGCTTTCCTCCACCATGCCTTTCTTCCATGATGCTCTGACTCCCCTTGGGCCCAGAGCAATGGAGTTTGCCAACCATGGCCTGAACCAACCTCTTAAACCATGAGCTCAAAATAAATTTTTCTTCCTCTGAGTGTTTCTGGTCAGTTATTCTGATCACAGAAATGAACATCTAACACACACACACTGAGTTTAAGCAAAAGGTGATGTGTGTGTGCACACATGTGTATTATTCATCCTTTAAAAAGTAATAAAATTCTCACACATACTACAACTTTGATGAACCTTAATGAAGACATTATGCAACTGAATAAGCCAGATGTAAAAGGACAAATACTGTATGGTTTCACTTCTAAATGATACATAGAGTAGTTAAATCCAGAGAGAGAATGCAGAATGGAAGCCAGGAGCTGGAAGAAAGAGAAGTGCGACCTTATTAAGCATAAGTTTAGGAAACAGAAAGGTTCTGACAATGTGTGGTCGTGATTGTTTCACAACAGTATGAATGTACTTATTGCCTCTGAACTATACACCTAAGTGATTAAAAATGACAAGTATTACATTATGTACTACAATAACAACAAAAACAAAGAGCATGAGAGCAGGAGAAAGATTACAGGTTCTGACCACTGAAAAGTAATCAGTTGTTGAAAGAGTCATTTCAGCACAGATGAAAGCCAGGCTGGGAAGGTGTGGGATCCTGGAGAGGTGAAGTGAATGGGAAGTAGTAGACAAAGAAATTTGTAGGGTACCTTTGTTGCATCACAATCTATTGTAAAGAACTCTGAATTGATCATTTATTTCAAGCTTCAATGCCAATGGTTAGATGTATTTTATTAATATTAGTATTATAGTATTGAGGATTGACCCCAGGGGTGTTCTACCCTCAGTCACATCCTTAGTCCTTTGTATTTTTATTTGAGATAAGCTCTCACTAAGTTTCTCAGGCTGACCTTGAATTCCTGCCATGGTCTCCTGAGTCACTGAGATTACAGGTGAATACCACCATGCCTAGCTAGATGCATCTTTAGACACATGGGGAAAAAAGATAATTTTTAGAAGCATTTGACTTGCACTAGAAGACCTGTGTATAGTTCAAAACTCACCATTTAACCCATCACAAAATTTGAGGTTCAGGTTATTCATCTGCAAAATAATATTTGTTCTGTTCCTGGAGAAAACGTGAAGATCAAATAAAATGGTATATATGATCCTGCTTTGTAAACAAGGAAGTGCCATAAAATATAAAGTAGCTTAATAGTAAGAACAAAAACAAATTGGAATTAATCATTGTCACAGATGGAATCAGGTATTCCTACCATCTCTATCTTTCAAATTTAAAATAAGACTTAGTTTTTTTCTACTGAAAACAAGGAAGGAAATTTTCCTTCTCTCCTTTTTTTATTCTTAGACTATTTAACCTTAGAAAAAATTCATTACAAGTACTTTCTCTTCTCTTTGACATGTATTAAAATGCTTTGATGACTGGATAGGCATTTGTCAGCTTTGTGATCACCTAAGGTTTTTCTAAAATTTTCTAAAAAAAATAAGAACCCAGGAAACAACTCTTTTGGATCAATCGATATAGCATCTTAAGAAAGCACCCCTACTCCTAGTTTCTGGGAGAGGGTTGGAGTCTAACATTCAGTCTAACATTTTCTCTGAGTTGCAAAACTATTTCTTTTCATATGGGTATTAGAAGTTTAGTTTCCCCTTGGATAAAGTCAATTAGCTAACCCAGATGGTCACCACAGTTATCATCTGAATTTAGGATGAACTATGTATGACAAATTATGCTGTCAAATCCTCTCTTTTACATGATGACTAGTTACTATTAATCTTGATAATGTATATGGAAAGTATTGCACCATGTGATTACATAAAAACATGAGATTTATTTCTGTTTTTTGATCTGTAAGCAGATTGCTTAGAGATTGTTTTGATGCACATCACATTCTGGCTTAATACTTATTCAATAATAAAACTGCACTCATTCTCTACTGCCTTCATGGAGAGGTTTTCTGGATTGGGTGATCTTTCTTTTAATCATATTTCCCTGACATTATTAAAAACAAGCAGAAACTTACTAGCAACAACATAGCACTCAACTTTAGACTTGATAACTCATCATTTGCGTAGGCTCTTTCTCATCCAGCAAGGACGTCCGTGGAACAGAGTAAAGGAGAGTGTGGCTGCAGAATCACGAATCAAGACCTCCAGAGACCATGCTGGAAGCAGATCTGATTTTATTGTATAATTACTATGTATATATACTCAGGCAGTAGCTAAGCAGATTATAGGTAGTCACCGATACAATTTCTGGCCAACTGTCCTTGAAGTGACCAAATTAGGAGCGGACTGTGGAGCAAGTGTTGGGACTGCAATATGTGGCCTCATGCCCAGGGCTGTGCCTACAGGATAAGCAGTTTGGCACACATGTGCCTAGCATGAGGGGAGTGGTTTGCCACCCAGGTGCCCTTAACATATGCCAGTATGCAGTATTCCATGAACTTGTCCCCACAATCATTATTAAGAAATTTAATAATGGATCTAATCCTTGACCTAGATGTAATCAGGTATTTCCACCACCTTTATCTTTCAATGTAGGTAAATGAGGTGGGAGAGAATGGGAAAACAAATAATGTAACTATAACTAGACAACAGGGAGAGACATTCTTAAAGAAGGGGGCTGCTTATGTCCTCCAAAATGTCTAGTACAGAGGCAGTTTTTAACAGATGGGTGGATGGTATTAGTAGATATGTGATGTCCCCAAAAACTTCCTGTGCTAATACAGGAAAAATTGGTAGTGAGATGCTTATAAGAATCATAACCTAACTGTCCATCTTAGTTTGAAAGGACTGAGGATAACAGGTAGGGCATAGATAGAGAAGGTGGGTCACTGGGGGTGTGTCCTAAAATGGTGCATCTTTCTGTGACCCTTTCACCATTCCCTTCTCTGCTTCCTGGCCATTAGGAATGTAGCCACACCGTTCCACCATGATGTTCTGCTTTACCTTGGTCCCAGAGAAATGGAGTAGGATCACCATGGACTAAACTTCTGATACCATGAGCTCAAAATTAACCTTCCCTCCTCTACGTTGTTCTTGTCAGACATTTTGGTCACAGTGACAAAAGCTAATTAACACAGAAATTTGTACCAGGAGTGGCTCTGTTGCAGTAACTAACTTGACCATGTGAATCAGAAGCCTCTGGAAATGGTTTGCAGAAGGAGTTGGAAAAAGTTTGGAAAAGTCTTATAATATTGTAAGTAGAGTTTAATGAGTGATTCTGGTTGGAGCTCAGAAGACCAGAATGCAGGCAGTAAAGACTACGCTTATGAGGTTTTAGAAGGAAATAAGAACTCTGTTAGGAATTAGACCCATTACCATTCATGTTACATTTTGGCAAATAATTTGTCTACATTGTGCCATGCCCTGAAACTTTGTGTTATGCTGAATTTAAAAGTGACATACCAATTAATCTAGCAGAAGAAGTTTCAAAACAGTGAAGGATTCAGTCAGTAGCATAGATTTTGCTGGCAGATTTCAACCAGGTTTACTGTGAAAATCAGGAGCATAAAGGAGAGCTGAAGGATTTTCAAAACTTGCAGTTCAACCAGAAAATTTCATGTAAAACTGGGACCAAGAAAGTTGTGCTTGTTGAAGAGATAATAGCTATAAAAGAGATGTTAAGTACTTCTCACAAATAAAGATAGATGGCTTGAGAGAATCGCAAGAATGTGTAGGACCATACCATTGAAGGAACAGGGGGAAATTTCTTCGGGAAAAGATCATGGGGTCACCCTACTCTCACAGGGGCCCCGGGAATTTGTTTCACCATCTTCAGTTACACAGACACTCAACCACAGCTGTAGCGATGGTTTCAGGAGTCAAAGTACTATGTGAGCTAGTGGCAGATATTGGCATCATTAGTGTGGTACTGGTTCTGCAGAAATGCAGGATGGTGAGATTAAGGGATCATGGACCCTTCCACCAAGGTTTCACAGAAATGCTGATAGGTCATGCAGAGTGGAGAGGGGTCAAAAATCTGTATGTACTGCACCTGAGAGGGCAATGCATGAAATTTTGAAGGTGAAGTCAGAACTGGATTGGAGACCTCAGGAAGTAAGATTTAGCAGTAATATGGAATATCTGCTGAGAAAAGTTGCTAGCTATAGAGAGTGACAGAATAAAAAAAACCCAAGTATACTGCAACCAGCAAGGTTGAAGGGGTAGGGCTTCCCAAGCCCTATAAAAAGACTATCTTGCCACCAAGTCCTAGATGCTATACTCAGTTATGGGACCTGTTTGCCTGACTGAATTTTGGTTTTGTTTTGGATCTACTCCCTCTTTTTATTGCCTTATTCACCCTTTTGTAATGAGAATGTTTACTCTCCTCCACTGTATATTGAATATATGCAACTTTCTGTTGAGTTTTTACAATAATTCTAACAGTATTCATTTTCAAAGTTATGTTTAACTGAATCTTATCTCAAGTTATGTTAGGCATTATATTCTTTCAAATCTATAGTTAAATGAATTTTAATGTATAAGTATCAAGTTATTATATTTCATATGTACTACATATGAAGATTATTTCTTAACTATTTACTGCAACACTATGTAGATATTGTAGATACTAAGAGAATTTTGCAGCCCCAAAACTAAGGATTTAAAAAATTATAGTTAGTCCAGTATCACACAGTTGATAAGTGGTGAGGACAGAAATTGTACATAATTCTGTCTCACTCACTATTCACCAGCAGTGTGAAACCTGTGCTAACAGGGATGCCTTATATTCCAATTTCCAACTGTAGATCAGGGTATGAGAGTGGGAGTTCCAGGAACATAGAGCATATAAATGTGTGGCAATAAATATGCTCAATCACCTTACAGAAGTATGTTCATCTTAGTTCATGAAGAAGACTCTGAAATTCTCTAAAGTTGAATAAATATGATCACAAAGAAGAATAATTTTATTTCTAGAATTTTTATTAGACTTCACTTAGTAACACGTTTTCCTGTTTTGATAGATTGAAATGCAAAGTCAAAAAAATAAAATAAAATAAAATATACAAGCCAAAAATGGAGGCAGATGCCTATAATCCCAGTGACTCAGGAGACTGAGTCAGGAGAATCACAAATTTGAGGCCAGTCTTAGCAACTTAGCAATATCCTGTCTTAAAATGAAAACTAAAAGAACCAAGAAGGAAACTCATTGGTAAAGCACCCCAATACCAAAAAAAAAGCCTTTGTATTGTGGCTGTAGGCACTTTACATTTAAATAAGATTCCACCTGAGGATATAGTAATAATTGCTTCTCAAATTAATAATGTGCTTATCATACTACTCATGAATTTAGTGAAATAGTCACAATGGAATGTTTGTAAGAGTTACCCATGAATCTAACATACTTAGAGTATGCTGGCATAAGAAGCCTAGTTACACATTTATATTCTTTGACTCAAATTTTGCAGGCCCCATCACTATCTACAAGATAAAACTGAAACCCTCTGCTATATATTAAATTCCAGCTGTGAAAAGTTCAATTGCCCAAAGAAATGGAAGAAATCCACCTTGGAATTAGTACTACTCTGGAAGGTCTAGATCCTCAATTTCCTCATCTATTTGACGAAACAAATAATAATTTTGCCTTATAATGTGTTCAATAATTTTGCATTGTGTGGGTTCAGTGTGAATATACTAAGTTGATATTGAATATATCATTTTGAATATGAATCATCATTCTTGATCACCTGTAGAGTTTGAGGTTAAGATCAGACCTCTGAGATCAGATCACTTACTCTAACACAATGGGAAAATTATTTAGCCTCTCAGTGCCTTAGTCAGTTACATAATTTGCTGAACACCTCTTTATCTCCTTTTGTCCTCTGCCTTCCTCCATGAGGACAGTGTCTATCTCCTAAATCCTAATGAAAAATGAAAATGCAGGACTTCTCATTCAAAGTTATCAAAAATTTCAAGATAGTGACAAAAAATCAGCTACCTGTCCCCAAGGTCCAATTTAATTGCATAGATCATGAGCCATGATGGCTGCCATGGGGATACTAATAATATCTATATACCTCATAGTGTTGAAATATGGATTAAAGGAGGCAATACACATAAAACAATTAGAATAGTACCTGGCATGGCATTATGTAAGTGTGAGATGTGTAGATATATACTATAACAAATACTCCCTAAACTCTAGAAAATTTTTCAATTATAAAGAATCATGATTTCCAAATCCCAATTTTATAAAATAAGCATATGCTATGGTCTGAATATTCCCTGTAATTCCTGTGTTGAGTTTTGTTTGCCAATGTAATAGCATTAAGAGATGTGCCTTTTAGTATAATTGAATGTCCTTCTATTTCCATAACTCAAAAAGAAGGAAAAAATATAAAATTAGGATTGATAATTTAGTCTCTTCAGGGACATACAGAGAAAAATGAATTGCCTGTGATGCACTGCTCAAATATCTTTCTTAGAAGAAGTTAAATACTTCAATTTAGCATGAAAAGATTTTTGAGAAAAGAGTAATGAAAATCAAACCAGACCTATCTAAAATGAATCTTACAATGTCTTTCAAACTTAGAGGAAAGGAATCAAAGAAGCAAAATTCTGCAATATTAGGACATAGCTTCTAAGATCATTTTTGTACCTAGACTGTCTGCTTTCATTTTGAGAAAAAAACAAGTACCCAGACCCAAAAGGAGACTAGTAGAATTCATCATGCCATTCTTATTTTTAAAATATTTTCTACTCAGATTTGACACTTAACTACATTGGAAAAATATCCTGTCTAAAAACAAAATAGTTTGCTAAAGAAAGAAAGTGATTCAAGTTACCATTGGAAGTCTCCAATTTCTTTAGAAGCACAAAACGATTTCCAATATTTTATCAAAGGAGTTTTGAAAAGTTACAGCATCTTTTTCTGGTTATATATAAAAATATAATAAAGTTCCACATTCCCAGACATTTTCTTTATATCCTAAAGGAATAAAATATCAAAAATGTGTAGTAATCATCATCATCATCAACATCATCATCATAGTAATAATGATTTTCTTCCACGGATGGTAAAGTACTTGTAAAACATCATCTTATAATGAAAAGAAGGCAAATGGACTATTGGACTAATGCATTACTATCATTATCTGGATAATGTAATTTTACCTGTCGTGAATTTTAAGATAGTTGAGGAAATGAACATCTAAGAAATATAAAAAGTCACAGACAGTTTTCTTACTTTGATCTTTGGACTTCATTTTCTCTATAAAAATACCTTGGGTGATTGAGCTTTGGTAGCTCATAATATAAATTGTAATATGGGAATTTAAGACAATATAATAATTTAGAAAATGGGAAGCCAAATAGGAAATGGAATATTATTCTGTCCAGTTACTCAGTGACTCACAAATAGAGCAGCTATTTCAATATTGGCATCCATGATTAGCCTCAAACCAGTTTTCCATGAAAATTAGATTTTTTGAGAATAAACAGAGAGTAGAACAATATTATTAGTCAGTTTTTATTAGCCAGTTATTAGCCATCACTGTGGGTATGAACAAGCAAGGTCTTATTTCTCAACCAAGTGATAAGTACATGGCCATTTGTTTTGTAATTCTTCTTTAAAATATGGCTTTCATGTATTTTGTATATTGTTTGAATATTCAGTAATTTTATTGATTTATTATTTTGTTTAGATGATGAAAGTTATACACATTTATCATGTACAACATGATGTTTTAAAATATATATACATTGTAGAATGGCTAAGTCGAGCTAACTAACATATGTATTACTTCACATACTTCTCATTTTTCATGATGAGAACATGTATAATATCTCTCTTCAAATTAGTTCTTCTACCCAACTAAAATTTTGTATCATTTGACCAATTTTTTCCTTTGGTAAACATCATTCTATTCTCTACTTCTTTGAATTTTATTCTTTTGAAATCCAAAGAAAGATAATGTAGTATTTTTCTGCTGTTTGTTTAATTTTACTTAATATAATGTCCTCCAGGTTCATTCATTGTGTTTGAATGACAGTATTCTGTTCTTTTTTAAGTCTTAATAGCTTTTTATTGTGTGTATATGCCATGTTTTCTTTATCCATTTATCCACTAATGAATACTTAGTGTGATTCTGTATGTTGGCTAATGTGAATAATGTTACAATGAAGATGAAAATACAGATACCTCTTAAACATACTGAATTTGTTTCCTTTGGATATATACCTAGAAGAGGGATTGCTGAATCATATGGTGCCTCAGTCTGGCTGGGCACAGAATCACGAGCCACTCAAGCAGGAACAAAACTTTATTTTTGAAAAAGCTGCCAATACTCCTTACGCGCTGGCAAGCCACAACCGGTCCACCCACACACGTCTACCGGAACCGGGGCCTGGACCTCCCCCGTAATTCCCTCCTACTATCCTTCCCCAACCAATTGGAACTCTCCAGGAGTCCCGTAACATGAGTCCTGTAGCAGGCCAAGGTGAACAGCAGGAGTCCAATTTCCATATGAATGTAAATCTTAACATAATCATATCATCTCAATGGCTAGCTGGCGTCCGTCACCTTACAACCGAAGTGCCATGCATCATATTATTTGCTTGTGGCTCCTAGAAATATGGAAGTTCTATTTTTTCAGGAATCCCTATGCTTTTTCATAATGACTGTACCATCTATCAATTTTCAATATGGATCTTGAACTAATTTAGTATACAGGAAGCAATGATATCATCTATCTGATGTTCTATTAGCACATTATCACTAATCCTTGTCAGTCAATAAGAATTTTATGCCTGAAATGTATAACATTATCAAAATTATTCAAAAGTGAGACAAACATAATCTCACTAGCAGTATAACTGAATGCATGAAAGATGCTTCTCACTTTATAGAGACAAAGTAATTCATTGAAACATAATTTTGCTAGACAGGGATTTTTGGAGTGAGAGAATTATATACAATTTCTGTCCTCATCACTTATCAACTATGTGAATCTGGAATAACTAACTTTTTAAATCCTTAGTTTTTATACTGCAAAATTATGATAGAAACAGTATCTACTTCATAGCCTTGCAGTAAATAGTCAAGAAATAATCCATGTGAAGTACTTAGTACATATGAACTATCATAATTCATAACTTATACATTATGTTCATTTAACAATAGATTTGAAAGAATATAATGTCTAATATAACTTGAGATAGGATTCAGTTTACTATAACTTCAAAATTGATTTTGTTAGTTTCTATTATTACCAGAGCAGCCATTTTTGAGTGGGATCTGAAGAAATCACTTAGAAATTGCAGGGAGCTACCTCAGTAGGAAAGGAGCAAGGCTGGGCTGGGGAAAGGGAAGATGTGGGAGGACCAAAGGAGACTGACACAAGCCTCTGTAGTCTGCCAGAGCATATCAATGTCACCTGAAGACATCTTTGATTCCTCATTGCCTCTCATTCCCATGTATAATCTATCAGCTAATTGTCATAGCTGCCTTACAAACATGTCAGACCACTCTAGTCTACACAACTGTTATTTTTTTATGCTATTTTTTCTTCCACTCCCATCCCTCTCTTCAAAATCTGCTGTCAACACCAAGGCTTTAGTGATGCTACTGGAAACTAAACCTGATGATGTAACTCCTGTACTCAAAATATTCCAATGGTTTCCCAACTTTTGTAAGATAAAACCTTAATACAGTTCAACACATTCCTCCCTCTCTATGCCCCAGCCACAGTGGCCTCCTTGCTGATCCCCAATCACGTCAAGCACTTCTGCTGTGGGTATTTGGACCAATGTTGTCCACTACCTGGACCAGTCTTCTCCATGACATCCACACAGAAGTCATGGTTCCTTCCAATTCTGTTCAGAGGACACTCTACCAGAGATGCCTTCCCTGACCCTTCTACATAAACCAGTCCTCCAGCACCATTTTCTATCTCACCCTGCTTTCTTCTTCATTGCATCTGTTACTACCCCCAGACAAATCTATTATTCTAACAACTTTTCTTTATTTTGTTCATTGTATCCTACCTAAATAGTACCCTGTATACAATTGATTCAATAGGTGCTCAACAGGACATCATAATTGATTGGCAAATTGAATAAGAAAGTGGTGTCCTGGATGACTCAGGATCTTGGCTTGTGCAAGTAGGCAGATTATGGAGCTATTTTTGTGAGACTGGGAACCTGAGATTAGGCCTGAGTCAAAAGCATATCAGTTCTCTTTCTGCAGAGCAAATTACTCCAAAAGCCAGCAGATTAAAACATTATGCACTAATTAGCTTAGAGTTTCTGAGAATCAGAAATATTGGACCAATTTAGTAAGGGGGGCTTGGTTCCTTTACAAGGTTGCACCAAGCTGTCACGGCCAAAGCCATCTCAAAATTTTCTGTGACCAGAGAATCTACTTCCAAAGTCTCTAATGTGGTTGCTGGCAGATGACAGGGCTTTGTTAGTTATTGTATAAAGATTTCTTCTGTTCCTTGCAGCATAAGCTACTCCATAGGAGTGCTCGCAATGTAGCAGCTTGCTTCCCCCTTCATGAGATATAAGAGAGACAGAGAAAGAACACAGAATAAAGCATTCAAGATGGAGCTGCAGAATTTTAAATTTAATATCAGAAATTACATTCTCTCCCTTCTGCCATATGATGCTAGTAACATAGACCAATCTGATATCATATGGGAGAGGGCTCTACAAGCATGTGGGAATCAAGAATTGTTTAAGGTTATGAACTTGTTATATTATATTAAATTATTTAAGGTTACTAACTTGAAATATCAAAAAGTTGAGATGAAAGTTAGTCTATCTTTATTTCATTTTATACTAATTGTCCTGTTATTTCTGATGTATAAGTTTTTTAAAATCTAGGAATATCTTCTCCCAAAACTAATTAGTAATATTGAAATATTAATTAAAGGAAATATCAATTCATTTTAGCAACAGCATTTTTACCATATCATTGAAAATATTTACAAAGGGTACAATCAGATTATACAAAATCCACTTTTATGTATTGCATTTTATCGTGACGTTTTTATCATGCAAGAACAACTCATCATTCCTCTACCTGAATCAAATCTTCATTATTACTTTTCATTTCAGAGAAGAAGTATCATCCCCCTAAATGTGCCTCTGATGCCTCACCTTCTCTGGAACTTGGTTACATATAATCTCCCACCTCTCACTTCTGGACTCACAACCTCTCACTGGATTTCCTCTTAGCTTATGTTAGACATATGCATATACACTCAAGCAATAAGCTTTCCTAGTTGTTCTTACTTTTTTCCTTATCAACTACAATCTTCCTTTCCTTTCTCTGCAACTTCCTGGATTTCTCCCCACATTGTCTGAAATGCAACATATATCACCATCTGCACTACCAAAACTGCATACCATCAAATCCATCCACTGCCTTTTGCTTATTTTCATCATTTCTCTGCAGAACTCAATTTGCCAACAGAATTTTTGTAACAAAACTCTTACTCTGGCTCTCACTTTTTTCCATCCCTACCTATCTCCTATCTTCTGGTATCAACCTAAATATAGTCTATGGACTTCTCTTCTTTCAAAGCTTTCTTCTTTGTCAGTCTCATCTAGAATTATGATTTCAAATATTCTGTTGGATGTTGACAATTTCTGCATACCTATTTACAGCTCTTATTTATCTCCCAAGGTCAGTTCCACAGTTTTAAGTGAATGCAATATCTGTGTTCTTGCATTGGGACACCATTCTCCTGAGTCCCTAGACTGGGAACATTTTTATACCCTTAACACTGCTTTTCCTTGATTGCCAATATCTAATCAATATTCATTCAATTTTCATTACAGCTATCACACCCATTTCCCCCTCTTTATTCTCAGTACCACTGTCTTTAGTCCTTTGTCATTTCTCATCATCATTCCATTGCTGTCATTTCCAAATTGCCTCTCTGCTCCTTTTTTTTTTCTCATTCTGCATTCTGTTTTATACACAAAAACAAAACCTCCTAGAAAACCTTTGACAATGCCCATCACAAAATTTGGTTCAAATTCCTCATTCTGACATTCAAGTCCTTTCCTCTGTTAGCTACTCTGTACTGAGATGCCATACTGTTTACTATTTCCAGAATAAGTCCCTGACATTTCTTTTTCTTTTATTTTTCTCCCCTCCTGTGCTCAGGTGATCCTCCTGCCTCAGCCTCTCAAGTAGCCACAATTATAGGCAATGCCATTGCACATAAGTGGAGCCCCTGACTTCTGGATTCAGTTTCTACCTTTGAGTGAACTCTGCATCTAAGGTTCACTATAAATAAAGTGATTATTTGGCCTGCCATTAACAATCAAATATGTCATCTAACCTGAGTTCGAAAGCAAATAACCTCCCAAATGACACTCAAATCTCATTTTTTGAAGGACAAGAGATGGCTTTCATAAAATATCTTCCATTACCACATTTAATAATTCTTTATCTGTTAGAGGACTAGCTGTTCATGATTCATTCAAACATAAATCTCTGCTTTCTAACATGTAAGTCAGTTTGAAATTCATCCTTTCTTGATTTCCCAAAGAAAATTAAATATTTATTTTAATGAACATAAAAATTGTATATATTTACTGGGCACAGCACAGTGGTTTGAAATACATATGTTGTAGAATATCTAGCAACATTTGCATTACTCCACAAACTTTATATTTTTATGGTGAGAACACATAAAATATACTCAGCCACTTTTAAGAATATAATACATTGTTACTAATTATAGTCTCCATGTTGTTCATGTTGTAGTCATACATCTCCTGAAGTTATTCCTCCTGTCTAAATGAAGTTTTGCATCTATCCACCATCTCCACAGCTCCACCATACCCTAGCATCTAGTAACCACCATTCTTCCCCGAGTTTAACTTTCATGTGTGATCTCCATATGTCAGTGAGGTTTTTGTCTTTCTTCGCCTGCTTATATCACTTAACATCACGGTAGCATGCAGGAATATGCCACGAGACATACTTTTATGCTCACGAAAAACAATTCCCTATTAATTGACCAAATATTATTTGTTTGATCAGTAATAAAACTTAATGATCCAATCTGTGAATTTAGAGATAAAAATCGCTGACAAGGTCACCAATAATTTTCATAACCTAGAAATCCACTAAAATTATGAAAAATAATTCTACTGAATGTTGACTAATTAATTCCATTAAAGTTAGTATCAGACATCATACTAAAATTTAACCATATTTTAAACAGTGTGAAATTTTAAATAATTTGATAAGGAAATAAACCACTCAAATGGAAAGGTTCACCTTTTTCTGCGTGGTATGAGACTAAAGCAGAGAAAGGTTGAGTGAACTGACTGAAGGTCCCACAGACTGTATCTCACCAGCACATACTGATGCCTTCGTGATCTTTGGGATGCTTCAAGCTCCACTAGCAATATCTCAGTCCTCTTATTCCCAGTTCTGGGCTTGAACCCAGCTGAGATGGATCTAGAGCCATTTCTTAGTAGAGCTGCTTCCTGCTATGGTCCAGCTAGACATGGAAGAAACACACTTTGCCTGTAGAGACCCCCCTCCCCAATTTTTCTCTTACCCCAGTTTTTATTTAACAATCGGCAATATTTTCACTAACTTTCTAACGTGCGTAAAGCTTACACACCACGGGTAGCATAGTGATCTGGAAAGGATCATTTTACCATAACACTCTGTGACAAGCTTTGGGGATCACCCAGTCAAATGTGTAGAGGTACACTGGACGTGGAGTCTGAAGATCCAATGTGAATCCCAACCCTGCACTTTTGAGCTCAGTGACACATTACACAGGTCTTCTTTGTCCTTCAGTCTCCTTAGCTATAAAACAGAGGGGCAAATGCTCTCATGTGGTAGTTCTGGTGCTAGTAAGAAGTATGACAATACATGTGACAATCTTTTGTGAAACTGTAAAGCAATATACAAGTATAAGGTCTATTTTTTATGAGGTCTCAGAAAATCACCTCTTAGCAAAACCAGATCCTCAGGTCACATTTCTATCCCAGCTTCCTTTTCAGGGTAAAGTTCACGCCTCAGGGAGACTATTTTTCAGGTTGAAAGACTTCTCATTCCATGTGCCTCTGTATAAAACTGAAAAGCAAGTACACTTTGATTGACTAATGGCTGTATAACTTTGAAGAAAACTGAGCTAAAATGGGACTTAGGTAATATTAAGGTGAAACTGAGCACTATTAGAGCAAGAAGTACTTTTAGGTTTCAGTTAAAGGAGACAAAAATATGAAATAGAAATATATAGTTCTCACAAAATCCCCATAAAAGTTGCATTTATTGAGGTCAGTAGACATACTCTAAAATCTATGGATCGTTTAAGACTAGTTATAATCTTCTGGGAGAGGAAGTAGAAATTTTTAATTTCTTTCTCTCCAAATCACCTATTCTCTGATGTGGCAACATCTTTCCTTAACTTTCATGCCCTTCTGAAAATAGATGGCCAATGGTTCATTCCCTACTTTCCAATAACATACTTCTCTATATCTTATGTCAAACCTCATCCACATTGTGCTCTTGGTTCTCAGACTAGAGAGAACTTGTTCATATTTACATATCGATTCCAAATACAAAAGATGATACATACAGATATGTACAGATGTCTGACTAACTGAAGTTAATCAAATACCTAATCATTGATTACAAGATTTCACCAGAGTACATTGGTTTTAGGTAATGGCCAAAATCATTAATCTTGAAAGAAAAGGTTTACTATTTGACTATTAAAAACAAAGATAGGTTTAAGGAGAAGATGAAATTAAACCATCTACCTGGCCCTTTCTGTTCTTGAACACTTCCATGACTTTCTTCTCCAAAGTGTTTTCATGCTATTCTTTCATTTTACACACACACACACACACACACACACACACACACACACACACACCCCTAGCATAATTCTATCTAAAAGCCATAAAAATTTCTATCCATCTCCTTCCAAACAGGACTTCTTTAGCACAACTTAACTGCCATCTGGTTATTATGATACCCATATAGGTGTAAAAGAGCTACTTTCACTAATATTTTGAATATTTACACTTATATATTACTATTTAAATAACCTTTAAATCTAACATGCCAACTGTCTGATAGCAGCTTTTATAGATTGTGATAGTCTGCAAAACATATGTGATGATAAAAATGTAGTGAGTAAATGGATAGAAAGAAATATTAGCCAAATAACCAGAATTAAGGTCATGTATCTGTGCATGTTTATATGTTTTTATGCACCTAATCAGGAAGAATAACCTTTAAATCACACTACTTTGGAAAACCTTGTTCTGTTATACATGAGGTCAGTCAAAAAATGAAACAGCTATTTTCTTCCTTAGCCAAGTGAAACATCAAACAGACAAGACCTTTGAAAACTGATTCTTGCACTGCAAACTTGTCTTTTTTTAACACCTTAGGTAAAAATGATTTCTAAAATTGGTTTTGCACCTTCAAATTGTTCATGATTGTAGCAATCCTTATTCTGAGCTCTTTCTGATGTCTTTATCTCTATGACAGGTTCTCAGAAAATCCTATTCTTTCCACTTTCTGAAAAAAGCTACTTATTTCAAGAAACTCTATGGGAGCTCTCTCCAAAAATTATTTGATTGGGAAATAGCTATAATAGTGAGATATAGCTAAAGAGAATTATTACATTGAAGTTTCTCACATAACAATTAAATTACATTTTATGTAAGTGTGTGTGTTGGGGGGGGGGGGGTGGTGCTGGGGATTGAACCCAGGGCTCTGTGCATGCAAGGCAAGCACTCTACCAACTTAGCTATATCCTCAGACCCTACATTTTATATAATTCTTGAAGTCAAGAAAATAAATATAACCTCAATTTTATGATAAAGGAAGGAAAGTATTTACAATTTAAATTGACAATGAAATATAATGCATAACTAGTAGGCCACTTGTAGAAGAGTTGATACAAATAAAACTGAGAATCATAAATGCCACTATTCTCTATATTTACCTAACAAAACACCACTCTGGATTTCATTTTACTCTCATCAACACTATTATTTGCCCCACTGGCCTCTAAGAGCCACGCAAAGAATGAAAAGAGATGGCACATTCTCAAACACTATATTGCTTTCTTATTCTTATTCTTATTAAGGAAAAAGCCATTGGAGATTGTTTTTGGTTTTTCAGGAAAGCAGAAGCTTCCATCTTTTATTATTAAATTACAAAACTAAAAATTTTATTTAGCTTAAATTTTTAAGCTATCTGAAAAAAATACCAAAAAAAAAAAAAAAAAAGCTGTAGGTATGGGGCTAGATCCTGCTAATTACATGACTTATTTGGTAATGGCTTAAGATCATGTTTGTTTTAGTGTGTTCTAAAAGAAAGCAGGATAGATTGGGGGAATTGACAACACAGAATAGGAACACAAGGCAGAGCTCACAGGGCTGGCTCAGGGTCCTAACCAGCTGACTTGCCCTCTTTCTTTCTGACTTTAAACTTTTGGCATAACTCTCTGCTCTTGAATGCCCTCAGCAGTTGACTTCAAATTCAACTTTCTCTTCAAAAATATTTTTTGAAGAAGGATCAAGTCTTCTTGCAAACCACTCCCTACTCCCTACTCCCTAGCAGTACATATTTTGTAAGATACGAGAATAGAAAAGTTAAGGTAATTACTATGAAATAAAAAAAATTCTCCTTAAAATATTGTTTTCACCTTTTCATTTCACTGCTTAAAACTTGTAGTGTCTTCTCACTGACCCTAAGACGAAGGTTGGGGGTTTTAGGCAATCTTACAAGGGTCATAACAATACAGCTTCAACTCTTCGTTCCCATGTCATCAGCAACACCCTATCGGTATCCATAATGGTAAATATTCACGTATATTCCCTTCTCAGCCGCCACACAAATTCTTTTCTTTACCTCCTCAAATTTCACCATCCTTAAAGTCCACTATAAAGATAAAATATTACTATGCATAAGCTCTCTATTTATCTCTATTTATCTGCTTCCTTTTAAGTCTTCTCTAGCTATTCCAAACCAATGTATGTACTGACACTCAAAGTGTTGGTTGCAATTCTCACTTTTCCCTTTGGCTACTATCTGATTTTTTTATGTAAATGCATCTGGTTTCTACATATAAATTGTAAGTACCTGACAAGGGATGAACTTAAAAGTAGCCATAACCTTCAGAGTGATTTTATGAAAAAGTAATTAATAACAACCAATGAAAGATGAGGTGAATATAAGCATTTATATTGCCATCCTCACAGACCCTCAAAAGTTTAATAAATATTGTTTTTTTAGGGTGAATGATGATTTAGTTCTATAAGCCATGGAAGACAGTAAGTTTGAATTTCCATCATCCATTGCTGTTTTGTATAATCAAATCTATACTTTCCTGAAAGTACAGTAATTACCCAACAGAAAGACTAATTATTGTATGAATATATTCACTACTGAAGGATGATATTGGCCAAATCATAATGTAATATTGAGTACATATACAAATATGTAACAACAAATGCCATCATGATGCGTGACTATAATGCACCAGTGGAAAGAACAAAAAAGTCACTAAGTCATATACACACATCATTAAAAAACAAAAAAGAAAATTTGAGACTATTATAGTTTAATTTATACCAAGTGTAGGTGTTAGTAATATTTCTGAACATTTTTAGTGATTTGTCATTCATTTCTTCCACTTGAACAATCCTCATCTATTGAAAGTCAGGAGAAATGAGACAAAGAAATAGAAAGTTTCAGCAAATTTTAAACTTTCCTCTGAACCACTTCACAATCCTCAAGTTGGTCAGATTTTTGATGCCAGTAAATTTTCCTCTACCAAATTCAGACCTTGGAATAATAAAAAATAAATATGTGCAGAGGTTGATCATGCTTCTCAATTGAGCTTCTTTAGTCTTTTTGAAGAAAAGTACTGTCAAAACAGAATTAAAACTCAAGATATAAATATTCTATGTCTGGATCTATCACTTAGCAAAGATATTTTATATCAAGTGGATATTCCATTTTTTTCCACAATTTAGTATATTTTTAGTTCTTATTTGTGGAGCAACTTAGAGGTTAACTAGAAAATTCTGCTTAGAAGTGCCAAAAATTAGTGTTAAGGAAGTTAAACTTTGGAGTATTGGGAAATAATGATAAGAACTTCCTGAAACAGTTGTAATAGACTTAGCTCAAGACCAAGCTGATGTATTAGAAAAGAACATCAAGATAAGAGCAGAAACCTCAAGACAAATTCATGAGTCAAAAAATTAGCTAAAATACACAGATGGAACATCAAAGAAATCTGTGCAAAAGCTAACATGGATGAAATATTACTATGTATAAGCTCTCTATTTATCATAAGGTGAGTTTTTTAGAAATTGTGGAGATAGGCTTGACTCTGTATGAATTGAAAATTTTCACCCCCACTAAGAAATTCCCTTGAAGGACTCAGAGATTGCACTACCTGCAATGCTTCAAGTTCACTTTGAGAAAAATGTGTATGTTAACAGGTATCCCTCACCTGGCTTTCTCCTCCACCATACCCTGAACAGTGTCTTCACCTCAGGTTCTCATGCTCATACTTACTCAGATTTGAAGATTTTGCTGATAGATTTTCTTTCCAGTGGGGCTCCAAGTCTGCTTTGATGACTTAACCTACACCCTTACTGCACTGTGTTTGGCCCCTTTTACTTCAATAGGAACATTTCAAAGGAGACACTTTCTACTACCCACCTCGTATTATGACCATTGCCCTGTTTTATATTCATGACAATCAGTATTATAAAAGAATGATATAACTAGTATTATTTATGAAGGAAAAGAAACTTTGCATTGTGTAACATCAGATTATAAGTTTTGAAGGATTTGGGCAAAATGGAAAAAACGACCAAAAATATTTTCTTAAAGATGCAAGACAGTTTCCTTGAGAACAAATATTCTTGATTTTGCACAGCCCTACCTCTCCCACACATGTGTTTTCTCTAAGAAATGCCCTCAACTTTTTTTGACTTGGCCTTATGAGTGGGAGCTATATAGCTTTCTTTAATGATTTAATTTTATCTACTAATATTTTTTGTAAATAGCAATTTTTTATTTCCTTTTTTCACCAGGATTACTATTATTTTGGTATTGCATGAGTTGAATGTACCTTCTCCTTTTCCCTCCCACTATCTGACCCAGGAAGATGAATATTGTTCATCTGCAACATATGAATTTACAATAAAAAGTTCTGAAAGATAAAAATTATTATATGATACACAATCTCATTTTATATTACACAATTATTTAATATCATATAAGACATAGTTGAAAATGCTTTTGTGTCTCCCAATTATGAAAGGTAAAGGGGCTCTACAAATTTGACACTTTAGATAATATACACAGAAGTAGGTTCACAGCTTCTTGTTTTTTCTAAGTCTCATTCCTAAACTAGCAAATTCCTCCAACTCGTGTTCATATTCAATCCTACATACTCCTCAAATTTCAGCAAAAGTGTTATCACCCAAAAGAAGCCTTCTTAAAACCACAAAACTTTTCTGGTCTCCTGATCTTTCTGAGGGTTTTTGTTCCCTTCTATGGCTTCATAATAAAGCTCACCTTCACAATCCAATTCTTGTCCCCACAAAAACATAGATCTGTTTCACCACTCTTCCCCTCAAAACTCTGCCAGGTAGATGAAGATATGCAATGAACTCAAACATTTCGTCTACAAGAGAGTCAATCACTAGTAGGCATTACAGATACCATATTACTCAGAATGCATTTGTCAGCAGTTTTCATTGCTTTAAACAAAGGCATCTATGGTAGGGATTTTCAGACACATATAATGGTGAAAGATAAGCAAGGGATATTTTAGGTAAACAAAAACGTTATAATTCTTAAGTAGGCCATTCATAGATGGTCTCAATGTCAACACCACTTTCCAAACATTTGTAGCTAACTAAAATTAAACTCTGAAATTCAAATCCAAACCAGAATCAAGATAAATACGGAGTTCAGGAAAACTAGTCTAACTCTTAGAGGTTTTCTATTGGACTTTCTCAAATTTATTGCTACTATTTATTAACCCTTAAAAAGAATAACAGCCTTTTTATACTTTGCCTCATTGAACTGAGAAGGCCTTACTTTCTGGAGGTGTCTTTAAAAAGACTGCAAAAGTCCCATCACATTAAGATAGCTTTTTTTTTTTTTTGTCATTTCATTTATATTGGAACATAATTTAGGTTCATCTCCTTCTACACAAAGCTTCCTGAAATAAGGTTGATCCTTGTCCATAAGTTTCATATAGATAAAAATGTTTGTGTATATGCATATGTGTGTGTGATTGTATGATTTCCCAGTTAAAGATATTTGCAAAAAGTCAGACCAGGTGAGAGTAGTTACAACCAAATCCAGCCCAGAAATGGCCATTCCAAACATCTGTGTAGACATAAGTCAGAATAAAATAAAATAGTTAGCACCATGGTTAATTTCACAAGCTACTTTAAATTTTTTCTAAGGTTTAAATTCTAAATACGGGCACAATGTGATATTTCCCTATTTAAAAAAATATTTGGCATTTTTGAGATGATCTCATTATCAAGGTGTCCTGATTGAAAATTAGATAAGCATATATAATGACTATTAGGGACGCATAAATAGATTGGCATGATCTGTGATAAATCTGAAATGGTTTAAAACTTCCCAAAGCAGTTCCTAATTAGTTTTTTGAATGAGTGACCTCTAGGGGCTTAAAATAATGAACTTCAAATAATATTTGCCCTATATTACTTCAGTGAAAATGGGAATGCAAATGTCTCTTCAAGATCCTGATTTCAATTCTTCTGGGCAAATACCCAAATTTAGATTTCAAAATCTATTTTTAATTTTTCAGGAGGGGCTGGGGATGTGGCTCAAGCAGTAGTGCGCTCGCCTGGCATGCGTGCGGCCCGGGTTCAATCCTCAGCACTACATACAAACAGAGATGTTGTGTCCGCCAATAATTAAAAAATAAATATTAAAAAAATTCATTCTCTCTCTCTCTCTCTCTCTCTCTCTCTCTCTCTTTAAAAAAAAAAATTCAGGAGACTCCATACTTTTTCAACATTGCTGAACCCTGTTGCAGCCAACAGCATTCTAATTTCTCCACATCCTCATCAGCACTTGTTATCTTCTGATTTTATTTTTGTTGACTGGTATGAGGTAATATCTCATTGCAGTTTTTATATGAATTTCCCTGATGGTTAGTGATGTTGAGCATTTTATGTGTCTGCTGGTAATTTGCTCATCATCTTTGAAGAAATATCTGTTCACACCCTTTGCTTATTTTTTAATCAGCTTTCTTCTATTTGAAGCTTTCTTTTTTTTCTTATTTTTCATTTTTTTTTGTTTTGTTTTGCTTTTACTATATTTTTCCTTTTGAGTTCTATGAGTTATTTATATATTTTACAACTTCACTCTTTATGAGACATTTAGCTTACAAATATTTTTTCTCATTTAATAAACAGGCTTTTTACTGTTGATTGTTTCTTCTGCTGGGTAATAGTTTTTCATTTGATGTAGCACCCCCTTTATGTTTGCCTTTGTTAACTGTGCTTTTGGAATCAAATGCAAGAAATCTTTACCAAAACCAATGCCAGGGAGTTTATTCCTATGTTTTCTTCCAGGAATTTGAGTTTCAGATCTTGTGTTTAATCTTTAATCCATTTTGAGTTGACATTCTTACCTGGTTGGAGATAAGGGTTCAGTTTCATTCTTTTAAATATAGATATTCAGTTTTTCTAACACTATTTTTTAAAGAAACCATCTTTTCTCCATTGTGAATTTTTAGTATCCTTGTTGAAGACCAGGTAATCATGTATTATCTATACCACTTGAAAATTAATGTCCTATTAGCTATAATGGCAATGCTTATGACCACAATTCTGAAAACTTATAATTTGGGTGAGTTTCACTGATGGAAGAGAACTAGAGAACACTACAGATGAAAGTTCTGGTTTTCTTAAAATTTATAAATTTTATCATTAAAGAATTATAAATACCTCTGCTTTTCAGATTTGGTGTCCATCCTTGTGGTCAGTAGATTTCATTTATTTTTGTTTCATGACAATGAAAGGGTATTCTTATTTCCCACTTTATTTCTCCTATAATGCTGTCATTGCTCTATCATCTAAGACAGCCCTCAAGAATGTTAAGGGAAAGAAACCTTCTGCCTGAGTTTGTGGAAAGGAAAAGGAGGTTAAGGCATGGACCATCTTACTATGCTTACACTGCTCTCATATCAGCTATTTATCACCAGTTTTGAAAGTAGTTTGGAATTAAAAACCCATTAATATATCAAAAATTTTTAATCCAAACATCATTTTCTATATCAAATGTTGAAATGTTAAAATTTATATTTAGAAATTTGATGACTTAATAAAACAATTATTTTAGACTTACTGCTGCTCATATTTTTATATTTGGTTATAATTAAATGATTAATAAAGCCATTTAGAATGTTTTAATAGCTCTGGTATTATGTAACATAAAGCCTTAGTGTTCTTCTTGCCCTACTTTGCTATGTTTTAAATAGAATTCCCCAGGCATCTCCAAAATACCTCTATATTATTTTTTTCTTATGTATAATATCTAGATTTTTAAAATTTACTGCCAAAATGTTTATATCACAAAAAACATTTTTTAAAAATTTTAGGTAAAGGTTTTACCTCCTCTCAATTATCAGTACCATATGTACAACACCATGAGTTTGGATGCACATTCACCTGGCTCTTAAAATTTGTAAAGGGACATTTTTCCCCTTGAGAAATGGCACTCTTTAGAAGAAATTTGTAAACCAAGAGTAAATGTGTTGATACTGGCAAACTTTACCATCTCTTCTTCCATGATTGTAGCAAACCCTACCAGAAACTAGCCCTACAAGTTAAAGATAGTTCTTACTTCACTTCCTTTATACCTGTATGTTATTTGGACCCATCTCTTCCCACAGTTTCCAGTTATGTTTCAATTTATTTCAGCTAAGTTGGCAGCTCTGACTATTGGTGATTTGGGTGGGGGGGTGGGTAAAATAGTCCAATTCTTTTAGAACGGAAAATTTTACATTATTTTCTCAAAAAAAAAGTCACCTTTAAACAAATTAATTATTTTCTAAAATGTGAAATAGGAAGATTTGGACCTGACATGGGGTAGGGTTACAAAAAATATTTACTGAAAGCATAAATGAGATGTAAACCAATAGAGATAGAGAACACCCAGTCACAGTCCACAGAAAACATACAAGAAAAGAAGTGAGTGGGGAGATATCAGGGACAGCATATTTACTCTCCTCATCACACCAGTGAGCCAAACTCCACTGGTTGGTAGCTGTTCCTCCATTCAATGCCTTTCTTTTCTGCTCTCCCTTGTAGCTGATTTTACTCAGTTGTCGGTACTCATTATCACTACCTTGTCATCACCCATTTGTTTTATTACTCTGTGTGTGTGTGTGTGTGTGTGTGTGTGTGTGTGTGTGTGTTGTCTGTGTCCCTGTGTGTATACATGTGAGGCAATCTTCCCACCAATCTCAAACTAAGACAAGGTGCCCACACAAGAGTAATAATGGCAGCAGGGCAGGGGCAGGCAGGGAGAGCACCTGGATACTAAAGCATGCCTGGACTATCTCTTCCACTCCAGGCTGGCTCAAAGGAGATTCAGAGCTCACTAGTCTTGCTACCATAGGTGCAATGTCCCTGCAAATTGTGGGCTGTCTTAGTCCATTTTTGCTGCTACAAGAAAATTACCTAAGACTTAATAATTTTTTAAAAAGCAAAAATTAATTTTCTCACAGTAATGGAGGTTGGTGAATCCATGAACAAGGCACCAACCAGCAGGTTGGGTTGTTTGATGAGGACTGTGTCTTCAAGAAAGGAGGAAGGCTGTGTGTGGGCAGGCATAAGAGCAAATTAGTCCCATGTTGAGTGATGCTCCTGTCTAAGGCCATAGTTCTGTTTGTGAGGGAAGGAGCCCTCATGACATGATCACCTCTTAAAGGCCTCATTTATTACTACTATCACATTGACAACACTTGAATTTTGGAGGGGACACATCCAAACCTCAGCAGGGGCTGAGCAGAAATCACAAAAAGATCTCTTGTAGATATGCAAGGAAAGACAGTGGGGAAGAACCATTGTGGACTAACAGAGCTGAGAGGACAAGCCCCAGGTCACAGCACCAATCCTGTGGAAGCAACACAGTGACAGCAGGTATGACAAAGACAGAGGTGGATGCACACATGCCATGCCAGAGGAGAAGGTGCCGGCAGAGACCAGCAAGGTTGGAGGACAGACAATGAAGCAGATACTCCTTGCCTAATGGTACCAAATCAAATAAAAATGACATGATATGTTGAATAAGGGTACCTCCACATTCGGATTCAGTAGGAAGGGTAGGGGAAAAAGGAGGGGGAAGGAAACCTTGAAATCTTGAATAATTAGTCAGAGGAGTTTGAGGTAACCTGAACAGGACTGAGGAAACCAGAAGGGTCGTGAGCTTTAAAAAGCAAAAGTAGACGGATACACCACATAAAATGGGGCTCAGGGATGAGTTGAGTTCACTGGTAGAGAAATAAAGGAAGTCATATATCTACATTTCTAAGTTGTGACAACAAGATTTAAACTCCCTGCAGTGAAGATGGAGAGACCAGTACCTTTCCTGCCAGATGGAGCCCCACACAGGCTGAGCAGTAAATGCTCAAGTGACCAAAAACAATTTCCACTCCACAAATGACAAGCAGATGCTACACATTTCCCTAATTTTAGAGAAGGGAAATTAAGATGCAGGAAAAAGATAACAATTAGATTAACAAAACTCTATGGTTCTATGCTCAATTTATTAGCCACAGGGGGAAAAAAACATATAAACTTAATTTTTTAAACTAGCACCCATTGTGGAAGGAAATCAGAAGTAGACATGAGAGCCCAGGGGCTCAGTGAAAGTTCAAAGAATTCAGTCAAGTCTTCAATTGGAGCATAAGTTAAACTGCTATTTTGAATCTGAGTTTTATCTTTCTTTTATTAAATAATGAGCTACTTTTGAGATAATTGAGTTTTCATCATTCAAGAGGTATTTGTTGAAGGCCTAATTCTGATCAATTTATTTCAATTAAATGTTTAATGAGAAGCGGCTGCATGGCAGCCATTGTGCTAAATGCTGGAAATGGAAAAGTAAGCTAAACCAACAGTCACCAGCCCCATGGGCCTGGGGTCGAGGAGTGAGCTAAACCAATGGTGGCCACTCCATGAGCCTAAGACAGTCATGGGAAACCACAGCTTTAAAGAGTTATGGGTATAGTGATAAGTGTTCAAAACTAGAAAGTATGAGGTGCTATGGGGAGCATAAAATAAAAGTCTAAATAACCCTCTCCAAGTAAGAGCATTTAATAGGTTTGTATTTCTAGAAGGCAAATACAAATTCATTTTTTATTATTTAATTGATACATAAAAACTGTCCATAATAATGGGGTACCATGTGATGTCTCAATATATGAATTATTTAAATCATGTGAAACATACCTTTCTTACCAATCATCTATCATTTCTTTATGTTGAAAATATTCAGTGTCCTTTCTTCCAATTTTTGAAATGTACAGTACATTATTGCTAGATAGTGTCATCATATTATGCAACACCACACCAGAACTTCTTTCTTCTATCTAATGATAACTAAAATCTACTAATCTTAGTAATAGAATTTGGCAAAGTCATGGTTAGAAAATATAAAAAACAATTTGGACTTAATAACAACTAAAAGGTAGATATGTTTAAAGTGATTTAAACCATTCATTGAAACACCACATGATACCCCATTGATTGACATTTTATTTGAGATCAAAAGATGGCATTTTAAAATCAAAGAACTAAAATAATTTCTAAAAATTATAGCCTATCAGTATTTGAACATTGACTTTGTTCAAATGCAAGCCCTTATTCAATACTAGAATTCCCTTACTAGTATTATTTGCAGAAGCTTCATCTTTTACTATTATTATTATTACTATTATTACAGTGCTGAGGATCAAACCCAGCACCTTGCAAATGCTAGGAAAGTGCCCTACTCCTGAGAGACACTCATAGCACCCAGTTTCATATTTTATATTCCACCAATCACTATTCAAAACTAAGTCTCTCTGTTATTGAAACAAAAGATCATTGTATACATAAACAACATAAAATGTTTTTTATGTTGTATGTTTTGGTAGATACTATATTTAACTGAAATATTGATTGTGATGATATTCAGAATTGGACATTCTTTAAATCTATTTTTAAAGTCTTAAAATCTGCTAATCTAAAACTCTTAGCTATAGAATTTGGCAAAATGATAGCTTTTTCCATTTATTGGGAAATACTGAAAAACAACTTGAAGCTAATGGTAACTGAAAAGTACTCAAGTTTAAATATTTTTAATTACTAAGCTCTATTGTTAGATTTAAATTATTTTAAATTATAAAATAAATATAATTAAGCCTATGGATTAGAACTTTTTAATATAATTTTAACTGCTTACATTCTTTGGCCTGGAGATGTTACATTGAAATCTTATATTTTTATATTGAACTTCCATTGTTGGAGTGAGGGTTAAGGTACTGGAACAAAAGAAGACCAAAATAAAATAGCCTAACCAAGATGGAAGTTCATTTTTCCTATATAGTAACTGAGTACAGATAGAAGAACTGTACTTCACAAAGCAATCGGGTTCAGACCAGTGATGCCACCTTAATCACATAGATATGCACAGCTGCAAGAGGTGCTAAGATGTGCCCTATACCAAAGTATTATGCTCACATTTTTTACCTTACCCCTCCATTTTGGCTTTCAGGGTATACAATCACACAGATGTAGTTAGTGACATTGACATGACTATTTAATCCATGAAAACAATTTAGGGACATTGCCCCTCTCCACAGTAAGACTATAAAACAAACAAACAAACAAACAAAAAAGAATAAATGGATATTAATCTAAATTTAATTCTTGCCTCTACTTTTTTATTGATAAAATATTGTAGAACTTTGTCAAGAATTACTGGACTTACTTGTAAAGATATTCATTACTAACTGGAACAACAGCTAGATTGCACTCTATTCAATGAGAAAGGATAAATCTCAAGTAAATTAAAGCTATACATATACAATGGATTTTAGATTTGATTTTAGCTGAGATTTGTGACCTAATTTGTAGAGACCCAAGTAATATTATGAAGGTTACACATACTTAAAGAAATTGTCCAAATTAAACAGTTAAAATGAAAGTCTGGCAATTTTTCCCTGACTACTTTTAGTGGCAGACTTGATTTGATTTGATTTGATTAATTGGGGAATTTGAGATTTCTGCAATTTCTTGACTGGTTATTTTTATCTTTCAAGGATTTGGAGGACTAATAAATGAGATAAAAATTAGACCACATGAGTCACTGATGAAATGAAATTGGGTTTTAAATCATTGATGAACCTCCAAAATGTAATAGTCATAGCAAGGCCTATTTTGTCTCATCAACTGTGTTCTGGTTTGTGGCCTATGCAGCCTGAAGAAGCAATACCATGAGAAGTTCTCAAGTGTTTGGTCTTAAGATTCCTTTAAACTCTTAAAAATTGAGAACCTCAAAATGCTTTTGTTTATGTGGATATTTTCTATTGATAAATTATTATTTTAGAAAGTAAAACTGACTTTTTAAATGTTTATTTTTAAATTTATTTAATATAATTATTACTTAACATTGTATAAAATTAAATGTTTGCTTACAATAATAATACATATGAAAATTGCTATATTTTTCAAAACAAAAACAAATGTGAGAAGAATAGCATTGAGCTATGATTTTTTCAAACTTTTTAACATCTGACCTAACAGAAGGCAGCTGAGTTCCCATGTTGGCTTCAATATTCACTTTGTTGAAATCGATGATTTTTGTTGAAATAATGATGAAAATCCAGCCTTGCAGAAATATATTAGTGAAAAAGGAAGAACTCTTAGTAAAACTGTTCTATCCCTGTCTGGTGTTTATACAAGTCTCTTCAAAGGAATCCAAATTTTCCTTGACCAAGAAAGAACAATCATAGGTCCTCAATGAGAGAAGAGGCCAAGTCTCAACCATTCAGAAACCTGTTCTCTAACCTAAAGAGGAGTTTTTAAATGATGTCCAGGGATAGTGCTCAGGATGATACTGTAGCACAAGAAAAATATTGAAGAGTGAGACATAGAACCAAATGAAGCAAAATCAAGAAAGAAGAAATAGGAAGACTTGAGGTTAAGCATTAGTGGGGAGAGTTGAATTAGTATGATAATTAAGAAGAAAATGAAAGACATAGTAAGAACTCTAATAAATGAGATAAAAATTAGACCACATGAGTCACTGATGAAATGAAATTGGAGTAAGGGTTAAGGTACTGGAACAAAAGAAGACCAAAATGAAATAGCCTAACCAAGATGGAAGTTCCTTGTATAAGCCCCAGATTTTCTGAACATCTCTCCACATTTGTAAATATATATAACTTTTTCTTTCCAAAGATAAAAATCCAAAGACTAATTTTTTCCATCTTCCCATGCTGCTTAAATGATGACAGGTCATTTAAGTCTCACTATCAGATGCACCTGTGCACGACTTTTATTCAGAATTGAATTATGTGAAAAGACAGCAAAGAAGTTCCAACTAGTTAGGTGGATAAAAACAGTGTCTCTGTTGTTCTGAAGGCCCCAGACGTGGCAGCAGCTCCTGATTCAGCAGCTTGCTGATCGGGAAAGTCATGACATGTTTCTGGGCCCGGCAGCTGGGTTGGCACCTTTGCAATTGGGAACTTCCTGGTCCTTGCACAGGTAGCAGATGGTGCTGTCAGTCTTAGAAACTCAACCTTGCCAGTCATATTCCCAACAGAAAACAGTTGATATACTCAGAAAGATTTACCTGAAAAGAATTTAATGGAAAGAATTGCATAAACTTGGGTAGATTTAACGGAGCCAAAAAATGTATGGTTGAGCAGTCAGGGACTAACCACCCTTAGGGTGTGAAGGGACAACGAAGGTAATGGTATTTACTGGACCCCTAAGAAAAGGTAAGGCCAGGGAAGAGGGGCCCTTAGATGAATTTAATCACTGCCCAACACACCACATGGCAAAAAGATAAAGAGGAATAAATATCTAACCTTTCTCTTTTTCTTCTGAGTCCTATCTTTTGCCTGATTGACTCAGCCAGAGTGCAAAGAGTCCACTAAAGCAGTCCACTGTAGTCTGTACCCAGAGGCACAGCACACACACACACAAACACACACACACAAAAAAAAAAAACACTGAGCGTTGTGGAAGACAGGTAGATAACTAGATAACTACTGGAGATACCATCAATGTATAGCCTCTGTATTCACCCTTAACTTTCTTTGACCATTAAGAAATCTGTTTGAATCAGCTGAAGTGGATTCTGTTGTCAGCAACTAAAACAACTTTCCCTTTTTATTGTTTGTTTCTGATGTGTTTGAAGGAAAAAATTAAAAATAAAACCATCTACAGGTAAATGAGATTGATTATCTGACCTAGTTGAATTTGAAGCCAATAAAGATGTGGCTGACATTACAGGATGGTACCTCACTATTCCTTGGCACTGGATGCAGTACAAAATATTACTTAAAATAGCAATCTGGTAACCTGGGCTAAAATGGCTATTGAAGGCAAGAAACAGGCAGATGACAGGCCTTTCTGCAAAATCATTAAGAGAGGCACAAAAAAACACAGGAACTAGAAATCAAGCTAGCTTATTTTAAATGAACAGGACTCTCAGAATAGCCAAAGCAATCCTTAGCAAAGAGAATAAAGCAGGAGGCATAAAAATACCAGACTTATAACTATATTACAGAGCTATAGTAACAAAAAATGGCATGGTATTGGCACCAAAACAGACATGTAGACCAATGATACAGAATAGAGGACATGGAGACAAGCCCACATAAATACAGTTAGCTCATATTTGACAAAGGCACCATAAACATACATTGGAGAAAAGATAGCCTCTTCGACAAATGGTGCTGGGAAAACTGGAAATCCATATGCAGGAAATTAAAATTAAACCACTATCTCTCACCTTAAACAAAACTCAAAGAGGATCAAGAACCTAGGACTTAGACCAGAGACCCTGCACCTAATAGAAGAGAACATAGGCCCCAATCACCATCATGTCGGATGAGATCCTGAATTTCTTAACAAGACTCAACAAGCACGAGAAATAAAACCAAGAATTCATAAATGGGATGGATTCAAACTAAAATGCTTCTTCTCCGCAGAGGAAACAATCAACAATGTGAAGAGAAACTGCAAAGAGTGGGAGAACATCTCTACTATATGCATATCACATAGAGCACTATCTCCAGGATATATAAAGAGCTCAAAAAACTCAACACCAGAAGAATAAATAACCCAATCAAAAATGGACTAAGGAAATAAACAGACACTTCTCAGAAGAAGATATACAATTAATCAACAAGTATATGAAAAAAAATGTTCAACGTCTCTAGCAATTAGAGAAATGCAAATCAAAACTACTCTAGGATTTCACCTTACTCCAATTGATTGTTGATTGTTTCCTTTGTGGAATGGCAGTTACTAAGAATACAAGCAATAATATGTGTTGGTGAGGATGTGGAGAAACAAGTACACTCACACATAGCTGGTGGGACTGCAAATTGGTGCAACCAATCTGGAAAGCGGTATGGAGATTCCTTAGAAAACTTGGAATGAAACCATCATTTCACCCAACTATCCCACTCCTCAGTCTATACCCAAAGGACTTAAAATCAGCATACTACAGTGATGCAGCCACATCAATGTTTATATAATAGCAGCACAATTCTCAATGGCTAAATTGTGGAACCAACCTAGATGACCTTTAACAAATAAACCAATAAAGAAACTGTGGTATGTATACATGATAGAATGTTATTTAGCCTTAAAAGAGAATAATATCATGGCATTTATGGGTAAGTAGATGGAATTGAACAATACCATGGTAAGTGAAGTAAGCCAATCCCAAGAAACCAAAGGTTGAATGTTTTCTCTGATAAGTGGATGCTGATCCATAATGGGGGCAGGGGCGTAGCATGGGAAGAATTCAGGAACTTTGATTGTGCAAAGGGGTGGGGAGGGAAAGGAGGGTTCATGGCAGTCGGAAAGATGGTAGAATGAAATGAACATCATTACCCTAGGTACATTTATAACTGCACATATTGTGCAATTCCACATTGTATACTACCAGAGAAAAGAAAAGCTGTGTTCCATTGTGCACAATGAACTGAAATACATTCTGCTGTCATGTATAACTAATTAGAAAAAAAATGCACGAGAATACAAAAAGTAAGTAATAAATTAAAGATTTTAAATCACCAGCTCCTGTTATACATAGACAAAGATTCAAAGAATTTCTGCAGTATGTGCATGTGAAAAGCACCTTTATCCCTAAAAATGCTCTAATGTGATGAGATCCTGAGGTTGCAGACACTAATGAAGGAGCTTGAGATTAGTGTGATAAATAGTAGGGCCGATCTATATAAACTTTGGAATTTGCATATTGATCATGAGGTATCTGAGAGCAAAACAAATGTGTAGCTAATATCTAATTCGAGCGTTATAACCAAAAATTAGATCTGGTCAATGAGGACAGATTTGATCACCACAATAAACATTCAAGACCCCCTAGACCATTTGATAGACCTAAGTTAGTTTCCAGAGCCCTGTTATTGAAGGGAAAGATAAATAACTTCATGAAGGATCCTGTAATGCCATCACAGTTACATACCATAAATCTTCCTCTCAACCTTCTTCAAAGATACCTGCAGACATTTGCAGGGGTAACAGAGTATTGGAGGAGGATAAACATGCATATTTCAATAAATTATCAGATACTCCCTTCAAATTTAAAATATCTTTAAGTCTTCTAGTTAATTGGCCCAAATTGTATTTAATCACCTGAATTCCAAAAAGATAGATGGGCTTTCAAGAACAAAAAATTTTGTAGGGTATTTAATATTAACTGCTTCAATTTCATCTATTTTCTCAAAGGTGGTGCCTTTACCAAAACAAATCGATATAGCCCCTAGAATAAGGTATATAACAACTGATCTGGCATATCCTTTCTTTTCTTTTTACAACAAACACAAAATGCCAGAGTCACTTTGCTTTTACCTGGCATGGCTGCACATGCCATGATTTATCACTGGGCCTTTTGGTCCTCTCACCGTCCCAGAGAATATCAGTATCCACTTCCATCTGTTGATCTGTTGTACAACAGACAGAGGCAAGACACTGAGGAATTAGCAGGAAGCAGGTTTATTGGCTGCAGCCAGGTCCAGAGGGGGAAAAGCTTTTGCTACCATCAATCAATCCCTCTGACCCTGAGTTTAGAAAGTTTCAGAACTTTATGTCCAGTGTGTAGGTTGAGGGGCTCAGAGGCTCATAATATGCAGAAGTCCACAAAAAAGCAGCGTTTTTCAGAACAGTGGAACCCAGGCTGATACAAAATTAAGGACACTCTCTGCAGCATGCTCTTTTAAGGTCTTCAGGGAATAGTCCGAGAAGACCTTAAAAGAGCATGCTGCAGAGAGTGTCCTTAATTTTGTATCAGCCTGGGTTCCACTGTTCTGAATAGCAGCACAATTCACAATTGCTAGACTGTGGAACCAACCCAGATGCCCCTCAATAGATGAATGGATAAAAAAAAATGTGGCATCTATACACAATGGAGTACTATGCAGCAATAAAAAATGACAAAATCATAGAATTTGCAGGGAAATGGACCGCACTAGAGCAGATTATGCTTAGTGAAGCTAGCCAATCCCTAAAAAACAAATACCAAATGTCTTCTTTGATATAATGAGAGCAAATATGAACAGAGCAGGGAGGAAGAGTAGGAAGAAAAGAGTAACATTAAACAGAGACATGAGATGGGAGGGAAAGGGAAAGAAAAGGGAAATTGCATGGAAATGAAGGGAGACCCTCATTGCTATGCAAAATTACATATAAGAGGTTGTGAGGGGAATGGGAAAATAAACAAGGAGAGAAATGAATTACAGTAGATGGGGTAGAGAGAGAAGATGAGAGGGGAGGGGAGGGGGGATAGTAGGGGATAGGAAAGGTAGCAGAATACAACAATTACTAATAGGGCATTATGTAAAATTGTGGATGTGTAACCGACATGATTCTGCAATCTGCATTTGGGGTAAAATTGGGGGTTCATAACCCACTTCAATCTAATGTATGAAGTATGATATGTCAAGAGCTTTGTAATGTTGTGAACAACCAATAAAAAAAAAAAAAAAAAAAAAAAAAAGGACACTCTCTGCAAAAATCAGCACCCAGGAAAGGGACAGTTCCACCTGGCTGTTGTCTTTTGAAATGCAAACGCCTCTGTGAAGGCCTTGGGTTACCTTCTCTTTTTTATTTTTAATTTATTTATTTATTCTAATTTATTTTACAAGACAGCAGAACACATCTCAGTTCATAATACACAAATGAAGCACAATTTTTTATTTCTCTCATTGTACACAAAGAGTCATACCATTCATGTCTTCATACATGTTCTTAGGGTAATGATGTTCATCTCATTCCACCATCTTTCCTACCCCCATGCACCCTTCCTTCCCCTCCCTCCACTTTTCCCTATCCAAAGTTTTTCTATTCCTCCCATTTCCCCCACTCCTATTATGGATCAGCATCCACTTATCAGAGAAAACATTTGACCTTTGGTTTGGGGTGATTCGTTTACTTCACTTAGCATGATACTCTCCACTCCATCCATTTACCTGTAAATGTCATGATTTTATTTTCTTTTAAGGTTGATTAATATTCCATTGTGTATATATACCACAATTTCTTTATCTAATTATCTATTGAAGGACATCTAGGTTGGTTCTACAGTTTAGCTATTGTGAATTGCTAATAGAAGAAAAAGTAGGCCCAAATCTTCAGCATGTCAGATTAGGCCCCTATTTCCTTAACAAGACTCCTAAAGCACAAGAAATAAAATCAAGAATCAATTAATGGATTCCTTTCTTATGGTAGTCTGCTGCTGCAACCAGAAGCATACCCCCACCTGAAATTGTTTTTGCAGAATTTTTTGTTTTGTTTTGTTTTTGCTAAGAGTCTAAGAACAATTGCAGTGATGGTTTCTGGAGAAACTTAGTTAAGATTTTCTGTGGAGGAGGGGTTGCCACTACAGATCCTCCTGGGAGAACCTGTGAGTAGGCAGGGGAAGGCATACTTGATGCCCTGGGAAATGGATTTGCAGAGTGTGAGACAAAAATTCCACTGAATCCAATAACCTATGAGCTCACTCACATTTCTGGATGTCCTGTTGTATGAAGCATATCAATGCATCTTATCCAAAGTGAAATAAAAGATATCAACCCTGTACCTCCTACTTTTAGGATAACATTAAGTATTCTTAAGTTCTCAGATTTGGGGAGCAACAGGTGAATTTCTAACTGTCCCAATCTTCTGAAGAAATCTTTGTTCTTTTATTTCTAAGACCCAATAGATACAATGGTGGCATAGTGTCTACAGCAGGTCCACATGCTGTTTGAATCCTGTGGTGGACCCTGGTACAAGAGTCACAAGTAACTTTTTTTTTTTTTGTAGTTTGTTGTTTGTTGTTTGTGGGGTTTTTGTTTGTTTGTTCCTATTATTTTGAAAAATAGCCCTAGGATAAATACTTGCTTCTATAGATTCTAAATGCCAACTACGAGACACCAGAATCCATGGAACTTGATATTTGCTATTGTCTAATGAAAAAAAAAAAAACTTTTACCAGTTGAAATGGTCCAATTTAACAGATTTTTAAAGACATTTCTAAAGATGAAATTTTAAAAGTAATTTAATTTTAGTAAATATTCTTATAGCCACAAACCATAAATTTCCTTAAGCAGAAATTCCCTTTCATTGACAAAAGTCTTTCAGGTTAACTTGGAGTAAAAACTCTGCCAAAACTATCTACTAATGCAAAGATTTTTGGACAGAAATCAATTTGGGGGAATTTAGTAAAGGAGAAAGAAAAGAACAATAATAGAAGCAAAAAGGAGAGATAAAGAGGAAATCAAAGATTTGGTGAGGGGTTGACAGTTTGGTTGTGCTACCATAATATCTGAGAATGAGTAATTTATTTAAAGAAATGAGAATTTATTTTCTCAAAATTCTGGAGGCTAAAACTTCTAAGATCGAGGCACCAGCAAGTGTGGTTTCCAGAGAGGAGAAATGTGGTATCCTCATATGGTGGAAGAAGGAAGGGCAAAAGAGGTAGCTCCCTCTGTCAAATACTTTCATAAGGGCACTCATCCTATTCACGAGAGACAAGTCTCCATGACTTAATCACCTCTTGAAGTCCTCATCTCTTACTACTGTTACATTGGTAACACCTGAATTTTTGAGGAGACCCATTTAAACCATTGCGAGTGTTTCTATTTGACAACTTGTGAGCATTTACAGCCATTAAGAATAAGGGGGGAAATGGGCTGCAGAAACAATAAATCTTTCAGAGAAGGAGAAGATAGACCACCATGGGAAAAACCTGTCTCTGACGTTTTGAAAGACCTGGGGCTTCTGCAAACCTTGGCATTCATAGTTCAAGTCCAGTTTATGCAACCTGAGTTGAAAGAGGTATCAACTAACAACTAGCTTACATATATTGATGTATAAATGATAAATATCAAGCCCAAATATTGCAAGAGAAAAACTAATTGTGTGAATGATCACTCGTTCACTCGAATAAATAGTTTGTTTAATTCCCCTCCAGAATCCAGCCTGCATCTGCCCTCAATCTTATGCCTTTCATGGCAGGCATTGTTTGAGAAAAGGATGGAAGTAGTCAAAATAATTATCTTCATTCTCCCACAGCATTACCATTGTTTTCTTCTTTCTCTATTTATAGAAATCATCTGTCACTCTTCCTTTCTTGAGTCCCAGTCACAGATACCTGACTGAAATTCAGGCAGTGTTGAATGCACCACTGAGCTTTGCCGGCTTACACCCATGGACAAACCCCAGAAAACACATAACTACAAGGCCTCAAGTGAAAGGCTACACTGGCCACGGTGAGGGGAAAGACACCTGATGAAAGAAGGTGGAACAAAGTCTTCTGAGGCACTGACCAGAAAGAGACTCAGTGAAGGGGGCTTGTGGATGTTAGGCACAACTCTATTCACACTTCACCTAGAACCTTAAAGACACCTTGGCTTTTGCTATTTTAAAATTAATCAGCATTTCTCTTTTTTTTTCTTTTAAGATACTACAGTAAAATTCCTGTAAGCATGAAGTTATTTGAGCATTACATTTTGAAAATTAAGAAAAAGCTGAGAATTTGTGTTTAGTTCTTAAAACACCCCAGATGGATCATAGTAGTGATTTAGAAAGAAAGCTAAGTCAGTCAAATCCTTACAGAACTAGAGAAGGAGAGAAAAGAGGAGGGTGGATGGAAAGATGGAAGGTGATTAAAAAAAAAAAAGATTTCAATGGGCAGAAGAAATTGTGACCTTAGTTTTATTTTGTTGGGTTTGTTTTTTTGTTGTTGTTGTTTAACTGTTTGTTTGTTTGGGGGTGGAGGTGCCAGGGATTGAACTCAGGGGCACTCAACCACTGAGCCACATTCCCATTTTGTATTTTATTTAGAGAGAGGGTCTCACTGAGTTGCTTAGTGCCTCACTGTTGCTGAGGCTGGCTTTGAACTTACAATCCTCCTGTCTTAGCCTCCCTAGTCGCTGGGATTATAGAGATGCACCACAACACCAGTGTGACTTTAGTTTTGGATGACATGTGCTCCTAAGAAACACCTGTAAATATGGCAGTGGACAAGAAGACAGTCTAAATCCAGGCACCTAGTTCTGTCACTTGGAGCTTACAGTGAGTTACATAATTATAGCTAGCTTTAGTTTCTTCCTTCAAAAAATAAAAATAACAATATGAACTTTCAGCATTATCATGAGAACCAAATGAAATAGTGTCTCTCAAAGAGCCCTGCCAATGCACTGATGCATCTCTGGTGGGCAGCACTGACATTTGCATTGAGGACCATATGGATCTGCCATTATTAGCTGTTCAATCTGCCGTATACTAGTCACTTCTCCACACATTAATTTCTCCTCTAACTGTAATTTCACAACCTTTTTCATAGCATTGTTCAGAAATATTAGAGCTTACACAACAGTATCTATATTTTAATAAGTACCCAGTAAATGGTAGTTCCCGTCCCCAGATTGCATCAATGGCCTTGAAAACATCTCAGTAAATGACCTGAACAAGCTCACATAGAGCTCCTTTTGCCTTGCACGGAAGCCTGAGCACATTATGGTTATTTTTTACCTCGTGGATTACCACACCTGAATTTAAATCTGTGCTGCATTAAGTAAAATAATCATCTCACCTTAAAATTCATCTACAGTGTGAAGCTCAGGGCCAGGATATTACATTATAATCCATACATAGTTAGCTCTTGAATTCAATGGCAAAATAAAAGAATAAAAGTCTATAGGCCAAAGAATGATGCTATAGGGAAAAAAATAACTTAATATTTGAAAAGGATTTAATAATAGACTTCCAGTTTCTTCCTCTGGTTTTCTTTCCTGTCGCTTAAGAGTTGCAGATATCCAAATTCCCAAAAATCAAATTAAAAATACCCTACAATCATTGCTTTCTTCTTTTTTATTCTTTTTTTTTTTAAGAGAGAGTGAGAGAGGAGAGAGTTAGGAGAGAGAGAGAGAGAATTTTTTTTTTAATATTTATTTTTTAGTTCTCGGCGGACACAACATCCTTGTTGGTATGTGGTGCTGAGGATCGAACCCGGGCCGCACGCATGCCAGGCGAGCACGCTACCGCTTGAGCCACATCCCCAGCCCCTCTTTTTTATTCTTGAATCCCTCCCTCTTGCCTCTATTTTCAAAGATGCTGCCTTTCTTTCCTGTGTCACAGCTTCTTGCTTCAAAGGAAAGTCATTTACCCTGGCTATTAAAAGCCCCACTAAATCAATTATTCTCAAGCCTCTTCTTTTGCAATGTTTTGTTTCTTCAATTCACCTGAGACCTGCACCAACTTGTAGAAACTGCTCTTTCACAGTCCTGGCTGTTTGAGGCTATACATTTCTTGTCCTCATCTTCCTGCCTTTCTTTCCTGTGTCACAGCTTCTTGCTTCAAAGGAAAGTCATTTACCCTGGCTATTAAAAGCCCCACTAAATCAATTATTCTCAAGCCTCTTCTTTTGCAATGTTTTGTTTCTTCAATTCACACTGAGACCTGCACCAACTTGTAGAAACTGCTCTTTCACAGTCCTGGCTGTTTGAGGCTATACATTTCTTGTCCTCATCTTCCTTCTTTAAAGCAGCAGGTTCTTTGCAATATATTAGGGACAAAGATAAACTCTGATCTCTCTTATTAGATGGTTCACTTGAGTTTTCCCCTGTGTTTCTTTTATGCCCTGAGGACACAACGTTTTTTTCTTCCTAAAGACTATTCAAAAAGTTCTGTTATTAATCACCAATCCATTCTATAAAATAACTTGTCACAGCTAAACTAGCAAGAAAGGAAGTTTTGACATATGGTGAGGTTCTCTAACAACGATTGAGGGATTACAATTTAACAGCCACAAATCCATGTGCATGTCTATTTAATGTAACATGAGACTTCCTGAGGGAGAGTAAAGGCTCAGTCACTGCTAATAACACCCACACCAAATCCCCAGCCCGGTGCTCTGCATAATGGAGGGGTTTCATACACATATGTGACTGATTCTATACCTACAGGCAGAGTATAGACTGAGCTTTTAAAAGCTTTTATTTTATCTTTAGCTTTTATTTTCACATCCATATTCCTACTTTTCCCACAAACCCAACCTACAAAGAAATCCCTGTAAAAAAGTAAAAAAAAAAAAAAAATGGGATTTTTAATGAAATGAATTTTTTAAGTTCTCAACCCAGAATATTTAACAGGATTTAATCAACTTTCAAAATGTAAAGAAATTAATTCCATAATCTATTGCTATTGATACAAAGAAAGAGATAAGAGGAATATTCAGCCACAAGAAAAGGTTCACTTATTTCAATTTCACCTCTTTTCAAAATGAACATGATTTTACATCAGACATCTGCAATTTAGTTTTAATTTGTTTCCCAAAATAGCATCAATTATAATACTTTAACCAAAAAACTATAAAATATACTTACAAATTATTTAACAATATTTATAAATATAAAAATTATTAACATATCTAATTGGTAAAGTTATTTCTTTATAATTAATGCAATTATCATCAAGAACATCATGAAAAAATGGATGATGTAGATAAATAGATAGTAGATTATATATATATATATATATATATATATATATATATATATATATAGACATATATAATGTATGTGTCTGTGTATAGGGCGTCTACATGTGTACATACTGACCCCTCTCCAGAATTAAAAGTACCCACAGAAAAAAAACTCTTATACATCTCTGACTTTTGAGTTCCCATGAGTGCCCATGATCATATGCATGCCAAAAAAAAAAAATCAACTGACCTTAACTTTACCATGGGTCCATCCTTTCCATGCCCAAGCATTTGTATACCCTTTAACATTCTAATATGGATAATATTATTATTTCTTTCCATGGACCCTAATTTGAAGATGAATATCAAATAATTGGTTTCTCAAATTGAGACACATTTTGCACAGTAAGCCTGTCTCTCACAGCCAAGGTAGAACAAAGTTTTTTTAATGGAAGACAAGAGGCTCACTAGAATGGTCATCTGTAACTGGCATGAAAAGAAAGTAATGTGTTCAATGGTGTGCAAGAGCTGATTCCGCTGTAGAGCTGATTGTTACTTGAGAATTACTGTTGAAGTCAGCCAAGATGGAAGTATTTATAAAATGAAAATGTGCAAATGTTGTGTTATGTCTGGGCTTTTCTTATGTGTTGTTGTTGAGATTGTTGAGACAATTTACCAGCACACCACTGCATGTATATAGTATATATTCAGCAATCCAGACATGAGCATTGTAGTCTACAATCTGGAGCAGCAATTGCTTCAAGGAAATGGCACCACACTCCAACTGGGACCTTTTATCTTGGTTTGCCCCTAACTACTTACTTGATCCCATCTAAAATACTTTATTAGTCATTGTCTGAGAAGTTTACAACCCACATCTTCAGGTTTCTTACGTGGTAAAGAATATAAGGTACATATTTTACAAGCGTTACAAAAGTCATCTGGATAATAATCCAAAAGACTATTTTAAAGTTTTTAGTATTTTTGTTATATTGTTATCCTTATTATATGTTTATTTCCTAGAATAAAGTTATTTTTATAAAAATGAAAACAAGTAATGATATTTTACCTTCACCACACAAAGATTCATTAAAGCTATCAAAATGGTTTTACTATTGCTGAGTACCTACTATTTATTCAATTTACCCTTCTTATCACACTGATGCTACACTATACCCTATGAGTTAGAAATCATTATTCCCATTTTGCACCAGCAATGTAACTGAGGTTTCAGGAGTTCCAGTAATTTACCCGCAGTTTCAGAACAGGAAGAAATCCAAACTGGGATTAGAACTCCACCTCCAAAACTTATTCTTAAAACCACTTTATTTTGTTGCCTTTTGTGCACACGTGGTTCTCATGCCTTCAACTCTTTCTTGTGGTCAGGAAAAAATCTTCAGGATGGTGTGCTAAGCTAACAATTAAGAAATACTTAACAATAAGAAATAAGTCCCTGTTACTGATACAGAGCCATAGGTCACTTATATGGGTGGCCTTTTAAGAGTTTATACTATATTACATTGTTGGTCTTAATCCATCCATCAACTAAATATTTGATGTCAAATTGCCAACAACTTCATTATATATTTATGCCACAGTCCAATATCTTCCCGCCTTTCACATCAACTCCACTGTGCAATGAAATTTCAGTTGATACCAATGACTATATACACTAAATTTCTTTTAATTTAATACATTTCCATTGATGAAAAACAATTAAAAAGCAACTAAACCCTGGGCTGGGGATATATAGCTCAAGTGGTAGAGTGCTTGCCTTGCATGTACAGGGCCTGGGTTCAATCCCCAGTACCACAAAAAAAAAAAAAAAAAAGGCAACTAAATCCATACTTCCATATTGGTTTCTATATAGTAAAACCTAGGGAATATTATTTAGTGTGTAATATAATCAGCTTAATTATTATTAAGCTGATTCTCTAATTCACATATTAACCTGTTTCCAGATTTATCAGTAAAAGGAAAAACTACACTTTAGAATGAAAAATTATTCTTGGAAATAATGGCAAGACATAGCTGATAGAATCCCACAACAGCAATTGACAGTAAAATATCATTTACTTTCTGAAACTGACAAATTTTATCGAGCCTGGTATGTCTTATAAATGTTAGAGAAGGAAAACTTAAGCCTTGGGGAAGCTGCTGAAAGTACAACCTTATAATGATCACATTGTGACAGGAGAGATGCCACAAGATTTCAGGGACATTGCTAAAACCATGGGCAGACTCACTAGTGGTTCACAAACTATTCATTAGCACTTCACCTAAATGCTGAGATCTCTTTAAATGAAAGACCCTTACTCTGCCCATTTATTTTCAAGTAATTTCAAAAGGAGAGTATTATTAGATGATATTTAAGGATGAATAAAAGAGTTTAGAGGGCTATCTGCAGCTGTTTCTCTCAGAGTCATTTTTTATATCTTTAAGAATAACATAATTTGATTCAACTTCACCTTCATTTTCAGTGAGAAATAATTAGTTATCTTACATATGCAAGAAAGATTGCATCAAAAACTCAATTACTTTGCTCAATTGGTATTACCTCCCTAAAGGTAGTGGTGCATTACCATAAAACCATGCACTCTAATCACAAGCTTCTCAGAAGCTTATTATGAGAAAATATGTTTATTCCATTAATAAGGAGGTAAGTTTGAAACATATTATGCCTACTTAGATTAGTTCTTCATTTCTCCCAATAACAACATAAATTTCCATGTTCATTGATTTCCCACAAGAAATTATATATGCAGCTTCTTGAGAAATAGTCTTTGTCTAGTCTTTCTTTTCTTCTTCTTCATTTTTTTTTTTACATTAGCAAAACTTCAAAATTTATGCTAGTTTATTTCTAAGTTCCCAGGCAGGGCAAAATTTCAAAGATCCCATGTTTATATCTCCTCTATTTGCATGCTGGTACTGAATTAGGGGAACTCTGTATGCTCAAGAGTCTTTACACACTTGTGCTAATTTTCCTCCAATATTTCCCTAATCTTATGTGATAGCAATATTCCATTTCACTTTTTTCTAACAAGTTTGACAGTGAGTCTTATGTTAATGACAACTGCTCTTAAATAATTATTCTCATAAACAATGGCCTGAGCTTCCCACCAGGCAAATGCACTGCTACATCTGTGAAATTGAGATCGTTGCCATGACAACAGAGGTGGCCAACAAGGAGGCAAAGCTTTGTATCACATCAAGTAGAAACAGTATGTAATTCCTGAAAGTTGTTATTCAAATCAGATTCCATGATCCATTTCAGAACAAGAGAAAGAAGTATGTTAACTTTCTCAAAATTTTTTCACTTTTATATGTTAATTGCTCCAGGAAAATCTCTGTATGAGATAAAATAATTCAAGTCAAACTTGATTTTTATAAGTCTAATTGGCATAAGTAGCATGGTCTGACAGGTAATATAAAAGAGAAGTGAGTTAACTCCAGATATTAGTGTTTAAGAAAAAACACACCAACCCCAATTGTTCTCTGGTAACTGGGGTCTAGCTTTACCCACTTAGTTCAAATGTGTGTGGGGGTGAGAAAAGCAGATTCCGTGTGTGTGTGTGTGTGTGTGTGTGTGTGTGTGTATATATATATATATATATATATATATATATATATAATTTATTTATTTCTATCTGTCAGCACATATTGCCCTCAAAATCAGAGCAGAATGTCTTCCAATGTGTATAGTAAAAACTAAATAGATTGATGTGGAAAGCTCAGAATTACAGACAAGGGCCCTTCACTTGTGCAACTGAAGTAGCTCTCCCTAAAGTTGGCATTTAACTGCTCTGCCTCTTAGATCCCAAAGGATTCTGCAGCCTTTGATAAAAAAAAAAATAGATAAGAGTCAAGGCCAGAGTCTAGATAAAAATGACAAAAAGCTCTCTAGGGGAATGTGAACTGACTAAAATGACTAAATAAAAAAAATAAAGAAGCAGGGGTGTGTCACTGAGCCATGGCCTAAAGGTAGAGGGGAAAAGCAAATGGAAAACTAGGTGCAGATATAAGGGAAGAAGCAGTGATGAATTCTGAGGAGAAGCACAATATTTGAAAACCCTAAAATCAATTCTGCAAATAGACAGAACAGCATATATCAAACTGAGGAATGCAATTTAGAGAAAATACAGTAGGTAAAGGAAACTGCATAGGTTACTCAATTCAGGGCCTTACAAGAATATAATTTTTATCCACATACTAACAATCCAGAAGTCCCACTGTAAAAGTTGTAGGAGTTATTACAGGGGCTGAGGAGTATATCTCAGTGGTAGAACACATATTCAGTAGGTGCAAAGCCCTGGGTTTAATACCCAACAGTGGGGGGGGGGAAGTTATCATAATCAGGATCCTTGGCTTTCATTGAGCTGAGAATAATAAAACCAAGTCAGTTAATGTCTGAGCACTACTGTTAATCTTGAAGAGCTATAGACCCCTTGTATGGTTAACACAGTCTGTAGCCTTTTCAGATTGACTTCTTTCAGTGAGTGTTGTACATTTAAGTTTTTTCCATATCTTCTCATAGCTTATTAGATCAATTCTGAATAATGTTCCATTGTCCAAATGTATCACATTTTATCCATTCATATATCCAGGCATTTTGGTTGTTTCCAGGTGTTGGCAATCATGACTAGAGCTGCTATAAATATCTGTATGCAGGTATTTGTGAAGATAAGTTTTCAACTTTTTTGGATAAATACTAAAGAGCATGGTTGTCAGACCATATGGCAGAAGTATGTTTCATTTTGTAAGAAACTACCAAATTGTCTCCCAAAGTTATTCTGCCATTTTGCATTCCCATCTGCAGTGAATTTGAGTGTCTCTTAATCCACATCCTTGCTAACACTTGATGTCATACGTGTTCTGAATTTTGATCCTTCTAATAGGTGAATAGTGGTTTCATTGTTCTAATTTGTATTTCCCTGATATGGGCATGTCTTCATGTGCTGATTTGACATCTGTATGTTTTTCTCACATCATGTGGGATTTTGTGTGTGTGTGTGTGTGTGTGTGTTGAATATGTACAAATGGATTACACCCAATTTCATCCTGAGCCCAAAGAAGCCAGATAAAAATCCATACCTTAGAGCAGTAAGGAAGCTTCCAGGAGCACACTTGTCTCAGAGGAGAAAAGCTTGCCTGGGCATGCAGACTGGTCATGGGGAAAGGAGGTAGGTTCTGAAGAGAGTTTGGAGTCTGTCAGTCTGATCTCCAGGCCTCTGGGGACTGCTGTCTGCAGCATGAAGTTCTCCTATGCACTAGACTTTGCCCTGAGGATACAAAAGAAAGAAAGATAAACTATTAAATATAAAATCTGACACAGAAACCAGGCAGAGCACTGCACTCTAGAAATGATGAACTAAAGTGTGCTGTGAGAACATTCAACAGGGATCTTGCTGCAGTCTGAATGTTGATGTTTTCCCAAAATTCATATGCTGGAACCTAATAGCCAGCATGGTAATATTAAGATCCAAGACCTTGGAAAGTGATTAAACCATTGGGACTTAAACCTAATGAATGGGAGCAGAGACCTTCTGAAGGAGGCTCAAAGGAGGTCTCTGGCTCCTCCTTCTATCTGAAGATACAGCAACAAACTGAGGTCTTGAAAGCAAAGAGCAAGACCCACCAGACATCAAATCTGTCAGTCATTTGATCTTGTTTTGCAATAAACTTTTGCTGCTATAAATTACCAAGTCAATTTTGTTAACACTGTCCAAATGGGCCAAGACATTTGGGACATTAGAGGAAGCTTCCCCAGGAACAAGACAAACTGATATTTAAACAAGCAGGGGTTAAGGATGAGGGATGGATAGATTGAATTCTGTAAAACCCCAGAGGATCCATTTAATGGACTTAATTCCAATAAGGCCAAAGTGGGAGTTGGTGGGCACTGAATTATGTAGTTCTAAGATCTCATTTTAAGGATTTAGACCTGTCTCCTAAAGACAACAGAAAGCCATCAAAAAATTTTAAGTAGAAGAGATACAAGGGTAGAGATCATAAATTAAAACTGAAACAGCTGCTTTTGGTAAACTCTGAAAAATATCACTGTACACAAAAGATGGTTTGGGCAACTCTCCAACAAATTAGAACATAAAAGGAAAATGGGACTGTCTTTCTCTGGCTTGGTAATACATAGTTCATACAGTTTTATTTCTTGGAGGACCCAGCAAATCACTGTGTCAAGAGAATGTGGGGCAGGGTGGGAGGTACTCATGCTAATGAGCAGGCAGAGTAGGCAAAAGTGTTTGTCTAAGCTGCCAATCCCCTTGTTCACCCTTGTCCCCTAGACTGTCTCAACCCTAAATATAACAACAAATCTCTTACAGCATTTATAAACATCGTACCTTTGCTGGAAATTTGGAGGCCACACTTACATGATGGCAACAAATATAACAACATTGAAGAGCAGATTTCTTAAAAGTCTTCTATCATCCCTGGTCCCCTCAAAATCTCATGGGCTTCATCCTCCTGCCTACTAGAATATTAATTCCACTAAGGCAGATAATTTTTATCTGTTTTGGTTTATCAGTGAATTTCTATCTAGTACCTAGGACAGGGTCGTGCCTATTTTAGGAACTCAAAAATGTCCACTAAAACAATAAACCTTCAGAGTCTTCCTTACGTTTCCCATTGCCTCCATTTCCTAGACTTCCTTCTAGGAACTCCATTTTCTCACTTCCTTATAAAATAAGAATAGTTTGCACCTCCTCTTCTTCAGAGCTGCCCTTGAATACCAAAAGATTCATTAATATGCTCTGATAAAGAACCTTGATGTCCCACTTTCCATAAAGGGAGAAGATGGTAGAGAATAGGATTTCAGGCTTCCTTACCCCTAGAGTTTCTGTAAAGAGTCAATGTGGAACTAAAATAACCTACCTTTTACACAACTAGTCACAAAATATTCTCTCTTTTAAGTAACTAAAATAATGTATATAGATATTATCCTTCCTACTTTCTCCAACATGAAATAATAGTAATGAAAATATCAACATACTTTCTTAAAAGTGCATAAAAATACATTTCATTTTTGCATTACATTAAGTTTTTTGAAAAAGCATAGTGCTTACTCTTGTTTTATAAAATAGCATGATTTGGTATTTAGACTTTGTTCAGAGGGTCTCTTTTTTTTTCCTTTGAATATATGTGTTCATTGTAGAAAATGAAATCTATCTATATACTTAAATATACATACTTACATATATACATGTATATACATATATACACACAAATATGCACACAACTCATATATATACTTATAAAAAATTAAATAAGTCATAATCCTTTCCTCAAGTTTCTTTTTTATGGACCAATCTATACATGGTTGGAATATTACTATGTACACAATATTGTGTCCTGATGCCTTGAGGATTGCACACTATGATATACTATCTAAAGAATATTTATTCTGCATCATATTTATGATACAATAATGTATGTTATAAAGAGTTCAGCACAAATAAAAATATCACTGGGACAGCTTTTCAGTAGAGATTTGATTTTGAACTAAAGGAAGAGGGAAGGGTGCCGCAGTCTGGCTGGGCAAAATAACCCGGTGTGACAAGCAACTTGAAGGTTGGAGTGGGAACTCCTTTATTGCAAGGGAACTCAGTGGGAGCTGAGTGGGAACTCAAGATAGTGGTCACCCAAGGTAGCAGGAGCCACTTTATTGCGGGACAGCAGAGGTATATATACCTAACTGATTACACACAGCTTGACTCAATTAGCATCATCTAGATATAGCAGTCAGCCAATAAGGAATCCTCACCATCTTAATAGCTCCCTGGCATTGCCTAGCAAACCACTCCTCCTGGCAAACGGCCAGGCGCCATCTTGACTGGTTTTGGGGTCCCCAACAGAAGGAGATCTAAGGAAAGAGAAATTTGGGGCAACAGAAGAGTTGTCTGCAGGAGAGTGGATCAGTCATTTGAGTGAAGCAAAAGATTTATACTGAAGAGAAGTGTAAGAGGTCCATGGGAAAATACGCTGGAGACCCGGTTTGTATGCTCTAGAAGGAGGAAAGTCAAAGTATGCTCATGGGCAGTCAGGTGCAGACTTATCAGCAGTCTCAGCTAAGGAATAGGAAGAGGTGCACTGGATTCTACTGGATCCCTATACAACATTGTTCTATAGTTATTTTAATTTCATACATATAATCTGAACATATATGTGAACATATATTGCCATATTTTCCAAGGCATAACTTTTTTCCTGCCTAAAGAAACATCTTAGATTTATTCTAGAAAAGTTCTTATTTTAACATACTAGGACTAAGACTCTTTTCAGGTAATGGAACTTAGTCTAATTTTGAAAATTCAACTCTTTGTTGTCAAAAAGCTTCTTGCAATTCTGTAATCAGTGTCCATGCAGTAGCTTCCAGGCCCATCATACAAAATGTGAAGAAAATATGTAAAGTTCTTACTTTGCATCATAATTTACCTCCAGTGAAGAGATTTTTTTTAACAGTGGGTATATAATTTTCTGTCACTTTTCCCAAAATGTTTTCCAAGAGTTTATTTTCTGGCTGTAATTTAGCAAAAGGCAAGTCAAAATGGGTGCTGGGAAGAATTACATTTATTCCTGTTTTGAATTTACACAATAAAACCTTAATCCTATAATTGTGATTTTTAAAAATTAGTGACACTAAGACTCTATCTCAGCAATTTAAGAAAGAAAAATGGAAGTCACGGGAAAGTGTGCTGCCTTCCAGTTCGTGTTTGTTTTTAATTCTGAGTATTCATCTATTATACAAGACCCACTTATGTCATGGGATACTTAGGCTTCTGGTCAAAGGCATGAGTTTGTTTTTTTTTTAATCCACACTTAAATTATTCATAAAACATAATTAGACTCCTCAATATTTTTAAATTGCCTCAAAAAGGATTTACTTTATTCTTCTTCTACTTTACTTAACATTCACCTAAGTCTTTTAGTTTTAGACAGCATTGTTCTATAAATTATGCATATGAGCCAAAAAAAAAAAAAAAACTTCAGGGAGGTGGCAGGTAAGCCAAAGAACTTTAAGAAATATCGTTGATTCTTTCTTTCAACTTATAAATGCTATTTTTGTAAACCCTATTTTTTCACCTATGGAAATTAAGTTTCCCAGTACTGTATATTAGCTTATTCAAAGTCACAGACTATAGTAAAGCAAGCTCTCTGTTACCCTGTTGGATCTGCCATTCCAAATAGCACATCCAAATGACTTAATTTGTCCTCCAGATGCTAATGTGTAAGATACGTGAATCATAGTCAGAGCAGCTAAAATTACATAACTCCTCCAAAACAAATCTTCCCTTTGGGTGTTTCATTGGCCATTGAGCCCTTATTTCACTCATAAAGATGAATCTGAATTATAGTTAGAGTCAAAAAATAATGGAACAAGATTGCTTAGGAGGGGTTTTTATTTTTTTAAATATGTAACCAGATATTAACTTTTTTTAAAGAGAGAGTGAGAGAGGAGAGAGAGAGAGAGGAGAGAGAGAGAGAGAGAGAGAGAGAGAGAGAGAGAGAGAATTTTTAATATTTATTTTTTAGTTCTCGGCGGACACAATATCTTTGTTGGTATGTGGTGCTGAGGATGGAACCCGGGCCGCACGCATGCCAGGCGAGCGCGCTACCGCTTGAGCCACATCCCCAGCCTTTAACTTTCTTAATTCATTAATTTATTGTTGTTCAGCTTTACAAAGTGATGATTCAATATATGTATACATTTATTATCACAGTCAAATTAAGTAATACCTTCATCTCCAACTACAGGTACATTTTTGCATCTATGTATGTATGCAGTGAAAGCCCTTAAAGTCTCTTTTTATCAAATTTCAACTAAAATTAAACAATACAGTATTATTAATTATTATCACTGCACTGCACATTAATACCCAGAATTTATTCATCTTAAACTGAAAGTTGTACCCTATGACCAGCATTTCCCCTTTCCCCATTACATCACTGTTCTACTCTTATAAGATTCCACATATAAGTGACATCATACAGTATTTGTCTTTGTCTCTGGCTAATTTCGCTTTGCATAATATTCTCCAGATTCATCCATGTTGTCAGAAATGTCAGGATTTTCTTCTTTTATATAATTCAATATTATTCCTGTCTATCAAATTATCCTTATTCATTCATCTACTGATGGATGCTTAAGTTATTATCATATCTTGACTACTGTGAAGAATGCTGCAATGAACATGGGAGTGCAGAAATCTCTGTGATATACAGAATTCATTTCTTTAATTAGACACCAACATATGGGGTTGCTGAATGTATAATAGTTCTATTTTAATTTTTTAAGGAAATTCCATAATTTTCTTAATAACTGTACTAATTTATATACCCACAACTATGTATAGTTTCCCTTTTATTCATGCCCATGCTAACACTTGTTATCTGCTTGCTATATCTGTTCTTCTTATTGACTATCCAAAATTATACATCCCTAATATGCATTTTATGTAAGACGTTTATCAGATATAGATATACTTTTCAGAGACAAATTAATTGCTTAAATACCATCAAAATCTTCCTCAGAAGATAATGAGATCCCAGATGGCAAAATTATATAAACACTTCTTCACAAATTTAGTTGTTACCTTTAATAATTATCAATGACACTAGATTATAAAACTAATGATTTTTTTAAATAATGTAGTGTCATCAAGAAATTTACCAGTGCATTACTACATGATCATTAATAATTCAGTTCTTTATAAAAAAAAAACCTTTAAGGTATTAAAATTGGCAAATTCATTATAAACTCATTAGTCATTTAGATTTCCATAAATCAGTGAAGTTACTATACCATCTTGGCAAAATAGTTTTTCGAAAATTACTGTGGCCACACTTCCCATCAAGAAAAACCAACATCGAAAACCATTACAAAGGGCAGCTCTCTTGGTTTGTAAACCAAGAGAGCTATTTAAAGGTTGGTCTTTATGGTTCCATTAACATGATTACTTGATGATGTTACCTTAAAGGAGAGGGTAAGGGGATAAGAATGATGGTGGAATGAGTTAGACATCATTACCCTAAGTACATGTATAAAGACATGAATGGTGTGAAAATACTTTATGTAGAGTCAGTGCCTTGAAATTGTGCTTTATATGTGTAATATGAATGAATTGCATTCTGCTATCATATATAACAAATTAGAATAAATAAATAATTTAATTTAAAAAAATAGAGGAGAGATCAATTTTTGTTTGCCTGCTTGCTTTTTGCTTTGTTTTGTCCTGATGGGTTTTGCTATTACCTGAAATGAGGATGAAGCCAGTCCTACAGCCTTCACCTAAAGACAGATGCTGTGTGGCATTTAATAAGCAGTGACTTTAGTTCAAGGGGAAAGGTTGCCTTTCCCTTAATTAAACTATTGCCTTTTAAGTCCTGATGGCATCTGGTGCCAGGCTGCACATTCTATACCTCCATAGACTTTTCCAACCCGGAAGGGCTCTTTTCCAAGGCTCCCTGATGACAGGCCTATAAGCAACCAGTTGACTCCTGCAGTGCTGACTCAAATGATCATAATGCTGCCCAAGACTCAGCAGGACAGAAGGCAAGGCAAGAAAATTAGCACAGAAATTTTAAAAAATAAATAAAAAAAATAAAAACCTCAAGCCATGTCAAAAATGAGAGGACTGAATTACATTTTAGAAAGGATTCAGTCACAAATAGAAAAGCTTAGGAATCATGCACAAAAACACAGGGTAACTTTTACCTGTAAACAGCTTGTACTCACCCCCATCAGAACTATTGTACAAAAATAGACACAGTAGATAGATTCCAGGGAGCAAAAATCCTGAAGAGTTACTCAATACCCTACGCTGAAAGAACTACACCACCATTTTTGCATTAAATACTTTGCTCCAAACTCAGAATTGGTTCAATACCGACCTTCTGTCAATCAACAGTTTCTCAGACCTTAGCCTCTCCATGATCTCCCCTCTCTGGCTGTTTCAGAACTTGGGAGTCTTTCTACATCCATGTAAAAACTCAACCATCTCAATCAGCCTAAGCTCCATGGTGTGGCCTTCAATAAATTATTTAGGCTCTCTTGAGCCTTTGTTTTCCCATCTGTGAGATGAAAACAATAATGTACCTCCCTCATAACATTCTTGTGAGCACTAAGTGTAAAACATCCAGTACATAATAAACATTCCTTAAATACAGTATAGGTCATACCGGTCACTCCATCCCACCTCGGGGAACTCCATGCCTGAAATAGAAACATGCTTGTAATCCCGGCAGCTTGGGAGACTGAGGCAGGAGGATAGCGAGTTCAAAGCCAACTCAGCAATAGTGAGATGATAAGCAATTCAGTGAGCTGTCTATAAATAAAATACAAAATAGGGCTAGGGATGTAGCTCAGTGATTGAATAGCCCTGAGTTCAATCCCCAGTACCAAAAAACAAACAAAAAAAAACAAAAAACTATATATTCTCTGACTTCTTCGGATGCCATAGGTATAAAGTATATAAAATTATCTTTCATTTAATGAATGCATTCTATATTCCATACAATAGACTAAGTGTTTTTCACACCTTATCTCACTTAAATTCTTGAAAAAGAAATCTTGGGCTATATTAATAGAAATTTAGCATCCAAACAAGATGGACCATAGTAGGACTGGATTTGCACTACTCAGATCATATCCAGAATACTGGAGTTCATTCATGGAGTCATATTTGGGAGAAATGATGACAGAAGTGAGCAGAGTACTGTATAAAACTTAGAAATCTGCTGCACTAGACACTGAATCTATGACAGTGTATCAGAAAACTCACATTGGTGGTCATGAAATATTTGTATTCTGGATGGTCCTTAAAGCAAAATAAGAATTGTGGTTGGAAGGTAAAGGGAAGAATATTTCAGTTCACCATAAGAAAAATTTTACAATAATTAAAAACACTAAAAAACTGTCTGAACTTTCTTATGCATATGAGTGTTCCCTGTCGCTGCAGCTGCTCAACAGAAGGTCAAAACCACTTGTCAAAATATTAGACACAAATCCCAGGCAAGAAATGAGAATTGGGACTATGTGGTCTTGAGACCCATTCTGGCTTTATAATTCCATGTGTGAAAAAGAGTGGGAAGAGTGTTTTAAATCCGACAGAAGATACAAACTGCACTTGCTTAAAGTAATTTATATAGCACATTAATACAACCATGCCACCCTCACAGTGACTTAATAAATGGTATCTAAAAAAATGTTTCCAACACATCAAAATAATCTGTTTCAAGTAACAAATTGAAATTATGGTTTAAAGCCAACCTACAAGATTAAACACTTGTTGGTCTTGTAGACAGTCAATTCATCATCATTTGTGACAACCATTATAGAGGCTTCTCTTTCTCTCACTCTCTTCTCTTTCCCTACTATAGTTCACAAGCTACCTACCATCATCTTCTGCCAGCAAAACCACTATCATGAGCTTTCTAACTGTATCATCTTACTTAATATTTCCGTTTAGATACCCAACAGATATTTCAAAACATTTCTATGATTGGGCTCCTAATAGCCAGCTCCTACCCACAGTCAACCCAGTCTCCTTCTTAATTTTCCTAGTCAGTAAACTACAGTGTCATTTCAACTTTAATCTAGAAGCTTTTGACTCATCCTTAAAAGATCCTTTTTCTTATAACCCACATAATGCGTGTAACCCAGAACTAATTCTTAAAAACCTTGCTCCAACCAATCTCTCCATGGCTTCAACTCATACGCTAGTCTATTCCCACCTCATTTTACTTCTGAATTTCTACAAACTCTTAGAACCAGTCTGCCTTGCCCTAAATTTTATATCTTAATTATAATGTCCGTGTTTCAAAAGTTCTTCTTTTGATTATTTTATATTTCTATGTAGGTAGTCAAATTGTTCTCAGTTTCATTTGCCTTATGCTTTTCAACATTTATACATCTTTTTTTAATTGTTAAGAAAATTGTTTTCTTTTTTTTTCTTTACATTTTTTTATTGGTTGTTCACAACATTACAAAGCTCTTGACATATCATATTTCATACATTAGATTGAAGTGGGTTATGAACCCCCAATTTTACCCCAAATGCAGATTGCAGAATCATGTCGGTTACACATCCACAATTTTACATAATGCCCTTTTAGTAATTGTTGTATTCTGCTACCTTTCCTATCCCCTACTATCCCCCCTCCCCTTCCCTCACATCTTCTCTCTCTACCCCATGTACTGTAATTCATTTCTCTCCTTGTTTATTTTCCCATTCCCCTCACAACCTCTTATATGTAATTTTGCATAGCAATGAGGGTCTCCCTTCATTTCCATGCAATTTCCTTTTTCTCTCTCTTTCCCTCCCATCTCATGTCTCTGTTTAATGTTAATCTTTTCTTCCTGCTCTTCCTCCCTACTCTGTTCATAGTTGCTCTCATTATATCAAAGAAGACATTTGGTATTTGTTTTTTAGGGATTGGCTAGCTTCACTAAGCATAATCTGCTCTAGTGCCATCCATTTCCCTGCAAATGCCATGATTTTGTCATTTTTAAGTGCTGCGTAATATTCCATGGTGTATAAATGCCACATTTTTTTTATCCATTCATCTATTGAAGGGCATCTGGGTTGGTTCCACAGTCTAGCTATTGTGAATTGTGCTGCTATGAACATCGATGTGGCAGTATCCCTGTAGCATGCTCTTTTAAGGTCTTCAGGGAATAGTCCGAGAAGGGCAATAGCAGGGTCAAATGGTGGTTCCATTCCCAGCTTTCCCAGGAATATCCAAACTGCTTTCCAAATTGGCCACACCAATTTGCAGTCCCACCAGCAATGTACAAGTATACCCTTTTCTCCACATCCTCGCCAGCACTTGTTGTTGTTTGACTTCATAGTGGCTGCCAATCTTACTGGAGTGAGATGGTATCTTAGGGTGGTTTTGATTTGCATTTCTCTGACTGCTAGAGATGGTGAGCATTTTTTATACAATGAAAACTACAGAACCCTAAAGAGAGAAGTAGAAGAAGATCTTAGAAGATGGAAAAATATACCCTGTTCATGGATAGGCAGAACTAACATTATCAAAATGGCGATATTACCAAAAGTTCTCTATAGGTTTAATGCAATGCCAATCAAAATCCCAACGGCATTTCTTGTAGAAATAGATAAAGCAATCATGAAATTCATATGGAAAAATAAAAGACCCAGAATAGCAAAAGCAATTCTAAGCAGGAAGTGTGAATCAGGTGGTAGAGCGATACCAAATTTCAAACTATATTACAGAGCAATAGTGACAAAAACAGCATGGTACTGGTACCAAAATAGGCGGGTGGACCAATGGTATAGAATAGAGGACACAGAGACTAATCCACAAAGTTACAACTATCTTATATTTGATAAAGGGGCTAAAAGCATGCAATGGAGGAAGGATAGCATCTTCAACAAATGGTGTTGGGAAAACTGGAAATCCATATGCAACAAAATGAAACTGAATCCCTTTCTCTCGCCATGCACAAAAGTTAACTCAAAATGGATCAAGGAGCTTGATATCAAATCAGAGACTCTGTGTCTGATAGAAGAAAAAGTTGGCTCAGATCTACATATTGTAGGGTGGGGCTCCAAATTCCTTAATAGGACACCCATAGCACAAGAGTTAATAACAAGAATCAACAAATGGGACTTACTTAAACTAAAAAGTTTTTTTTCAGCAAGAGAAACAATAAGAGAGGTAAATAGGGAGCCTACATCCTGGGAACAAATTTTTACTCCTCACACTTCAGATAAAGCCCTAATATCCAGAGTATACAAAGAACTCAAAAAATTAGACAATAAGATAACAAATAACCCCATCAACAAATGGGCCAAGGACAGATACTTCTCAGAGGAGGATATACAATCAATCAACAAGTACATGAAAAAATGCTCACCATCTATACGTCTTTTTTTCCATCTATTGATTATTGATATATAATATTGAATACCATTTATCACAGAAGATATTTTTTGGTAGTCTTTTAACATCTGAAAGTGGAGAGATAGGCTTCATGTATGGAAAGAAAAATCTCTCTGTTATAAGGTATATAAAATATTCTATTAATATTTATTTATTAAATTTATACATTTTAAAATACAGTTTCACTTAATATCTTAAGATGAATTGAAAGATCTCATTTTATTTCTGAACTTTAGGCCAAATATAGAAGCTTTTACTTACTTTTACTTTTACTTACTCTATGAATAATGTAAAGGAACTCATAAATTTAACAGATTAAATTCTTTTAAAGCATTTAACACCACTTACATACATAATTAATCAAATTCTTTCTGATAATTCAAATCACAATTACTCAATATACCTGAATTTTCAAATATGTTAAACACAAAAAGGCATATTACAAATTGAACACATAAATTTTTCTTATATCTTCACTCTTGTAAATTTTACTTTACTTGCTCCTTTTACTTTAATAAGTTGAACTTCATAGCAAATTTCTAAAATCTTGAAAAGACAAGAACAGAACCTTCTGAGTAAAATCAAACATAAACATTTTATCCCTCTTAAAACTGCAATTAAGGGACTTGATTTTTTTAAGTAAAGGAATACATTCACAAATATCCTGCCCCACACCTTAGTCTTGATAGAAAGTTTTTCTTAAGAGAGTTAACACACAGGTTCTTTGAACTGAGAGATACTGAAAACAGCTGAAGGCATGCACAGAAGGGAAAATAAAGACCATACTTACAATATTAATGATTATTAATACAGAAACACCAGTGGTCTTCCTTCACTGAGCTCTATGAAGTCTGACATCCAGACTTTTACCCTCATAGGCATCTGACCAGCTCAAGAGGTTTGGGTAGGAGTTACCTTAAGAAATGATGTATCCTAAAGCAATAATACACAATTTTTTGTCCCACAGGATATTCAGCAATATCTGGAGACATTTTTGGTTCACAGCTGAATAGGGTGCTACTAGCACCTAATAGATAGTGTTCAAGGATAGTGCTATATTTCCTGTAAGGCACAAGAAAGTACCCCCTAACAAAGAATTTTCTAGCCTCAAATCTCAACTGTGCTGAAATTAAGAGACCCTATCCTAAAAAGAAGCTTGAAGTTGATAAATCCTGAAAATTCATTCAAAGTTTCTCAGAGTGAGTTTTTATTCCTCAATTCTTGAGCAGGAAATAAAGAATTACCAAACATCTGAGGAAAACATTTAACCTGGAAGATAAGAAAACAGCATATAGAAGATTAAGAAGAAAAACCTGAGCCATTGAAGAGAGAGCTAATTTCAAAAAATGTGTCATTCAGGGATGGAGCAAGATGGAAGCTGAGTAAGCTATTCCAGCAATTCCAGCAGTAGACTCTCTTCAGAACAGTTAACACACCAAAACACTTTTGCAAGAGCTAAGGAAAGCAAGCAAGAGACCACAGTATAATGGGTTTAGCATAATAATTAGAAAAATCTCATTGAGGAAGGCAGAAAGGTAAAGATTGCCATATCACCATTCACCCAACTCCAAGTAACAGAGCATAGAAAGAGGCACTTTCTTTTTCCTCAAAGAAATTTCACAGGCCTGCCACTGTGAAACCAGTACTGGGCAAAGCCTGACCCCGGCTAAAGTGACTGAGCCTCTGGATCTGTGTTAGCCTGGTGGCCAAGAGACTACCTCTACTGCCACCTCCCAACTTGGAGGACGCATAGCATATAGAAACTCCACCATTGGTAAGTAGGACAAGAACAGAAGCACAGAACTTTGTTGTGGAACTCAGCACCAGCCCCTATTGTGAAACCCAAAACCTGACTGGCCCAATTATCCCTATCCCCTGGTCCAGTGGCTGTCGATGGAGCCTCTGGGCCTCCAAGGGACTGATCACCTCATCATTCCCCCAACCACAGGAAGCACAACATAAAGAAAGTGATTTTCTACTTAGGAGAATAAGAGAGAGGTAAATACCAAGTCACTCATAGGAACTTGGGTCCAGTCTCTTCATGGTGAATCCCAGAGCCAGGCAGAATCCCACGGTGCCTAACTATAGGCCACTGATTGTAGGTGAGGTATCCAGACCTGCCCCCACCCAGAAGAAAGGGGGGATAACATACTCTTTTTAGCCTCCCCAAGTTCATTCTGAACAACGCACTAATGCTGGATTTGGAACAAATCTGGGTTTGACATACCCTCTAGTGTTGAAACAGTAACAATATACTAACAGTAGACTCTGGAAAAAAACTAGATTTAAGGCACCATCTAGTGCTGAAATAACAGAAGTGGCCACAGGCTCAAAGAAAATAAGTAGCCTGCTTAGAATTTCTGGAAAGACAGACAACAGACTAAGCCAGAATTCCAAAGAGTTGAATAAATACTTAATGCTTCAATACGCCATCTAGCATCAAGAACTTTCAGGGAATCATGACCTCACCTATTGCACAAAATGAGGCACCAGAAATCAACCATATATCAAGCAATATAGACAAACTTTTGGATGGAGAATTCAAAACAGTTGTTTTAAGAAAATTTATGAGCTTCAAGAAAACACAGAAATGATTCAATACTCTATTAAATTTAAGAGATTAAAGTAATTTTAAAAATCCTTGAGCTGAAAAGTATATCAAGCAAATTTTAAATGCAATAGAAACATCCAAAGCAAAACAGATCAAACAAAAGAATTACTGAGCTCAAAGAGGTTATTGGAAAATAGATGGTCAGAGGAGAAAAAGGGGGAAAAATGAAGTGGAATGAAGAAAGGATGAGGAAATGTTGGGATGACATTAAAAGAGTAAATATTCAAATTACTGAGGTTAATGAGGGGGCTTCAGAATGCCAAAGGGATAGAAAGCTGATTTAAAAAGATAACACTGAGGGGCTGGGGATGTGGCTCAAGTGGTAGCGGCCGGGGTTCGATCCTCAGCACCACATACAAAGATGTTGTGTCCGCCAAAAACTAAAAAAAATAAAATAAAAATAAATATTAAAATTCTCTCTCTCTCTCTCCCTCTCTCTCTCTTACTTTATAAAAAAAAACAAAAAAGATAACACTGAAATCTTCCCAAACCCAGAGATACAAATATTGATATCAACTGTTTAAACTTAACAATATCTACTCCAAAATAAATTGTAAACAATCTCTCAAATGTTAAAAACAGGATTCCCAAAGCAACCAGAAAAAAGAAATAACCTATAAGGGTATTCCAATTTGCCCGAGAGCCTACTTCTCAGTATAAACCTTCAGGCCAGGAAAGAGTAGAGTGAGATTTTCACAGTGTTAAAAGAAAAACATTCCCAGCCAGGAATTCTGTACCCAGCAAAGGTACCCTGTAGAAATGAAAAGAGATAAAGACATTCCCAACAAAATCTGAGCGAATTTATTATTACCTGACATGTTGTATAAGAAATGTTAAAGGGAATTCTTTAAATTAAAAAAAAAACTGGAAGATACAAACACTGGAAGATACAAACACTGGAAGAAATAAAATGCACTGGTAAAGTAACTAAACAGAAAATTCATAATGCTCTAATATATAAACATCGTACACAAATCACTCATTTGTAGCGTGAAAACTGAAACAAAATGATATAATACATTAATACATTAAGAGATAGGTAATACAGAAATATATAAAATAGTACATCAAAAATATAAAATGTGGGTAGAAACATAAAAGCATAGAGTTGTTTATGTGTGCTTTTACTTTTTTGTTTCTTTTTCTATATTTATCATTAATGTTAAATTGCTATCATTTCAAACTAGCTTGTTATAATCAAAAAATGTTATTTGTTTTCTTAAAGAGAAGATACTAACTCTATAAAACTATAGAAAATTTAATAAAAATAGATGCCACAAATTAAATTCATATACCAGAAGGAAATAAAAAATCAATAAAGGATTGAAAGATGAAATTGCAGAGATCTCCTATAAAGTCAGTAATAGGATAAAGAAATAAAACCAGAGAGAAAAGGAAAAAAATAATATTTGTACATGAAGTATATTTAGATAATATGCATTCAAATAGGAGAGAAGAAAAATAGAAGAAAAACCAAGAAAGAGTGTTACAGAAATTTTAACAATGAAAAAACATGAGTTTCCACGTCTGGGAGTTATACCAAATACCCAACTTAATGGATTTAAATAGCAACTCCAACTGCTAGAAGTTAGCGGAAAATGATCTCAAATGATGTGTTAATTTACGTGGTGCTATGGTGTAGATATGTATCAGTGTGTCCACTAAGCATTCATGTACTGGAGTTTAATCTCCATTGTGAAGTATGAAAAGGGTGAAAACTTGATCTAACTATGTTGGTTACGTGTGGGGGACTTTGTGGTGTGATTAGGATTGGATAAATTCATCAGGGTGAAGACTTCATAACTGAATACTAGTTCAGTATTAAAATAATAGGCTAGATCACACACACACACACACACACACACACACACACACACACAGTCCCTTGCTATATGCTACCCAGCATCACCTCAAGAATCTGTCAGCAAGAAGGCGATCAGCAGATGTGACCTAAATCTTAAATAAGTAGACTTCTTTTCTTTATGAAGTTACCCAATCTTGGGTGTTTCATTATAGCAACAAAACATGGATTACTATAGTTGGTTTTTCTAAGGAAATGACTATAAAATCTGAATATTGTATCTTCCTTTCCAATGTCCATACCTCACTTCTTTTAATGAATGTAAAGTGTCTCCATCAATTTTAATATTTAGGAAAAACATTTTTGATACTGAATCTTTTAATAAATAAGTAAGTTTCTTTATACATCTCATTTGCTAAAAGTTTTTAATAATAATTAGGTATTGAATCTTATCTAAAGATTTTTTGTGAAGCAACTAAAATAAACCTATAATGTTCTTCTTTAGATCAATAATTATAAGTTATAATGATAGATTTCTTGTATGGAACATCTTTTCCTTTGTAGGATAACCAACACTTAATATTTATACATGATTAAATTTGTACACTACTAAATTTGCTTAGCTAATACTAAATTTAAGCTTTTTGCAACTGCCTTTATAAAAGTTAATTTTCTGTTCTTGTGTTGCCTGTATCTGGTTTTACCATCAAGATTATACTAGCTCCATATAATAAGAGGGCTCACTTTACATATTCAGCAATAGAGCGCTCACCTAGCATGTGCAAGGCCCTGGGTTCAATCTTCAGCACCACATGAAAATAAAGAAATAAAATAAAGATATATATATATATATATATATATAAAAGAGAGAGAGAAATCAGTTGAGCCATGAAAATTTGGTAGGAACTCCCTTAAAAAGACATCCAGACTATGGGCTGGGGATGTGGCTCAAGCGGTACTGCGCTCTCCTGGCATGCACAGGTCACTGGGTTCGATCCTCAGAACCACATAAAAATAAAAAAATAAATAAAGATGTTGTGTCCACCGAAAACTAAAAAATAAATATTAAAAAATTTCTCTCTCTCTCTCTCTCTCAAAAAAAAAAAAAGACATCCAGACTAATATTGGGGAGTAAGGAACATTTGTACTGGAATTAGTATCTAATTAACTAAATGGTGGAATCAGACTTTTCATTATTGGAATAAATTTTTTTTATAAAAAAGAGGAAGGGAGAATGCTAGAATGATCTGTGTGGCAGTAAGTTCGAATTGAGGACATCAATACGAACTCATGTTTAGCTTGATACAGATATAAATGAAAAGTATACATGACTATTCACAGTTGTGCATGCACGCACGCACACACACACACACACACACACACACACACACACACACACTGTCAGCTAAGATGACCTAGAAACAATGATAACTCAGTAGCAAAGAACGCAGTACCCAGGTCATTCTTATCAATATCATCATCCTCCAGTAGAAGGAATCGGGGCTCCTTTGAGAAATAGCTGACCCTCAAAGGAGGAAATAACATATATAAAAATGAGTTTGGAACACCTTGAAGTGCCAAAAAATAAGAAAGTGCTAAAAAAAATGAATTTCTAAAGACATGTACTTATACAGTGACAGCTGTATATCAAAGAGAAACAGGGGCCAAATGAGGAGCTCCCAGTGGTCAAAGCTAGCACAATTTAAACAACAAAATTAAGTGGCATTAAATTACAATAAATCTCCATGAATTCATACTGTGTCACTAAATTATTGGAAAAGTAAGTAAATAAATAAATGAGAGCAAAGAGTCAAATATCCCATGCAGAAATCTGAATCATTTATGAAGATACTCTTTCAAGAAGATAAAGCATAACTCCCCACTCCATAGGTGGGGTCTCTGCATTGTGACTTCCTTCCAAAGAGTAATGAATGAAAAGAAGAGGAAAAAAATAAATATTTAGAAAAAAACTGAAAAATACTTCCTCAGTCAGTTGTTCAGTATTAACACCACCAATGATAGATCATGTTGGGTATGCACTTTTAATACAAAATCTCATGACAATGGTACTTTAAGATCTGTGCTCTTCCTCCAAAATTCATATGTACCATCTAATCATGTGAAAAACATCAGGCAAAAATTAGCAAATACAATAAAGGGATAGGAAGAAATATTTGAGGGTGATAGATATATTTATGGTATTGATTGTGGTGATATTTCCTGGGTATACACTTATATATATATATATATATATATTGTGTGCCAATTATACTTCAACAGAGGAGTGTTTAAAAAATTAAACAGAATTCCATTGAGGGGTCAAATGACTTCAAATATCTATTCTTTTTCCTTTTCCCTCATGGGTAAAATTTTAGGTCATTAATCATCTCTACAAAATACTTGGCCACTACTTCTCAAAATTCTTAAGGTCATCAAAAAGGCAAAGTATGAGAAACTGTCGAAAGAGGCATCACAGAATATATTATATCTAAATATGATATGGTACAGTGAATCCTGAAATAGAAAAAGGCCATTAGGTAAGAACTAAGAAAATGTGTATAAAATGTGGACTTTAGTCAATAACAGTACATCAACATTGGTTCATTAGTTGAGAAAATGTACTATACTAACATAACATGCATACTAACCTAAGTTTCCCAGTAGGGGACACTAAATGTGGAATACATAAGCACTCTGTATACTCTTAAGTTTTCTATAAATCTAAAATAATCCTTAAAAAATGAAAACAAAGGCTCCTTAGAATACATAGGGAAATGTACCCTGTAGCATACAATACACATTCTGAAATTATTATCCAGATTGAAAATATCCAGGTAGATTTTTAAAGTCAAAAATATGGGTAGAATCATTAAGAAGTAATTCCTTCATTATTCTTTCCAAGATAGTATTAAAAGTAATACTATTTTAATTTCCTCAAAAGAAGACACAAATCGTCTCTCAGTTCCTTATTATAACTTTCAATTCCTTACTATCCCTCCCAAAATTCTTCCTTACAATCTACTGAATGAAATCCATTGTACTATAATTTAGGCTCATTATCCCTTTGGTTTTGAGTACATGTTATGCAAATTTTGAGTACATGTTATGCAAACACTTGAAAACAATTATGAAAATGAACTTCAGTATTGAGGTCAACTAATGTCTGTTCTTTTACCTTTTCTCTGAAGGGTCATATTTTCTAACTCTTTAATTATATTTATGATTTCCTTAGAAGTTTTTTTAGTGGAAGACTCCACAGTACAAAGGAACAAACTATTTAGCAGACTTGCAGCATCTTAATGACACTGCTAAACTTCATCATGCAGATTTGACCTTTTCTTAAGCCATACTCAGACTTTAGGAGTTTAAAAGAAAATGCCAATACTTTGCTCTAAGTATCAAAAATTGTATTCTGTCATTAAAGTGGTATCTCTCTCAAAAAATACCACTGTTCGGACATCATTATGACTTTTCCAAAATTAAGAAGTAATGTATATGTGACCTATGCGCACATGGTCAATAATTAGATTGTCAGACAAACCATACTTTGATAAGTAAAACAGAAATTCAACTTACAAAAATTCTGGTTTGTTTCTTTCTACACATAGACTAACCTCTCTTTTTATGATTATGTTGAAAACTAAACATGTCTGACAGTAGATTACAAAATCTTAAGACTCTGACCAAGTAAATTATTCTGAAAAAATTATTTTGACTTTCTAAATCACTTATTGTTGGTTTCTTTGTTCCTTATAAAGTTAACTTGACTTATTTATGTGTTAAACAACCAAAATTCTACAAATGTTCAGGAATAAAGTGCTAATATGCTATCTTTGTGACATCATCTATTCCAATTTCTACACCTTTCACATTTAAATTTTCATAACTCATTTGAAACTAATATGCTCCTCAAATCAAACTCATTATACTATTAAGAACTAACAATATAATGAAATTCACAAAAACTTGATTTTTAAATCAATTCATTATATTTTATTGTTCAGGGATTAGTCCTAACATGAAAAAACCAAATCCATGATTTCAAATAGTCATTTTTTCCCTCATTAATTCTTTACTACCTGAAATGTCAACATTTTGACCCCTCATTTATGTGGGACTAAGATATCCTTAATGCATTCAGAAGCAGCTCCTTATTGATAGTTAGAAATTAGTGAGTATATAACCCAGGCTTGCTTGTCCCTTGGTGGGACAACTCAGGTATGTTTACATAGCACTTAAGAAATCCCCATTGTCACTAGGCTTTATTTGCCCACAATGGCAATCTACTCTTTAATGCACTTATTGGCTTCCTTTCCTTCTGTATTAGTCAGGACTCCCCAGACAAACATAACACTAGGAGAGAGGGAGAAAGACAGGGGCAGGGGGAGTGATCTTTTTTTTTTTTCTTTTTTTGTGAGGAATACTGGAGCTTGAAAACAGGAGCATTTTACTACAGACTTACCAACCCTTTTCATGTTTTTATTTTGAGACAGGATCTAACAAAGGTGCTTATATCCTCACTAACTTGCTAAGGCTGACCTCAAACTTTAGATCCTCCTACTTCAGCCACTTAACTCACTGGGTTTACAGGTGTGTGCCACCAAGCCTCCACAGATTTAAAGACCCATTATAGGACATGTCTGGCATGATTATGGAGACCAAGAAATCCCATGATCTGCCATCTGCAAGCTGGTGATATAATTCAGTCCTTGTCTTAAGGCCTGAGGATGGGTAAGCAGGGTAAAGGGAGAACCTGGTGGCATTAGTCTCAATCCAAGTTCAAAGGCCCCAAAATCAGGAGCACCAAAATCTGAGGGCAGGAGAAGACTGATGTCCCAGCTCAAATAGAAAACAATGTGGTCTTCCCTCCATCTTTCCATTCTATTCAGAAACTACCACCTTCTTTAGTGAGGGAGACATTCTTTCTAGTTCAAATGTTAGTATCTTCCAAAAACATTCTCAGAAACACTGAGAAATAATGTTTTGGGCTGGAGATATAGCTCAGTGGGAGAGTGCTCACTTTACATATTCAAGGCCCCAGGTTCAATCCTCAGCACTACCACAACAACAATAACATTTTGACAGTTATCTGAGCATGCTTTGGCCCATTTAAGTTGATACATAAAGTTAACCACTGTACCTTTCTAACAGTGTTCTCTGGGATAATTTCCCAAATAAAATTATCTTTCCTCAAATCTTTGTCTTAGGGTCTAAACTAAAGACCTTTACCAATATTTCCTTATTTTCATTTTCCTTTCTCATGTTAAATTCAGAAAAACTCAACCCCCTTGTTGATAACTGTATGTTAAAGTTTAAATTTAAGTTATAATCATGATATTATATAAGTAAGGAACTTTGTTTAATCTCCATAAGCACTATAAATTCATTAGAGAACTCTTACTAGTTTTAAGATAGTTTAAGATAAACTTTGTACTTATGTTAACTTCCAATAGTCAGAAATGAGCTTTTAGATTTTATGCATCAGGATACTGCTACTTTATCTTTTGTAGCATGAAGTATTTTTTTAAAGTATTTGTTTATCCTTATGGTTTATCATGATAGACATGAAGGTCACTAATGATACCCATTTCATAAATTCTGAGATATCAAGTATAGCGTCCATAAAACTCAATTATGCTTTTCCACTGCTAATTAAATGTCATTAAATAGGATTAAATTAAATAGGATTATAAATAAATTGAAAATATTAAGTAAACTTTCACAATTTTTAATTAATATAAGAACTTGAGATTTATTTAAATAATTTTGACTGGACATGTTGAATGTGATCATCCAACTGTTCTGGGCCTCATAGATCTCAGGAGGGGCCTGGACAAAACTAGGGACCACCTAGATCCTTGGACAAATGAGTCCCCCTCCACCTTCAGAGAGCCCTGCCCACTAAAAGGAAATCAAAGTTGACACCAGGGAACCAGCAAAATTGGATTTATAGGAGAAAATTTATGAACATTTATGAAAAATATCTCTTTCATGTCATTCTGGGTTCTTGATTTTTCTCTGCACACAACTGGTATAGTTTCAAGAAATAAGAGTTAATTATCATTTAATATCCAAGGCATTCAGTAAGATGAATTGTTGCCTCTAAAAACTCACACTCAGGAATTACTTCCGGAATACTTGACAGACAGACACACAGCACCAAGAAAAGCTTCAAGTCTTAAGGGAAGTGATTTTCCTCCCTGTTAAATTTATAGGAGGATATTTGGAACTGGCATTTGGAGAAAAGCCAAATAGCAATGCAGTCCTGTCAACAACTTACTGCCTAGGTGAATGATGATTTAAAAAACTTTTAAAAATATGCATATTAGTACTCTTTGGGAGATAAACAAAAGAAATTTCAAGCATTAAAATTTTCCCTCTCTGGGGAGATCCAAGATGGTGGGCCAGAGGGAGGCAGCATTCTGTGTTGCTCCATGAACTGGGTCTCAACTAGTGGGAATAGTACTTTGCTGAGAGTGATAGAGGACCCTCCACAGCTTATCCCACCACAGGAATCATGCCTGCCCTGCTGCATAAGGCCCCAAGCCTCAGTGTTAGAAAAGGACTCCCGGCTCCTGAATACTCACCCACACAGGTCTCACAGGTGCCTTAGTGGGACCACCAGCACTTAATTCCCAGATGCCATTCCCACAAAGGACACTCAGTCACTACCCAGGCACAGGAACTTCAGCCACCACTCCTGTGTCATCTCCATCTTGGGACTTGACAGGTACTGCTATAGTCCCCTACTTGCAGTAGCCTGGGGACCTCACAGGCTCTGAAGAAAGCTGACAGCCACAAGGCTGCACACCATAGAACTCATCTTTGAATGCATCACACAATGCCATGGCCCAGCTCCCCCCATCTGACCTGACACTCCATCACTGAAAGCAGCTGTCTCCATCTTGGGTCACCCCCAATACCATCTTTAGTTGGGGCAACTACCAGTTTGGAAGACCAGACAGCCAGGTTCCCATAGTTTCCCCAATTCCCAGCTGCCCCTAACTCAGCAGAGTGACTGCCCAATACGAAACAGTCCTCCACAACAAGTGAGCAGCCACCAGAGTGCAACACACAAGACCCCCCAGGAGAGAAAGGTTCCTGATTAGGAAGTAGAAAAGGAGAGGGTGAGGGAGATACACTTTAGAGACTAATTTAGAGGGCAGGAACTGTGAGGTCTATAGGCAAGAGGGGGAGATAAGACCCAGCACCCACATCACAGGAGGAGACCCCAAAGGAGATCCTTGAGGTGCCGTCTCCCAATGGGGAGGGTGGGCGCCATAACCCATTTCTAGGGGCCCTGCCCCTGAGACTAACCCTCACATCCTGGTAACCGCCCCCATACTGACGGCAGAGATACCAACTAGGAACAGACAACCCCATCATTGGATGAGATGGGAAGCAGGAAAGATACTGATCTCCAATCAAAACAATCCTTGTTTCTTCCTTCAAGATTTTTTTAAAATTTCTTCTCCTTCTTTATTCTCTAGCCTTCAAATCCCAACATATGTGAAAACAAGTAGTTTGCATGAATTAGGATGTTGAGGACTGAGACAACTGAATAGTATATTACAGTTGTGTTGTATATTCTTTTATGTTGTTGTTGTTGTTTCTCTTTTTTTCCCTCTCAAATTTTTATTACTTCAACATTTTAAATTTTTATTTATATGTGTGTTTGTTTTATATACTCTACTGTCTTCCTACTTACTTGTCTACCCAAAATTACTTCCTCTCCCTTCTCCTGCTACTAATCTTCCTCTTTAGATTTCTCTTTTGCACTTCCTAAGATATAATAATTCTATATCCTCATCTCATACCTCCTAAGCATATCTTCCTACACCTCACTTCTGGTTCTTTGTCCACCATCAGAAACAGTAAACCCTTTTACAAACCTAATGATTTTATTGTAGATAATAATTGAATTCACCATTTCTGTACATTGTGACCAAATAGTAAGTCTTAATAAGAACTATTTGTTTTTAGATGGTATTTTGTTTATATTAGGACCTGTTAACATTGTACTTTCCCTCAAAGGACAAGTATTGGAACCCTACAAGGGCACTCTAAGCCTATAGGGTAAAAATGGTAACACTTCAGATCCAAACAGCTAGAAATGAAGTCACATGAGCAACATGAAAAGACCAGGGAAGAAAGTGCCCCAAACAAATCAAGATACCACATTATTAGAATCCATGGCCAGAACAGCAGATGAAATTACAGAGGAGTTCAGGACATACATTATTAAAATATTCGATGAATTAAAAGATGATATAAGAGAGCAAATACCGGCAGCAAAAGATCATTTATACAAAGAGCTACATAAGCAAAACATTACTACAGAAAGCAAAACATTACTTCAATAGGGAGATAGAGCTGCTAAAGAAAAACCATACAGAAATCCTTAAATTTAAAGAAACAATAAACCAAATCAATAGTTCAATTGAAAGCATCACCAACAGATTAGATGACTTGGAAGACAGGACCTCAAACAAAGACAAAATAAATAATCTTGAAAAGAATGTAGACTACACAGTGGAAATGGTAAGAAACCATGAGCAGAACACTCAAGAAATTGGGATAGCATAAAAAGACCAAATTTTAAAAGTTATTAGAATAGAGGAAGCCATAGAGTTACAAACCAAAGGAATGAACAATCTATTCAATGGAATAATACCAGAAAATTTTCCAAAACATGAAAAATGAATTGAAAAATCAAATTCAAGAGGTTTACAGGACACCAAATGTACAAAATCACAATAGATACATAGCAAGGCACATTATAATGAAAATGCCTAGCATACAGAATAAGGAGAAAATATTAAAATCCACAAAATAAAGGAATCAGATTATATATAAGGGGAAACCAGTTAGGCTATGTGGAGATGTTTCAAAACAGACCCTGAAAGCTAGAAGATCCTGGAACAACATGTATCAAGCTCTGAAAGAAAAGGGATGCCAACCAAAAATTTTGTATCCAGCAAAATTAAGCTTTAGATTTGATGATGAAATAAAAAAAACTTCCCTCATAAACAAAAGTTAAAATAATTAACAGCTAGAAAACCTGCACTACAGAACATTCTTGGCAAAATATTCTATGAAAAGTAAATGAAAAACAACAATTTTTTGAAAATCAGCAGAGGGAGTTATTACACTAAAGGAAAAGCTAATCAAAGGAGAAACCAAGTCAACCTAAATACCAAAAATAAACAAAAATGGCTTGGAATACAAATCATGTCTCAATAATAACCCTGAATGTTAATGGCCTAAACTCACCAATCAAAATACACAGGCTAGCTTATTGGATCAAAAAAAAAAAAAAAGACCCAACAATATGCTACCTTAAGAGATTCATCTCATAGGAAAAGACATACATAGATTAAAGGTGAAAGATTGGGGAAAATCATACCACTCACTTGGACTGAGGAAGCAAGCAGGGGTTTCCATCCTTATATCAAATAAAGTAGACTTTAAGCTAAAGTTAATCAAAAGGGACAAAGAAGGACATTTCATACTACTCAAGGGAACCATACACCAACAAGATATAATAATTATATATGCCACAAACATTAGAACATCTATATTCATCAAACTCTTCTCAAGTTCAAGAGTCAAATAGACCACAACACAATAATTCTGGGTGACTTTAACACACCTCTTTCACCACTGGATATACCTTCCAAACAAAAGCTGAACAAAGAAACTATAGAACTCACAATCAATAACTTAGACTTAACTGACATATATAGAATATTTCATCCTTCAACCAGCAAATAAACGTTCTTCTCAGCAGGACATGGATCTGACTCTAATATAGATCATATATTATGCCACAAAGCAACTCTTCACAAATATGAAAAAGTAGAGATACTATCCTACATTCTGTCAGATCACAATGGAATGAAATTTAAAATAAAAGTTAAAATAAAAAATAAAAACAACTCCAACACCTGGAGATTAAATAATATGCTACTGAATGAACAATGGATTGCTAAAGACATCAAGGAAGAGATTTAAAAATTCTCAGAGGCAAATGAGAACAGTGATACAACATACTGAAATTTCTGAGACATTATGAAGGCAGTGCTAAGAGGAAAGTTCATTGCATGGAGTTCATTCCTTAAAGGTAGAAAAAGTCAACAAATAAATGACATAACATTACAGCTCAAAGCTCTAAAAACAGAAGAACAAATCAACACCAAAATCAGTAGAAGACAGGAAATAATTAAACTTATATATGAAATTGAAACAAAACAAAAAGTTGGTTCTTCAGAAAAAATAAATAAAATTGACAAGCCATTAGCTATTCTAACAAAGAGAAAAAGAGGGAGATCTCAAATCACTAATATATATGATGAAAAAGGAAATATCACAAAAGACACTACATAAATACCAGAAGATAATTAGAAATTATTTTGAAAATTTGTACTCCAATAAAATAGAAAATATCAAAGGCATCAACAAATTTCTAGAGGCATAGGAGTTGCCCAAGTTGAATCAGGATGATATACACAATTTAAACAGATCAATTTAAAGTGACTAAATAGAAGAAAAGCCCAGGACAAGATGGATACACAGCTGAGTTCTACAAGACCTATAAGGAAGAACTAATACCTATACCCTACAAATTATTTTGTGAGGGAGCACTTCCAAATTCATTCTATGAGGCCAATATCACCCTGCTTCCAAAACCAGGCAAAGACACATCAAAGAAAAAAAAAAACTTCAGACCACTATCTCTAATGAACATAGATGCAAAAATTCTCAATAAAATTCTGGTAAATCAAATACAAAAAACATATCAAAAAATAGTAACCACAATCATGGGGTTTATCCTAGGGATGCAAGGTTGCATCAACATATGGAAATTAATAAATGTAATTCATCACATCAATAGACTTAAAGATAAGAACCATATGATCATCTCAATTGATGCAGAAAAAGCATTCAACAAAATATAGCACCCCTTCATGTTCAAAACACTAGAAAAACTAGGGATAACAGGAACCATATCTCAACTTCATTAAAGCTACCTATGCTAAGCCCAAGGACAACATCATTCTAAATGAATAAAAATTGAAAGCATTCCCTCTAAAAACTAGAACAATAATGAGATGCCCTCCTTCACCATTTCTATTTAATATAGTTCTTGAAACAATGGCCAGATCAATTAGACATACAAAAGAAATTAAAGGGATAGGCATAGGAAAAGAAGAACTCAAATTAGCACTATTTGCTGATGATATGATTCTATACCTAGAATACCAAACAATTCCAGCAGAAAACTTCTAGAGCTAATAAATGAATCCAGCAAAGTAGCAGGATATAAAATCAACACCTATAAATCAAAGGCATGTTTGTATAGCAGTGACAAATCCTCTGAAAGGGAAATGAGGAAAACTACCCCATTTACAATAGCCTTTAAAAAAATAAAATACTTAGGAATCAACATAATGAAAGAGGTGAAAGACCTCTATAACAAAAATGCAATTCCAATCAAAATCCCAATGGCATTTCTTCTAGAGATAGAAAAGGCATTCATGAAAGTCATCCTGAAAAATAAGAGACCCAGAATAGCTAAAGCAATCCTTAGCAAGAAGAGTGAAGCATGTGGCATCGCTATACCAGACCTTAAACTATACTACAAAGCAATAGTAACAAAAACAGCATGGTATTGGCACCAAATAGACTGGTAGACTAATGGTACAGAATAGAGGACACATAGACTAACCCACATAATTACAGTTATCTTATATTAGACAAAGATTCCAAAAACATACATTGGAGAAAAGATAGCCTCTTCAACAAATGGTGCTGGGAAAACTGCAAATTCATATGCAACAAAGTGAAATTAAACCCCTATCTCTCACCAGGCACAAAATTCAATTGAAAGTGGATCAAGGACCTAGGAATTAAGCCAGAGACACTGAGTTTAATAGAAGAAAAAGCAGGCCCAAATCTCCATCATGTTGGATTAAGCCCCAACTTCCTTAATGAGACTCCTGTGACTCAAGAATTAAAATCAAGAATCAATAAATGGGATGGATTCAAATAAAAAGTTTCTCCTCAGCAAAAGGAACAATCAGCAAAGTGAATAGAGTGCCTACATCTTGGGAGCAAATTTTTACCACATACATGTACATCAGATTGTGCACTAATTTCTAGGGTATTGGGAAGGGGTATATATTCCCCAAAGATAAACTTAAAATAACCCTTTTTACTCTAAACTTTTTAAATTTGGATTTATCAGAGCTTGGTGCTGATAACGCCAAGGTCTCGGGTTCGATCCTCGTACAGGCCACCAAATGCCGCAGTCTGGCTGGGCACAATTCACGAGCCACTTATCAAGCAGAAACAAACTTTATTTTTAGAACACACAGGCCACACCACACGAGCTCTTCAGGAATTCCCTCAGAGCCCAACTGCCACCACCGGCT